>NC_047103.1:145377891-146004974 GCF_902500255.1 Thalassophryne amazonica | reverse complement strand
TCATTGTCCTGCTCCCACCGGAACGGCTCTGCATCAAGACTTGTGGTCCAGGCTGAGGAAAGATGCCATCAAAGTGACCAGTGTTCTCCAACCAGTTGTTGCTTGCATTGTTCCTCTCATTTTGACAGAAATTATGATGTGCAAAGCAGGTTGCTATCACAACTGGTGTAAAGGTGAAGTGAAAATCTCTTCAGTAGCACCTTCCCCCTCGACTTCAAAATCCCTAAAGTGTTTTCTACTGTCACACAGTTCGAGCTGAGGTTCACATTAACAGATTATCCTCTGGGGTCAGATGTGTAGAATTTATGAAGCCTTTCAGCAACCAGTTGAGGAGTGGATCTGCAGGGTCACCAACGATTTGTAGTTGTACGTCTTCTCCCTCAGTGTTTTTCACACCCTAAAACAGAAAATGGTTATGTTTTTTTATTTTTTTTTATGTTTAATGAATAATTATATCCTTAGGAATAAATCGTGGAAAAAAGGCACAGGGTGTAGTGGGTGACATTTTTTTCTCTTAAAAGTTTGAAAGGTACCTTTGGCAGTTGATGAGCTCTCAAAAAGGTCTGAATGGCACAAAACATTGGAATCTTGGGCTTTTCCAGGCATTTTGCAACTGATGCTCCAAAATCTAAAAGCAAACAACTTGTTTTAGTTGAGTAAAGTAGTAGGAAATGTAAAAAGACCTCACACACAAGGTTTGTTTCATTTATTCATGAAACTGCTTTTTTGTCATATTTTGAAATAGTTCATTGTTTAAAATAAATTGTGAGATTTCATAGTGGGTTCTACCTAAAAGCCATAGAAAAAGTTAGCAGAAGTCAAAAAGTGGAAGTTGATCATCCTGGAGCTGATCAGTGGGTAAGCATTTGCCATTCTGGTTATTCTTCTATCCATTTTGATGGTTGTTTGTTTTTTTTTCCACGGTCTCTGTTTTTTTGTCCATTCTAAAGCATTGGAGGTCATTGTAGATGACCAGCCTATTTTTTTGCACCTGTGTATACGTTTTCCCCTCTCCAATCAACTACGCTGTTCTTCTGAACAATGTCTTGAACATCCCATTTTCCCCAGGCTTTCAAAGAGCAAAGCATGTTCAACAGGTGCTGGCTTCATCCTTAAATAGGGGACACCTGATTCACACCTGTTTGTTCTACAACATTGACGGACTCACTGACCGAATGCCACACTACTATTATTGTAAACACCCCCTTTCTACTTTTTTTTTTTTTTACTAATAGCCCAGTTTCATAGCCTTAAGAGTGTGCATATCATGAATGCTTGGTCTTGTTGGATTTGTGAAAATCTACTGAATCTACTGGTACTTTGTTTCCCTTGTAACAATAAGAAGTACACAGGTGATTCTTTAACTACGGGCACTATTAGCCTTGTCAATGTAATTTTCACCACACCATTGCCTTACAATATAAAGCGCCTTGGGGCAACTATTTGTTGTGATTTGGCGCTATATACATGTGCTCTGATGTCACTGTTTATCTCCATAGAAACTACCCAAACAATCTTTCATACAAACTGTTTAAAGGGACATTACAGTGTTGTGGTGGAAATTACGGCAATAGTGTGGGACAACTACATTTTGTTTAAAAAAATCACAATAGTTGCATGACATTGAATACCCCTATTATGTTTGATTGTTATGTGTCGGACGCAGGACGGAGAACCGACCAGCGTTTGAAGGACCCAGTATAAAATAAGCAGAGCACGGTACAAAGGATAACAAAATTTAATGACATAGTGCGTGATAAATACAACAAATGAGTGCGCGGTCTGGTGAGGTGATAATACGGTGCGCTCCCAGCTGCACAAACGGTCCGGAGCCAGAAACAGTTCGGACCGAAGGACCCCGCCGACACCCCGCAGGTGGCCGCGACAAACCGAGTCTGTGAAAGAAGAAATCATCATGTGAGTCCACACTTCACACACAGAGACCACTCAAAGGTGTACACAAACAGCAAACACTTCCTGGCTTAATTACTAATCAGCTTCCCACCCTGCAGGCATGGAACACCCAGTTCACCTACTCAACTGCAGTGGAAGCTGATTAAACGACTAACATAACAGCTCAATATAATAAGGTGTGAGGGACACCACATTTACTGACTGTACTAATGTTAGTCACAAAACCTAACGTACCTCAGGAAGTGTGCTGACGAGCGTGAGACCTCACCTCCTCTTTCACAGACCATGGCATCAAACCTAGACGTTCTCTGCATCCATAATGATGAGATGGCTCTCAAGACGACGATCTCACCCGTCTGGTCACAAGGTCGAGTCTCTGGCAAATACACACTGTGTACTCCAGACTTAAATGCCACCATGCTCCAATCCGTGTAGATGCACCACAGCTGTGAGTCCTGACGAGCTGCACATGATCAGCCTCAGGTAATCAGGGTGAGGTCCTGAAAACTCAGCCACACAGCCACTCAGTCCTAAACGCGTGCCACCTGGAAGGAAAACAAAAGACAGAAACAGAAGACAGAAACAAAAGACAGCCAGGCACGCCCAGCCTTACAACATTGATTATTTTACTGATATTTTATTCCGAAATATTTTAAAACATTAGAAAAAAAACGTTTCTTTACCATTCATTTTATCATTGAAGATCAAAAGTCTGGGTGTGGGACAAGCACAAAACGGCAATATTTGCATATAATGATACTGAAAAAAGGTGAAAAAGTCATCATAGACTACTAGAACAAATTTCTTAACACATTTCATTGTAAAGATAACTATAAAATTGTGAAATTTCCCCTTTTTTCTGTTTTTCATACAATATGATCAAAGGACATAATAAGTGCCATACTCAAACACGGATTAATCTTTTTAGTCACATAGCACTACTATTATTCTGAACACTACTGTATACTTGTTTTGCTTTAGATGATTTTGTTCAGTTGGTAGAGCCATTTGCACATTGGTTAAAAAGTGGGTGGTTTGATTTCCATGTGTTTGTCCAAATTTCCTTGAGCAAGGGAGGAGAGAAACTTAAAATTCTTGTGGTTAAAGGATCAAAAGCATCACTGTAAAAATATTATTTTTATTAGATCTGGCACACTTTTGAAGTCGAATTAACTAATTATATGTGAGTAAGATTTACTGACAAATGAGAATTACCACTGTTCAATTTATTGAAGGTTTTTTTTTTTTGCATGCAAATTGTTACAAATATTCTTTAAGGTAAATGTTGCTCCATATTTTTTCCACTATCCAAATATGTAGATCTGAATTATAGTCCAAGTTACCCCTACCCGTATGTATCCTTGGATGAGACACTTCATGTGCATTGTCCCAGTCCACCCATCTGTGCATGACTTGGTTACATCCTCAGCCAAGGCTCTAGTTGGACTGGTGTCCCATCCACTCCGAGTTGCATACTCTCCACTTCACCCATGGAATTTGGGAAAAAGCTCCAGCACCAATGGGCCTCAACCATCCATTTGACAGCTTATGCATTTGCTGGCATCACTGGGCTGGTAAAACCTGGTCCAGAGTGGAAATCTCAGGATCACTAGCTGAAGTACATTTCCATAGGTGTCCATAACAAATCAAACAAATCTGCTTTACTCCTGTGACCATAACTTTCTGAATACATTCACGGTGTCATGAATTGCAGAACAGTGTAATTAAACAGAAACCTTTGTGGCCTAAAGCAGTGTCATTACAAGGACAGTGAGCCTTTTATTTTAACAAGCTGTTTGTTCTTTTGGGAGTAGAATGCTGTTCTTTTCTGCAGATGTGCTAACTGCACTGACCTAGACACTGAGCTGCATGATTTCCAAATGAAGATTCTATACGCATTTTTTTGTTCAGATGGCATTTACCTCAATCTCAATTTGCATGTTTTGTGGCTTCAGCTATACTTGGCAACTGTAGTGCCACTAAACTCCACTTTCCTGAAATGTCCAAATGCCCAAAACACCACAGCACACTGAAAGATGAATACATTTGCATTGCCACATACTGGGTTGTTGTACACACATGCTGGGTACATAAAACCTATACTACTGTTAGGCAGATGCTCAACATTCAATGTCAACGCTGTATAAAATATGTTGATCAGGTCCAAATGCACTTGAAGAATGCTTCATAGGCAAAACACACAGACTCAGGCTTTTTTTTTTGTTTGTTTATGCATTTCATCATCCGAATGGGAGGCTGTTCAAATAGAGGATTTAAACTGTTTGCAAAGAAATACACAATATGCATTAATTGATTGATCATAAACAGCAACTGTTCAAGTAAACATGAACAACACAAATGGTGCGATGACAAATATTGCATTAATGAGGAGCTTTATTCCTGTGGTAAACATGTCGCTAATTCTTAAGCCAAGATCCAAGCTCATTTTTTGGGTGATTGCATCCTGTTCCACATTATTCCAAATTAAAATAACATAATAATAATAATATAATAATCATCATCATCTTGATAATACACTATCTTCATTGCAGGTTCTATTTCCTGTTTGTTTTTTTTTCCCCGTTTCCATCTGGTGCGTTGTGCTTTCCTTGATCAGTACTCATCGCTGTCTTAATACTGAACAAAATTTCATCCACATGTGTGCAATGTGTTGGTTGGTCCAAAAATGAGTTGTGGTCAATTGCAGTGCTGTGCAATCGATCATATGGCAGCAGAGCACAGTTGTGATATAGACCAAAAAAAGCTTGGTCTAAACCCCACACAGGGTATTTCTAGTAGCTAGTGTGCACAACACTCAGCTGTACTTTTATACACCCTGTTTGTTTATATAAAGAAGGTTAATCAAAAACAACCTTTGTATGAAATAAAAAGTAAATGAAGAGTTTATATGCAAAACCCACTAAGTCCAAAACACAATTGTTTTCTCTGCACAACCTGAACAAAATCATTTTGATTTCATTTATGGAAATCTGTGCATTTTGTCATGTATTTTCCAGTAAATTCTCATTTTTAACTGCTTTATTCTCCATTTAAAAAAGAATGGACCCATTCGATGTTACATCTGAACCCTTCAAATACTGATGGAAAGAGAAGTACAAGTTCACATTATGCTTCATTGTATCACCTCAGGAGGGTTTCATTGAACGCTGTCCACTGGTGCACTCAGATGGATTCTCACTTGCCAGAAAACCTCTGACTTGTGTCTGCTTTCTCAATGCCACATTGCTGTACCATAGATATGGTACACCACAGTTTTAAAAGGTATGACCGAAACTCAGATTGGTTTACTGAATGTTTTACAAGATGGTGATGGATAATCAACCCCTTTACACACAGCACCCACCTTTGTGATCAGTTAGACACCTTCTACATAGCAAAAAGGATTTGACATACCAAAATCCACCTGGACCTGTTATGTGTATACACTATACGCTGTTGACATAAGTCTCCATAAGTTGAAAGGCATGTATTTAAGTGCAGGTTATTCTTATGACTAATTTGTTGTGAAAGTATGAAAACAAAGATTTGGACATATCCCACATACTGGTCTGCTAGCTAGAGGTGGGCTTTTGGTATGATCAGATACCAAGTAAATACAGGCCCAGTATCGCTGATGTCGATACCGATACTTTTTTCACATTTAAGCTTCAGAAATCCAAAGGATCCAAAAGACCTAGATAGAATTTCGCCAAACATTGTACGTGACAACATAATACTTTATTTATCACAATCAACATTTTTGTTAAAAAAATATCACTCAACACAACTTAAAAACAAATCTTCTGAAGTAGAGGGCTGACTCAAGGAGAGCGCTGAGTGGGCAGGCCAGGCTGAGCCTACCTGCATGGCTGTTGGCTGGTGCCACTGAGCATGTGATGGCTCAAAAACAAAAGACCAGAGGGGGGAGGGTGCACTGCTCCGTTTGTGTGACACAGTGCAGTGCTGCTCTACAGACAGAGAGCTGACTTTGATGAATCTGCGTGCGCGGCAGTCAGTGCGTGCGGGAGAGAAAAAAGCTTGAGTATCAATCTTTTTACACGAGGATCGTTCCATATCAATACCAGCGTTGGTATCAATATTATCGCTATTAGGATTGATCCGCCCACCTCTACTGCTAGCAGGTAGATATGGCATCATCAAAAAAAAAGATGGATTTTTTCCAATAAATAAAGGGAAATTTTTGTTTTATAATTGTTATTTTAGCCCTAAATAACATTGGGTCGAGTTCATTCCCGATTACTGAGGAAATAAGCCGTTCAAAATTTTAATGCCCACATTAAACCAAACCATTATGAGAACCGCTCCTCAGCCCCCAAAAATATGAGTTACTAAACACCCTAAAACAACATAGTCAGCCTGTTAGCTTAGCTTTATAGTAATTGAAGATGGAGGGTGTGTTTGTACGTCACTGGTAAATGGTAAATTTATATAGTGCTTTCCATGTGCATCAGAAGCTCAAAGTGCTTTACAATGATGCCTCACATTTACCCATCCACATAAACACACTCACACCCAGATGTCAGGGTGCTGCCATGCAAGGCGCTCACTAGAGCACCTAGCAGATTAAGGACCTTGCCCAGGGGCCCTTAGTGATCTTCTGGTCTGTCTGGGTTTTGAACTGAGGATCCTCTGGTCTGAAGCCCAATGCGAATATGAGAGTCTATGAGTCACATTTGGAAGGACACCACTCTGTCCAATTTACAGATGAGTGACTGTGACAATGCATATGACCCAAATCCTTTCCACTACCGTTAACTGATAGTGACATAGTTTCTTAAACAAAATACTTGTCTTTCAGATATTGTGCTTTTTTAACCATTACACCAGAAAAGGAAAGTGCATTAACAGACAAGCATGCTCTCTTTTCTCTTAGTCATCTTCATTTCCATCTAGTCAGTGGTTTAGAAGCACTGTGGATAATTGTTGTATTCGTGATCAATTTTTCATCATGTAACATTGGCTGCCATATAAAGGTCATTCAGATTTCACTTTTATTGGGCAATTTGCCTTCTTCAACTTGTTAAGCCATTCAAAAGAACATGTTTTTGTTGGGAAGTGTGTGACACGGACCCACAACAGGGGGCGCAAATGAACGGTCAATAGATGAGCCAAAATATAACAATTTAATGTTGTGAATTGTGCACAACGAACATACAGACAATCTCAGAATATCATTACAGTCAATCCACAAAGGTGACGGTGTGGGCAGGCTCGAGGATAGAAGACGTCTGTCTGAGAAGAGCCGGACCACCGATTTCCGCCAGCCACAGAACCTGGTGAATACTGGAGCGGCCAAGTCCCGATTCCCAGGTGATCACCGTCCCCGGACTGTCGGATCTGGTACTGCTGGCGAAGAACAAAGACAGTCAAGTGTGGGTGTGTGTACACCCAGTAACAACAAGCGGTGGGAATGCCACCTCCACTCTCACTCAATATGTTGCAGCGGTCTCAGAAGAAAAAGAGCGCCGTCTTGCACAGCCTCCACAAAAACGACCGGTACTCCTGCAAACACTCACAATAACAGATTTACAAATCTCACAAAAAGGCTGAGAGTATTACCTCCAATGAAGTATGATATCTCGGCAACGAGGTGGAGATGACGTCTGGTCTTTATGGAGTGAGAGGATGTTGAGTAGATGGGTGACAGCTGTCAAGAGGTAATGAGTGACAGCTGTCACCCCCGGCTGTGTCCATGCGGCAGCGCCCTCTCGTGCCTGAAGCCCGCACTTCAGGCAGGGCGCCCTCTGATGGTGGGCCAGCAGTACCTCCTCTTCTGGCGGCCCACACACAACAGTTTTCCTGCCTTGTCTTTTAGGAAGGTAACACTGATTGTCTCCAATAAGACAGTGTTCGAAGTTGGCAGTATCGACTCACCCGTACACCCACTCTGTTGTAACTTACACTTTCTGGCAGCTCTCAGCTCTCAGCAAATGTGTCGTCAGCCACAACAGCCCCACCCCACAGATTGTACACCTCATTACTGTACACCAGTTATAGATGTGTATGCATGTGCGCTGGTGTGCGTGACAAGATGTTTTCTCCAGTTGCTAGGGTTGCTTTCCAAGACAAGTGCTGCTTTGCCTTCGTTTTCCTAAATGGTAAATGGACTGCATTTATATAACACATTTCCATCTGCATCAAACGCACAAAGCGCTTTGCAAACAATGCCTCACATTCACCCTGATGTAAGGGTGCTCACTACATGCTGGGAGCAACTAGGGGATTAAAGACCTTTTCCCAAGGGTCCTAATTGATTTTCCGGTCAGGCTGGGATTTGAACCGAGGATGCTCTGGTCTCAAGCCCAACGCTTTAACCACTACAACCATCACTTCCCCTCCACTAGAACATCACCTCCTGCCTGAAGGACCTTTTAGAAAGCCCAATTACAACAAGCACATTGTCTCTCTGTCACTCTTTTATTTTAGATTTTGGATTTAGACATGTGGAGTTGTTGCTTAGCGCCTCAGGCCATGTTGCGCTAGTTTTGCACTCATGCACAAGAGATAAGGGAATAAAACTTTGTTGCGCCAAGACATGTAATACGAAACTGGGCAATCATTAGAAATCCTAAGGGAGATGAGTCCAACGTTTGGCAGTTTCAAACATCCCAAACATTTTGGGTCCTCTTAGCTTTCAAGTACCACTTTCAGGATTATTATGATCTCATTCTCCCTCACCAGAATCAGTGT
Source organism: Thalassophryne amazonica (assembly GCF_902500255.1). Lineage (NCBI taxonomy): Eukaryota > Metazoa > Chordata > Actinopteri > Batrachoidiformes > Batrachoididae > Thalassophryne > Thalassophryne amazonica. The sequence goes on along the minus strand of NC_047103.1, from coordinate 145,996,349 downwards.
GCACAGGGAGTTTTGGTCAAAGTATCCATTCACAAATGCAATGCACATAAGTGCTGTGGGACACAACACATCGGCAAATACAAATGCATGCTGAATAAATGTTGTCCTTAACCTGGCTTACTACAGCCGCTCTGTAAATGCCAGCTGGGTCAACAGATGCCCTGGGTATTGTGGCTCGTTGTCATACAGAGAACACCAGAGCTGACGCTTCAGCTATGGACACACAAACACTGACATGCGAATGCAGGCACTCACATGCTGCATCACATGTCTGCACATTCTGAGCTGTCTGCAAGCAGATTATAAGGTTTTAATGTGCTTGTGGTCAGGACATTGATATTTCAGCTAACAAATATGGGTTATGTGTGTGTGTGTGTGTGTGTGTGTGGGGGGGGGGGGGGGGGTGCTGTGATAAAATTATTGGGTCTTATGATGCGGATCAAATGCACAGAAATCCACCTCAGTAGTGTACAACCAAAGTTGTCAAGGTGTCACACAAGCACGTGTAATTATATCCATATCACTCATCAATCAAAGGTGTAGTTTCAAATACTGTAAATAGTAGATGAAATTAAATAACTGAGGTTTGTGGCAGGTTTCAAAAACCCAAGACTGTAAGGCTCTGCTTTATCTAATTTTACATATTACAGTAAGAAAAATGTGAATTTTCATTCATGCCTTTTTTTGAAACATTGTTTTACCTCATGTGTTGACAGGTTCCTCACTTTATCATGGTGGAGAGGTAGGCTCCTGGTAGGGTCTCCAATGGCAAATTTGTGTCAGGTGAGGGGCTAGATGAAGAATGAATGGTTCACAATGACTCCATGGAAAAGTGAGGCAGAGGAAATGTGACCAGCCAGGCCTGGACGGAGGGCCCACCACCAAGCACCTGGTGGCTGGGCTTGCTACAGACACCGGTTGGGCACAGGCTGAAAAGGCAACGTGAACTTAACATTTCCACCCTGTGGGCTCACCATGTGCAGGGAGAACCGCTGGGGTCAGGTGTGCTGTCCCATGGGTGGTAGTGAAAGTTGAGGGCTTTGACGGACCAGATCCTGGTGGCAGAGGTTAGCTCTGGGGGGCATGGAATGTCACCTCTTTGTGAGGGAAGGAGCCAGAGCTTGTGCAGAAGGTGGAGCGCTACCAGTTAGATCTGGTGGGCCTCGCCTCCACACACAACCTCAACCCTGGTACCACTCTCCTTGATAGGGGTTGGATCATATTCTTCTCTTGAGGTGCCCAGGGTGTGAGGGTTGTTGGGATACTCACAAGTCCCCAGCTGAGGCCTGCTACATGGGATTTACCCCGGTAGATAAGCGGTTCACGTCCCTGCACCGTTAGGTTGGTGGGGCAGGAGGAACTCTGACTGTTTGTGCGTATGCACTGAACACCAATTCGGAGTATTCGGCCTTCTTGGAGTCTTTGGCTGGATTCCTGCATGGGGCCCCAGTGGGGAACTGCTGGCGTGACTTCAACACAGATGCTTGTAATAACAGAGACACCTGGGAAAGCATGACTGGGAGGAACAGCTTACCTTATCTAGACCTCAGCAGTTGTTTGCGCTTCTGTGCTAGTGATGTACTGTCCATAACGAACACCATGTTTGAACATAAGGATGCTTATAAGTGTACTTGGTACCAGAACACACTAGGCCAAAGGACGATGATCAATTTTGTTATCATATCATCTGATCTGAGGCTGCATGTTCTGTACATGGGTGAAAAGAGGGGCAGAGCTATCAACTGATCACCATCTGGTGGTGAGTATGATCAGAGAGTGGGAGAGGATGTTGAAGAGACCTTGTAAGCCCTAACGGGTAGTGTGGGTGAAATGGGAATGCCTGAAGGAGCCCACTGCTCAACAGAGCTTCAACTCATACCTCTGGCGGAACTTTTCTGGCATCCCTGTGGAAGATGGGGGCATTGAACCACAATGGGCAATATTCAAATCTTCCATTGCTGAAGCTGCAGCGGGAAGCTATGGCCTGATGGTCTTTGGTGCCTTAAGGGACAGAAACCCTCAAACACCATGGTGGATACTGATGGTCAGGAAAGCCGTCCCACTGAAGAAGGAGTCTTCCATGATATGTTAATTTAGGGGGTTTCAGACACAGTTGCAAGGTACTGACAGGCCCAAAGGGAAGCAGCCTCTTCTTTGAGGGAGGCAAAGCAGCAGGTAACCATGGAGAAGGACTTTTGGTTGGCACCAAGGTCCTTCTGGCAGACAATGAGACTCATCAGAGGTGGAAAGCGGGGAACTATCCAAGCTGTCTACAGTAAGGATGGAACTCTGTTGACCTCAACTGAGGAGGTAATTCTGGTGCTGGAAGGAAAACGTTGAGGAACTCCTCCATCAGAATGGTGCACCCTCCGTAGTAGAGGCAGAGCTAGAAGCTGATGGGGGATTAACATCAGTTTCCCTGGTGGAAGTCACTGATGTAGTCAAACAACACTGCAGTGGCAAAGCTCCAGGGGTTGGTGAGATCCGAAAAGAAATGCTGAAGGCTCTGGGTGTGGAGGGACTTTCTTGGACAAGACGACTCTTTAACATTGTGTTGAGGTCTGGGACAGTGCCTAAGGAGTGGCAATCTAGCGTGTTGGTCCCCATATTTAAAAAAAAGGGGACCATAGAGTGTGTGCCAATTACAGGGGCATCACACAGGCCCTGATAAAGTCTACTCCAGGCTGCTGGAAAAGAGGGTTTGGCTGATAATCAAACATCAAATTGAAGAGGAACAATGTGGGTTCCTTCCTGGCTGTGGAACAACCGACCAGCTCTTCACCCTCACAAGGATCCTGGAGGGGGCCTGGGAATATGCGAATACAGTCCGCATGTGATTTTTGGAATTGGTGAAAGCATATGATCGGGTACCCTGGGAGATACTGTGGGAGGTGCTACAGGAGTATGGAGTGAGTGGGTCCCTTCTGAGGGCCATCCAATCTCTGTACTCACAAAGCAAGAACTGTGTCCGGGTGCCCGTCAGTAAGTTGGGTTGGGCTGCACCTTGTCACCAATCCTTTTTATGATATTCATGGACAGGATATAAAGACATAGTCAGGGGTGAGGATGGTCTTCAGTTTGGTGGCTCAGGGTCTCATCGCTGCTTTTTGCAGATGATGTGGTCCTGCTGGCTTCATCAGCCTGTGTAGAGCCGTTGCTCCTTTGTGGTGAAAGGAGCCAGCTGAGGTGGTCTGAGCATCTGGTAAGGATGTCACCTGGGCGCCTCCCTCGGGAGGTGTTACAGGCATGTCTATCTGGGAGGAGACCCCGGGGAAGACCCAGGACCCAGGTGAGGAGATGATACCTCCACACTGGCCTCGGAATGCCTCAGTAACCCCCAGTCAGAGGTGGTTAATGTGGCCTGGGAAAAGGAAATTTGGGGTCCCTGTTGCCACTGCAACCCGAAGATGTGTGTATGTATATGCTGATAGGAAATCTGAAAAAATAAATAAATAAATAAATGGTTTGTTGTGCCCTGGCCTTGGGGTGAAATATTGCATAACGCAAAGTGACTCCCCTCCTCCACACAAGGATGACCAAACCACAAAGGTCTGCATTCTAAAATATGATAGTCAGTACGACTTCAACTTGGACAAAGTCTTCAGGTTGAGAAGAGCCAAAATAATAAAAACAAGCAATGTATCTCCAGATTCTGCTGTTATCTTACCTATTCATAAAAAAAAACAACAACAAACAAACAAACAAACAAAAAACAAAGACATTCTTCTTTCCTAAAACTCCTGAAGAATAAACAGGAGAAAACGTTCTCAAAATAAAATGGCTTCTCATCCCGACTTGACTCGATTTGGACTGCTTTTCAAACAAATATTTACAAAGTTTGGTTTTCAAAATCAGGGAGTCCTCTGTCAAGTGTCCTCAGACAGACAGACCCCCCCCCCCCTCCCCCCACACACACACACAGACCCACATCATCAGATTGGGAGCAGAGAGAAGGTGAAGCGCTTGGCATTGGTTTGAGCCTTCCTTTTAAAGCTGGGCCTCCGTTACTGGACTAATCAGTCAGTGCCACCTGTAACAAGGTCACCCGGTAAGGGAAACTCAACAGGTCTCAGTCTCAACTTTATCTAAATTCTGGGTCTGTTAGCGAAGCATAAGGCTTGTGGCTGGTGATCACCGTAGTGTTTTCTCTGCTTTCCTGTCGATTTACTGCTGATGAATTATACACAGGGGTGCACATAACTGAAACTCATCATGCTCCTGTGTGCTAAAAATTAGGAAACACTTTTCCGACAATCTGTCATTGCTTTAATCTATGAAGTGCTTCCCTTGTGTTTTCTGCTGCACATCATTTATTTTAGCACACATAAGCACACTGAGTACCAGTTAGTGTATGTGCATGCCTGATTATACATGACGTTTATGGCCTACTGATTCTGCTCTTTTTCTCTCTGTCCGAGGTATGGATAACAGGATGGCTGGTGAACACAGGGTGCCGGAATGACCGTGAGATACCACACCTGCAACCGGTGCCACAGAATGTAGTCTGCATTTGGAATGGACATTGCCGCGATAACAGGCCCACTGACGGCATGAGGAATGCTGGATGACCGACCCCTGCCTGTGGGATAACCACCTGTATGGACTTCTCAAATACATATTCTTTTGTTATTATGTCGTTGTTTTGATTTCGTGTTTTTTGTGGGTCACCCCTCTGAGTCTAGTCTGCTTGAGGTTTATTCCTCAATATCATCAGACAGAGGTTTTCCTTACCACTGTCACCTATATGCTTGCTCTAGGGGTTGGTAAGGTTAGACCTTACTTGTGTGAAGCACCTTGAGGCAGCTTTGTTGTGATTTGGCACTATGTAGAATTAAATAAATTGAAATTGAAATTAAGACATGTACACCTTGGGGTGCAGGTGAAACCTGGAGAACAGGGGACCTAAGAGTTGCCTATAGCCTCTTGTGTCTCAGTTTTGGGATGTCTGCAGCCCTATGAAAATTAAAATGTTATTGCTGCACCACTGGCATGTCCATATAAACATTTACATACCATGTGGGCCTTGGAAAAGGTTTGCTGGGTGTGGCCTGGGTCACCTTTATTTCTACCATGATTGCAAGTACTTTACTGATATCCTGTTCAACAAAACCCAACACTGTTGCACACAACTGCTTACATGTGGAGGTGCAGGGGTTGGCTCTACATTTCCTCATGACTTGATGCTTCAGGTTAAGGGTGATGACAGTGAATACCTGGGTAAATATCTGGGCTGGTTTGAACATAACACTCAGTGGCAGTGGCCTATGGACTTTTGAAGGAAGTATTGTTTTTGCTGCTGCATCGTGATCCTTTGGGATCTGGCTTGAATGTTGCTTGGGAGTGTTGCTGGGACTGGAGTGCTGGGAAACTGATGGTACTAGATCGCATGGGTTGCCTGCCAGATTGCTAGTATAGCACACTGCTGGAGCTGGCAGCCAAGAGTGTGCCCACCCATTTGCTACACTGCTGGAGCCTTGGCTTCTGGTGGCACATTCATGCTTGATGGTGTTGCCAGCTGTTGCATCATAACCTTCTCTGTGGAGTTTGAGAACCTAACTGTTGTCTGGACTGGAAAACACTGTCGTGCATCTCATGCCCACTGAGGTGATCTGCTCCTGGATGTGGTGTGGTGGTTTTGTGTCTTTGTTGTGTAGCTAGTCTGCAGACCCTAGAGTCAGCCCCGTCTCTCGGTGATGCGGATAATTGGTATTTTCACTGTGTGCCTTCTTTTCCAGAGTTGTTGGAATGCTCTGATTCTGTCTACTCTTATGGCTGTGGGGCCCCACCTCCAGTTTAGGTGCAGTGTGGCACTGCTTCAACACCTCACATTCATTCACTTTATCTCACATAATCAACTGTGGGCCCTGCTGCCAGGTGGACACCTTCTCAGGGACTCCAAATAAGGACTTTCATTTTTGGTTGTGTTTAACAATTCTAGATTCTATTTTGTTCTTTGAATTTTGATTGTTTCATCTTGTTATTGTTAGAATGACCTAAGCAGTTAGTCACCCCTCTGAGTCTGGCCTGCTTGAAGTTTCGTCCTCAAAAACACGTGAGGTAGTTTTTCCTTATCACTTTTGCCTCTTTGCCAACACCTTACCCTGATATAGCTTGGGGTGAATTCTGTTATGATTTGTCACTATAAGCGTCTCAATAAATTGAACTTAATTGTCGTAATCTGCACTTAGAATTATAGCCTTCATGATTTTGTTGTGTGAATGCATCTCACATTTCAAATACTAACTTTGTAAAGGTCTAACATGGGCAAATTCTGATTATGTTGACAACAGTCATGATCAGTTAATGCATGCTCGCCAACTGTTGTAAGCACTTTGATGCTTTTCTGTTACTGACCCTGTAAGTAGCTGCGGATACATGGACCAAAAGTAATCTGATTGAACAACCAGATCAAAATCACGCCATGTAAACAGCTCCATCTGATTAGATTCGCCCCATCCGATCCAAATTATGATCTGGTCAGAGGAGGTGGTGTAAGTCTGTTTCTAACACGATCAGCTTCCATGTAAACGGCACGTCAGATTGTTCAACTGTGAGGAGCCTTATTGCACGTCTGTTACGTCACATCACCACATGACGCTTCCTGCTCTGTGGTCGCAAAAATGGCGGTGGCAAAGCACAGCTGTACTTTACAAGAGACAACACTCCTCCTCAATGTATTAAAATAATTTAAAATAAGTGAAAAAGCTTGACAAACGTAAGTTGGCAACACAGAGATGTTGTGTCAGTTGAGCAAATTAAAAACCGCTGGGAAGCAACGAGTGCTTTCTACAAGGAAAATCTAAAAACGAGCAGGAGCGGTGCGGCTCCAACCAGCTTCTCTTATTATGAATTAATGGAGGAATAATCCGAGGATGACCACTCTCCAAGGAGGACACCGGAGTAGAAGTCGGTTTCCACCAGAGGAAAGTTCACCTGAGACACCAGAAAGCCAGGAGGTAAGTCCTGATAAAATCATGATAAGACATTATTCCTCTTTTTTTTACGAGACGTACTTTTAGCCAAATGTATGGATTTAGTTCACGTTAATGCTGAGGATTCATGTTAATTTATCCCAGGAGTTTGTTAGCAGAGTAAAGTGCATAAACACAGTCTGTCATCGAGTTAACCAACACTCTTTTTCCTCGTTCACTTCAGTGCATCACGTTAATTACTGCTACAGATGATGATGTAAACACCACGTTGAAGGAGATTGATGACAGCAGCTCTCCACAACCTGGAGACGACAGAGGAGGCTGCAGACCAGGGGTAGGCAACCTGTTCCAGAAAGAGCCATGAGGGTGCAGGTTTTCTTTGCAGCCACTGACTCCACCAGGTGATTTCACAGTGAAATCACCTGCTGCAGACAAAACAAGTGAGTTTTTGCTTTGTTTTTGCTGCAAAATAATACCACAGTGAGTTCTTAAAATTTCCTGTAGAGCTTGTTGAAACAATACCGTTCAAAGTCATTGCATATTTATTTATTTGGAGTGCTTTATTTTTAGAAATGATAATACACTCAACAAAAATATAAACGCAACACTTTGGGTTTTGCTCCCATTTTGTATGAGATGAACTCAAAGATCTAAAACTTTTTCCACATACACAATATCACCATTTCCCTCAAATATTGTTCACAAACCAGTCTAAATCTGTGATAGTTCTCCTTTGCTGAGATAATCCATCCCACCTCACAGGTGTGCCATACCAAGATGCTGATTAGACACCATGATTAGTGCACAGGTGTGCCTTAGACTGCCCACAATAAAAGGCCTCTCTGAAAGGTGCAGTTTTATCACACAGCACAATGCCACAGATGTTGCAAGATTTGAGGGAGCGTGCAATTGGCATGCTGACAGCAGGAATGTCAACCAGAGCTGTTGCTCGTATATTGAATGTTCATTTCTCTACCATAAGCCATCTCCAAAGGCGTTTCAGACAATTTGGCAGTACATCCAGCCAGCCTCATAACCACAGACCACATGTAACCACACCAGCCCAGGACCTCCATATCCAGCATGTTCACCTCCAAGATCGTCTGAGACCAGCCACTCGGACAGCTGCTGAAACAATCAGTTTGCATAACCAAAGAATTTCTGCACAAACTGTCAGAAACCATCTCAGGGAAGCTCATCTGCATGCTCGTCGTCCTCATCGGGGTCTCGACCTGACTCCAGTTCATCGTCGTAACCGACTTGAGTGGGCAAATGCTCACATTCGCTGGCATTTGGCACATTGGAGAGGTTTTCTCTTCACGGATGAATCCCAGTTCACACTGTCCAGAGCAATCAATCAATCAATTTTATTTATATAGCACCAAATCACAACAAACAGTTGCCCCAAGGCACTTTATATTGTAAGGCAAGGCCATACAATAATTACGTAAAAACCCCAATGGTCAAAACGACCCCCTGTGAGCAAGCACTTGGCGACAGTGGGAAGGAAAAACTCCCTTTTAACAGGAAGAAACCTCCAGCAGAACCAGGCTCAGGGAGGGGCAGTCTTCTGCTGGGACTGGTTGGGACTGAGGGAGAGAACCAGGAAAAAGACATGCTGTGGAGGGGAGCAGAGATCAATCACTAATGATTAAATGCAGACTGGTGCATACAGAGCAAAAAGAGAAAGAAACACTCAGTGCATTATGGGAACCCCCCAGCAGTCTAAGTCTATAGCAGCATAACTAAGGGATGGTTCAGGGTCACCTGATCCAGCCCTAACTATAAGTTTTAGCAAAAAGGAAAGTTTTAAGCCTAATTTTAAAAGTAGGGAGGGTGTCTGTCTCCCTGATCTGAATTGGGAGCTGGTTCCACAGGAGAGGAGCCTGAAAGCTGAAGGCTCTGCCTCCCATTCTACTCTTACAAACCCTAGGAACTACAAGTAAGCCTGCAGTCTGAGAGCGAAGCGCTCTATTGGGGTGATATGGTACTATGAGGTCCCTAAGATAAGAAGGGACCTGATTATTCAAAACCTTATAAGTATACTCAACAAAAATATAAACGCAACACTTTTGGTTTTGCTCCCATTTTGTACGAGATGAACTCAAAGACCTAAAACTTTTTCCACATACACAATATCACCATTTCCCTCAAATATTGTTCACAAACCAGTCTAAATCTGTGATAGTGAGCACTTCTCCTTTGCTGAGATAATCCATCCCACCTCACAGGTGTGCCATATCAAGATGCTGATTAGACACCATGATTAGTGCACAGGTGTGCCTTAGACTGCCCACAATAAAAGGCCACTCTGAAAGGTGCAGTTTTATCACACAGCACAATGTCACAGATGTCGCAAGATTTGAAGGAGCGTGCAATTGGCATGCTGACAGCAGGAATGTCAACCAGAGCTGTTGCTCGTGTATTGAATGTTCATTTCTCTACCATAAGCCGTCTCCAAAGGCGTTTCAGAGAATTTGGCAGTACATCCAACCAGCCTCACAACCACAGACCACGTGTAACCACACCAGCCCAGGACCTCCACATCCAGCATGTTCACCTCCAAGATCGTCTGAGACCAGCCACTCGGACAGCTGCTGAAACAATCGGTTTGCATAACCAAAGAATTTCTGCACAAACTGTCAGAAACCGTCTCAGGGAAGCTCATCTGCATGCTCGTCGTCCTCATCGGGGTCTCGACCTGACTCCAGTTCGTCGTCGTAACCGACTTGAGTGGGCAAATGCTCACATTCGCTGGCGTTTGGCATGTTGGAGAGGTGTTCTCTTCACGGATGATGCGAAGGAGATGTGTTGCACTGCATGAGGCAAATGGTGGTCACACCAGATACTGACTGGTATCCCCCGCCCCCCAATAAAACAAAACTGCACCTTTCAGAGTGGCCTTTTATTGTGGACAGTCTAGGGCACACCTGTGCACTAATCATGGTGTCTAATCAGCATCTTGATATGGCACACCTGTGAGGTGGGATGGATTATCTCAGCAAAGGAGAAGTGCTCACTATCACAGATTTAGACTGGTTTGTGAACAATATTTGAGGGAAATGGTGATATTGTGTATGTGGAAAAAGTGTTATGTGTCGGACGCAGCCCGGAAAACCGACCAGTGTTTGAAGGACCCAGTATAAAATAAGCAGAGCACGGTACAAAGGATAACAGAGTTTAATGAACATAACAGTGCTGTGAAAAAATATAAAAGTGTGCGGTCTGGCGTGGTGGTTTTGTGGTGCGCTCCCAGCAGCGCTAACGGTCCGGAGCCAGAACCAATTCGGACCCAAGGACCCCGCCGACACCCCCCAGGTGGCCGCGACAAACCGAGTCTGTGAAAGAAGGAATCATTATGTGAGTCCACACTCAACACACAGAGAGAACGCTCAAAGGTGCACAAACAGCAAACACTTCCTGGCTTAATTACTAATCAGCTTCCCACCCTGCAGGCATGGAACACCCAGTTCACAAAACTCCGCTGCAGTGGAAGCTGATTACGCGACCAACATACAGCTCAATATAATAAGGTGTGAGGGACACCGCATTTACTGACTGTATAAATGTTAGTCACAAAATCTAACGTACCTCAGGAAGTGTGCTGACGAGCGTGAGACCTCACCCCCTCCTCTTTCACAGACCATGCATCAAACCTGGACGTTCTCTGCATCCACTGATGATGAGATGGCTCCCGAGACGACGATCTCACCCGTCTGGTCACAAGGTCGAGTCTCTGGCAAACACACACTGTGCACTCCAGACGTAAATGCCACCATGTTCCAATCCGTGTAGATGCACCACAGCTGTGAGTCCTGACGAGCTGCACGTGATCAGCCTCAGGTGATCAGGGTGAGGTCCTGATAAACTCAGCTACACAGCCACTCAGTCCCAAATGCGCACCACCTGGGAGGAAAACCAAAAGACAGAAACAGAAGACACACAAAAGCCAGCCAGGCACGCCAGCCACAACAAAAAGTTTTAGATCTTTGAGTTCATCTCATACAAAATGGGAGCAAAACCAAAAGTGTTGCGTTTATATTTTTGTTGAGTGTATTGCAAAGATCCAGTTGAATGACAGTTAATGCCCTTTAGACAGTTCAGACACAAACATATTTTCATTTCAATTTTGTTTTCCTGTTTTGAGCTTTGCGAAGTCAAAAGCTGTGTGGATGAGTTACATCATATTTGAATACAGAAGCAGGATGATTCTTTGGTATAATACATGACTGAGAGATCCACAAAGAGAAAAACATAAATATTTTTTCTTTGCTAACTGAAATTATGCTTTCTTTCTAGAACGAAAGCCATCATCTGGTGATGCCAAGCTCCTGGTGATCAGGCAGCCCAGCAGATATCCTTCCTGGACAACATGAACAGCAGCACACGATTAATCTAGAAAGAGAAGAGAGGCTTCTTTCCAGGTTTATGGAAGAAAGTACCCGCTCAACTGAACGCATTTTAGGGCAACTGTTTGTGTTACTTCAAATACAGCTGGATTTTCTGAACTGCAGCAGCTATAGATTTTCCAAGGTACTCAATATGCTCAGAATGACCAGTACATGTTTAGAAGGGTCACAGAAGAGCGTAAAATTTCTAATTTTGATATTTTAAGAAAAAAACATTAGGTCAAAAGACCTACATACAGTCTGGAATCACCACATATTTAGTATCTTAAACTTTCTGTTGTGGATGTTCCCTGATAATCTTTAAAACATTTAAGACCTCTAGATACTGCTATCTGCCAAAGATACAAGGTTTGTTTTGTATTTTCCACTTTAAATGCATATTCCATTGATAACAGTATGACTGAAAATTAAAATGTCATATTTGGAAAATCTTCATTTTCTTTCGATGTGTGGTATGTTAACCTACTTATTTTAGCCATTTTCTGTTAAAATATCAAAATAGAAATTTTACACTTTTCTTTGTCCCTCCCAGAGATGTACTGGTCATTTTCAACATGTTCAACACCTTGGAAAATCTCTAGCTGCTGCTGTTTAAAAAATACAGCTGTATATGGATAAAAAAGGATGTGGGCATTTTGGACTGTTTGTCGTGGATAGAGATTTTGGCACATATCTCAAGTTGTTCATTGGAACAGGTGAAGTTAACCTCTCGAAAATGATGTGCACACATCTCAGCTAGGTCCTCTACTAAGTCCACTATTTCATCACCAATCACAGCGAGCCACCTGACCACCCGACCCAAGTTACCACCTGCCACATCTACACACTCAGAATAATCAAAATAACAGTGGAAACTTTGACTACAGCCTACACAACATGTAGAAATTGATTATAAAAAAAACTGGCCCTGATGTTGAGTTTCTTAATTTTTTTCCTGGAAGTATGTTATAGTGCTGACAAAATCTGACTTCATGGTAACACCAGTTTCAGAAGTAATGCCAAGCTCTGATGTAAGTGAATAAAAGTTTTTAGCACTATATTTTACTTTTAACCAGATTGTTGTGGTGCTGCCAGGTTTTTATTTTATATATGTGTATGGAAGAAAGTTGTATTCACTTTAATAAAAAAAGAGAAAATGTGTTTGTCAGATTTTTTTAATTATTATTTTGTTAATGGAGATGACCATTTCAGAGAGGGAAGCGATTGAACATTTACTCCTTCAATGCCATCATTGTCCTGCTCCCACCGGAACGGCTCTGCATCAAGACTTGTGGTCCAGGCTGAGGAAAGATGCCATCAAAGTGACCAGTGTTCTCCAACCAGTTGTTGCTTGCATTGTTCCTCTCATTTTGACAGAAATTATGATGTGCAAAGCAGGTTGCTATCACAACTGGTGTAAAGGTGAAGTGAAAATCTCTTCAGTAGCACCTTCCCCCTCGACTTCAAAATCCCTAAAGTGTTTTCTACTGTCACACAGTTCGAGCTGAGGTTCACATTAACAGATTTATCCTCTGGGGTCAGATGTGTAGAATTTATGAAGCCTTTCAGCAACCAGTTGAGGAGTGGATCTGCAGGGTCACCAACGATTTGTAGTTGTACGTCTTCTCCCTCAGTGTTTTTCACACCCTAAAACAGAAAATGGTTATGTTTTTTTATTTTTTTTTATGTTTAATGAATAATTATATCCTTAGGAATAAATCGTGGAAAAAAGGCACAGGGTGTAGTGGGTGACATTTTTTTCTCTTAAAAGTTTGAAAGGTACCTTTGGCAGTTGATGAGCTCTCAAAAAGGTCTGAATGGCACAAAACATTGGAATCTTGGGCTTTTCCAGGCATTTTGCAACTGATGCTCCAAAATCTAAAAGCAAACAACTTGTTTTAGTTGAGTAAAGTAAGTAGGAAATGTAAAAAGACCTCACACACAAGGTTTGTTTCATTTATTCATGAAACTGCTTTTTTGTCATATTTTGAAATAGTTCATTGTTTAAAATAAATTGTGAGATTTCATAGTGGGTTCTACCTAAAAGCCATAGAAAAAAGTTAGCAGAAGTCAAAAAAGTGGAAGATGTGATGTTATTGATTGTGGCTCTATGAAAACGACAGACATTCAGAAATAACTTCCGTTCCGTCAATCAGTCCCATTTTTTGAGGGATATGATGCGTTTCCTCAAAGTTCCGTCTGATCTCCAAGGCTTCACTTTCCTTTGGCTCGTAAATTAGCTGTTTAATCCATCGGTCTTTTCATAACGGCTTTACAAAACATGTACATGATGTAACTGTGCTCTGTGTTACATCACGGAAAAACACATTCCACCGCGGTCGTCTCTTTCTGAACAAGTCCTGAAGAAGCATGTTCCTCTGATGCTGCAGTTTCAAAAAAGATTTTTCAAAAAATAACAGTAATCTTGATTACTCCAGCTAACAAATCCATTGTTTATACAGACGGGCCTAGGGGTACAACTCATTTGCGTATGTCACAAACAGAAGATGTCAACGCAAAGCATTATGGGATTGCTCTACTGACTGAATCGGATTGTAATCACGGTGCATGTAAACACGCACAGCAAGCGGATCACTTTAGGGCACATTCATGTAAATAGGACAATATGATCCACCAACTGGATAGAATTCAATAAGATCAGAAATAAAGTGTCCATGTAAACGTGGCTAATGATTTTGCTATTGGTGTGGAAACTGTCACTGCCCTATCACTGTTGCATTTATTGACACGGCTTATCTTGTGAAGTGTTGTTCTCCATAAAATTGGCAGGGGGCAGGAGGAAGTGGGGTGTCTATGCACACCTAATGCAATCAGATCTCAGAAGTTAAGCAGAGAAATTCTGATAGTACTTGAGTAGGAGGTTAGTGAGGAAATCCAGGACTTTTGTGCATGTTTCTTTATGAAGAACTGGAGTTCTGTCAGGAAGGACACCCAGCGGTGTCAAATCCAGCTTCAGAAAGTAAAAGTCCAGCCACATATTTGTTCCATCTTCCCAATAAACCAGTTGATTGTAATTAGTTCAGCTCTTCAGGCAGGTGGATGAGCTAATTATTGAGATCATCTGTTTTAGGTGCAAGGGTGAAGCAACACATGGGAGGGTTTTTACTTTCTGAAGCTGGATTTGACACCTCTGAGGACACCCTGCATAAAACAGCTGAACAATCCCAATGCAGATGTCTACTGAATGACCCCAAGCAATGAGAGGCCATTGAAAGCTTACCTCTGTCTGTAGCCACCTCCTAGTTCAGCACCACCCCCCATGGATACAGGGTTAAAATTTTCCCTCAATGCCCATCATGTTCTGCAGGGTGGCCAGAGGGTATTTAGGTCTCAATGCTTGGCTCCCTTCCTGCCTTGGGAAGAAAAGGAACTTCCCCCAAGCTTAGTGTTCAGGGCAGGATTAGTATAGGGCTGTTGTTTAGTACAGAAAGCACTATACAACAGGATGTAACTGTTGATATATTACAGATTAGGCTTTTACAGCAACGGACAGGCCCTGCATCCGGAAAGCACCCCGGTATGATGCAGTATGTGCTGAAATCTCAGTGTTCTGTACATTTTTAACTGCAAAGAATTGTTTGGCTGTGTGCTACCAGGAGCTACCAGGCTACAATAGAAACCTTACAGACAGTATCTGCATGACATACACCAAGGTGAGTCTCTATGATAAGGCTGTGCAATCCCTTACACGAAAGTGATTTATCTGAAGAGTCATTGATATGACAGGAACGTGCATTTGAACGGGTGGCCACCAGCATATAGACAAAAAGCGAAAAGGACTTCACACAATTATAAGGAATGAACACAGTTTTCTAATACATGTAAAAATCGACCATGTTATTTTGTACCAGATATTCTGAATTCTAATCCAATTACACTTTTTCCGCAAATGATTGGTTAATTGCATGAGATTTCAGACCATATAATATTGGGTGTATGGTGGCAAAATATACTGTATGACTGCTTCGTATTTGATGTATTACTCTGTGTCCTGAGCGCATGCCCTGCTACGCAGATGTCAATAATGGCGCGGTTAGCTGAGAGCGACAGATGTGGCCTAGCGACAACTATGCCGAAATGGGTGAATTTAAGATATGGGGGAGGTGATGGTCTAAGTGGTTAAGGCGCTGGGCTTGAGACCAGAAGATCCTCACTTCAAATCCCAGCCTGACTGGAAAATCACTAAAGGCCCTTGGGCAAGGTCTTTAATCCCGCATTGGTGTGTAGCGAGCACCTTATATGGCAGCACCCTGACATCCGGGTGAATGTGAGGCATTATTTGTAAAGCGCTTTGAGCGTCTGATGCAGATGGAAAAGCGCTATATAAATGCAGTCCATTTACCATTTATTTAAGATACCATACAAAACTATTAATGTGGATTCTAATACAGAATTACCATTTCACATTTAATGGATTACTCCACGCCTTGACCACTGCTGGAGGGATGGTGAAGACACTGTTCCTAGCCGACCGAATTACCTACAGAAAAATAGACCGAATTACCTACAGAAAATTAAAGTGTGCAAACAATATAATTGGATTAGAATGGTAATAACCCCCTTGTGTCTTAAGATTTGTGGACATTCATGCTGGATTACGGTCACCAGTAAAAGCTCAATTTGTGGCCGTAAAACCAGCATGAACATCTGCAAATCATCAGAAACAACAGGGTTATTCCCTAATTCTTAGATGAATTTGGTGAATTTCTGTCTAATCTGGCAACCTAAGCCCCTACACACATAACACAAAGTTGGACAAATCAGGCCGAAACAGGCCGAATGGGCAAAACCCAAAACCCAGCTGCAGTCGGGAAGGACAGATGATCGGACAGCCGTGTACAGATGCTGTACGATCCCACGGTGATGGTTTTGTGCACTATCGTGTGCACACGCACGAACACAGTGTGACCAGGGTGAGAGGTGTGATACCACATTGGGCTCTCATAGCAGTGGAAGCAAATAAATGTTGTACAAATGTTCATAAATTGAAGAAAATGTGTAAGGACAAAATAATGAGAGACTACAGAACATTATAAGAACAATGAGTGTACCGTTGAAATGTAAGACAATCATGTTACTGGTAATGATGTTTAATTGATGCTCGATGACTTGACACTGGGACAGCATAAGTGTCGGACTTGAGGAAACAAATGGATTTCTTTTTGTCTGTTAAAATATCAAATTCCGGTTAGAAGAAGCAGCGAATACAAGAATTATTGTTCTTCTGTTCGTTTTTGTTCACAAACCATGTCCATGTACGTAAACAAGGAATTAATGGAATGACATAAATGAAAAGAAATAAAATTAAATAAAAACATCCCCCTCTCCCTCGCACATGTAGTTACTTCCAGTGGTAACTACATGCGCGAGGTTCACGGCTGCTGCAGATCACCTGCCTGGTGCAGCTCTGACAGCACAGCAGTGAGTTGTCCACCTCGGCCGCACCTCCACCTCGTCCCACCTATGTCTATGACCATGGGTCATATACAGAGGAACAGAAGGCTCATACTTGTATTGTCCGCCCTATAAGAGGAATTAAACATTCTCCAAATAGAATAGAATAGAATAGAATGCTTTTTATTGTCATTATACACAAGGTACAATGAAATTAAAAGACAACTCCTGTAGTGCAAAGGTGTAAAAGTATATATATATATATATATATATATATATATATATATATATATATATATATATATATATATATATATATAAGACAAATAAGAATATATACATGTATTTACAAGGGAGCCAGTAGGTGTATATACATAGAAGTCTGCGCTATTCATTGTATTCACCTTTATAAAAAATAAATGCAATGAATTGTGCAGACTGAAGGCTAATGTGCATTCAATACTCATATTGCACTTGGGTAGAACATGTTGGTGAGTCTGGATGCGCGGGCCTTGATGGACCGGTACCTCTTTCCTGAGGGCAGCAGTGAGAACAGGCTGTGCCTGGGGTGTGAACCATCGAAGCTGATGCTTCTGGCCCTGCGCAGATATCCAGCAGCAGTTCCTGTGGCAGGTTGACCTTCCTCAGTGACCTTAAAAAGTACAGACGCTGCTGTGCCCTTTTTACAAGGGCATTGGTGTTGGTGCCCCATGTCAGGTCATGAGAAATGTATGTTCCCAGGAACTTGAAGTCACTGACCCTCTCTATGGTGTCTCCCTGAATGGGGGGGGGGGGGTCCCTCCCTCTTCCGCCTAAAATCTAGCACCATCTCCTGGGATGGGTACGATAGTGGCAGATTTTAGGCAGCTTGGGACTGTGCAGGCAGCCTGCAAGAGGTTAAAAATGGTAGTAAAAACCTCTGCCAGCTGGTCTGCACAGCCCCTCAATACCCTCCCCTGGACACCATCGGGACCAGCAGCCTTTGACGGGTTCACACCCGGAGCACCCTCCTGACCTCTTCCATGCTCACAGTGAGGGCCAGATTGTCAGCGGGTGGTAGCATGGGGACACTCTCTTCCTCGCTAACTTCAAACCTAGCAAAAAAACGATTTAGCTCCTCCGCTAGGCTTGTGCTGGTGTTGGTGGCATTTGAAGAGCAAGTGTTCAAGTTGACAAGGTCGCGAATGCCCTGCCAGACACGTCGCGGGTTCCCCTCCGTGAAGTGCCCCTCGATCTTCTTTGCATATGCTGCCTTTGCCCGTTTTATGCCTCTTTTCAGGTTGGATCTGGCTGAGCTGTATAATTCCATGTTCCCAGACCTGAAAACAGAGTCCCGGTCTCTCATCAGCTGTTTGACCTCACTGTTCATCCACTGTTTCTTATTTGGATAATGTATAACCCTCTTCTCCACCATGACATTATCCATGCACGTTTTAATATAAAACAGGACAGTGGATGTATAGTCCTTGAGGTCCTCCTGTGCAAAGATGTCCCAGTTGGTAGTTTGAAAGCAGTCCCGGAGCTGTGGAATGACATCTTCAGGCCAGATCCAAACAGATCTCACCTCAGGCAGAGTTCTTTGTATGAGAGGCCTGTATGCTAGGGTGAGGAACAGGGAGAGATGGTTTGATTGTCCGAGGTGGGGGAGGGGGGAGACTTTATATGCATCCTTGATGTTACTGTAAGCCTTATCCAGCATGTTATGGCCTCTCATTACACATGTAACATGCTAGTAAAACTTAGGGAGCACAGATCTTAGGTCAACATGGTTGAAGTCTCCGGTCACAATGAAAATGCCATCCGGGTGGGCGCACTGTTGTTTGCTAACAGCTGTTAGCAGGGTCTTTAATGCTATGTTAGCATTAGCACTCGGTGGTACACAGCCGTTACCATGACGACTGCATGCTCTCGGGCCAAATAAAATAGACGGCATCTGAGTGTCATAAACTCCAAATCATGGGAACAGTGTGTCTCAGTCACTGTAGCATTTGTACACCACCTGTTGTTGTGGTGCTGTTTTATGGTGTGTGGTTTTTATTTTTATTTTTTTTGCCCCACAGCAGCGACGTCCCCAAACAAAGGGGAGCATGTCCCCCTGCAACCTGCAGCTGTTCAGATACCTGTGCTCACAAGTCACAGCTGGAGAACACCTGTAGTGGCTGGTAGAATATGACATTGTATAACTACACTGTGAAGCGTGGACGTCAGCTTGCTGTCTTCACATGGGAATAAATTAAAGCCTATCGCTTCAGCTGACCGTCATGTTAGTACACTGCAATGCTGGTGAAACTCGAGCCATGCTGAGAATCACCACGAGGTGCATGTCACTGTGGGATTTCCCCATATTGTAATAATTAAAACACATATCACATTTGCAACACGGTCACCAGTGGAACACTGCGCGCTGGACGCGCCATGCCGGCTGATGTGTTCATGAGACAAGCGCATCAGGAAATTGATCTAAAACATAAAAGGGAGAACACTAATCCACCTCATTTCATGACTTCCTGGTGTACGTCTAGGCGGAAGCTAATTACGCTCTTTATAACAGGAACTAAGTATTATGAATTGTGGTGTTTTATTAATTCTTTGTTCCGCTGCTGTGTGGGTAACTTTCCACGTACTCACACTGTCTTCGTGCTTGGGAACACAAGCATGCATGAAACAGTCGCTGCAGTATTGTGCACGCCTGTCCGACCATGTGTCCATGTGTTTCGTGGTTCCCCATTTCATTTTTGGTTCATGGATTTTCTTACGGTTTCTGCGTCTTTCGTGTTATGTGTGAAGGGGCCTTAGTCAGGAATTTGTTTATATACATAAATATTTATATATAGCCTAATCATATATTATCTCTTCAAATTACTGAAATATAATGTGTGTGTTTACAGTGTTTGCAAAAAAACCTGTCTACATTCTAGGCTATATCTGAATAATCTATTACTGTTAATCCCACTGTGAATACTAAAACATGCTGAACTATTTGTCCTGTATCATAGCTACATGTATAACGTTTGCAGAAAAAAAAATCATGTGAAAATCATTTTAGTATTCAGAGAGTTACAATGGATTAAATATGATGTCAAACAGCACTGAGTGGAGCGGGTCAGATAACCGGTCTAAGATGGTGGGCCCCACAGCTCATCTGTGCCAATAGGCAGTAGCAGTCAATGCGACGTCCACTCTTTATAATGTCTATGCTTGCAATGGCCTAAGCAGTGGGTCACTGCTCTGAGTCGGGTCTGCTTGAGGTTTCTTCCTCAACTCAGAGGGAGTTTTTCCTTACCACTTTCACCAGTGTGCTTTCTCTAGGAGTTGGTAAGGTTAGATTTTGCTCATCCTTGAGGCAGCTTTGGTGTGACTTTGTGCTGTATAAATAAAATAAATTTAAATTCATTTGAAGTGGTTACCATGGTTACAGCTATTTTTCTCATGTTTTAAACATAGCTGCAACTTAAAACTAGGACTGCAAGGAGTCATATACAGGCCCTCATGTTCGCGTCACCGCCTCCCAAGTCTAGAGCAGTTTCTGTTCAGAGGCAGACCCTCATAATACATGTGATGTTTCAAGTCAATCAAACGAAGCCTGAAGGAGTTATCATGACTTGATGTTCCACAGCGAAGGATCAACATGGCAGTGCCATAGCAGCCACACCCGTCGACATAGAAAAATCTTTTGATAACTTTTGATCAGTATAGTCTCTGGATGATCTGAAGGAGTTTTGAAGTGTATTGGACAGAATCCCTAGGAGGAGTTCGTTCAAATACAACGTGTGGAAATCATGCCAAAATGACACGAAAATTCAAGATGGATGGCTTCCTGTTTGGAGCCCACCAATGGTGCAAGAGACTTTTTTGTGCATCTATGCAAGTCACACATGTGTACCAATTTTCATCTCCCTACTGCAAAAAACCCTATGGGGAGGGGTTTTTGAAAGATGCAAGTGGGCACTATAGAGGCATTTTGCCCTGTCCATGGGTGATGCCCTGTGACCTGTAAGAGGCTGTCGTGCTTGACCTGTGTATCAATTTTCATGATGATATGACAAAATTAAAGCCATCAAAAGGAAGAACGTAATTTCATGGCAAAGGGTTAATATTTGGCACACCATCACATGGACGCCATTACTCATAGCTTTACGGCGATCATTGTGTATGTTCACCAACTTGTTCTGCATGTTTTAGAAGTAGAATGAAGTTGATGGGGTTAACTATGTGACATCAGTACCTGTTAAAGTAATAGGACATTTTACCACGGGGGGGGGGTATGACTTAGGTGGGAAGTTAATATATGGCTATGTTCAGGGCAGAGCTTTCATCATGTCCAGCATGGTTGAAGGATCTACAATGAAGTATGTGGGCGTGGCAGCCGTTCAAAGTGAAACGACATGCTCTGAAATGCTCGCTAAAGTTTGACGAACCCTAGCAGCCACGCCTTTTAACCTACAGAAATTCTTTTGATGACTTTGATCAGAGTGGGGTCATGATGATGTGTACTAAATTTGAAGATGATTGGATGAAATCCCTAGGATGAGTTCATTCAAATTTAAGTAGTGGAAATCACGAAAAACTGCAAAAAATTACCTCAAAATTGAAAATTCAAATCAAAATGGCCGACATTTCACCATGACGTTAAGAGACTTTATTGTGCTTCCCAGCATGGTAAATATGTGTACAGAATTTCGTGAGATAATAATAATAAACAGCACAATTACAATAGGGTCCTCGTAGGACTTTGTCCTACTCGGGCCCTAATTAAGAAATGATCATATATATATATATATATATATATATATATATATATATATATAATATATACAAATATACATACAAAATTTTGCATGTATGTATTATATATATATATATATATATATATATATATATATATATATATATATATATATATATAATATATACAAAATATACATACAAAATTTTGCATGTATGTATTATATATATATATATATATATATATATATATATATATATATATATATATATATATATATATATATATATATATATATATAATACATACATGCAAAATTTTGTCAATCCAGTACTTTGTTTTTCTTGTGTTTGCCTGATCTCCTCTTGCTGATAAGCTTTTTTTTTTTTCTGACAGGAACTGTGGTTTTAAACCATCGCTGTGTTTAACAAATACGTGTAATAGGAGGAGGCCTCTGGGGCAGAAGAAAAAATAAAAAGCTGTTGCCCGTTATCACTGAGACATGGGGAGGATTATGGCGGTGCAGTGTGCGGGGTAGGGAGGGTGTTGATTGCATCTGTTGATGGAGGTTGAGGAAAAGGAAGGATGTGCAGATGACAAATAATAGCACAATATGGTAGGGGTTAAATTAGTGCAATTTAGAGTTCATTTTCAAAGCAATTCTGACTGGATATCATTCTGGTGTTTCAATCATATGGTTATTGTGTTGTAACTGGAGTCAGTAAGAACAAAGAAAGATCATAAAGGAGAGACAGTATTTACAAGAAGTGATGAGTCACTTTTGGTTTTATTTGTCCATTTAAAGGGGATATAAACAAATTGTCTTTGTCTACATGCACCTTGGCGAAAAATGTTCACGGGCAGTTTTCCACACCTGTACTCATTCCATTAAAAAAAACAAACAAACAGGACAGTTAATTCATTTATAGTGTCTAATTTATACCCCCCCCCCCCCCCCCCACACACACACACATTCAGTTAGCTCTGAGCAAAATCATAACCATAAAATTATGCTTCCTAAAGCGGTTAGTACCAAATGAAATTCTGGCTAATGTTCCCTGTAAGGCTGTGTGACAAAAAGGTATGTCTTGGACATCACAAGAAATGTCTGCAGATATAGGCAATATTTTAATTTATAGTATTTTGCTTACGCCACAATTTACAAGCTCAGCTGGGCACACTGTTTAGCCTTACTGGACCTAACTAACTAACCATTTTCAACATTATTTCTCTTTAAGCCAAGTTGTCAATCAAACATTGATGAAGCTGATGTCTGAGACAACATTTAAAATAATTATCTCCGCTCATTCAAAATAAGGAAGCAGCAGCAGTTGTATGTTAATCATTATCATCGTTATCACAAGAGCTGGACATCGGCCATTTTCCAGCAGATTTCACTTTTAAGAAGAGATTTTGTCATGGAAAGCCGCGCGGAGGCTTCGTGCATCACGACCGATTCGCTTTGGAAGCGAGACAAAGGAACACCTCCGTTTCAGCATGTCAGAGGACAAGTTTGGACATGTCCAGCTCTGGCGCGAAGCCTCTGCGCGGCTTTCCATGACAAAATCTCTTGTTAAAAGTGAAATCTGCTGGAAAATGGCTGATGTCCAGCTCTTGTGACAACCAGAGAAAGAGCACACGATGGTCTCGTATCCACAGAGCCATCACCTCAGAAATGGTCCGGTGGCTTGTGCCGTGTCGTCGCAGTTCAGAGCGCGGGGCGCTGAGCGTCCTTAAAGGGGTCCTTAAAGCTGTACTAACAGACCTTATTCTCTGTGAAGCCCGTAAAATTTTCACCGAAAGCCAGATATATTTTTCGAATAGTTTCCAGGTGCCAGTCTCTAACAGCTTCTGAAAAAATTCTGATGGAAAAAAACCCAAATCATTCCGCCATTTCCAGACAATGAAAATCCAACGACGGGGCGGGATCACTCCTTCCACAAGGCGTGCTCACAGGCGAATGACGTCACCGACAGGCGTGGAAAAACTCACGCATGCGCACAAGGGTTCAAGCTTGTCTGACGTAAAAACATATGAATCAAATCCATATAGTTTAAAAAAATAAAAAGGTACGATACTTTATGGACAGACCTCGTACACAGTTATCTCAGCTGTTACAATACTCCACACAGCTCAAGATGTGCATGCAGGCTACTTATTTGCTCAAATTGACAGTCCACATACTTGCAATACTGCATACTTGCACTTACAATTGCACAATGTTAGACACATAGTCTCACAGAATATCAGCATTCTTATTCTGTCTGAGTAACAAAGCACTCATATGTGTAGACAAAACAATTTATAGTTACAGGATCATTCACCAGAGTTACAGTAAATCATTCCAAATATTTTTGGCATTACTTTCCTTTTTTTTTCCTGGCAAATTTAAACCAATACTATTCAGAATGCTGGCATCCATTATGGGAAAACCCTTCGTTGTTATGACATGAAAGCGAAGCTGGGGTCACGTGATTTTGTTTATTTTCTGTTGCCAAAGGCGATTCACCAGAAACCGCATAGATCTGATGGACAACAGTAAAAACAACACATACGTGGTGTGTCCATAAATTAGCGGTCCTTTTTATTTTTTTTAAAAACTATATGGATTTCATTCATATGTTTTTACATCAGACATGCTTGAACCCTCGTGCGCATGCGTGAGTTTTTCCATGCCTGTCGGTGACGTCATTCGCCTGTGATCACTCCTTGTGGGAGGAGTTGTCCAGCCCCCTCGTCGGATTTTCATTGTCTGGAAATGGCGGAATGAAAAGGACTTTTTTCCATCAGAATTTTTTCAGAAGCTGTTAGAGACTGGCACCTGGAAACCATTCGAAAAATTTATCTGGCTTTCAGTGAAAATTTTACAGGCTTCCCAGAGAATAAGGACTTTAACTACAGGTTTAAGGACCCCTTTAAGGACGGAAAGTGCGCCGCGCTGTGAGCTGCTACGATGCGGCACAAACCACTGGATCTTTTCTAAGCTGATGGCTCTGTGGATACGAGACTGTCGTGTGCTCTTTCTCTGGTTATCACAAGACCTGGACATCAGCCATTTTCCGGCAGATTTCACTTTTAACAAGAGATTTTGTCGTGGAAAGCCGCGCGGAGGCTCTCCACAAGTTCTTTTATACTCATTCGACTGGTAAGTACTGAAAGCCGAGATAGACATGTCCCAACTTGTCCTCTAACACTCCGAAACGGAGGTGTTCCTTTGTCTCGCTTCATCAGCGAATCGGTCGTGACAGAACCACATCGTCCGCAAACAGCAGAGACGAGATTCTGTGGTTCCCAAACCAGACCCCCTCTACACCCTGGCTGCGCCTAGAAATTCTGTCCATAAAAATAATGAACAGAACCGGTGACAAAGGGCAGCCCTGGCAGAGGCCAACGTGCACTGGAAACAGGTTTGACTTACTACCGGAAATGCGAACCAAGCTCCTGCTGCGGTCATACAGGGACCGGATAGCCCTTAGCAACGGACCCCGGACCCCATACTCCCGGAGCACTCCCCACAGGGTGCCCCAAGGGACACGGTCGAACGCCTTCTCCAGAGCCACAAAACACATGTGGACTGGTTGGGCGAACTCCCATGAACCCTCGAGCACCCGATGGAGCGTGTAGAGCTGGTCCAGCGTGCCGCAACCAGGATGAAAACCACACTGCTCCTCCTGAATCTGAGGTTCGACCATCGGTCGAATTCTCCTCTCCAGTACTCTGGAATAGACCTTACCTGAGGAGGCTGAGGAGTGTGCTCACCCTTATAGTTGGAACACACCCTCTGGTCCCCCTTCTTAAACAGAGGGACTACCACCCCGGTCTGCCAATCCAGAGGCACTGTCCCCGATCGCCACGCGATGTTGCAGAGGCGTGTCACCCAAGACAGTCCGACAACATCCAGAGACTTAAGGTACTCAGGACGGATTTCATCCACCCCAGGAGCCTTACCACAGAGGAGCTTTCTAACCACCTCGGTGAGTTCGGCCTGGGTAATGGATGAGTCCACCTCTGAGTCCCCAGTCTCTGCTTCCTCTTCGGAAGACGTGACGATGGGATTGAGGAGATCCTCGAAGTACTCCTTCCACCACCGCACAACATCCCCAGTCAGGGTCAACAGCTCCCCACCCGCACCGTAAACAGTGCTGGTGGAGAACTGCTTCCGCCTCCTGAGGAGTTGGACGGTTTGCCAGAATCTCTTCAAGGCCGACCGATAGTCCTCCTCCATGGCCTCCCCGAACTCCTCCCAGACCTGAGTTTTTGCCTCTGTGACCACACGGGCTGCGGCACGCTTGGCCTGCTGGTACCTGTCAGCTGCCTCTGGGGTCCCACCTACCAACAAAGATAAGTAGGACTCCTTCTTCAGCTTGACGGCATCACTTACTTCTGGTGTCCAGCACCGGGTTCGGGAATTGCCGCCGCGACAGGCACCAGAGACCTTGGTGCCTGTCATACAAGTAAAATTATGCATGCGCAGATGTACATGTGAAATGACTTGATAACACCAAACATTTACATACATTGACATGATAAATCTATTTAGATGTGTTTATCACTACACAGATGACATTATTTGCAGTAACACCTTTTTTTGTTGCTTCTTTTGTCAAGAGTGCTTAGGATACAAACTACACAGAAAACAAATTTTGCTTATTGATGCCATTGTATATATGGTTTGTATAATGGCCACATTATGTAAAATTTGTTCTGTTTTTACTGTTACTGGGAGCTGTGTTATTTGGACATCATAGCAATTAGTGAGGAATGTTGATTTTTACAAGTTCAAGCTGTGTGATTTGCAAAAAAAAAAAAAAAAGTATGTTTATCATCTGTATGTATTTACTTTCAGTTTATTTTGACAGCCATTTTGAATTTGCGTCACATTACAATCTGTACTAAAACTTGTTCTGTAAGCTGAACCCTATGATAAATTTGGTTGGCTGCAATGAAAACCTGCACCCTCTCAGCCCTTTCTGGAATACCTTGGACACCACTGGCTTAAAGGATCTGAGAATTCAGCAGACTTAAAAAAAAAAAAAAACAAAAAAAAAACTGCACAAGTGTAGAGCTGCATACAGTTGCATTCTTAGGAAATGGCACTTGTCACACCAGGAGCTGAACAGACAGCTCACATGATTGTACATCCTGAATGGTGACATTTTTATTGCTAGGGAACACCTGACAGATATCTGCAACGTGGTTCTTTCTGTTAAGCAAATTTAGAAAATGAATTGATAGGTCTTCCTATTGACAGAATGCTTGTAAAACCTGAAAATAAATTTGCTGCACAATCTACACTGATTTCAGGTCAAATATGCAAATCCTACATTTTGTGAGTTTAACCCAAATTTATACTTTGAGTTAATAAATGTCATGGGCTGTATTTGGTGTTTTGCCATTGCCAATAATCAGTGATGCAGTTACTTAGTAATGCGTTACTCTAATCTGACCGATTTTTGCAGTATTGAGTAATCTAACGCGTTACTCTTTCCAAATCAGGAATCAGATTAAAGTTACTTCTCCAAGTCACGGTGCATTACCATTATTTTTGTATCGTGGGTCAATGGCAGCATTAAAACCAACCGGCCCATGGGCAGCGCCATTTGGTTGAACTGCTCACTTTGCCCACTTTCAGTGAGATGCGAGCTTTTACTGTGCAGCAGCTCCGAGTTGAAAAATAGTTGTCTCTCAAAGAGCGGTGACACTCAGACCTATGGTTTTACAAAGACATTTTTTGGCTTTTTTGTTTTCTTTAAAACTCTGTGCTGCTGTGTGTCTCCTTGCTAAAAACAGCTAATCCGTGATGTGTTATCAACAAATACTAAAGCTTTTTTCCCACTCAAATGCACTTAAAGTCTCTTTCTGAGGATGACATGATGTAAAACACTGCTTAAAGATTTTTACATGTCAGTCTGGTCATATTTTCTGCATAAACAAATGTTATCCAATTTTCTGCTCAAATACCAAGCCAGGGGCAAATCCAAGCAGGAAGGGGGCATGGGTTGGGGGAGGATGTGGCTCCTCACAACAGCCCTCAACTAAAGGTCCACTTTTGAAGACATTTTTTTTCATACTATTACTACTACTAGTACTACTTATAATAATAATAATAATAATAATAATAATAATAATAATAATAATAATAATAATAATATCAACTAAAATGATTGGAAAGAATTTAAATGTTAGAAAGATGTTAGAAAGAATTTAATAGTTACATTTATAAACAATGTAGGTTAGAAAATGTAAGTTTTACCATTAGACTGCTGTCAACAGTTAATATGAGGTCAAGAAAGATGTGTTTATTTTATTTTTTATAAAACAAGTATTTATGTTCACTGAAGTCAAGAAAAGGTGACTACAAAGTGAGTATTGGGCACCACAGTCTCGTTTGAGGGCAGGCGCTAAAGGGGTAAAATATTACACATATGACGGAATTTCTCTACTTCAACGGAGAAAAAAAAAGGTATTTTCTCTGAGTTTTTGAGCAAATTACATGCAAACAAAGTGAAACTGCAAAGAAAAAGTGACGATGCGGTGGGAAAGTGGACATGTTTTGCAGTTTGTTTATGACTCAGAGCACAAACATGTTGAAGTGGTTTTGCAGGTGAGAAAACACAGCTACTCTGGTTAGCTGTGTAGGCTAATGGGCCTTTCACATTGAACGCTTCAGCGCGACGCGTCAAAGCTTTGCAACGTGTCGTGACGTCAGAAGCTTTGCTTTGGAAGCGGCAAGGGGGTGGAGAGTGCTACATCACACTCTGACTGTTACCACAACCCGAAAAAAGTTCAGCAATTGCCGTCTTGAATTTGTGTCACCTGAACCACAAAAAAAGCTTTAAAAACAGCAGTAGAATCATTCTCCAATCACCCTGCTGGGAGAAGCTTTTTTCAGGTACTTTTCAGAGTGACGCCGATCGAGGGAGGACTGATGTCTTGGTGGGATATAGATCGAACCGGCGGCCTTCAGGCATCATCCCTGGGCAGAGCGAGGCAGGCAGCTGGGGGGATGGAGCAAACCCACTCAGTCCGAAATCTCCCATTTTTTGGATATATGCAAAGTCCAAGTTTGTTCAACGGAGTTTAGTTCTGCAGCTTTATCGAGGTGAGAATAATATAAAAAATAAAATGTGACGTCTACTGCACTGCTGTGAAGGTTTAATGATCAGCTAACATTAGCTTAGCCTTTTAGCACAGTTGATCTGAGTGAATGCTTTAATTTGTAAATGGTTCAGTCTTTTTTATTTTTACCAAATAAAGCTACAGCTTTTTTTTTTCGGAGACAAAAGCTCTTTTAAAATACTTTTTTTTTTTTTCTGGGCATTTTTTTTTCCCCTCATTTTTTTCCCATTTTTTCCCTTCATATATATATATATATATATATATATATAAACTTTTTCATGTTTCTTTATATTTTAAGATGTGTTTTTATTGGTCCCAATCAGGAACATTTGCTGTGCAGACAACTTAAATAGAGATGCACTTCAAAAACTTCCATTGATGAGCTGAACACTATGAAGTCCAGTCTAAAAAACATCTCTGCTCTTCAAAATAGGACAAAAGTGTCTGCAGAAACACCTCCAGAGTTCAAAGCTGCAGAAAAGACCTTCATCTGGTCCCAAGAATTCAGCATAACATCACCTGCTTCTAAATAAAAGGCTCTTTCAACAGCAACTATTTTATTATTTTTAAAAAGCTGTTTCATTTTATATTTTAACAATAAATTAATGGATCATTAAAAATGTCCACGAAATCAAAGTCAAAAGACATTTGCACAGGTAGAGGTTCTCCACTTATTGTGCTCAAATTAATATTTTAGAAATTACTCTGTCCTGATAACAGCATTAAAGGCAATTATATATTTTGATGTAATTACAAGTTGAAATGACTAAATAAAAAAAAATCATCATGAGGTTTATGTCACAGAAATCCTACTTTACAATCACACTGCAGTCATTGTTAAATTATTTCCTGTTGCATTTGTAATAAACATTTGTATTTATTTACAGTGTCTGTTTTTCTGGTTGAAATGAGATATAAATAATCTACCAGACTTAAAAAAATGTACAAGTTTCCATGTTATTTTATTTGTTAAAAATAAATGTCCAAGGTTCCTTATGTTAAACAAGAAATTATCTAATCTGAAAGAACAGGTGGTTTTAATTTACATTTTAATTACAAGTGTTCTAAACTTTTTTTTTAACAGTAATCAGAAATGCTGAGGTAACAAACAACAACAACAAAAAACATTTCCAAGGATTTTTCTTCAGAAAACTGCTCTATAAATGAGCAGTCCTGTGACACATTTCTGTTTTGTACAGATCGGTGGTTTCTGCACCGATCTGTTTTGTAGAGATCAGTGGTTTTTGCCACTAATCTTCCATATTTTGGCCCGATGCGTCGTTCGTATTGGACAGCGCGAAGCTACGTCACAGCTCAGAGCCTCGAAAGCTGGATTGGGTTGAACTTTGAATGCGTCAGCCTGCCGATAAGCAGCAATGCGCTCTCCCATCAGAAGTGTCGCTTTAGCTCGGCTTTTGACGCAACGCTGCTGACCCCTCTAAAAAGCAACACTTCTTGACGCCTTTGACGCTTCCAATGCATTCGGTGTGAAAACCCCATAACACTTACCGACATGACATCTCCCATTTGCCTCGTCTGCCCTTCTCCACTGGGAACGGGGAAAAAAAAAAAAAAACTGCAACTGCTTCGGTGATTGCAGCCAAAAACAAAACAGTACACCATTTTTCCATGTGAAGTTATGTTGTGCCTATATTGCACAACGGGACTGGCTGTCCCCATAAGTGTTCAAATCCCGTGATATCATGGTGGGTTCAAATGAGACTGCGGCAAAACAGGTTATTATTTTCTTGTTTAGGTGAGGGGGTTGTTGTCGGCAGCTGCTGAAAGTAACAAATAAAGTAATGAGTAATCCAACTTAGCTACTTTTAAAGCTGGCTTTTTAACTTTGCGCTGATAACATTCTTGATGGTGTTTGTCTTCTTTTGTCCGGAAGACACGACATCCATGATTTCCAAAAACAATTTGAAATGTGGCCTCATCAGACCACAGCCCACTTTTCCACTTTGCGTCTGTCCATTTCAAATGAGCTCGGGCCCAGAAAAGGCGGTGACATTTCTGAATGTTGTTGATGTATGGCTTTCGCTTTACATGGTAGAGTTTAAACTTGCACTTATAGATGTAGTGACGGACTGTGTTAAATGACAATGGTTTTCTGAAGTGTTCCTGAGCCCACGCAGTAAGATCCTTTACACAATGATGTCGGTTTTTATTGCAGTGCCGCCTGAGGGATCGAAGGTCACAGGCATTCAGTGTTGGTTTTCGGCCTTGCTGCTTACGTGTAGAAAGTTCTCCAGCTTCTCTGAATCTTCTGATTATTTTATGGACTGTAGATGATAGAATTCCTGAATTCCTTGCAATTGAACGTTGAGAAACATTGTTCTTAAACTGTTGGACTATTTTGTCACACAGTTGTTCACAAAGTGGTGATCCTCACTCCATCTTTGCTTGTGAACGGCTGAGCCTTTTGGGGATGCTGCTTTTATACCCAGTCCTCACACTCACTATTAGTGTCCTCAGTTCCCAAACACTTATTGAGTGTTGTTAGAAGGAAAGGTGATGTAACAGTCATAAACATACCACTGTCCAAGCTTTTTGAAATGTGTTGCAGGCATCCATTTCAAAATGAGCAAATATTTGCACAAAAACAATAAAGTTTATCAGTTTGAACATTAAATACGAGGTCTGTGAGAAAAGTATCCGACCTTTTTATTTTATGCAAAAAATATATGGATTTGATTCATATGTTTTTACGTCAGCCAAGCTTGAACCTTCGTGTGCATGCGTGAGTTTTTCCACGCCTGTCGGTTGCGTCATTCGCCTGTGGGCAGGCTTTGAGTGAGCACTGGTCCACCCATCTCGTCGTTGTTTCATTGCGAGGAAATGGCAGAATGATTTGGGCTTTTTTTCCATCAGAATGTTTTCAGAAAATGTTAGAGACAGGCAGCTGGAAACCATTCGAAAAATTTATCTGGCTTTCAGTGAAAATTTTACGGGCTTCACAGAGAATAAGGAGTGTTACTACAGCTTTAAGGACGGCCCATGATGGCGCATGGCGCGCCGCGCCCCGAGCCGCCATCGAGAGGCAGAAACCACCACATCATTTCTAAACAGATGGCTGTGTGGAGCCGGGACCTCGTGTGCAATTTCTCTGGTTATCACAAGAGCTGGACATCAGCCATTTTCTGGCAGATTTCACTTTTAACAAGAGATTTTGTCATGGAAAGCCGTGCAGAGGCTTAGCGCATTAGGACCGATTCGCTGATGAAGCGAGACAAAGGAACACCTCTGTTTCTGAGTGTTAGAGGACAAGTTGGGACATGTCCAGCTCTCCACAATTTCTCTTATACTCACTCGACTGGTAAGCACTGAAAGCCGAGATAGACATGTCCCAACTTGTCCTCTAACACTCTGAAACTGAGGTGTTCCTTTGTCTCGCTTCATCAGTGAATCGGTCCTGACGCGCGAAGCCTCCACGCGAAGCCT
Source organism: Thalassophryne amazonica (assembly GCF_902500255.1). NCBI lineage: Eukaryota > Metazoa > Chordata > Actinopteri > Batrachoidiformes > Batrachoididae > Thalassophryne > Thalassophryne amazonica. The sequence goes on along the minus strand of NC_047103.1, from coordinate 145,964,325 downwards.
CCGCACGGCGCCTCTCAAATCATTCTGCCATTTCCTCGCAATGAAACGACGACGAGAAGGGTGGAGCAGTGCTCACTCAAAGCCTGCCCACAGGCGAATGACGCAACCGACAGGCGTGGAAAAACTCACGCATGTGCATGAAGGTTCAAGCTTGGCTGACGTAAAAACATATGAATCAAATCCATATATTTTTTGCATAAAATAAAAAGATCGGATACTTTTCTCACAGACCTCATATCTTGTCTTTGTGGTGTATTCAACTGAAGGTTGAAGAGGATTTACAAATCATTGTATTCTGTTTTTATTTACATTTCACATAATGTCCCAACTTCATTGGAATTGGGGTTGTATGATGTATGCTGTGAAATATTTCCACAGTGGCAAAAGAACAGTTCAAGGACATCATTAAAATCCCCCAAAAAACATGAAATTCATGACCATCATGAGTGTATACAAACTTTCTACCACAACTGTATATGTTACTTTTCCAATCCATAGCCCTGCCCATAAAGGTGCCTATTTGCTGAGAATCCCAGATTGCCATGCTAAGGAGAGGCTCACGTCACTCACATCTACAGCACAAACTTCATAGTTGGTAACTTTCACTCGATAATGAGGGACTGCAGCTCTGCCTAGACTGCTGCAAGTCTGGACGTAAAGTGTTTACATCACATGTTGGATGTGGCACCAGTACCAACTTATCATGACATATCATGATATTTACAGTAAGAGCTGTTTATTTTGGAAAACATAACCTATAAAATAATGCAGGGGTAATGTCGGAAAACCTTTTGCAAATGAAATATTAATTACTGAAACTCAAATACAGCTGTCATCATTAAATGACCATTGGACATCCAACAATGATGGAGACTGAATGGATTTTTGCATTCCTTATGCCAGGTCCAGGGAAAATCTCTCAAATGAAATACCACACAGATGCAAATGAGTTGCTGTGAATCCAAGATGATGTAACACATGCATTTATGAGGCCCCCAGGTGGCTGATGTCTTCAAACAAACTGAAGGCATAAAAGCAATTTACAAGGCAAAGACAAAGGCATCAGCATTCATCAAAAGAAAATGAAAGAACAATTCTGACGGCATTTTGTCCAGTCTGTTTCTTATACAGCCATGTCAGTGATGGGCACAGATTTATCCACAGGTACCTTGTCTCAATGATGTGGAGAGAAAGAGAAAAGCTTCCATTTGGTGAAGGTGGGACCTGACAGTGGCTATTCTGTACATATTTCATCATGAAAAAGTTTATTATAATTACACTAGGGAATGATAGAACACATATCTCCATCTGGTATATATATATATATATATATATATATATATATATATAGAGCATGGGTCTACAAATATTTCCTAAGTACGAAGACAATTTTCTTTCCAGGTAGTAAGTATATTTTCAAGAAAATATTATTTTATTGATTCTTTTACTTGAACTGTATTTTCAACCTGGTCTCATGGCAAGTCGTGATTCAGCAGCACGAAATATACATTAATCTATTGGTTTGTGATATTGTGACGAAAAGCGCCGCATTTTCATCACGGCAGCACAAATTCATTCTCATTCATTCTGTGATGGCTGCACAAAATTGAAAGTGAAGGGGGGGGTGGTTATAGTTAAGGTGGGAGTAAGGAGTAAGATTAGGTTATGGTTAAGGTTAGGGTTGGGGTTAGGAGTAGGGTTAGTAATAGTGAGTTAAAAAAAAAAACAAACCCATCATGAAAATTTGACTCATTTTGTCACAGGAGCATTAAAAAAACATGAGACAGGTCTGGTATTTCATTGCAGACAGTATGATCATAAGATTTGTTATGTTTTTTTGTTTTTTTTTTTTGGCTGGGGGGTGTTGTTTTTTACGTGATCAACTTAATTTTATTTGTTAGTATATATCCCTTCTTGTATTTAAGACTTGCAACGCATTCCCCAAAAAAGTTGGAACACAAAAGTTTTTACCATTTTTACCTGATGCCATCATAAATGGTCACTGGGTATTGCAAAGACTTTGCATCCATCTGTCAGTTTGTCTGTGCTCAGCATAAGCAGCCCAGTCTCGTTTTTTTGTTGTTGTTTTTCATCCTCCCATCACAAAATTATTCAAATTTTCATGACTGGGTTTTTTAAACTCACTATTACTAAATGTAGTCCTACCCCCAACCCTAACCTTAACCATAACCTAACCCTACTCCTTCCCCTAACCCTAACCTTAACCACCCCAACACCCCTGCTGCACTTTTAATTATGAGCAGCCATCACAGAATGAATTAGAATGAATTTGTGCTCCCATGATGAAAATTGTGCACTTTTTTGTGACAATATGATGAAGCAATAGATTAATGTATATTTCATGTTGCTGAACCATGACAATCCATGAGACTAGGTTGGCATAAGTCCAGTACTGCCAGAGTCTTAAAATTTACAGGGAAAATTCTTGCAACACAGATCTTGGACAAGTTCAACAATGGTTAACCTTGACCTATTTTAAAAGGTTAAAAAGTCACATTCTGTTTCATTCTGTTCTGTTTTTTTTTTCCTTTCTTTTTTTTCAGAGTGGCAGGGGTGACAGCCAATCAGAATAGAGCAGGACCATGATGTCAGTGGCTGGTCATGCTAGCTGCAAACTATTTGCAAACTGCTAGCTGCAAACTGTTTGAGTGTAAATCTAAGCTTTTTGTCATATATTATGTAAAAGCTAGTGATAAATAAACACTTATAAAACTGAAAACTGTTTTTGGAACCTAATAATGCCTCTTAAGTTACTGACAAGACATTTTGTGGATGTCAGCTTGCACGCTAACTTCCGCTAAGGCAAAGTTAACTTCCACTCTTGTCAAAAGCTCATGTACACGCACACACATGCCCTCCTGCATATGGCGTTAAAACATAAATATTGTTTATGACTCATTGTTTGATAGACTTTATGGCTTTATGGAACATGTACAAATTGTACATAAGACATTAGGATCGTAATAATTAATTACGTAACTGCACATTCTAAAGAAGACCATGCTCATACAGCTTAGGGTATTTTAGCATTGTATATATTTTAACATTGCAATTCCTTCTCACAACACTTAAAACACATTTTGACACTTAGGATATAAGCACTGGACCATTTCAAGCGTTATTTTCTGCCATTCTTGCAAAGCAAATCAGAAAATGTTGAGATGGTATGGAAATTGCAGATTAAGAAAGGAAAAAATAGTGATTCCTATATTTAATTAGATTTTTATTTCATTGCAGACCATATGAGGGCAGCATGGTGGCTTAGTGGTTAGCACTGTTGCCTCACAGTGAGAAGGTCATGGGTTCAATTCCCACCTGTGGCCTTTCTGTGTGGAGTTTGCATGTTCTCCCCGTGATTGCATGGGTTTCCTCTGGGCACTCCGGTTTCCTCCCACATCCAAAGACATGCAGGTTAGGTGGATTGGAATCTGTCCATAGGTGTGCGAGTGGGTGTGAATGTGTATGTTTGTCTGTTTGTGGCCCTGTGATAAACCGGCGTCCTGTCCTGGCTGTACCCCGCCTCCCGCTCTATGACTGCTGGGAGAGGCTCCAGCCCCCCGCGACCCTTGATTGGACTAAGGGGTTGAAGATGAGTGTGTGAATGTGTGTGCAGACCATATGAACACAATATCTGGAATGTTTTGTTTTTTGCTTTTTTCTGCTCAACTTTATTTCATTTTATTAATATGCATCCACTCCTCCATTTAACACAGCCAAATCCACAGTATTAAATTAGCACCGACAGTGTCAAATTAACACTGAAAGTGTCTATATAGGTCCACATTGACTCGTGTGGACCCATGTAGACGCTGTCAGTGTTATTTAACACTGGTGATTTTGCTGTGAAGGCCTGTAGCACATTCCAAAAAAGCTGGGATACTAAAGCATTTATCCCTTTGTAATACTTCCATTCCTTCTCACAACAGTTAAAATATACTTTGGCTTGGAAGATTCCAAACAGTGGCATGTTTCAGGTGTTATTTTGTCCCACTTTTTTTCCTGCAGACACACAGTACTGGGTCGTTGTTGAATATTTGTTTCAAAATTCTCTTCACATTCTGTTTTGGAGACAGGCCACCAGTGCAGGCAGCCAATTCAGTGTCTGTAACTGCATCCATGCCTTTCTAAATGTGTGCAGAATGTGGTTTTGCATTGCCTTATTGAAAAATGCATGGACATGTCTGGAAAAGGTCATCTTGAAGGCAGCATATTTTGCTCTAAAATGTCAGTTTTTTTCTACGTTAATGCTGCCATCACTGAAGAGCAAATTACCTTTGCCAAGGGTCCTGACATTATACCATATCATGACAGAGACTCTGGCTTTTGGACTTGTTGCCAGCAAAATTCAGGATGCTCCTTTTTGTCCTTGGTCTGGAGCACATACTGCCCATTTCTTCCAACAATGATCTCGAAAATGTATTCGTCTGACCACAATGCATGCTTCCACTATGTAATGGTCCAACCCACATGCCCCTGAGCCCAGAGAAATCAATAACACTTCTGGACAAGTTGTGTATGTAACTGATTTATCATACTCCCAAATTCATCTTTTGCCCATGTTGCTATATTAGCTATTGATGAATGATGGTTCATGATGCAGTGTTACTGAGGAATTGGAGACCATGAGTATTCAGGTTAGGCTTGAGCTTTTGTCTTTTATGCACTGAAATTCATCCAAATTCCTTGAATCATTTTATGATATTAAAAATAAATATGCAAATCTCATCCAAAATTTGATTGAAGAACAATGTTTTTTTTAAATATTTCAATAATTTTGTCACACATTTGAGACCAAACTGGAGATCCTTTTCCCATTTTCACTCCTGAGAGACTCAGCCTTTCATGGGCACTGCTATTATACTAAGTCATGATTACAATCACCAGTATGAAATCACATCAATGTTTATTTATTTATTTTACCTCATTACTAGTCCTAAATTTCCCCATCCATTTTTTAAATATGGGTTTATACCATCTGCAATGAAGTAGAAGCCAAAGAAAGTGTACATATCACTGTATTATTATTATTTTTATTAATGGCAGCAGTAGCAGCAGTAATTATAGTAATAGTAGTAGAAGTGGTAGGTTGTTGTTTTTTTGCCGTTTTGAGTTTTTGCTTTTCCTGTATATTTGTATTGTCAAGTGTGTGCATGGCCCAAGCAGAGGGTCACCCCTTTGAGTCTGGTCTGCTTGAGGTTTCTTCCTCAAATCATCAGAGGGAGTTTTCCTTACCACTGTCCCCTGTATGCTTGCTCTAGGAGTTGGTAAGGTTAGACCTTATTTGTATGAAGCGCCTTGAATCACCTTTGTTGTGATTTGGCACGATATAAATTAAATGAATGGAATTAAATTAAATTGAATTTGAGTTGTTAATGCGAGCAGCCCCACTACAAATTGCTACAATAGCATCAGAAGTCATAAGAAGTCCTATACAGGCCATGACACCAACTGGGGTGACAATTATGCCCATATACCACAGTCTGAAGTGGGTGAGAGTCTGTGACTCGATCTGGAAGGGACATTTGTCCATTGCAGGTTAATTCCTCATTCAAGTCTCATACCATTTTGCAGCTAAGTAGACGGCAACCATGCAAATAAAGTGTCATGTTCAAGGACACAGGTAGTACTTGTCACATGCACCTGGAATCAAACCCCAATCTATGCTCTAGGATGGTAGTCCACCTGTGCTATGAGATAATGTGCCCCATCACTGAGTGGGAGTGGAAGAACAAATTGAAAAGACAATAAAATGACAGTTAGATTTTGCCTCAAAAGTTGAAGTTCTTTTCAACTATACTGGTGATTTTTAGTGTTTAGTACCTGACAGGATAGCACTCTGAGGCAGAGTCAGACCTCAGAATTCCCAAAATGGAGTGCAGGTAGGGTGCTGATTACAGAGCACATCCTCTGAGTTATGTCCTCTCCATTTTTGGGATAGAGAGGGAGAGAGAAACACAATCTACAACATGTCACTATCTGCCCCTTGATGACTGAAGGATGGATGGCTGTATCTTCTCCAACAATACTGAAACACTTCCTGTGTGGGAGGCCTTTAGCACAGCGGGCAGGCAAGGTAAGAACCTTGTGTGTGGTGGTGTTTGTGTCTCTTAAATGTCTAATTTGGTGCTTGTATTGAGGATCACCAAAGAAACTGGTGGGAGGAATATAAATTCAAGGGTACAATTTTCTGGCCTGATTGCAGCTCTAAGGATAGCTAACTTTCGTGCAACTACTCACAAGCCTTTCTCTGCTTGTCTGATCCTGACAATATCCACACTCGCTGATGCACTGTATCTGAAATCAGAACATCACTTCATAAAATTCTAAGATGATGAAAGCTTTCATTGCTGCACGGTTGGCAGAGAGGATGGAGGGGAAGACAGGCAGGCTGCTGCCTCCTACTCCTCTTGTTATTCATCAGGGGCTTCCCTAGGTCTCTTCTCCTTCTCTTACTCTGTTGCTTTCTGCTCTCTACCCTTTCCTCTATTTTCTCTCTCCCACTCCCCACCCACCCTACATTCCCCCAATCTGGCTCTCGGTCTTTCCCAGGGGGTTAATTTATGGTTGTGGAGCTCCAGAAACACAGGGATGACAACCCACACTCTCCTCTGCTTTGTTAGCTAGCTAAGTCCCTGACTGGCTGAGTGTACAGAGTGCACGTCCTGTGTGTAACTGTATGTTCACTGTCCTCTAAGCAAAAGTGTGCCCCCCCCCCCCCCCCCCACCCACCTCAGTTTTTCTCCTCTCATTATTTGTTATTTTTCCTTTCTGCTATCTACACTAGTAGCATTCTGATAGTTTGGCTGTTGCATTCCATTTTTCACTGAGCATGGAAAATGTGAAATTCCAGACAAACTTGTCCAATTCAACGCTATGAATTCTTGGGTCTTTTTTTGGTAATAGTCTCATTAAGATTGTGGAGTAGGTAGCTCAGAGGAGTAGTAAGAGGTTGGGTTGCCAACAGAGAGACCTAGGTGCAGTTCCCGGTCATGCTACCCGTGTCTGTAAACGACACACTTCATCTGCATTGTCTCTGTCCACCCAAGTGGGTACAGGATTTGGCTGGGGACATAGGCTTCATCAAACTGCTGGCCCATCCAGCAGTTTGATGAAGCCGTCATAGACTCTGGGACGTCATAGGCTCTCATCCGATTCATGCTACAGAATTTACAAATTATGGACACCAATGGGCCTCAGGATTATAAACGAGTTACATCTCTACAATACAGTGTCAGTCTTTACTGATTGCGCTTCATCAACTCTACCATTGCCTACCCCCCCAGCACCAGTAAGTAATGGAAAGTCCCTCTGGCTTCTTTGGGGCCACCACAGCAGACCTGAGGTGGATCTACATGTTAAAGTTTAAGGTGGATGCCCTTCCTGAAACAACTCAACATAACACGGAGATTGACCAGAGATGGCCTTGAAGCAGGAGCTTTCCACTCTGAAACAAGCACACTTAAGAGCCTGGCCACCACTTCTTTCACATTTTCTGATCATGTGATCCTCTTGGGATAATTCTGGGGTCTCCAGCGAAAAGAAAACCTTTTGAAAAAGGTTTTGACCAGTTATTTAAATTTGAACGCAATTACTCTGAGGGCTAGACCACCTCAGAGATTTCTTAAACAGAATTTAAATGTCACAGAATATGACAGAATGCAGGTTTTACAGAATGAGTGAGATAAACAAAAACATACCCAGAAGTTCTGAGGGTCCCAGGAGCTGCAAGCTTCAACCAGCAATCTGGTGTTCCAGCAAGCTGACAACAAGGAGGAACCCCGAACAGTGGGCTGGTTTTATATTTATACCCTATGCTACTATAATGTTTTTCTGCTAATCTTGGGCGTTGTCCATCATCTGGGTGGTCTTGATCCCTCCATTTCGTGGCATGGTTCCTGACCACACGCACTGTGAAGTCTTCTGGTCTTGCCTGATAAGGAATGTTGGGCAACAATGCTAACTGAAAAAATGTCAGCAAGTCACATCACACGGTTATACCACAAGATGTTTGCACATTTCAAAATTGCACAACCTTCTCAGTACTGGCACCTGTTCCATATGCTGTTTGCAACCATGGATTTCTTCATATATCTTCAGGGCCCTCCACTGAAACAGGGACCGCATCGCATTTTACAAGATTTTTGAAAACAATTATATAAGTAACATATCTTCATGACAGCTTGCTAAGAAACTAATATTTCAGCAAAAGCAAATCTTAGAACAAAGCAAATGTAATCATAAACATACCTTTAATTTGGTAGACACAATACCACAGTTCAACAGCATTCAACATATAACTCTTAAAAGTATTTAAACATTTGGATATTGCATCATTAACCTTAGCTATTGTTTACATGTTTAATGAGCATTAATATTTATTAATATTATGTGGCATATGATTAATGTATCTTTCTTTGAATTGAATAAACTTTATTGTCTCCACAACAGAGCTGCATTAAATTACATTGACAAAGACAACACACAAATAACACAAAACACAAACATAAAAAAAAGTTTTGGGCGAGTAAAGTGCTAATGTGCTTTTTGTGTTTAAAAGTTTGATAGAGGCTGTTACAAAGGAGAGTTTCAGCCTGTTGTTCCTGCACTGAGGCACTCTCAGTCTCCTCCCTGACGGCTAGCAGCACATATTCAGGGAACAGCAGGTGATCTGGGTCGGTGGAGATGATCTTGGCCCGCCTCATCACTGCTTCTTCATAAATGTGTTGAACTGTGGGATATTGTTTGAGTCCAATAATTTTCATTGCTGTCTTGTGAATGTTTGCTAACTTGTTTTTTGATTGAGCTGTTATATTCCCAAACCAGGCTATGAGCCCGCACCTGAGCAGACTCTCCACCATGGCTTGGTAAAAAAACAAGTAAAATGCTTGTGCTCACCTCATACAGCCTCAGCCTTCTTAAAAAATAAAGCCTCTGCTGCAGGCGGTGAGCACAGAAAGTCCACATGAGGCTTCCAACAGAGGGCGCTGTCCACCTGGATCCCAGGTACTTGTAGGTAGGCACCTGCTGGATTGTTGGTGTTCTTTATTGTGACAGGGTCATGCAGATGTTCTTGGATCCAGCACCATGTCCTGTGTCTTCTTGGTGTTTAGTAGCAGACAGTTCCTCTCACACCACTGAGTGAACTGCTGTATTTCACTGTGGTATGAGGAGATATCAGTGTCCTAATATGCAGAAGGCTCGCTATGGCCTGTGTCATCTGCATATTTCAAAATGTAATTGTTTTCATGTGTACTTTTGCAATCATAGTATAAAGTGCAAAAGTACAGGCGATGCTACAGAGCCCTGTGGAACACCAGTGTTGCAGCTTCTGACTCTGACAGTGTACCATTCACCTTTACTCGCTGGGTTCTGTTATTTAAAAATGAGTAAACCATTAATTAAAAATGCACTGACACCCATGTTAAAAAGCTCTGTAAACGTAGATAGTCTGCACTGTATTAAAAGCTGAACTAAAATCACAAATAAAATACGGGCATAGGCCTTTTGTGTCTCAAGGTGCTTGGAGACAAAGTGAACGTGCTTAGAACTGCATCTTCAGTGCTCTGTTCTTCTATAGGCAAACTGAAAAGTGTCCAGTTGTGGTGCCACCTCCTTCTCAGCAGAGTGACAACATACCTCTCAAAGCACTTCATAACATTAGATGTTAGAGCCACAGGGCACAGGTCGGTTATTTGCAGTAGTACCAGGTCTTTTTGGGAATTGGTGCTATATGTGACACTTCCATAGAGGGGTACTGTCTGCGTGTCAGGGACCGTTGAAATAGAGGGTCCAGGCAGATGCCAGCTCCTCTGTGCAGCTTTTTAATAGAAAAGCTGGAAGCTTGTCAGGCCCTGTTGCCTTGTTTGGGCACAGATGCTTAAAAAGGTGCTGCACATCACTAGGGTCTATCTCCCACCCAAGGGGCTGCCCTAGTGTCTGGCAATGTTTGAAGGAGCTGTGACATTGCTCTGAGTAGTCTTGATTATCAAATCTAAGATAGAAGTCATTTAACTCATTGGCTCTTTGGAGTTCATCAATTGCTGTGATATGAGTTTTTGCTGGGTTCATATTTGTGACCATCCTCATGTCCCACAGCTTTTTGGTGTTTGATCCATGAAAGCTGTTTTCCATGGCCGTTTATTCTTTTACCTTGCCTTTTTTTAGATGATATTTAAGCTCTTTTTGTGTGCAACGTGTGACCCAATTCTGGTCCTTTTTCTCTAAAAGCCTGATTCTTCTTGTTTATGCACTGCTAATTTCTACAGCACACACTTTATTAAATGTAAATGATCAATTCAAACATTTGAACACACTCAAACAAAACAATATATTCTTAGCTCAATAAAGGATAAAACAGTAACTAATCTGAATGAATGAATGAATGGTTTATTCAGCACGCACGCACAGATAAAAATCTATCATTTACTAAACAGTCAAGAGGAAAACAAAAATTAAACATAATCGAACAAAACTCAAACAATTTACCAATTTACGTGCGGCTGAAATGGTGTGGGCAGAAGCAAAGCTTATAAATGCCCACCCACGTACTGTTGTGTGGCCGCCAGAAGAGGAGGTTCTGCTGGCCCACCACCAGAGGGCGCCCTGCCTGAAGTGCAGGCTTCAGGCACGAGAGGGCGCTGCCGCCACGGACACAGCCGGGAGTGACAGCTGTCTCTCATTATTTCCTGACAGCTGTCACTCATTCTTCATCATCTCACTCCATAAAACCCAAACGTATCTCCACCTCATCGCCAAGATATCGTACTTCTATGGAGGTAACTTTCTCTGCCTGTATTAATTGATTCCAAGAGATATTGTGTTGCAGCTGTCAACCAGAGGACCGGCGTGGGTCGCGACTGTTTCGTCCTACGTCCGTCAGATAAGTGTTTGAGACAGGAGCTGCATGAGTGTGTTAGAGGTGGATGGTGGCATTCCCACCGATTTTGTTACAGGGTGTACACACACCCACATTGACTGTCTTTGCTCTAGCCAGCAGTAGCTACAGATCCGACAGTCAGGGACGGTGATCACCTGGGAACTCGGGACGTGGCGGCCTCAGTATTCACCAGGTTCGGTGGCGGTGGAAATCGTGTGGTTCAGCTCTTTCAGGACAGACGTCTTCTATCCTCGAGCCTGCCCACACGTCACCTTTGTGGATTGACTGTTATCAGATTCTGAGATTGTCTGTGTATTCGTTGTGCAACCTTCACAACATTAAATTGTTACTTTTTTGGCTCATCATTGACCGTTTCATTTGCGCCCCTGTTGTGGGTCCGTGTCACTACACTTTCCAACCACTTACATCAATTTCTGTGTACAAACAAAAATAAATACACAAAAAAAATTACCAGTCAGCAATGTAAGCAGTGAACATACAAAGTAATACAAACAAACAAACAAACAAACAAAAAATAGCCACACAGTCAATTTACTTAATTACGCAAACTATAACAAGTCAATGTATTATTTTTATACAATCTTTTAAAACAGCCAATGTACGGATACTTTAATACAATTTAACAATCATTCACACTCTAACCACCCTTTACAGAAATGCAATGACGTTTAGCAGTAGTTCGAATCTTTCTTCTATCAAACACCAAGTTCCACACAAATTATAACTGGACTCTTCATTTTAAACAGCTCCTGGACATGATGACGGCAAGAGTCCATTTTTAACTTTATACATTATCTTATTGTAAAATAATCAACAAGTCATACAATTTCAAAAACTAGAAGACAAAACAAACAGTGAATTTGTGGTTCATGATATGTTTTTTTACTTATCATCGTATAGCTTTTTTATAGCAACAGAAATATTGGATTAGTATTTGTTTTTATGTATTTCCCCAAACTTCAATGCAGTAAGTCATATAAGGGACAAGTAATGAGTGATACAATGAAACCAACAGATGTGGGGGAGAAAGTATTGTATTTGTATAAGATAGCAATAACTTTTGATATTTTAGACTCAATATGTTTTATATGAGTTTTCCAACTAAGCTTGTCATCAAAAAAAAACTCCATAAATTTAGTTTGAGATATAATTTCAATTTCAATACCATTCAACACAATTTATGTTTAAAATTTCTAGGTTTATTTCCAAATATAATGCACTTAGTTTTACCGAAATGAAGTGATAATTTATTAGAGTCAAACCAGTATTTAAATTTTTGCAGTTCCCTCTTGTCAGATCCTGCTTTTTTTAGATACACGGCACACGCTCACCCTCCGATGAGTGTGGTTGTGTACTAAACCAGCTCTCCGTCTCTGGGGTCCGACCTTTGTGTCTCCACGGGTATTACCCGGCAGGGCTGCACAAAGGCTGTTCAAGCTGGTGGCGAGGAGATTCGTCTAGCTGCTCACTGCCTCCATCCGGACGTCACACCCCGGCTGACGCTGATCTCGCACCCCGGTCGAATAGCCTTCTCTGAAACCAGGATACGAACCGGCCACGCCCGTTAACGGCAGCTCTCCTCTTATGGATCAGGGCTCTTGGAATGTTGCTAGATTTTGAATCTAGTGACTCGTCCCCAGGATGTGGTTATTTTCATTAAAAAAACAGACTAACCCTTTTAGAGCCTTTTTGATTGTTGTACACCCAATAAACTTTAACTTTTACACCTAAGAAAGCATCAATAAATCCAAGTCCGAGCCTTAACACTTTAAACTGCATGCTTGGAAATTTATTGCAGGTTTTGCAAGTGCCAATACCATAATCAACATAGATTATATGGTGATAATTTCACACAGTAATTCAGTTAATTAGAATGATGATTGGCAGAGATTTTTTGTTTTTGATTCAATAATTCTGACTGATCTTACTTTGACTGGGACTGGATTGACTCTTAACAATTTTTCTAGGAGTGAGGGAAGGAGGTTTTTGAGGTTAAAGTCCCCAGCTCGATGAACTTGATTTCCTCTTCATCAGCTATTAGTCGTTAGCTGACCACGATCCTTGTGTGATGTTGTAATCCTCAGGAAGTTAATCCACATAAGAGTTTATTCCTTCTTCAATCAACCAAAAGTTGATCTAATCCATTCTGGTATGATGTGATGTTCCTTGAGAGAGAAAACGTTGAACATTCCCCACTCAGACTTAAGGCCAGTGATTATTCTCCAATGATCTGCTACTCCGTGACTGGACGGCCTGAGTGGGAGTTGAAAACTCTCTCAAACAATCTTTATGGCTCCAATCTCTCACTCCACGATTCCAATTGCTGCTCACAAGATGGTCAAGTCTTGTGATCTCCTCGTAGCAGGGGAGAAGTGGCAACAGCACCTCTCCCTGGAAGAATAACCCCGTTTCCTGTGTTTCACAGTTTATATATGGCTTGACTCTTGTTGTCTTCAGATGATCTTGGTTACCATGGGGACGCTGTTGACTCAAAACCTCCTCCCTTCTCCTTCCCTACTGGAAATCTTCTGCAGCTCAAGTTCCTCTTTTCTGTTAACACTTCAGCTTTTCTGAGAATTCATTCTTTTAAATCATTTCTTAGAATCACATCAATCATATTCAATCATTTCATTACAACTTTCTTTCACAATAAAAACAATTCATATGATCATATACAAACATTTTCATTCCTTATTATTCATTTCATATTTTACCAACATCTTAATCATTTGATCAGTTGTTTATCATCAGCTTTTCTTGCCCTGCTTGCGACATCTTCTTCACTTCTCTTTTCCTCTGACTCTGCACTCTTATGAAAAACAACTCATATAATCATTCATTTCACTTATTTGTAACATACTTTTTCTAATCAACTCTTAATTTTAAACACATTAATACTTCATTTGATCATACTTGTCATGTTAGAATCATTCTTAGACATATTCCATCGTCTTCACCACTGAGTTCATTCTGTGGGCCTCCCCATTTATAATGGAAAAGTCCGGTATGACCTCACTTACTCCTGTAAGGTACCAAACACTGTGCAGTTTAATCCAACAGCATGTATATTAATCCCATGGCACGTATTATATTCCAAGATGAAAACAAGCTGAAAGCAAGCTTAAAGTCATCTTTCCTGATACTCCTCCACCAAGTCCAAGAGCTGTCCCATATTATCTCCACCACCAATCACAGTTGTATCATCAGCAAATAAAATACAACTCAAAGACTTAGAAACCAAATCTATATCATTAATATACAGCAAAAACAATAATGGCCTGAGAACTGACCCCTGGGGCACTCCACATGTAATCCTCAAATTTCTGATTTTATCCCACCAGGTGAACACACTGATATCTATTACGTAAATAACTAGCTATCCAGTTAAAGGCCAGTCCTCTAATACCATACATCTGTAATTTTTTCAATAATATGGTCTGATTCAATCATATCAAATGCTTTCTGTAAATCCAAAAAAAAAAAAAAAAAAAAAATCCCAACAGTATGTATTGCTTCTTCTCTATTGCATTTGGAACTTGTTCCACAAAATCTATTAAAGCCAAGAAGTTGTTCGATTTTCCTGAAACCATACTGCTGTTCATTAAGTATATGATGTTTTTCTATAAAATCGTTCAACCTCTTTACAAATATTTTTTCCAGAATTTTAAAAAACTGTGGTAACAAATCTGAATAGAGAAAGAAGCACAATGGTAATACATATGCTAAAACACATTCAATAAAACAATATATCCTTCAATCCTCATAAAAATCCACATAAGCACCAAGAGTAAAGAGCTGCTTTGTCACTTCCTGATAACTTCACTTTTTTAAAATTTTAAAGGCCATTTTTTCATTTAACAGGAGCTCAGCAGAGGATTTCAGTTCAATTTTATTTCAGTCTTGCTTGCCATTTCCCATATAATTCACAAAACAAAATGCAAAGTGCGTTAATATGAATGAATATGAAAAAGAAAGTAGTAGTAATAATAATATAACAATAATAATAATATAATAATAATATATAATAATTGATTTGGCCTATGATAGGCTGGCATACTGTCCAAGGTGTACCTTGTCTCGTGCCCTGTACTGCTGGGAGACCAAGAACCCTTGACTCGAGTAAGTGCATGTAGAAAATGAATGAATGAATGATCTATTTGATTGATGGGTTAGCTTTGACAACAGGTGTACTGTACACTAGACTACACAGCACACTTGAACTGCCTGATTTTCAATAATGTGTGCAATAACTGTGTTGCAGGTGTCTGACGCATGGCACTTTTTTCTTTCTCTTTACAATTTATATACTATATTGTCACTTGTCACTTGCTGCTGCAACAATGCAAATTTCCCCATTGTGGAACAATAAAGGATATGCTTATCTCAACTTATTTATCTTATCACATGTTTCTCATGAAAAGAATATGAAATCAAATCCAATCCTAAATCAGAAAAAAGTTGGGATGGGATGGAAATTGGGATTGGAAATTGGAAATTCTCAGACCTAGATAATTTTGTTTCTCATGGTCTGAGAGTCATTTATTTGTTGTTGTTGTTGTGTGGCTGTGTAGTTTAATGTGGTGAGTGAACTCAGAAGAATCAAAGACTGACAGAAAACAGACTTCAAATTCAGATGTTGTATTCAAAGATAATGCCTTCACTGAACAGTGCTGTGACAACAGCTTGCAAGCTGCCCTCACACAGCGCTCATCCCTACGTCTTCTGGCTGCACTCGACCCTACAGCCAAGGATCAGTAGAGCTTTGTGACTGGTTGAAAAGTGTTGTATTTGACCTTTATTTGCAGGTGACTGTTCACGTTGTATATCTCAAATGTTATAGGTCATATCAAAACTGTATTTTGTCTGTGTATTGTGGTAAGCAGAGAACGGTATGCATCATGGCGTCTCCTCATCCCAGAGGAGATATGAAGTTAGCAAATAGGCCGAGGACATGGCCATGAGACATACCATCCAACACCTGCCATGTGCCGTATACTAAGGAGTGGCTTCTGTCTGGCCACTCTACGATACAGGCCTGATTGGTGGATTACTGCAGAGATGATTGTCCTTCTGGAAGGATCTCCTCTCTCCACAGAGGAATGCTTGAGCTCTGACAGTGACCATTGGGTTCTTGGTCATCACCCTGACTAAGGCCCTTCTCCTTTTGTTGCTCAGTTTAGAACAGGTGGCCAGCTCTAGGAGGAGTACTAGTTTATCCGAACTTCTTCCATTTACAAATGATGGAGGCAACTGTGCTTATTGGGACTTTCAAAAACACCAGAAATGTTGCTGTACCCAAGACAATCCTGTCTCAGAGGTCTACAAACAATTTGCTTGACTTCATGCTTGGTTTGTGCTCTGACATACACTGACAACTATGGGACCTTATATGTAGACCGGTGTGTGCCTTTCCACTGTCATGTGCAATCAACTCAATTTACCCCAGTTGGACTCTAGTTAAGCTGTAGAAACATCTCAAGGTTGATCAATGGAAACAAGATGCACCTGAGCTAAATTTTGAGCTTCATGGCAAAGGCTGTGAATACTTATGTATGCTCTAAAAACACTGCAGCCTTGTTTAGTTATGCCCACTTGCTACCTCTCTTTAACATAAAGAGCTCTTACAAGTTTTGGATGTTGAACTCAACTTTACAAGTTGGGCTGGTACGCAAACTGCAGGGGGTCCAGCGATGATTTGACAACAGTATGGCGGTGCCTCAGGATGAGCCTCTCAAGTGACTTCACAACATGTGATGTTAGGGCCACAGTTCTATAATCATTAAGCATGTTGGGGTGTCAGGAGTGTCTTGGTAGCTTCCTTTACTAGTCTCTTTGTATGGTCACTTAGATTCTGAGAACTGCTGAAACTCCTGAAAGTATACAGAGTACCATACTGTAGACATTTCTGTGTGATTTTGCAAAATGAAGTCCAAGAAATATTCAGTGACTTGAAAATGTTTGTGTATTGATCTCCTGACTTGTCCAGAGAAAACTGCCTGTAAAAGTGAAAATTTGCGTTAACAATAATACTTACATTTAGTGTGTTTCTTTGCTTATGTCCTGTGAAAATGGAGGGACTGTATGTATATAAAAATAACAAAAATTCCTAAATGGTTAAACTGATATTTTTGTAAAACCCCTTGCCTTAAAGCTGAAAGTGCACACTACTACAACATCTTAATTTACTCTCATTGTCATTTCAAATCCAATGTGTTGGCGTGCAGGGCAAAATTACAAATATATCAAAATTCACAGAGCACTATGTGCACTCCTTAACTGCCATTTCTTTCTCCAGCTGATATGGTCATCGGTGAACCTCACCGATTCGTTGGGGTAAGTGTCATTTGATCAATGACAATCCATATGTCAAAGACATTCTCTGTGATCTTGCTTCCCTCGTCATCAGCAAAAATATAAGGGGTGCCAGGATGTTATCTGTCTCTTGAATGACTGAGCAAGATATGTTTCTGCGTGTCACAATGATACTCTGTCAATAATAACAAAATTGAAATGGTGATTTGTCTAAAAGGCTTGTTGGTTGAAGCATCCCAAAATAGCGTTTACAAAGACTGATTCATGAATCTAAGTTCATTCATTACTTGATACCATTATTTAATGAATTACACACATGCATTGGTTTGATTTTCTGACCAGTCTACCCCCCCAAACCATAAATTTTATGCAAATGCAACAGCATACATCATTCTGTCCAATAGCTACACATGAGGCTTCACTCCGACTGGGCCATGTGAAAGTAGAGTTGTCAATGACAACAGCCTCCATGCCCCTTATCTCCTGCTTGATGAAAACATACGGGCAAGGACACACAGATGGATTAAATTAAATCTTAGCAGGTTTGAGCAATGCCTCAAGCTGTAGACCTGAAATGATCAAGGGGACTTACGAAGTGACTCACGCCTACATTTCTGGAACAGCTTTGAATTTCACATAGTCAGTCACACATCCCACTGCCAGATGTATTATATAAAATGGGGTGGGTGTGCTATGCACCATATGAGCCTCATTCATGAATGAGCACTTATTATGCATGAACTGGGAGAAATAAAGTTAGCTGTCAATCCCAGGAAGTGAAAGTAATGTATGACACATCAAAAGTTTTGGAATTAAAACATAAATGTGCCTTTGTCTTTGTCAAAGGGTTGGGTCAAAGGGTGCACTAATGTACCTCTATTTTCATGCTGACAATTTGCTCTTCTGTTTAAGTAGTGCGGTGTCCATACGGAAGTTTGTATTCCTGTAGAAAATTGGGAGCTTAAGTAGATTTCTCATGGATAGTCATATGAGGCTGTGTTTGAAGGTGGAATGTACAAAGAGATGTATTTGTTATATTATATTATTATTTGAATATAGTATTTCATGTTGTTTTTACAAAAATCGGTTTTATTATCAATTATATGAAAATAAAAGGATTCCTATTAAAAAGGTTATTGGAAGAGTCAGACCAATTAAACAGAAGATTTAGAATATTCAAAACAGCAAATCAGTATCCCACCTCCTGAACACAGTTATATTAAACTTGAACTTACAGCAAATATAGATTTGAGTCATCTTATCTACTTGGTGCAGCGAGTCTGCTCTGTGTAAGCCTGATCCCGTCAGATCTCAGAAGCTAAGCAGTGTGGGTCCTGTTAGTACTTGAATGGGAGACCTCTTTGGACACCAGGGGCTGTGTGTGTTTCTCCAGGTAAAACTGGAGTTGCGTCAGGAAGGGCAGGGTCTTGTTTTGAGGCATATCACAATATGTAATAAGAGTTACCATGTAGCTCATTGGGATTGGTGTTTGACTACCATTAAGTCAAGCTGTATTTGACTCTCAGTTACACTCCCTGTCTGTCTCCTGGACAGCACAATTTCATGTGTACTGTCCCAGTCCATCAGCTGTAAATTGGTTCGGAGCATTGGCTGGGGAAGTAATGTGTGTTAGGCTGGTATCCCATCCAGGGGAGTTAAAGACTCAAATCTGCTTATGTTACAGAATCTTTGGATAAGCACTAGCTCCAATGAGCCATGGGACCTGTATACGACATACAATACATGAAAGCTGTAAAGTTTACTGTGTGGCCTGTTTAAAAATATAGGTTTTTATTTACCCACCAATTCCTGAAAAGCTTTGTGCTTAGAGATTAAGATGAACTCACGGATAGCAATACCTTCTGCTTCAGTTTGTTTTAAAAGCAAGAACAAGGATGGCAGTTTGAGCCCAAATGAGCCAAGAAGCAAATTCTGAATTCAGGATGAGTGTCGGGTTAATATTCTCCCACTCTCTGCCATAGCTGTAATTCATCTCTGAGTCATGGCACGGAAAGAGACATGAAAGCCTTTTCCTTTCTTCTTCTCGGTTCTCATCATTCGAACACCAGCACACATCCTCTTGATTACCATCGCTCATCTTTCTCTTTTGTTTCTCCCCTTGTGTCCCATTCAATCCATTTTCATTTCCCCCTTAGTTCTCTTTACAGCTGCTTTCATTTCAACCCAATCTCTCAATCTTCCCCAGCCCCTATTCTACACTACTCCAACTCTTTCACAAGCTCACTGACAAGCTCTGTCTCACTTCCTTCACCTGTCTGTCATCTTTCTTTTCTTTTCTTTTGTTATGTTTTTTTCTTCTTCTCCACTGCACCCATGCCAGGTTTTCTTGTTTATTGGTATATATTGTGTTTCTTGGTTGCTCTTTTTTACTCCATAAAATGCTCTCTCTTTCTCTCTCCTCTATTACCTTCATTCTTAACAAAGCCCTCTGTGTGTGCAAAGTTGGAAAGACATCATGCTGTAGGACTTAATTGGTCCTCAGAGGGCAACTGGCCACTTCATGCGGTTCAAAAGCAGATGCATGTGTTCAAACACTCACATTATTTCAGATTTTGAAATGTCACAGAAAATTTTGTCTTTATCAAGAGTGTTCACTAAGTGTTTTCCCAGCAGTTGCCTTGCTGGCCAACTGGTCAGGTTGACCAGACCCACATAAACACCCACTGCTGTCTACTAACCACCACCCAAACAATAACATTTTAAGGCTTCTGGACAAGAAATTCTGTTTTAAACCTGGAGCCTATTTTTAGTGTTTGGATCAAACTTTCCACTGACTGAATGGGGTAATTTACAGTACATCTGGACAGTATTCAGCACTTCACTTTTCCACATTTTGTTAGGGTACAGCCTCATTCCAAAATTAAGTAAATTCCATTTTTTTTCCCTTCAAAGTCTACTCACAACAGCCCATGAATACAACATGTTTTTTTTTTTTTCAAATTTATTGAAAATGAAAGACGAAGAAACGGACCCTTAATTATTCACACCCTTTACTCAACACATTGTTGATGCACCTTTGGCAGCAATTACAGCCTCAAGTCTTCTTGAATATGATGCCACAAGCTTGGTGCACCTATCCTTTGGGCAGTCTTGCCCAGTCCTCATTGCAGCACCTCTCAAGCACCAATCAGGTTGGATGGGGGGACCTCAGTGCACAGCCATTTTCAGATCTCTCCAGCGATACTAAATGAGAATCAGGTCTGGGCTCTGGCTGTGGCCACTAAAGGACATTCACAGAGTTGTCCTGAAGGCACTCCTTTGATATCTTGGCTGTGTGCTTAGAGTCATTGTCCTGTTGAATGAATGAACCATCAACCCCAAGTCCTGAGGTCTAGAGCGCTCTTGGAGCAGGATTTCATCCAGGATTTCTCTGTACATTGCTGCTTCATCTTTCCCTCAATCCTGACTAGTCTCCCAGTTCCTGCTGCTGAAAACATCCCCACATCATGATGCTGCCACCAACCATGTTTCACTGCAGGCATGATATGGGTAGGTGATGAGCGGTGTCCTGGATTCCTCCAAACATGAAGCCTGGTGTTCACACCAATAATTCATCTTTGCCTCATCACACAAGAGAAATTTGTTTGTCATGGTCTGAGTGACCTTCAGTTGCCTTTTGGAAAAAACTCCAGTTGGGTTGCCATGAGCCTTTACTAAGGAGTGGCTTCTGTCTGGCCACTCTACATACAGGCCTGATTGGAGGATTGCACCAGTGATGGTTGTCCTTCTGGAAGGTTTTCCTCTCTCCATAGAGGAATGTTGGCGTTCAGACAGAGTGACCATAGGGTTCTTCATCATCTCCCTGACTAAGGCTCTTCTCCCACGATCGCTCAGTTTAGACATGTGGCCACAGCTTTAGGAAGAGTCCTGGTGGAGCCAAATTTCTTCCATTTACATATGATGGAGGCCACTGTACTCATTGGGACCTTCAAAGCAGCAGAAATGTTTCTGTACCCTCAAGACATCTTGTCTCAGAGGTCAACAGAAAATTACATTGACGTCATGTTTGGTTTGTGCTCTGACATGCACTGTCACTATGGGACCTATATGTAGACAGGTGTGTGCCTTTCCAAATCCTGTCCAATCAACTAAATTCACCCCAGGTGGATTCTGATTAAGCTGTAGAACCAGCTAAAGATGATCAGTGGATCATCGGCTGTATCTGAGCTCAGTTTGAGCTTCATGGCAAATGCAATTATATAGCTTCATAATGAAGTGCTATAGAGGAGGTTTTCTTAAAGAGAAGACTTGAAAGTTTAGCTACAAATTACCAGAAGGTACATTTGAGATGACAAGCCTAGATTTAATCTGGTTTGGTGAAAGAATATACCACTCCACTCTTCCCCACATATGAAGCTATTTTCTCCAGTCACAGCCACATAAGCTATAACTTCTTCTGGGTTGTCTGGTTGTCTTGATGGCTTTCCTCATTCTTCTCATTTTTTGCACAATTACAATTACTCCATTTTTGAGAACATTACTCCATGCAGAGTTACCAGAGTGCCATACTGTTTTTATTTCTTCATAATGCATGTAAATAAAGTCCAACACATATTCAGTGGCAGCTTTACCATCAGGAGAGCCTCATCCACAACTGCCACAAAAGACTTCAGCTATCACTGATTTAAAGGGGGCAATACACAGTATTAAGAACATGGGCATGTAAGCTTTTGATCAGGGTCCTTTGGGTAATTTATGTTGTCATTATGATTTAAAAAAAGAGTAAACATAGTTGTCTGACAATAATGGCTTCACCCACCACTAACTGTGAGTGAAACAAAAGTTTTTGTGTAAAACTAAAATTCTGCCTGGGTATGTAAACGTTAAAGCACAATGGTGTGTCTGTGTGTGTGTGTGTATATATATATTATATATATATATATATATATATACAGTGAGGAAAATAAGTATTTGAACAACCTGCAATTTTGCAAGTGAGAGACCCGACCAGGAGCACAAAGGCTCCAGACAACACAGCTCTCAGGTTCATAGCGGCACACAAACCTCTCCACAATGATAAGGTGATGGTTCCGGGAGAATCATCACCTTCAAAATAACTCATCATTACAATGTATTTAATACTTGGACACTTTTAGAAACTAATTCACTCCATGGACAGACCTGTCTCTCTTTGCTCCAAATGCAGACTGAGAGAGACCCTCTCTGTCTGCATTTGGTCTGCAACCTCTCTCTCTAATGTGCATGTCCACAACACAGCAAGAGGTGTTCACTGACCAAAATACTCAACATGTTCTCACAAAAAGAAAGGTACATGAAATATCATGTTTTTCTTAATACCAAAAACAGCCTCACAATTGACCTAACATAATCATTGATTATTAAATAAAAAAAATATAACTATGATAAATCTGTATACCCCCTTCCCTCACTGTCAGCAATTGGATCATGCCAACTCATTTACTGAACGAGGACTTAAAAGTTAGCTGAAATATCAATACCCACTATTACCACAGAAAACCTGTCCCAATGTATCAAGACGTAAGTACAGATTGGCTGGAGTTGCATCAAGTTGTGGCGGCTTCCACGGGTGGTCCAGAGCCAAGCTCGAGCATTGCAGATGGCTGAGAGTGCACTGATTTATAGGGGGTGGAAGACAGATTTGCTTCACTTCTTTCAAGTGGTGTGCCTGCTTCAGAGGATGCTACCGAAGGCAACAGACACAAGCTGTTTGAGGAAATCTTTTGCGGTACGCCAAGTTGTAGCTTGGATTACAGCATGTAACTGCTTGGTAAAAGGGCATGTCTTCCACCCCCTATAAATCAGTGCACTCTCAGCCACCTCTGCAATGCTCGAGCTTGGCTCTGGACCACACGTGGAAGCCCCGCCACAACTTGATGCAACTCCAGCCAATCTGTACTTAAGTCTTGATACATTGGGACAGGTTTTTCTGTTGTAATAGTGGGTATCGATATTTCAGCTAACTTTTAAGTCCTCGTTCAGTAAGTGAGTTGGCATGTTCCAACTGCTGACAGTGAGGGAAGGGGGTATACAGATTTATTATACTGTCGGAGGTGGTCAATGTGGACTTGGAACGGAAGTATGGGGTCTCCTGCTGGAGATGTTGCTCCTTCGACCCAATCCCAGATTAGTGGTTGAAGATCAGTGAGTGATGTAAAATGCATAAAGCACAAGTCTATACTGTAAAGCCTTTTGACATTACTTCAGAAGTTATCACTACATCATTTTCAATTGGGTTCTTTTAAAATGCCACTGCTCGTGATGTTGCGCTTAGAGTGCCTTAATTGAGATGGTGTCAACTCAGAACATGGCGCATTTTAGTTCCAACTGTGCTGAGCTACTTAATGAACCTTTTATCTTTTCATCATTTTGTAAATCATTTAACCACATCCAGCAACACATCCAGGCATAGGTGGTATCAAAATAAATATAAAAATAGTTAAGATATCAAATTTACACACATTTACAATTTGTGATGACTTATGTAATTAATTTAAAGCCTGATTTATGCAGCTGCACAGCTGTAATTCCGTGTAAAAAGCTTTTCTTTCTACAATCATCACCTGCAAATCAAAGGTAAGCTGTGCAATTTCCACTTTTACCAACTTTGTGCTGTAAATGTGCGGACTTTACCGATCCATTTGTATTCAGAGTGCGCTGTTATTGTCGGACGCAGCCCGGAGAACCGACCACGTTTGAAGGACCCAGTATAAAATAAGCAGCACGGTACAAAGGATAACAGAGTTTAATGAACATAACAGTGCTGTGAGAAATATACAAACAAATAAGTGCGCGGTCTGGCGAGGTGGTAAATGGTGCGCTCCCAGCAGCGCTAATGGTCCGGAGCCAGAACCAGTTCGGACCCAAGGACCCCCGCCGACACCCCCCAGGTGGCCGCGACAAACCGAGTCTGTGAATGAAGAATCATCTTGTGAGTCCACACTCAACACACAGAGAGAACGCTCAAAGGTGTACAAACAGCAAACACTTCCTGGCTTAATTACTAATCAGCTTCCCACCCTGCAGGCATGGAACATCCTGTTCACAAACTCACTGCAGTGGAAGCTGATTAAAAAGGACTAACATAACGCTCAATATAACAAGGTGTGAGGGACACCACATTACTGACTGTATAAATGTTAGTCACAAAATCTAACGTACCTCAGGAAGTGTGCTGACGAGCGTGAGACCTCACCCCCTCCTCTTTCACAGACCATGCATCAAACCTGGACGTTCTCTGCATCCACTGATGATGAGATGGCTCTTGAGACGACGATCTCACCCGTCTGGTCACAAGGTCGAGTCTCTGGCAAATACCACTGTGTACTCCAGTCTTAAATGCCACCAATGTTCCAATCCATTGTAGATGCACCACAGCTGTGAGTCCTGACGAGCCGCAGGTGATCAGGGTGAGGTCCTGATAAACTCAGCTACACAGCCACTCAGTCCCAAATGCAAGCCACCTGGAAGGTAAAACAAAAGACAGAAACAAAAAGGCAGCCAGGCCCCCCAGCCATACAACAGTACCCACCCTCACGGGAAGCCTCCCGGCGACCACACAAACCTGGCCCAGGAGAAACACCCCCCTCCAGGGACCATGGCTGGAACCGTATCCGCATTCATCTTCCCAACAGAATCTTCATCTAACAGAACGGTAGATGTCTTCTCCTCTGGCTGCATCTTTGCCCTTGTTTCTATCAGTCAATTAGCACAGGTGTGGCCAGGAGTTCTTGAACCTGTGCGGTCAGCCTTTGTCCAACCATGTGCACAGTCTGATTAGTCATAAAACAAAAAGACAAACACAAACAACCAAAACCCCCCCCCCCCCCCCCCAGAGGACCGTTCCATCAAACCCCGGGAAGGGGAGAAAACAAAAACCCAAACTTAAGCTTGCAAATAAAACTACTAACACCCCCCCCCCCCCCAAACGACATGTAGGGACCACACCCCCCAGAGGACATCCCGCCAGCTCCAGGAGTAATAACCACAGCCGAGGTCCCTCTGGGATCCAACGTCACCCACTGGGACTCCCAGCGCCTCCCAGAGGACCATTCCATCAACCCAGGAGACGCCTCCCCTCATGACCAACGGACCCCAGCCCCGGCCGTCTAAGGCTAGATGGACCCACAGCCCTTTCCCCACCAGAGGACACCACAGTCAACCCTGAGGGTGGAAACTGGGGGGAAAAACAAAAGGAGAAAAAAAAAACATACAAACAAAACAACCCCAACCCCACCCCCTTGGCGCAGTGGAAACTGGAAGCACGTCCAGTGTCACCAACCGTGACTATACCCCAGAAGCCAACCAGGAGGAGTGGACCAGCGTTTATGGCAGACAGCACAAAACGGCGCCACTCCTCCGACTTCTAAACCAGCCACCAGCTGCGGGTACATCCCACTGCCCCAAACCTCAGCCACGCCGATGGCAGACGGCTCAAAGGCGTGCTGAAGCCAGAGGTGGAACAGGGAACAACAAACAAAAACACACCCCCCCCCCCAGGTGCAGAGTTACCTGGGAACGCCCAGCATAACCAAACTGCACCACTCCAGCAACGCCGACACTACGGCTCACACGGCTGGAGCCAGAGGAGAAGAGAGGGAACAAAAAGAATACCCCCAACCCCCCCCCCCCCTCCCGGGTGCAGAGGTTACCTGGGAAACGCCCAGCACAACCAAACTGCACCACTCCAGCAACGCCGACACTAACGGCTCACACGGCTGGAGTCAGAGGAGAAGAGAGGGCATAACAAAAAAACAAAACAAAAAAAAGAAAAAAGAAAAAACAACCCAATACCCCCCATGACCCCCCAGGGGACCGTCCCATCAAACCCCGGGAGGCGAAACCGAAAGAAACAAAAGAAAGACCAACAGACTAACACAAAGTTGCTTGGGTCCTTTTTTTCCCAGACAGACTGCAGGGTCACAACCCCAGACCCTAATAGTGAAAAACAAAAAATAAAATCCCACACAAAAACCACTCAAAAAACACCCACACAAAATGAACTAACACAAAACAAATAAGTGATTTATACCGTCAAGCTCAAACAAATGGAACACACCTGTTCCAACTTAAGAGCTTGACAGTATGTGACTCAGTCACCAAAGAGGAGCCAAAGTGCTAAAAATGAAAACCCCCTTTGGAGACAGAAAATAATTCATGCTGCTTTTCCTGTGAGCAGCACACAACCAAAAATGTGATTCAACTAAATTACACCGGAGCTGACACAACAGACGCAGTAGTTATCTTCATCCGGGGAAACGGGGCTACAACTGTCACACGGGAAGCACAGCAAACCCGTGCCACAGAGCTCCGCCGTGCGCTGCATCCATTACAGACACACTCTTGCAGCTCCTGTTTAAAACCTCTTATCCGGTCGGAGCGTGACGCGAAGCAGTCGCCAGTCACACTCCACCACGACCCTCGGATAAGGCACACACAGGAACACGGCTGCAAGAGAGCTCAAATCAGTATTCGATAATGGGTTCTCCAACGCGCACCATCCGGGCGGAGAGCACCCGCAACTGATCCGGATAACTTCTGAACGTCTGCTGCCGCCTTCCCGGCGCGTTACCGTCACTGCTACCCGCTGGGTCCGTGATGTTTGGCCAGAGACTACTGTTATATGTCGGACGCAGCCCGGAGAACTGACCAGCGTTTGAAGGACCCAGTATAAATAAGCAGAGCACGGTACAAAGGATAACAGAGTTTAATGAACATAACAGTGCTGTGAGAAATATACAAACAAATAAGTGCGCGGTCTGGCGAGGTGGTAAACGGTGCGCTCCCAGCAGCGCTAACGGTCCGGAGCCAGAACCAGTTCGGACCCAAGGACCCCCGCCGACACCCCCCAGGTGGCCGCGACAAACCGAGTCTGTGAATGAAGAAATCATCTTGTGAGTCCACACTCAACACACAGAGAGAACGCTCAAAGGTGTACAAACAGCAAACACTTCCTGGCTTAATTACTAATCAGCTTCCCACCCTGCAGGCATGGAACATCCTGTTCACAAACTCACTGCAGTGGAAGCTGATTAAAAAGGACTAACATAACAGCTCAATATAACAAGGTGTGAGGGACACCACATTTACTGACTGTATAATGTTAGTCACAAAATCTAACGTACCTCAGGAAGTGTGCTGACGAGCGTGAGACCTCACCCCCTCCTCTTTCACAGACCATGCATCAAACCTGGACGTTCTCTGCATCCACTGATGATGAGATGGCTCTTGAGACGACGATCTCACCCGTCTGGTCACAAGGTCGAGTCTCTGGCAAATACACACTGTGTACTCCAGTCTTAAATGCCACCATGTTCCAATCCATTGTAGATGCACCACAGCTGTGAGTCCTGATGAGCCGCAGGTGATCAGGGTGAGGTCCTGATAAACTCAGCTACACAGCCACTCAGTCCCAAATGCAAGCCACCTGGAAGGTAAAACAAAAGACAGAAACAAAAAGGCAGCCAGGCCCCCAGCCATACAACAGTGCGCACTGCAAAAAACTATTATAATATGATGGGAGATGAAGCAGCAAAAGCAGAAAAGTGTCAAATCACAGCCTAAGCACGGTGTGAAAACAATAAACAGTCAGACTTTTAAATCAGTGAAATGACTCCGGTCCCACTTTACTCAAATCGATGAGTGTCAGAGCGTTGAATTTTAATTTGTACCTCCATTACCATGCACGTCCAAGACTGCTTGGGGTTTTTAATTGAAATACATTGTGATCGGACAGGACATTTCATCCGATGTGATCAAAAAATCCTTTATGCAAAATCCATTACATACAGTGTTTCTTACATGGAAAACAATACAAAAACATTGGGACTTTTTGTCGGTTGACTGCGAATATCTGGTTTATATGATGATGGTTTCGATGAGTTTTACTGTACATGGGACTGAACAATAAATTTACCTCTCAAAACTTTGACGATGATGTCGGCTACCATCCCACACAACTGTAACAAATATTTGCTCTTACTGAGAGAAGGAGGTTGTTTGCAAAATCTCACAATACATGACCCCATTCATCCTCCCTTCAAAATGGTGCAGTCGTCCTGTCTCCTTTGCAGAAGAGCACCCCAGAGTATGATGTTTCCACCCCCCATGCTTTACGGTTGGGATTGTTTTCTTGGGGTTGTTCTCATCCTCTAATCATGGTAAATGGAGTTGATTCCAAAAAGCTCTATTCTGGTCTCATCTGACCACATGACTTCTCCCATGCCTCCTCTGGATCATCCAGATGGTCACTGGTGAACTTCAAACAGGCCTGGACATGTGCTGGCTTGAGCAGGGGGACCTTGCTGCTCTGCAGGATTTTAAACCATGACAGTATCATGTGTTGCTAATGTAATTTTTGTGACTGTGGTCCCAGCTCTCTTTAGGTCATTGACCAGGTCCTCCTGTGTAGTTCTGAGCTTATGCCACAAAGTGAGATCTTGCATGGAATCCCAGACAGAGGTAGATTGACAGTCATCTTGTCTTTCTTCCACTTTCTAATAATAATCATAACAGTTGTTGTCTTCTACCAAGCTGCTTGCCTGTTGTCCTGTAGTAAATCCCAGCCTTGTGCAGGTCTACAGTTTGTCTCTGGTGTCCTTAGCTCTTTGGTCTTGGCTATGGTGGACAGGTTGGAGTGTGATTGATTGTGTGAACAGGTGTCTTTTATACAGATAACAAGTTCAAACAGGTGCAATTAATACAGGTAAAGAGTGCAGAATAAGAGGGCTTCTTAAAGAAAAATGAACAGGTCTGTGTGAGCCAAGAATTCTTGCTGGTTGGTAGTTGTTCAAATACTTATTTGCAGCAGTAACCATACAAATAAATTATTTAAAAGTCATACATTGTGATTTCCGGATTTTTTTTCTTTAGATTATGTTGATTATGTTATTATTATTATTTTTTTAATTTAGATTATGTCTCTCACAGTGAATACGTATACGAGGTCTGTCCATAAAGTATAGGTCCTTTTTATTTTTTCAAAAACTATATGGATTCATTCATATGTTTTTACGTCAGACATGCTTGAACCCTCGTGCGCATGCGTGAGTTTTTCCACGCCTGTCGGTGACGTCATTCGCCTGTGAGCACTCCTTGTGGGAGGAGTCGTCCAGCCCCTCGTCGGAATTCCTTGTCTGAGAAGTTGCTGAGAGACTGGCACTTTGTTTGATCAAATTTTTTTCTAAAACCTGTGAGACACATCGAAGTGGACATGGTTCGAAAAAATTAAGCTGGTTTTCAGTGAAACTTTTAACGGCTGATGAGAGATTTTGAGGTGATACTGTCGCTTTAAAGGACTTCCCACGGTGCGA
Organism: Thalassophryne amazonica; assembly: GCF_902500255.1. NCBI lineage: Eukaryota > Metazoa > Chordata > Actinopteri > Batrachoidiformes > Batrachoididae > Thalassophryne > Thalassophryne amazonica. The sequence goes on along the minus strand of NC_047103.1, from coordinate 145,934,784 downwards.
GACGTCGCGCAGCGCTCTCAGGCGGCGTCATCAGCCTGTTTCAAGCTGAAAACCTCCACATTTCAGGCTCTATTGATCCAGAACGTCGTGGGAGAACAGAGAAGTTTCAGAAGAAGTCAGTTTCAGCATTTTATCCGGATATTCCACGTTAAAGGAGATTTTTTTAATGAAAGACGTGCGGACGGGTCCGCGCGTTGGCTCGCAGCCGCCGCGACGCTCCGCCACAGGAAAAACACCTCTGTTGGAAGCCTTAAGGACAAGTTGGAACACGTCCAGCTGTTAAACAATTTCTCATATACTCACTCCACTGAAAGCCATCAAAAGCCACCTGGATTTACAAATGGTTATCAACACGGAGGTGTTTTTCCTGTGCCGCCGCACCGCGTCGGCTGCGTCCCGACGCGCGGACCCGTCCGCACGTCTTCCATTAAAAAAATCTCCTTTAACAGTGGAATATCCGGATAAAATGCTGAAACCGACTTCTTCTGAAACTTCTCTGTTCTCTCACGACGTCCTGGATCAATAGAGCCTGAAATGTGGAGTTTTCAGCTTGAAACAGGCTGATGACGGCGCCTGAGAGCGCTGAGCGACGTCTCGCACCGTGGGAAGTCCTTAAAGCGACAGTATCACCTCAAAATCTCTCATCAGCCGTTAAAATTTTCACTGAAAACCAGCTTAATTTTTCGAACCATGTCCACTTCGATGTGTCTCACAGGTTTAGAAAAAAATCTGATCAAACAAAGCGCCAGTCTCTCAGCAACTTCTCAGACAAAGGAATTCCGACGAGGGGCTGGACGACTCCTCCCACAAGGAGCGCTCCCAGGCGAATGACGTCACCGACAGGCATGGAAAAACTCACGCATGCGCACGAGGGTTCAGCATGTCTGACGTAAAAACATATGAATGAAATCCATATAGTTTTTGAAAAAATAAAAAGGACCTATACTTTATGACAGCCCTCATATATGTAGAAAATCTTTAGAGGGAGCTGAAACTCCAAACCTGAAGATTTGGAGAAGATCTATAGAAGGAGTGGGAACAAATCCCTGCTGCAGTGTGTGCAAACCTGGTGAAAAACTACAGGAAACGTTTTACCTCTGAAATTGCAAACAAAGGCTACTGTACCAAATATCAACAGGTGTTCAAATACTTATTTGCAGCAGCGACATACAAGTAAATTATTAAAAAAAAAATCATACATTGTGATTTCCGGATTTTTTTTATTTTTTTTTTTAGATTATGTCTCTCACAGTGGACATGCACCGAAGATGAAAATTTCAGACCCCTCCATGATTTCTAAGTAGGAGAACTTGCATATATATATATATGCAAACACATGTACACACATACATAAAAATACAATATGAGGATACATGTGCAGGGAAGAGGTATAAGCCGAGGCTTATCAAAGACCTCTCCCAACAAAAACAAAACATGTCACAACAATAAACAAAATGATTATATCAATTCATAATATGTGAAACATGTAAATCAATCAAAACCAAATAATAATTGACATTGTAAATACTCATGTAGGAGCTTTAATTTAATCAACTTTTGTATCTCTTTAAGGTGATGGATGGATTTAAAAGATGTACTGTATTATTCCAAGATTTAACACTGTGACATATGATGCGACGCTGATAACGAGTTGTTCTATGCAAAAATAAATGCAAATATGAAGTCTGCCTTGTCGGGTAATTATGAATTTGATGGTTATGCACAAAATAATATTAATAAAAAAAAGGGCTAACTAATATCATGAAGCGCTCTGAAGACAAATATACAAGTCAAGAAAATATTTATATGATAGATATTTAAGAGCTGCAATTTCAAAAACAAAGTTGCAATTGGAGCACAAGGTTTCAAAAAAGAAGCTATACGAACATTTTTTTTTCTGCAAAAGAAAAATTTTGTTTATATAAGTTGCAAAGGTGCTTACCCCATACAACATTGCAATAAACCAAATAAGGATAAAATAACTAATATAATGTTAAAACACATTTGTAATATACAAACTATCTTATTTTGCTTATGATTCCTATTGACTTAGTTATTTTTTACAAACACATTCAATATGTTCTTTCCAACACAATTTGTCATCCATCATACACCCAAAAACATTTTGAAGAGACCCTTGATATTTCTTCATTGTCTATGTAATTTTAATTTGATCATGATTATATTTTTATTGCCAGCAAATAACATAAAATTAGATTTATTTATATTTAACAATAATTTGTTAACTATGAAACACATGGAATAATTCAAGAGATCATATTTAAACTTTAACCAACCATGTATATCTTTGCTGGAAATGAAAAGAGTAGTGTCATCAGCAAACAACAATGGAAATGTTGTGGCAGAAACAGATGCAAAATCATTGATATATATTATAAATAAAAGCAGTCCCAAAATCAAACCTTGAGGAACTCCACAATCAATAGAATTAATTTAAGATTTTGAATTAAGAAAAACATACTGTTTTCTCTCTAATAAATAATTACTAAGCCATTTATAAAGAACAGCTTTAAATCCATATTTATTTAACTTAGAAAGCAAGATTTTATGATTTACTGTGTCAAACGCTTTCGAAAGGTCTAAAAACACACCAATTCCAAATTCGTTGTTATCTAAGGCAGCATAAATTCTAACCATCAGTTCATTCAAGACCATATATGTTGAATGATTTTTCCAAAATCCATACTGATAGATATATAAAATTGAATTCTTAAGCAAATGATCATTTAGTCCAGGGGTGGCCAAGTTCGGTCCTCGAGAGCCACACTCCTGACACTCTTAGTTGTCTCCCTGCTCCAACACACCTGAATCCAATGAAAGATTCGTTAGCAGACTTTTAATGAGCCTTTCATTGGATTCAGGTGTGTTGGAGCAAGGAGACAACTAAGAGTGTCAGGAGTGTGGCTCTCGAGGCCCGAACTTGGCCACCCTGATTTAGTCTTTTATAAAAGTTTCTCTAAGATCTTTGAAAAAGATGGCAAAACTGAAATAGGATGATAATTTGAAAAAGATGCTGGATCACCTTTTTTAAACAACGGTATCATTTTAGCAATTTTTTACATCAGATGGTACTATGCCCATTTTCCAGGACAATGAAAAAAATATATGGAAGTGTTTCAGAAATTTTATGTATGACACATTTTACAAAAGATGTATTTATTCCATCATGACCATCTGCAGATGGATGTAGTCCAGCGATAATTTCACAAACCTCAGTGGAATTTGTGGATTCAAATTCACTCACAGATGGAAATGAACCTTTAATGTAATCAACCTGATTGATATTTGTGGAATCGATTTTTTTTTTCCTTTTTTTTTTTTTTTTTTTTTTTTGCAAGAGAAGCACCAACCTTTGAAAAACATTATTAAACTTACAAGTTGACGGATATTTTGATGAACATTTTTTTTCTTCTTAAGTAGTTCATTAATTATTTTCCAGGTCCCTTTGATATCATTTATTGGTTTTTGAAAATTATCACTAAAATATTTCTTCTTTGCAGCCCTGAGAAGTGTATTTATTTTATAGGATTTATAGGTATATAAATGTAAAGGTGAAGGAGATGACAAATATTTTTTATACAACTTGTTTTTTTCTGAATAGCGATTTTTGTAGTCCCCTAGAAAACCATGTTTTTTTTGGGGGGGGGGGTGGGGGGATATATCACCAGATAATTTAATGATTGGAAATTATTTTTCATAAACTTCATTGAACATTTGCATGAAAACCTGATATGGTAAATTGGGGTCTGTTTCCATATATATATTTTCAAAGGAAATACTCTCCATTAGTCTCTTAAATTTCATTTTATTAGTATTATTAAAATTTCTATAATACATGGTTGATTTCTTGTTTGACATATAACAGTTCCACAATTTGAAATATTGGAAAATGATCTGAAATATCTGTAAACAATATACCAGATTTCATTAAATAATTTAAATTATTAAATAAAATATTATCTATTAATTATTATCTATTAATCTATTAATATTATCTATTATCTATTCCACAGCATGTCTTTTTCCTGATTCTCTCCCTCAGCCCCAACCAGTCCCAGCAGAAGACTGCCCCTCCCTGAGCCTGGTTCTGCTGGAGGTTTCTTCCTGTTAAAAGGGAGTTTTTCCTTCCTACCGTCGCCAAGTGCTTGCTCATAGGGGGTCGTTTTGACCGTTGGGGTTTTTCTGTAATTATTGTATGGCTTTTGCCTTACAATATAAAGCGCCTTGGGGCAACTGTTTGTTGTGATTTGGCGCTATATAAATAAAATTGATTTGATTTGATTTGAATGTAGAAGAATGTTCTGTAACTCTTGTTGGTTTGGTAATTGAGGGAAAAAAGTAATTTGTTGCATAATGTGTTTCCTTACTGAACAAATTTATATTGAAGTCACCAAGAATTTGACAGATCTTATCCTCTCTGTTAATTAATTCCAGAATATTTGAAAAACACTGGTTGAAGTTCACAACATCTGTATTTGGTGGCCTATAAATACAGCCAATAATAAGATTTTTTGTTCTACTATCAGACAATATTTCAATGAAAATTGATTCTAAATCAGATTCACTTAAGTTCATAAAATCGGACATTAAAATCCAGCTTTTATGTACAAATATTGAGACTCCTCCAGACCTTTGTTGTCTGACGAAGTGAGTAGAGTTATAAAATGGCAATTCATACAAGCCAGTGTCTTTGCACTGCTCAGTCATCCATGTTTCTGTAAGGGAGATTACAGAAAACTCATGATTCAAAGAGGATATAAAATGTGTCAATTTCTCATAATTTTTTTGGAAGGCTGCGAATATTTAAATGTAAGACTGAAAATGTTTCATAAGTATTAGGATGATATTGTAGAAGGTGTTTGAATTTAAGTTGTCATAATAATCACATGAGTTAGGGTTATTTACATTAGAGAAAAAGTTCATATCAGGATCAGCTTGTAATCTATGAGTTACATCATCTCGATCAAGTTCAAATGGGTTGAATAACAAAGTCTCGTAAACAGCAAAACCATCGTAGTTATCAAGATGTCTTTCAAACTCTTCATCATTAAGTGAAGAGAATGGGAACATTAAGCAACAACTTTCACAGAACCATGTACAATCTATTTTCTTAATTCTGTCAGGAAAAAAAAGTGCACATTTAGGATGAAATACATTTTTACAAAAAGAACAACCAGTAAGCTGCAAACCTAATTGCTTCTGACATTTTGTGCATTCATGGAGTTGATGGACAATGAATCCCAAAATCATGTAGAACTACTAAAATGAAAAAAAGAAAGAAAAAAACAAACAAACAAACAAAACAAACAACAACAAAAAAAAACTAATAAATAAAATAAATAAAAAATAATGCATGTCAAACCTTTGTTGGCTGTGTTGGTCGGTGGGTGATAAGTTTGTCAAATCTCAAATATGCAATATCCCCTCATTGTCTTGCCTCTTTCATTGCTGGAATCAGCTCATTGTGGTTTGTCTCACAGATTCAGAGAAGTCTTCATTAATATAAATGCTAGATCCCTTTAGAAGCTTTGCCTTTTCCAACACAGCCATATGATCCTTATGCCTCAAAAATTTACCACAATTGGTCTAGGTTTATCACCTTGGCCAGGTTTATTACCACTACGATGCACACGCTCCATTTCAATATGCCTTGGGTCTAGTTTAAGTTTTTCAGAGATGATCTTCCTTATCTTATCCTTAGAGTCAGACCATTTATCATGATCAGACTCCTGAATTCCATCAAAGACCAAATTATTCCGTTGAGACTGGTTCTCCAGGTAATCAAACTTGCCAACCACATTGTTGTATGTGGAATCAAAAACAGACATGTCTTTTCTTATGTCTTTACACTTACATGACAGATCACCAGAAACCTGTTGCAGGCACCAGAAACCTGTTGCAGGCATACATTTCAAAATGAGCAAATATTTGCACAAAAACAATAAAGTTTATCAGTTTGAACATTACACGTAAATACCCTGTCTTTATATGTATATATATATATATATATATATATATATATATATATATATATATAATACAAATAATGGATGGTAAGGAGTCCAACATAGAGAATATTTCTCTATGTTGGATGACTTGCCATGCATCAACTTTTATGTTCTCCACCCCCCTCCCAAATTAAGCAAACAACAGAGAGTCAAGTAAATTAGATCAATTAATTTTGTTGTTAACAGCATATGATTGATTCTGATGCAATTAATGCTTCTAAAACGTCAGTAGTGTGCTTGTCTACCTTCTTAGTGTTTTTAGCATCCTTGGAGTTTAATATTTCCACCAGTTCCTCCTCTGTGAACTCAGCAAATCTTGCTGGCAGACGATTTTCTGCTGTTGTTGACATGTTTGTTGCCATTTTTTTGTCTGTCAGCTAGTTGCTGACCTTCGTATGCCGCGCTCTGATTGGCCAGCTGTTGGCAGGAAGCTCTAACGCTATTGGTCAGTTGGAACTGATCCAATATAACTTTTGGTCCTAACCTTTTTTGATCCTTTTGGATCCAACACAACTTTCTGGCACCAAGCATGCCAAAATACAGGTAAATGATGGACAGAAAGGCTAATCTGTGATTGGCTATTGCAATCTGAGTGGAGAACACACATACACACACAATATATATATATATATATATATATATATATATATATATATATATATATAACATTTTAATTCATGGTTGATCATGTTGAGCCTGCTGTTCATATTCTGAATTAATTGTATAAAAGTTTAGTTGTACTCAGTGTGCATTTGGAGATGAGAGAGACAGGATTTTTAGAGTAGAGAAGGATGTGAACTGATGCAGCCCCTGTCACATATTGTATCATTACAGCATCTCAGTAATAATGAGAAAGGTAACATCAAATTCAAATTTCTTTCATATTTATTTCAACAAGAAATAATCAGGGTATTTTATTTATTATTTATTTTAAGGAGTGTAACAGACAGAATACAGATATGAGACAAAAGCAAGAAAATAATAATAAAAAAAAGCAATCATGGGTGTGTCACACAAATACACCAGGGCACTGTCACACTTGTGCTGCAATTCTCTCAGAATATAACACTGACATGATGAAACATTGCACGTATTGGCAGGCTTGAACATTTGTCAAGTTAACTTGAAGTCTTCAAAATAACTTTAAATAAATCCCCGGTTGTGGATGCTGGTGCAGATAATTCTGTGACTGAAATCAGAGGTATGTAGCTTGGAAAGCAAATTATCTATATTGGATAGTTCCTGTTAAAGTGGAAGCACGGAACCCATAAAAATAAGATTTGTCTTTCCGACACATTCGTTGCACTGCCAAAGAAATTGTCTTAACTTGTGTTTGGTAGCGCCTCAAAAAGTAAGTGATTGACAGTTCAAGTGTCTTCGCCTGCTTGTGGTACTTTCCGCTGAGATGCATCTACCTGCTGAACAGAGATGACAGACAGCCTGACACTCAAAATGCCAAATCGGCTCACATTGCCAGGGAGGAAGCTGGATATCAATTAGCATACTTAAGGGAAACAAACCGATTCAGCAGCTGTCAATAGTTCTTGATTGGATTTAGGTTTGTTTTTTAAGAAAAAGTATCAATGATTTCACAATCAAAAGTCAAAGGATTTGTTCACATTCCACCTGGTGTTCTGAATTCATGTGTCTGCCAGTAAATCACTGCTGGAAGGAGCCGATTTCAAAGGCACCATTTACCAGACTGGAGGTGAGATGTTGGGTCGTCAATATGGAGGTTCGACTGCTGCCTCTCAGATGCATTTGGAGTGGTTTCGCACTGAAGGTGTAACCAGAGGCAGTGTTGCCAACTCCTCAGTAAGAAAAGCAGCTACTGGCTGTCCTAAAAGTCACCAGAAGTCGCTAATGATGTGTCAGTCATCACAGATGCTGTAGAAAAAAAAAAAAAAACATGGGAGAATACATTGAATACATTATCAATGTTTTAACATTGTTTGGTAAATTCCATTTTCATAAATGTAGAGTATTGAAAAGGAATTTACATGGATTTCTGGCTGAATTTAAACAATATATAAGCAGTATTAAGCTTATAGACTCTCCCAAATGTCATAATAATGTCACGCTCTATAAGGAATTTTTTTGAAGAGAATTAATGTTGAAGATGTCAGACTTCTAGCGGCATGTGTTTGCAACCAAAACATTTTCATACTTTTTCCTTCCCTATTTCAAATATTATGTAGCCACAGAACGTTTTGGAGATAACTTCAAAAGGAAATTTTTTGTCCCATATGTTATTTGTCTGCCCCATACATTCAGTGACATCACACTGGCTCCAGTACAGACCCGCACTGGGATTTGGCACAGGTTTTACAGTGGTTGCACTGCTTGATTCAACTTCAGTTTTACCTGGTGAAACACATATACAGACTGTGGGCTAAAAGGTCTCCCATCCGCTGACCATCCATTTTTTGAAATACTAGCCATCGCTCGGTCCATATTTTTGTTTGGAAACATATTATTGTCAGAAAACTTGCTAAAACAAATATTCCAAATGATCCGTGTCTGCTACGTTTAATCTGCATGGAATTTAATAAACACAAACCGAATTTCAGGCATCTTATATATTACTCTGGAACAAAGAGTGTTGTCAAGCACAATAAACAGGACATTAAAGTGCAAACCTCACTATTCCCCCGAATGACATGAACAGGTAACAATCGCAGCTCACAGCAACTCCCATTGAAAATAACAGAGAAATGACGCGATCTTTTGGCATTTTTACACAAAACAAATGCAATAAAGTTTAAAAACCCAGTTAATATATCCAGGAGAGTTTTAGGTATAATATATAATGAGTTTTATGTTACGATGTTAATGCTATTGTCCGTGTGCAATGGTTTAAGTGCAGCCTGATCAGAGCATCTCAGTGCATTTCTCAATGTTAATGACATTTTGGTTTGATTGGTAAAACATTTTGGCAAAAATTTGGGAAAACAAAGTGTAGACTCTCCGAAATACAATACAATTTGGATGGATGGATGGGCTTTATTATCATTGTCATTACAAGTGCAACAACAATGAGATTACGCCCACACTCAAATTGCCACAAACAAGATACAGCAATTAATCCACAATTATTACTTGTTTACCGTAATAATGGCACACATCAGAATTAAGACAACACATATACATTTGACATTGTTTATGTGCACTAAACTTTAAACAGTCCATTTTCCGAATTGAGGCTGTGAGCGTGGGAGAGCCGCTGCAACTGGAGTTGTGCTGCGCAGCCCCCGGAGGGGAGAAGGGGTGGCGTGAGCAGTGGCCGGGATGGGGTGCGTGATGGGGGCAGGAGGGGAGGTGGAGGAGCATGCTTCAATGAATTATGAAAACTCTCCGGTCTCTGAAATCTTCACCTTCTCCTGCAAAGCGCACATTTGCTCCGAGATGTTATCCAGTTTGCGTCTGAGTTCAAGGATTAATGCAGTCTGAGAATGCATCGCCTTGCCCGACGCATTAATCATGAAGGAAAAGCGAGGGGTCATGGTTTTGGCGGCAGCCGTCTTGCCAATTTTTCGGTAGGTCAGGGAAGCACAAAAGCCAATAAGTACCAGCCCTCCTACTACACTCAACAAAAATATAAATGCAACACTTTTGCTTTTGCTCCCATTTTGTATGAGATGAACTCAAAGATCTAAAACTTTTTCGACATACACAATATCACCATTTCCCTCAAATATTGTTCACAAACCAGTCTAAATCTGACAGTGAGCACTTCTCCTTTGCTGAGATAATCCATCCCACCTCACAGGTGTGCCATATCAAGATGCTGATTAGACACCATGATTAGTGCACAGGTGTGCCTTAGACTGCCCACAATAAAAGGCCACTCTGAAAGGTGCAGTTTTATCACACAACACAATGACACAGATGACGCAAGATTTGAGGGAGCGTGCAATTGGCATGCTGACAGCAGGAATGTCAACCAGAGCTGTTGCTCGTGTATTGAATGTTCATTTCTCTACCATAAGCCGTCTCCAAAGGCGTTTCAGAGAATTTGGCAGTACATCCAACCAGCCTCACAACCGCAGACCACGTGTAACCACACCAGCCCAGGACCTCCACATCCAGCATGTTCACCTCCAAGATCGTCTGAGACCAGCCACTCGGACAGCTGCTGAAACAATCGGTTTGCATAACCAAAGAATTTCTGCACAGAAACCGTCTCAGGGAAGCTCATCTGCATGGTCGTCGTCCTCATCGGGGTCTCGACCTGACTCCACTTCGTCGTCGTAACCGACTTGAGTGGGCAAATGCTCACATTCGCTAGCATTTGGCACGTTGGAGAGGTGTTTCTTCATGGATGAATCCTGGTTCACACTGTTCAGGGCAGATGGCAGACAGAGTGTGTGGCGTCGTGTGGGTGAGCGGTTTTCTGATGTCAATGTTGTGGATCGAGTGGCCCATGGTGGCGGTGGGGTTATGGTATGGGCAGGCGTCTGTTATGGATGAAGAACACAGGTGCATTTTATTGATGGCATTTTGAATGCACAGAGATACTGTGATGGGATCCTGAGGCCCATTGTTGTGCCATACATCCAAGAACATCACCTCATGTTGCAGCAGGATAATGCACGGCCCCATGTTGCAAGGATATGTACACAGTTCTTGGAAGCTGAAAATGTCCCAGTTCTTGCATGGCCGGCATACTCACCGGACATGTCACCCATTGAGCATGTTTGGGATGCTCTGGACCGGCGTATACGACAGCGTGTACCATTTCCTGCCAATATCCAGCAACTTCACACAGCCATTGAAGAGGAGTGGACCAACATTCCACAGGCCACAATTGACAACCTGATCAACTCTATGCGAAGGAGATGTGTTGCACTGCATAAGGCAAATAGTGGTCACACCAGATACTGACTGGTATCCCCCACCAATAAAACAAAACTCCACCTTTCAGAGTGGCCTTTTATTGTGGACAGTCTAAGGCACACATGCACTAATCATGGTGTCTAATCAGCATCTTGGTATGGCACACCTGTGAGGTGGGATGGATTATCTCAGCAAAGGAGAAGTGCTCACTATCACATATTTAGACTGGTTTGTGAACAATATTTGAGGGAAATGGTGATATTGTGTATGTGGAAAAAGTTTTAGATCTTTGAGTTCATCTCATACAAAATGGGAGCAAAACCAAAAGTGTTGCGTTTATATTTTTGTTGAGTGTATGAAACCAAATATGAATAAATCCTCGATGTCCTCCACAGAGAATTACACAAAGCATGTGACACCCCACGTCTCCAGGCATCGAGAACATAGACCGCAGGGTCCCCCAGCCCTGATCTTCTTGTAGTCACACGACTGAAAAGCCATCGAAAGCTGTCTGAATCTTCCGAATGGTTGACGAGCTGGGCATGTTACAACATGTCCTGTGAGACTTCAACACGGAGGCGCTGTTGCTGCACCATCAGTTTCGTGGCAATGAATTTCGCCGCCACTCTTTTCATGGCAAAATCTTCTGTCACAGTGGAATGTGCTGAAAAAGTGCTGATGTCTACCTCTTCCGCAATTTCACAAATAATCACACGACGGTCCCACATCTCCACAGCGTTCACTTTGGAAAAGATCCGGTCATTTCAGCGTGTTGATGCCGATCGGAGAGCGGCGCGCTCTCCACCGTTGTGCGGACGTCTTTAAACCAGTTGTCTTTAAACCTCCTTAATCGTCTTTAAACCTCCTTAATCTGTGTGATGCCCAGAGGATCGTCACCGAAAGCCATCTGAAAAATCCGAATGGTTTCCACCTGGCTATTGCCCAGTTTGTGGCAAAATTTGATGCAGTCGCGCTGCTCCAGTTGTTCCACCATTTCCTTGCAAAGAAAAAACGATGAGAGACTCCACCCATCCTCACACAAAGGCTGCTTACAAGCAAATGACGCAACCGACAGGTGTGAAAAAAATCACGCATGCGCACGAAGGTTCAAGGTTGGCTCATGCAAGCACACATGATTCAAATCCATCAGGTTTTTGAAAAAAACTAAAAAGGTTGGATACTTTTCTAACAGACCTTGTAACATAGGCAAAACATTTTGAAAACATTAATGTATAGACTCTCTGAAACACTTTATTTCCAAAATGTTTTGTGACAATACCCCATTTTTGTATAAAACTTCCTAAAACTTTTCTAGATCAATATTTCAATAACAAAATCTCACTGGATTATTGATATGTATCTTTATTACAACCCCAATTCCAATGAAGTTGGGACATTGTGTAAAATGTAAATAAAACAGAATACAATGATTTGTAGATCCCCTCCAACCTATATCCAATTGAATACACCACAAAAACAAGATATTTAATGTTCAAACTGATAAACTTTATGGTTTTTGTGCAAATATTTGCTCATTTTGAAATGAATGCCTGCAACATGTTTCAAAAAAGCTGGGACAGTGGTATGTTTACCACTGTGTTACATCACCATTCCTTCTAACAACACTCAAGTGTTTGGGAACTGAGGACACTAATTGTTGAAGCTTTGCAGGTGGAATTCTTTCCCATTCTTGCTTGATGCACAACTTCAGTTGTTCAACATTCCAGGGTCACCGTTGTCATGTTTTGTGCTTCATAATGCACCACACATTTTCAATGGGTGACAGGTCTGGACTGCAGGCAGGCCAGTATAGTACCCGCACTCTTTTACTACGAAGCCACGCTGGTGTAACATGTGTAGAATGTGGCTTGACATTGTCTTGCTGTAATAAGCAGGGACGTCCCTTGGGTGGCAGCATGTGTTGCTCCAAAACCTGGATGTACATTTCAGCATTGATGGTGCCATCACACATGTGTAAGTTGCCCATGCCATGGGTACTAACACACCCCATACCATCCCAGATGCTGGCTTTTGAACTTGGCACTGATAACAACCTGGATGATCTTCCTCTTTTGTCCGGAGGACACAACGTCCATGATTTCCAAAAACAATTTGAAAAGTGGACTCATCAGACCACAGCACACTTTTCCACTTTGTGTCTGTCCATTTCAAATGAGCTAGGGGCCCAGAGAAGGTGGCAGCATTTCTGGATGTTGTTCATGTATGGCTTTCGCTTTGCATGGTAGAGTTGTAACTTGCACTTGTAGATGTAGCGATGAACTGTTAACAGACAATGGTTTTCTGAAATGTTCATGAGCTCATGCGGTACACAATGTCAGTTTTTAATGCAGTGCCACCTGAGGGATTGAAGGTCACAGGCATTCAATTTTGGTTTTCGGCCTTGCCGCTTACATGTACAAAGTTCTCCAGATTCTCTGAATCCATCCATCCATCTTCTTCCGCTTCATCTGAAGTCAGGTCATGGGGGCAGCAGCTCAAGCAAAGCCACCCAGACTTCCTGATCCACACACACCTCCCCCAGCTCCTCCATGGGAACCCCAAGGCATTCCCAAGCCAGCAGTGAGACGTAGTCCCTCCACAGTGTCCTGGGTCTTCCCCGGGGCCTCCTCCCAATGGGACGTGCCGGGAACACCTCTCCAGCGAGGCGTCCAGGGTGCATCCGACAAAGATGCCTGAGCCACCTCAGCTGGCTCCTTTCGACATGGAGGAGCAGCGGCTCGACTCCAAGCTTCTCACCCTATCTCTAAGGGACTGCCCAGGCACCCTTCTTTTTTTTTTTTTTTTTTTGCCAGCTTGCACTCGACTGAGACGGACGCACTTTTCTCCTCTCCCTCCCTCCTTATCTTTCCTGCTTCTGTGGCATGTTGTCTGTGAGGCTGCAGCTTTGCTCTTCTGGAAACGACAAAAATGGATCTGTTTAAGTGGTCTCTGAATGCAATTGACACTATTTTTTCTACAAGACATTCGGGAGCGGAGGACCCGACCTGTCCTGCTGGGACGCATGTGATGGGTTACGTGATGGACTCGTGGAGGAGATGGCAGGTCATGTGCCTTTACATGCTTTCTGTGGAGGACGTCGAAGATGTGTACATATTCGGCTTGGTGGTGACCGGCTTTCTGATGTGTGGTGCGGGCACTCTGCTGGTTTACCGGAAAATCAAGAAAGTGGAAGCAGCTTTGATTGGTCGTTCCAGGCTGCCCTATATGATTGATTCGATTGGGAAGGCAGTGGCTGCGCAGTCGGCGGGGGTTAACCGCGCGTTGGAAGACATCTCGAGCAAGATCGCAGCCCTGGAAACTTGCTATGACCGTCTGTGAAGACCACATTCTACATTCAGATGCATTGAGAGCCACTCTGTTCTCAGAACTGTGGAATCTTTCAGGCGTCTGTTAATCTGGCTATTCATTTGGCTTCCCCAAATACAGCTGCACTTCAAGGTCGCTGTGATAAAAACCTCCTCAGAAGATCAACACTTAAGCCTCGCTCCCTGGTCTTCCCCCCTCCCCTCAGCTTCTCCAGCTCTGACGTGAACTGTGTTAGAACTGTCCAGGACTTCTCAGACCGCGCAGGGCTGTTCCCTCCCCCCTCCAGACTGTCGGACAGGGCCGTTGACGGCGCCGAACTGGCTGCCTTCCGGAGTGTTCTGATAAACTGGTCCTTTCAAATCTTGGTTGTCGTCCTGTGTCCTTGTTTTGTCTCGGTGATTATTGTTTTTTGTGCTGATGGGATTTTTTTTTTTCCTCATTGCCGCTGTGTAATGCAGCAGCTATGAGGGGTTTTTTTTTTCTTCTCCTTTTCCCTCGTGTTTTGCTTTCATATATATGTTTTATGTACCGGGCCGGCCTATGTGTGTTATGGGTCGGTGTTGGTTTGCTCATCCCTGCTGTTGACCAAGGCAGGGATGTACATCTGGAGCTGGTCCCCGGGCGCCTAATGGCGACTTCTGCTCCTACTGGCAAATAGGATGGGTTAAATGCAGTAGCCACATTTCATTGTGCAGGGAAGATGTTCTTCTGTTCTGTGCATATGACAATAAAATTTCCTTGAATCCTTGAATCCTTGAATCCTTGAAACTCATCTCAGCCACTTGTACCCGCGAGCTTGTTCTTTTGGTCATGAGCCAAATCTCATGACCATAGGTGAGGGTCGGAACATAGATCGATCTGTAATTTGAGAGCTTTGCCCCCTGCTCAGCTCTCTCTTCACCATGAAGGGCCGATACAGCGACCGTATCACTGCAGATGCTGCACCGATCCATCTGTTGATCTCACACTCCATCTGTCTCGCTCTCGTGAACAAGAACCCAAGATACTTAAACTCCTCCACTTGAGGCAAAGACACTCCACCGACCTGAAGAGGGCAAAGCACCTTTTTCCGGTCAAGAACCATGGCTTTGGATTTAGAGGTGCTGATGTTCATCACGGATGCTTCACATTCAGCTGCAAACCACTCCAGTGCACGCTGAAGTTCCGCAGACAGCAGAGACGAGATTCTGTGGTTCCCAAACCGGACCCCCTCTACACCCTGACTGCACCTAGAAATTCTGTTTATAAAGGTGATGAACAGAACCGGTGACAAAGGGCAGCCCTGGCGGAGGCCAACGCGCACTGGAAACAGGCTTGACTTATTACCGGCAATGCGAACCAAGCTCCTGCTGCAGTCGTACAGGGACCGGATAGCCCTTAACAAAGGACCGTGGACCCCGGACCCTGTACTCCCGGAGCACCCCCCACAGGGCGATATTAGTTTGGCTATGTTGTGTATTCACTCCTCATCAGTAATGTCATTATGGTGAGACTCTGCAGGAGTCAGTGGGGGTGTCATTGCTGTGTTTTACTGAAAACATTAAAAATAAAAATCATCACAGTTATAATAATGGATTTGGATATCATACATATACATAATAAAAATGGAAAATTAATTAAGATAAATAAATTGAATACTCATACGCAACTCAGCCACATGGGGTGTGCAGCCAGGACATTGTGAGTGCCGGTCCCAAGCCCGGATAAATGAGGAGGGTTGTGTCAGGAAGGGCATCCGCCGAAAAACAAGCCAATCCAATTATGCAGACTAAGAATCGAATTTCCATACCGGATTGGTTGAGTCCCGGGTTAATAACGTCCGCCACCGGTGCTTTTGCCCAACAGGGTGCCGGTGAAAATTCGGCTACTACTGGGTGAAGACGATGAAGTAGAGGAGGAGAATGTTTCTCCAAACAGCGAGAGAAGAAGAAAACTAGAAGGGTGGAAATGAGAGTGGGGACTTTGAATGTTGGTAGTATGACTGGAAAAGAGAGAGAGCTGGCTGATATGATGGAGAGGAGAAAGGTACACATATTGTGTGTGCAAGAGATCAAGTGGAAGGGAAGTAAGAGCAGGAGCATCGGCAGTGGGTACAAGTTGTTGTACCATGGTGAGGACAGGAAGAAAAATGGTGTTGGGGTCATTTTAAAGGAAGACTGTTAAAAGTGTGTTGGAGGTTAAGCGAGTGTCTGACAGGGTGATGAGTGCGAAGTTGGAAATTGAAGGGGTGATGATGAATATCATCAGTACATATGCCCCACAGGTAGGTTGTGAGATGAAGGAGAAAGAAGATTTCTGGAGTGTGTTAGATGAGGTGGTGGAGAGTGTGCCCAAGCATGAAAGAGTGGTGATAGGAGTGGACTTGAATGGGCATGTTAGTGAAGGGAACAAAGGTGATGAGGAAGTAATGGGTAGATATGGTATCAAGGATAGGAATGGGGAAGGACAGATGATAGTTGATTTTGCAAAAAGGATGGAAATGGGTGTGGTGAATACCTACTTTAAGAAAAGGGAGGAGCACGGGGTAACATAAGAGTGGAGGAAGGTGCACACAGGTGGACTTCATTCTTTATAGGAGATGCAAGCTAAAAGAAATCAGAGACTGTAAGGTGGTGGCAGGAGAGAGTGCCGTTAGACAGCATAGGATGGTTGTTTGTAGGATGTGTTTAGAGGTAAAGAAGAAGAAGAGAGTGAGAGCTCAACAAAGGATCAGATGGTGGAAGCTGAACGAAGAGGACTGTGTGAAATTTAGCAAGCAGGTGAGAGAAGCACTGGTTGGAGGGGAAGCAATTTTGGACAATTGGAAAAGTACTGCAGATGTGGTGAGGGAAACAGCTAGGACAGTACTAGGTACGACATCTGGACAGTGGAAGGAAGACAAGGAGACTTGGTGGTGGAGTGAAGAGGTTCAGGAAAGCATAAGGAGAAAGAGGTGGGCAAAAAAGTTTTGGGATAGTCAGAGAGATGAAGAAAGTAGACAGGAGCACAAGGAGATGTGGCGTAAGGTGAAAAGAGAAGTGGCAAAAGTGAAGGAAACGGCATATTGCGAGCTATACAAGAAATTTAATAGTAAGGAAGGAGAAAAGGACTTGTACTGATTGGCCAGACAAAGGGACAGAGCTGGAAAGGATGTGCAGCAGGTTAGGGTGATAAAAGATGCACATGGTAATGTGCTGACAAGTGAGGAGTGTGTGCTGAGAAGGTGGAGGGAATATTTTGAAGAGCTGATGAATTAAGAAAATGAGCAAGAGAAAAGGCTGGATGATGTAGTGAGAGTAAATCAGGAAGTACAAGAGATTAGTAAGGAAGACGCAAGGACTGCTATGAAGAGGATGAAGAGTGGAAAGGCAGTTGGTCCAGATGACTTTCCAGTGGAGGCATGGAAATGTCTCGGAGAGAGATGGCAGTAGAGTTTCTAACCAGATTTGTTTAATAAAATCTTGGAAAGTGAAAGGATGCCTGAAGAGTGGAGATGAAGTGTGCTGGTTCATATTTTCAAGAACAAGGGTGATGTGCAGAGCTGCAGTAACTACAGAGCCATAAAGTTGATCAGCCACAGCATGAAGTTATGAGAAAGAGTAGTAGAATCTAGGCTTAGAAAACAGGTGAAGATCTGTGAGCAGCAATATGGTTTCATGCCGAGAAAGAGCACTACAGATGCAATGTTTATTCTGAGAATACTGTTGGAGAAGTACAGAGAAGGCCAGAAAGAGTTACACTGTGTGTTTGTGGACTTAGAAAAAGCTTATGATAGGGTGCCAAGAGAAGAGCTGTGGTATTGTATGAGGAAGTCTGGAGTGGCAGAGAAGTATGTTAGGGTAGTGCAGGACATGTACAAGAATAGAACGACAGCGGTGAGATGCGCAGTCGAAATGACAGACTCATTCAAGGTGGACGTGGGATTACACCAAGGATCAGCTTTGAGTCCTTTCTTGTTTGCAATGGTGATGGACAGGTTTACGGATAAGATCAGACAGGAGTCCCCATGGAGTATGATGTTTGCAGATGACATTGTGATCTGTAGTGAGAGTTGAGAGCAAGTTGAGTCTAGTCTGGAGAGGTGGAGATATGCTTTGGAGAGAAGGGGAATGAAAGTCAGTAGAAGCAAGACTGAGTACATGTGTGTGAATGGGAGGGAGCCCAGTGGAATAGTGCAGTTACAAGGAGTAGAAGTGGTGAATGTAGATGAGTTTAAATTTTTGGGGTCAACTGTTCAAAGTAATGGAGAGTGTGGTAGAGAGGTGAAGAAGTGAGTGCATGCAGGGTGGAGTGGGTGGAGAAAGATGGCAGGAGTGATTTGTGACCGAAGAATATCAGCAAGAGTGAAGGGGAGAGTTTACAAGACAGTAGTGAGACCAGCTATGTTGTACAGTTTAGAGACTGTGGCACTAACAAAAAGACAGGAGGCAGAGCTGGAGGTGGCAGAGCTAAAGATGTTGAGATTCTTTTTGGGAGTGACGAGAATGGACAAGATTAGGAATGAACATATCAGAGGGACAGCTCAGGTGGGACAGTTTGGGGACAAAGTCAGAGAGATGGTTTGGACATGTGCAGAGGAGGGACTCAGGGTATATAGGGAGAAGGATGCTGAGGATGTAGCCACCAGGCAGGAGAAGAAGAGGGGGGCCAAAGAGGAGGTTTATGGATGTACTGAGGGAGGACTTGCAGATGGTTGGTGTGACAGAGGAAGATCCAGAGGACAGGGTGAGATGGAATCGATTGATCTGCTGTGGCAACCCCTAACGGGAACAACCAAAAGACAAAGAAGAAGAAATTGAATACTCATACAACTGGTTATCTTGAAGAATTCCAAAATAAACTCACAAATGTTACCAAGATTTTGATTGTACTTTATAAATGTTTCACCAATTTCAAACAGTTCACACCATGATCAGTGTCTTGAAATAATCTAAGCAGAGTCTTTAGTTTGCATGTCTAGATGGGCTACCAGTGGATGCCTCTTTCTCCCACGACTTGGGCCTGTCCATCACCGGTACTGAAAGCTATCCATGATGGGTTTTGAAGTGGTCCATCACTGCTTTTAATTTCAAATCAATTCAATTTATTTCATTATATTGCACCAAATCACAACAAAGCTGCCTCAAGGCACTTGACACAAGTAAGGTCTAACCTTAACAACCCCTAGGGCAAGCACACAGGCGGCAGTGGTAAGGAAAAACTCCCTCTGATGATTTGAGGAAGAAACCTCAAACAGACCAGACTAAAAGGGGTGACCCTATGCTTGGGCCATGCTACCGACACACTTACTCATCTTCAACAGCTTATCCAGGGTCAGGTTGCGGGGGCAACCGCTCTAGCAGGGGACATCAAAGTTCCCTTTCCCGGCCACATTGACCTCTTCCAACAGGGAGATCCCGAGTTGTTGCCAGGCCAGTGTGGAGCTGGAACACCTTCCTAGGGAGGTGCCCAGGGGGCATCCTTACCAGATGCCCGAACCACCTAAGTCCTTTCAATGCGAAGGAGCAGTGGCTCTACTCAGTGCTCCTCATGGATGACCAAGCTTCTCACCTTATCTCTAAGGCAGACACCAGGCACATTCCTAAGGAATCCCATTTTGGCCTCTTCCATACTTACATTTCACAACTTGCAGTTTCTTTGAATATAAGAGAGAGAGCTTTGCAGTAATGCTTTAAGTTTGAAATTATGTAACTGATTTGGCCAGCCAGTCAGGATGCAGCTAGCCAGTCAGGATGCAGTTAGTCAATCAGCAGAAGCTCTATTATTCTGTTCTAGATGGCAGTGACAATATGTTCAAATATATGGAAATTAATCATTTTTAAATTTTTACTTCAAGACTTTGATTTTTTTTTAATCAATACTTCTCTGTCCTGATAGCAAACAAAATGACTGTTTCAAGACATCTGTGGAACCTCTGTCTTAAAACATTCTAATGTGACCTTATATTCATAAAACATCTTATTGAATCATTCTGAAAACACTTTTAGATGTTTCAACAATATCTTTTCAAAATGCATTTTGCAGACAAAAACCTTTCTAAAACCAAAAGAAAACAATTTGGATACATTTTATGCTTCCTCGGTTCCCACTTTAAAGCCCTGTCACACATAGCATGGAGGAAACATGTTCGATACGACAAATACTGCCATAATCTGATGCACTCGGGAGGAACAAAGGTGTGGCCAGCCCTGTCCGAATGCATCCGGATTACCTCATCCACACCTGCACAATGGCATCCAAAGCGTATGTAGACAACAGGTAGATGACAGACTGCCGTCAGACGGCCATAAAAGGCACTGAAGACTGTCCGATGTCTAAATGTCAAACATGGGGCCGGAGTACTGTGTTCCTCATGCACATAAGTGCACACCGCACGTGTGCTCCACGCACATGTATGGGGCTCCAATTACCACTCAGCTGTGTGTCTGTGTGTGTATGCATAATGCTGCATGGGCCACTAAGTGCGCGTGCGTGCCACTGGACGGCTTTGCTCAAAGTTTGCTAGCAGTTAACCATTCAGTCCATTTGTCAGACGGAGCCTTTCCAGAGAACTTTCTTTTTTCTTGTTTGCTCACTTCAGGAGCACAGTGCAACTCTGGACACTGCGATGGTTGGATACTCACATGGGATTCTTTTTTTTTTTTCGGTGCAAGGATTTTAACTGCAGGCTGCTATCCTGGCTTCACGTCCATGTGCGCACTGTGAAACATTGCTGGACCTCTGTTGGAGGTGACATTTATGTTTATTAATGGTGTAACGACCTGCCACAAGTTCCATGTCATATCTCCTACAGAGTTAAAAGGTGATTATTTAGTACAGCATCTATTCTTTTCTGAACCTGACCCGGGCAATGACACATTACTGCACACCACTGAGAGGCATGGATGTCAGCGTTTTGATGGAGGCATTATTTACGTCACCCATGGGAAGGAATGGACAAATATCTGTACTGTCTATTGTGGATATAAAAGCCTGTTCAGATATGTGGGGGTGTGCGCACGGTGCTTTCAGTTTGAGAGCCACTGTTCACATTCACTGTACATGATAATTCATAATTATTATCATGATGAAGCGTACAACATACATTTCAACAGTTCCTTTGCGCACCGGGGTGTGGACATTATTATACGTGGCACTTGCAGGTCATACTGGCAGGCTTTGCAGTGCCAGATCCATCTTGAGGTTCGCTCGTATGTGCTCAAATAATTTTAGATCCCATTTTGTCACCATCAGAATATATAAATTGCAGTCAAATCCTCGTCAAATTTCACATGGACATGGATAGGTGTCTCATCTCAACGACGCCCGGAGGGTTTTGAACATGTGCATCACACTTGGAGCCACTGACCGATTTTGACCAACTGTGTGGACTTCTGCACACAGCTGTCAGATCATTTTGGAAGTGAAATCTGACACTTTTCAGATGTGCACTGATTCATAATTCTGACGCCATTCTGTGTACAACCCCTGGCAAAAATTCTGGAATCACCGGCCTCGGAGGATGTTCATTCAGTTGTTTAATTTTGTAGAAAAAAAGCAGATCACAGACATGACACAAAACTAAAGTCATTTCAAATGGCAACTTTCTGGCTTTAAGAAACACTATAAGAAATCAGGAAAAAAAATTGTGGCAGTCAGTAACGGTTAATTTTTTAGACCAAGCAGAGGGAAAAAAATATGGACTCACTCAATTCTGAGGAATAAATTATGGAATCACCCTGTAAATTTTCATCCCCAAAACTAACACCTGCATCAAATCAGATCTACTCGTTAGTCTGCATCTAAAAAGGAGTGATCACACCTTGGAGAGCTGTTGCACCAAGTGGACTGACATGAATCATGGCTCCAACACAAGAGATGTCAATTGAAACAAAGGAGAGGATTATCAAACTCTTAAAAGAGGGTAAATCATCACGCAATGTTGCAAAAGATGTTGGTTGTTCACAGTCAGCTTTGTCTAAACTCTGGACCAAATACAAACAACATGGGAAGGTTGTTAAAGGCAAACATACTGGTAGACCAAGGAAGACATCAAAGCGTCAAGACAGAAAACTTAAAGCAATATGTCTCAAAAATTGAAAATGCATAACAAAACAAATGAGGAACGAATGGGAGGAAACTGGAGTCAACGTCTGTGACCGAACTGTAAGAAACCGCCTAAAGGAAATGGGATTTACATACAGAAAAGCTAAACGAAAGCCACCATTAACACTTAAACAGAAAAAACAAGGTTACGATGGGCTAAGGAAAAACAATATATTCAGTCATGAATCTCGAATCTGCATTGGGCAAGGTGATGATGCTGGAACTTTTGTTTGGTGCCGTTCCA
Source organism: Thalassophryne amazonica (assembly GCF_902500255.1). Taxonomy (NCBI): domain Eukaryota; kingdom Metazoa; phylum Chordata; class Actinopteri; order Batrachoidiformes; family Batrachoididae; genus Thalassophryne; species Thalassophryne amazonica. Next base: position 145,912,284 of record NC_047103.1, on the reverse strand, counting down.
ATGAGATTTATAAAGATGACTGCCTGAAGAGAACATGTAAATTTCCACAGTCATTGATGATATGGGGCTGCATGTCAGGTAAAGGCACTAGGGAGATGGCTGTCATTACATCATCAATAAATGCACAAGTTTACATTGATATTTTGGACACTTTTCTTATCCCATCAACTGAAAGGATGTTTGGGGATGATGAAATCATTTTTCAAGATGATAATGCATCTTGCCACAGAGCAAAAACTGTGAAAACATTCCTTGCAAAAAGACACATAGGGTCAATGTCATGGCCTGCAAATAGTCCGGATCTTAATCCAATTGAAAATCTTTGGTGGAAGTTGAAGAAAATGGTCCATGACAAGGTTCCAACCTGCAAAGCTGATCTGGCAACAGCAATCAGAGAAAGTTGGAGCCAGATTGATGAAGAGTACTGTTTGTCACTCATTAAGTCCATGCCTCAGAGACTGCAAGCTGTTATAAAAAGCTTTCTTACAGTCAGAACGTTGCCATTTGAAATGACTTTAGTTTTGTGTCATGTCTGTGATCTGCTTTTTTTCTACAAAATTAAACAACTGAATGAACATACTCCGAGGCCGGTGAGTCCATAATTTTTGCCAGGGGTTGTAGTTCCAGCTATGTGTGATGGTGGTATACGCTTCTGGGTTAAGATAATTTCACCAATGGGTCACGCAAGACTCATACTATACTGTAGGGTATTTTCAGGCAAGAGCAGCTGATTTAGTACAGGCAGACATACCCAGTTGTAATACTGATATCCATTGTTGAATAAAGCAAGCTTGCCAAAATGATGAATGATGCTTTGTGATAATCTAAGTGTGCTCACATTTGCAGATTTCTTCAACAATATTTGAGGTTTTAGACCTCATACCTCAAACAATGTTATATTTGCAATGACATATTTTCCTCCAGCACACGAAGCTGGGGACATCCCACTGTGCTAATCATTTCTAACTGCATTGTATTTTTATCCCGTGCCCAGAATTTATTGTAAAACCCAGGGGAGATCTGACAGACCTGGATGAATACAAAGAAACTTCGATAACAGCATTCAGGCCATCATCATTGTCATCATATCTTATGCATACAAAACAACCACTGCAGCTTTGCAAAATATGACAAGCAAAGTTGCCATTTTGAAAGTCATACTGTGACGGCTAATCTCTTTTAAATGCCTTCAGTCATGAATTTAGCTAAGCTATATTTACTTTTAATTCCAGTCACAACATCAATTTTGTCTCTGCCTTCTGTCAGAAGCGTTAAAACCTCCTGGAGCCTTTGTTTGCTTACGTACGTTTTACTGCTCTGTCCATGTGAAAGAGTGAAAAGAAGAGCAAAAGAGTGAAGGTGAAAGAGAACACGGAGCAGAATATGACAGGAATTTTTATTTGCACCTGCCTGCACACTTTAGACTTTCTATATAATTAACAAGCTGACCTTGATGTTGCCCAATTTTTTGCTCCCCCAGACCCCCCGCCTTGATAAGCATTTTCCTTATTTTGCCTTTCAGCTTCTGGAGGGGCTCTGCTCCCCATAACCCCCACCTTTTTAAGCATTTTTCTTTTTTTTTTTTGCTTTTCAACTGACCCCCCCCCCCCCCCCCCCAATTACAGCCATCTTAACCCCCTGCCACTTTAAACATTTTTTTTAATGTCGATGTAAATTAATATTCAAAGTTTTCAGCTAGTTGACAGTACAGCTGTACAATATGGCCAAATTATCGTATCTCAATATTGTCATATAAATTGTCATGTAAAGGTCACTTATAAACATGCTGTCCATATTCTTGAGCTGCTTAGGTGGGTAGGGAGAGGCACCTAAGTGGCTCTACTCTCTCTTTTTTTTATTTAGGTGTACCTCAGTAAACACTAGTAGAATTCCACCTTAGATTTGGAATGTATAATAGAAGATACACAGTAGTGTTCAGAATAATAGTAGTGCTATGTGACTAAAAAGATTAATCCAGGTTTTGAGTATATTTCTTATTGTTACATGGGAAACAAGGTACCAGTAGAGTCAATAAATTCTCACAAATCCAACAAGACCAATCATTCATTATATGCACACTATTAAGGCTATGAAATTGGGCCATTAGTAAAAAAAGAAAAGAAAAGGGGGTGTTCACAGTAATAGTAGTGTGGCATTCAGTCAGTGAGTTCATCAATTTTGTGGAACAAACAGGTGTGAATCAGGTGTCCCCTATGTAAGGATGAAGCCAGCACCTGTTGAACATGCTTTTCTCTTTGAAAGCCTGAGGAAAATGGGACGCTCAAGACATTGTTCAGAAGAACAGCGTAGTTTCATTAAAAAGTTGATTGGAGAGGGGAAAACGTATACGCAGGTGCAAAAAATTTTAGGCTGTTCATCTACAATGATCTCCAATGCTTTAAAATGGACAAAAAAATATAGAATAGGATAGAAAAATAACCAGAATGGCAAAGGCTCACCCATTGATCAGCTCCAAGATGATCAAAGACAATCTGGAGTTACCTCTAAGTGCTGTGACAGTTAGAAGACGCCTGTGTGAAGCTAATTTATTTGCAAGAATCCCACGCAAAGTCCCTCTGTTAAAGACGTGCAGAAGAGGTTACAGTTTACCAAAGAACACATCAACTGGCCTAAAGAGAAATGGAGGAATATTTTGTGGACTGATGAGAGTAAAACTGTTCTTTTTGGGTACAAGGGCCGTAGACAGTTTGTGAGACGACCCCCAAACTCTGAATTCAAGCCACAGTTCACAGTGAAGACAGTGAAGCGTGGTGGTGCAAGCATCATGATATGGGCATGTTTCTCCTACTATGGTGTTGGGCCTATATATCGGATACCAAGTATCACGGATCAGTTTGGATATGTCAAAATACTTGAAGAGATCATGTTGCCTTATGCTGAAGAGGACATGCCCTTGAAAAGGGTGTTTCAACAAGACAATGACCCCAAGCACACTAGTAAATGAGCAAAATTTGGTTCCAAACCAACAAAATTAATGCCTCGCAGATGTGAAGAAATCATGAAAAACTGTGGTTATACAACTAAATACTAGTTTAGTGATTTACAGGATTGCTAAAGAAGCAGTTTGAACATAATAGTTTTGAGTTTGTAGCGCCAGCAGCAGATGCTACTATTATTGTGAACACCCCCTTTTCTACTTTTTTTTACCAATAGCCCAATTTCATAGCCTTTAGAGTGTGCATATCATGAATGCTTGGTCTTGTTGGATTTGTGAGAATCTACTAAATCTACTGGTACCTTGTTTCCCATGTAACAATAAGAAATATACTCAAAACCTGGATTAATCTTTTTAGTCACATAGCACTACTATTATTCTGAACACTACTGTACCTTATTGAATTTTCAAGTCAATATGACATACGATATGACTATCATTTGACACAAAGTGCAGCAACAGTGAAAATTAAATATTCTTAAACAAAACAGTATTAATACCAGGATTATTTATTAGGATAGTGTGCCCTTCGAAAGTATTGGAATGTCACACATTTTTGTTTATGCCAATTGAAATATATATATATATATATATATATATATATATATATATATATATATATATATATATATATATATATATATATATAATCCCTTCACACATAGTACAATTTAAGTTGACTATCGCACGAAGGAGGAATTGCATGCCAATTGTGAAAAATCGGAGTTGCCTCCAATGCCTCGTACACCTGTCGTACGAGGCGGTGGTGGGCACACTTCAGCTAATCCGGTAGCAGATAATTATTGAAGGTAATGTTTTTGCTAGCGGATTAGCTTTTCAGATAAGTTTTAAAACCATCATTGGACCAATTATCGTCCGATAAATTTAGTTGCGATAAGTTTCACTCCGATCACACATTTTTTTTTTTTTTTTGCTGGTAAAGTGAGCAAAGTTTAACAGTCAAAAACGTTTGTAAACCCTAAAATCAAACATTTTAGTCCATCTGTTGTGTGTTTATTTATGGCAGACTGGCTGTCGCTTGCTGTCATCATTAAGTGCAAAACATGATAGGCCGGTCGACACAGGGGGCATTGTGTGTAGTGTAGTTCAATTTCACTTTGGACATTACAGTGTTTCCGGCCCTTGTCCCTTGGAAATCTGCAGCAAAACCCATCACACATTATGCAGAAAGAATTATTTAAATATCTAAAGGACCCTGGATAACTTCATCGCATCTAAACAAATGACTATGGCTGCCAGGAGTTAAGGTTTTGTAAAATCTCAGCGATCACTCACCAGCCCGGTAGGTGGCGGCAAATGCACCTTAAGCTGGTGTCGTCTGCCATTGGATCTGAAAGAAGAAGAAGAAGAAGAAATGTTATCATCCGCTCAACACAAAAACAAAACTGAATAATTTTAACATTATTTTATTTGATTTCTTTGTGGCTGACAGTATTGCCAAGACTCAATGGGAGAGAGGAGCTCTCATGGTGCAGCTGTGTACAGACATTTCTTCACCGTTTAGACCATTTTGGATAATCTCAGGATGATAATTTTTTCAGATGAATCCCACTGAAACGAACAGGTAAGAATTTATATTTACTATGTGAATTTTACTCAGTCAGCACTGAAAATTCAGAGCAACATATGCTGTCTTCTGGACAACATTTTTTCCAAGGCCGTTGATGCATTTTTTTAACAAGACAGTGGAACATCACATTCTGCACACAGTATAAAGGCATGGCTGCAGAAGAAGAAGGTTGGTTTCTCTTAGGTCTACGTATTAAAACTTTGACCACCATACAGACTCAGTACTTGACTGTCAGTGTAGCTGATGTGGCCAAACTAGGAATAACTGCCAAGTAGTGTGCAAAGAATGCAACATACAAATTAAATAACAGTGAAATTTTACTCAAAAGAAAGGATACAGACATCTCAGATGGTCTGTTGGTACATTTACCAGCACTGATATTGTAAAGACAAACATGGTCGAGTCTGCTCACACTCATAGTGGAGATATATATGTCACATATTACAACAAAAATCTGCCCTATACTCATAAACCAGCCCTCATGACATACAACAAAAAAAAAATAGGGCTGTAGATCATACACTTGTCCTGTCCATTTTACTGCCCTAGAAACTGCGGCAATAAAATCAGGGCGATACAAAAAAAGACACTGAAAATACCGGGCTGTGTATCGCTCAGTTTTTCATCCAATCAGGAGCTCCGTGTCTCTGTCCCACCAATGACCCACCCCCATTTTGTGTTACCCTGGTGTCACGTGCAGGATTCTGATACAGGATCCAAATCATTTCATTTAACCAAGATCTCTGATTATGGTGAGAGAGTTTTAGCCTCCTGAGCAGGGAGAATTCTACAACTTGAGTCTCATACTGACATAGCGAGACACCAAGAACTTAGTGAAGAGGACACAAGAACAAGAACACCACCAGAAAAAGGGAGAGTGATGCGAATTTGTTCACTGAATGGCTGAGTAGAACCAAGAAGGAGAAGAGAGGACTGCTTGTTCTTTCTCTGGTGGAACTTCACAAATGGAGTTGATGATAATTATATGGTTCTTGCTCTTTATTTTTGTTGTAATATGTGATAAATATCTTATTACATGTCTGTTTATGTATCACACCCTGAATCATGCCTCCTACTTAGAAAGATGAGAGAGGTCTGTAATTTTCAACATGGGTCCACATCAACTGTGAGAGACAAAATGAGAACAAAAATCCAGGAAATCAGATTGTAGGATTTTTAAAGAATTTATTTGTAAATTATGGTGGAAAATAAGTATTTGGTCTCTCACAAATAAGCAAGATTTCTGGCTCTCACAGACCTGTAACTTTTTCTTTAAGAAGCTATTCTGTCCTCCACCTGTTACCTGTATTAATGGCATCTGTTGGAACTCATTATCTTTACAAAAGACACCTGTCAACAGCCTCAGTCAGACTCCAAACTCAACCATCGCCAAGACCAAAGAGCTGTCGAAGGACACCAGAAAGAAAATTGTAGATGTGCACCAGGCTGGGAAGAGTGAGTCTTCAATAGTCAAGCAGGTTGGTGTGAATAAATCAACTGTGGGAACAATTGTAAGAAAATGGAAGACACACAAGACCATTGATAATCTCCTTCGATCTGGGGCTCCACACAAAATGGCATCCTGTGGGGTCAAAATGATCATGAGAACGGTGAACAAAAATCCCAGAACTACAAGGAACAACCTGATGAATGACCTGCAGAGAGCTAGGACCAAAGTAATAAAGGCTACATACTACGCAGAGATGGACTCACATCCTGCAGTGCCAGGCGTGTCCCCCTGCTTAAGCTATTACGTGTCCAGGCCCGTCTCAATGATCCAGAAGAGGATTGGGAGAATATCATGTGGTCAGATGAAACCAAAATAGAACTTTTTGGTAAAAACTCAACTCGTCGTGTTTGCTGAGTTGCATTCCAGGAACACCATATCTACTGTGAAGCATGGGGGTGGAAACATCATGCTTTGGGACTGTTTTTCTGTAAAGGGGACAGGACGACTGATCAGTGTTAAAGGAAGAATAAACGTGGCCATGTATCGTGAGATTTTAAGCCAAAACCTCCTTCCATCAGTGAGAGCATTGAAGATGCAATGTGGCTGGGTCTTTCAGCATGACAGTGATCCCAAACACACCACTTGGGCAATGAAGGAGTGGCTCCGTAAAAAGCATTTCAAGGTTCTGGAGTGGCCTAGCCAGTCTCCAGACGTCAACCCCATCGAAAATTTGTTGAGGGAGTTGAAAGTCTGTGTTGCCCAGCGACAGCCCCAAAACATCACTTCTCTCGAGGAGATCTGCATGGAGGAATGGGCCAAAATACTAGCTACAGTGTGTGCAAACCTGGTGAAGACTTACAGGAAATGTTTGACTTCTGTCATTGCCAACAAAGATTATGTTACAAAGTACTGAGTTAGACTTTTGTTATTGACCAAATACTTATTTTCCACCATAATTTACAAATAAATTCTTTAAAAATCCTACAATGTGATTTCCTGGATTTTTTTTTTCTCATTTTGTCTCTCACAGTTGACGTGTACCTATGTTGAAAATTACAGACCTTGCTCATCTTTCTAAGTAGAACTTGCACAATCAGGGACTGACTAAATACTTTTTTACTTCAGTGTGTGTGTACACACACACACACGCATTTGCTGTGAAATTTGGCATTTTAACATGGGATTCTATGGGAACTGACTCATTTTTTGGAGTCAGGCTCAACTGGCTATTCAAGAAATGGCAGATTTCAGCACTTCTGTGTTGGCTTCATTATTCAGCACTGTGGGGTTGCCCACTGGTGCATACAAGACCGTCAGCCTAATTAGCAGTGACAAACAGCTCCAGCTACAGCCACTTCCACTCTGGTACACCACTGGCAATTTGCCCTGTTTATGCATTTAACACTCAGACGTGTGTACAATAGACATACAGTGTGCACACACACCTACACGCACACTCATCACCAGAAACAACAGTGCACATGCAACAATGTGCATCCCTGATACAAATGCAGATAGAGAGAAAATGAAATATCACCCTTTGGTTGCATCATTATGTTTCAGGTTCTGCACCCTGCCACAGATCTACGTGTGTGGCAATAGAGATAAAGCATCAGACAGTTTTTCCTCTCTCTTCTCTTCATACGCAGGAATGGGAACAACCGGAGTGAAGCAAACTCCTTGGGGCACGGGCCTTACGAGTCTTTTAATTGGATGTGTGTTTTGACAGGCTAATCTCAGGAACAGGACACCGTCTGCCCACCAGAGTGTTTCTGCATTCTTTCAGAGAGTGCAGTAATGCAGCTTTAAACACCACATGACATTCTGTGTTACAATTTATCTTTAAAATGGTCTGCCTTCCAAATCCAGTGTGTTTCTGAGTGTTCCTCAGCTGCATGTACGTGACAAATACACACTTATTCATATGCAGTCTATCACAGATCAGCTGCAGCGCTCAACAAACTAAGCCATTAAGATGTCACCTATTAGATGTTAGATTAGATGTCTCCACTCACTTTTAATGACAGCTGGTTCTACTTCAGGTGTAATTGGCGAACAGCCAAATGTATTTGATTGGTTTCACAAATGACAAGGTTTTTTTAAACTAGATATGAACAGAAAATTGAAAGTCACTGGGAAACTGATGTGCAACACATTAATTATGGTCGGGCATTTCTAAAGCGGTTGTAAAGATCACATTTGGTACTGTGCTAACATCGGAAGATTTTCCTCAGAATAATAGATGCTGCAAAAGATATAAAAATAATTTAAATGGATTTAAAACAATTTATGGCAGCACGGTGGCTTAGTGGTTAGTACTGTTGCCTCACAGTGGGTTCAATTCCCGTGGCCTTTCTGTGTGGAGTTTGTTGGTTTCCTCCAGGTGCTCCGGTTTCCTCCAACATCCAAAGACATGCGGGTTAGGTGGATTGGAATCTTTAAAATTGTCCGTAAGTGTGTGTGTGTGGGTGTGTCTGTGTTTGTTTATTTGTGGCCCTGTGACAGACTGGCATCCTGTTCTGAGTGTACCCCGCCTCGCGCTCTATGACTGCTGGGATAGGCTTCAGCCCCCCGCGACCCTTAACTGGACTAAGCAGTAGAAGATCAATGAATGAATAAAACAATTTATTCATTTATATAAATATATACATGAATCAATGTGGTGCTAAGTGTGACAGACAAAGAAAAATCCCTGACTGCATTAAAAAATCCATTGTTTTATACTAGAGCAACGATTAAATATTTTGAGATTAATCGCATGATTAATCATGATTAATCACATTGTTATATGTAAAATCCAAAAAATTATTCAAAAGTAGTGTATAGCACAATATTATTTTAAATGTTCTGCCGTATGAATGAAAGTGCCATAACGTCTCTTCTGCAAACACTTAACAACAGCATTTTGTTTATGCAGTTGCAGTTAAATAAAAATAAATTATGGTTATCCAGTGATGCCGAGCAGTCTCCAGTGAGATCAACAGCTGGTGCACATTGTAAAGTTGGGGCTTTTGCTGTCCTCTCCTTTATAGTGCGTTGTGAGGGAATCTCATATGTGCTGTCATTTGTTACGATTCTCAGAATGTCTCTCAGACGACGTCCTCAACAACACTAATCGGCCTGCAGTCTGTAGCAATCCATTTCGCTGTCGCATTTGCGAGCTTCTCTTGCCTTTGTTTATCTATCGTTCTACACGCTGCATCTAGAGGAATCTGCCGAAGCCTCGCACCACAGTTTGTTTGGTTGAATGATTTGCTCGTATCAGCTGTGTGTGTGCTGCATTTAGATGAAATTTAAGACTTGAAGCACTCCGCTGATAAGAAAATTCAGCTTTGCAGTAGCTACAAATAACTTTGGTTCTGTCGACTACGCCATCTGGAAGCACTTTAAAATTAAAATGGGCATGTAAAATGCTGCCATTATTGGACATAGTTGGGAGGAAAAGAGGCGTCGTCAGCAATGTCAGAACACAGCCAGACTACTGTTAAGGATTTTATATATATATATATATATGTTATCACTGTTAAACATTTGTACCTTGTCTTCTTTCTCATGAGAACGGTGTTGTGCTGTTTTGCACCTAACCCTGAGACTGTATGTGTTATTCAACCTTGTTTTAGCATGCTGGGGTCAATCTGAACTGGGAATGAAGAGCTGGATGTACTTATTATTATTATACAACTTGTTTTTGTAGCCGCTAACGACTGGGAGTGAAGCATGACGGGGTCAGTCATGAACTGGGAGTAATAGACCTGAAGGTTGTTTTGACTGTTGTGATGTGATGCTTAGTGTGAAGACCAGGACACTCCAGGCAGATGCACAACAGCTGATAACTGCAACAGACGAACGAGATGTGCTGACCTCCGACGATAAGAGTAAAAGAAAGAAACTGTTTTTCCTTACAGCTGCACTTATTGACGTATGTGTTTATGTTACGGGAAGAAACTTGTCTCGCGTTGTCCCCCCCCCCCCCTTAGGACAAGTTTTATGATGTAATGAGGGCATCTCTAATAAAAAGAGCGGGAGCACAGGCCAGACTTTAGTGTAGCCTTGGTGTACAGCCTGGACTGCACTCCGCACGTGATTAATTTGACTTTCTGTCTCACTGGTGTTTCTTGACTCTGTTTGTCTTATAAAAGGTTTTAAGAATGTTTGGAGGAGAAAATACCCAACATTGACTGGGGGCTCGTCCGGGATCTCAACAATACCGGAGGTGTCCGGCGGGGGTCTCCAAGTCCAGACGTAAATCCTTGGCCAAGGTCCGATCGATTGATCGTGTCTGCAATTGTCGACCACCATTGGCATCGTCTGGTTGACGAGATTTTCCCGAAGAAGACAGACAGGAGGTCGAGTCAGTGAGTAGAATTTCTTTGTAACAGTACTGAGTGAGTGGTGATCAGATCACATAAACAGTTAAACTCCGTAAGCGATGGCGTGGAATCGTCTGTTAATGCAAAGCAGTTAAAATCCGCGAGGAGGGCGGACTCCTCTACGGTTGCGAGGGACGCCCGTAGTTAAATTCCAGAAGGAGGGTACGGACTCCTCTGTTTTAATACGTAAAGGAAATCCCGGGTAGAAATACGTGCACTGTAAAAAAGCAGTTAAATTTGGCAGGGACGGCGGAGTCCCCTAATGCAGGACATTAGTTAAATTTCACGGGAGGGCGAGCTCCCCTGGCCTAAGAATACGCGTACGGTTATTAAAAAGTGTTTTCATGTGTAAATAGTGTTTTGTGTAAGTGTAAATAGAATAACTGTGTGAAAGTGTAATACTTTGGACAACGTTAGTGACAACCGTGTGTGGATGCGGAGGCAAGTGATTCCGCTTCCTACGGGGAGGTGAAAGGAATCAACCACACGACGGCAAATTAATTGTCACGTCCAAAGAAAGTGTGAAAACATCAGATTTAGAACACCCTAGGTGTGCCCCCGTCTGAAGTCCAAATTATAACAAGGGATAATAAAAATGGGGGGTAAGACGTCTAAAAATAAGGAAAATTTATCAACTGACGACTGGAAATTTATGGAAGCAAAAAATCCAAAAGCAACAAAGAAATTGGAGACCTGGATAAATAAACATGACTTTGACGGACGACTAAACCTGACTAGTATTCAAAAACTGAAGGAAAGGTTAGAACAGGAACATAAAGGTGATGAGAAAAAGATGCAGAAAGTAGGGGCAGATTTAGTGGCATTTTGGGAGGAGGAAGCAGAGAACAGACAGAAGGGAGCAGAGAAGTGACGATTAGAGAAAGCAAGGAAAAAGAAAGCTGTAGGTAAGGCAGAAGAAGATGTGATAATTCAGCACAGAGAACCTGAACAACCTCAGAAACCACCGACGGCTGGACCGCCGGCAACAACGCATTTGTACCCTCCTCTACCAGAGGATGACGATGTACCGCCACCACAGTATGATTTGGCAGTAAAACCTAAGGTAAAAAGTGAAAAACCAGAAAAACCAGAAAAACCACAAACACGCAGTCAAGCGAAAGTGCCCACAGCCCCTCCCATGGTGGAACACAGTGACCAGGGAGGTGCCTATCCTATGATAGAAGTACCAAATCCTCGTGCAGGAACAGCAGGACATCGATCAACCATGCTCGTATATCGAACATGGAATGCTGATGATATCAAAGCAGCAGTCGACATGATACCATCGCCACATGTCGATATCGAGGGATTTATGCAGGATATAGAAAACATTAGAAGTTCTTACCACCTTAGTGGACCTGAAGTCCAACAGGTGTGGATGAAAGCATGTGGCCCTAAATGGAGTCAGATACGCGGAGACTGGAATCCTGCAGACCAGGATGGCGTACCGTTGCCACATGATGATCCAGTCTTGAAAACAAGAGTGGAAGCTATGATTACACGTGCAAAAGGTGTGTTAGGACCAAAGATAAATTATACTGAAATTACCAGGACAACACAGAAAGAAGGAGAACCATGGACAGAGTTTAGATGCAGATTTGAGAGTGTATTTAGGGTCCATAGTGGCATATTGCCAGGAACACCAGTGTATGAACAACAATTGAAAAACGCTCTGATCCAACATTCCAATAAGGATATAAAAGCTTGGATACAGAAACATTGGATTGGATTGCCTACAGGCACATTGGAAGAAACACATACACACTGCTGTCATGCAGAAGGAGTCTTAAAGCAGAAAAAGACAGGGAACAGCAACAAAGGAGTGTATGTAGCACACGGAGATGATGAAATATGTTACCAACAGGGTAACTTAAGACAGCAGAAGCAGTGCAAACGCCCCCAAAAGCCATGGCAAAACAGACAAGGTGGACAGCCACAACGTCAAGGACCATGGCAACCACAACAGCAGCACAGACAGGGAGGGCCACCACGTGGTCCCCTGATTTGTTGGAACTGTGGAAGAGAGGGACATATGTATAGAAATTGTCCGAATCCACCTACTGAGGGAGCAGCAGGAGGAATTCCACAACGGAATAATCCTCCGCAGCCACAGTATCCACAATGACTAGAATCCATAATCCACGATTCCACATCAGATAGGCAGTCTGATTGTGATATGGATCTGTGTGCCTTACTGGGAAATCCGGTACCAAAACCAGAAGTGACTTTGTTGGTAAATGGACGACCAGGAGCATGTAGAACCACATGTAATGACAACATACCTGTCCATCAATTAAGCAACGAAATTTTTAGGGTTCGCTCTGCAAATGGACAAACATCAGACGTCCCTATCACTAAACCCATAACATTGACAGATCCATTTGGCCTGACATGTACTATGTCAGTGTTGAACATGCCACAATGTCCAGTTAACCTTTTAGGACGAGACGGATTGACTGCATTGGGCTTGTCCATAATTGTGGAACAAGGGAAATTAGTTGTTGAACGCACAGGAGGCGTTAACATGGTAAGAGAAGAAGGCGATGACCCCACATTCCACTATTACTATACATTTGACATTTCAGAAGAAGATGCTGCAGGATGGGGTAAAGATGTCGTCTTGCAAACGACAGCCCTACTAAAAAATCCTGAACAAAAGATGTCACCACCTGACCTGCATGTCACAATGTGGCATAAAGATCCTCCAGGTCCGGATGGTGACTATGAAAACAAATTGAAAAACGTTTCACCTGTGAAGCTGACAATGACCGATTTGATTCATGATGGCAACTCAACAGCTGTCATAACAGTGACAGGTGCCACTGAAGACATTTTAAAATTGAGATTCACAGGTATGCCTTTGTATGTGTCACTTTGTAAGCCATATTTGACAGAATGGCAAGAATTGGGACTGACAGTCATAACAGCTTTGTCAGCCACTGATTGGAGCAGAGTTGGACCACGAACGGAGTTCAGTCCACTAAATTGTATAAAGTGCCAGTTAATGTCTCATTGGTGCTGACAGCTGGAACACACATTGATGTGTCCACTTCACAATCCTGAGTGTTTCAGTTGAGTCCTGAAGAAGATGATTTTCTCTCTTCGGTACCATCAGGATTGTGGACAACAGGTCCTTCAGACGTAGGACTGATAAAAAATGCACAACCTGTAGTTATAAGACCAAAAACAGAATACAGACCATGTGTAAGACAGTATCCATTGAAACCTGATGCAATTGAAGGAATCAGGCCAGTAGTAGAGAATTTATTAACAGCAGGAGTAATAGTGCCATGTCCAGATTCACCATGTAACACACCCATATTTCCTGTAAAAAAGGCTCCGCCCTCAGTGGGGTGGAGAATGATTCAAGATCTGCAGGCAGTAAATGCTGCTGTGATTAAAAGAGCACCATGTGTCCCAGATCCACACACCTTGTTAAATTCGCTGAGACCAAATTCTAATAGTTTCTCAGTAATTGACATAAGTAATGCATTTTTCTCTGTGCCAGTACACCCAGATAGTCAATTCTGGTTTGCTTTTACCTTTAAAGGACAACGATATACATTCACCAGATTACCGCAGGGTTACGCAGAGAGCCCAACTATTTATTCTCAAGTCATGTCAGTATGTTTAGCCAATTTCGTTCCACCGGCAGATAGCCAACTATTGGTGTATGTTGATGACATCTTGATTGCCTCTAACACACGAGAAAACTGCATAACTGACACAGTAGCATTATTATGTTTCTTATTTGATAATGGCCACAAAGTGAGTAAAAACAAAGTTCATTTGTGTAGGGATAAAGTAAAATATTTAGGACATGAATTATCAGCCACTGGGCGCACGATCCTGTCTGACAGGAAGGAAGCAATTTTTCACGCTCCAAAACCACAGACCAAAAAGCAGATGATGTCATTTCTTGGACTGACTAATTACTGCAGGGCATGGATTCCCTGCTATGCAGAATTGACTAGTCCACTTTCTGATTTGATGTACAAGGATGATATTTCAATGTCAACCGTGTTGGAATGGAACAAAGATGCTGAGGAAGCTTTTGTAAAAGTAAAACAAACATTAGTGTCATCCACAGTTTTGGCACTACCAGATTATAGTAAACCATTCATTCAAACAGTTGATTGTAAGAATAAGTTCATGACTAGTGTTTTGGTTCAAATGTATGGCTCAAAATTGAGGCCAGTTGCCTACTACTCGTCTAAATTGGATGCAGTGGCAAGTGCTCTACCACCATGCGTACAAGCTGTTATTGCAGCCTCTATGGCTGTTCAAAGTAGCAGTAATGTTGTTCTATTCCATCAGTTGACACTGAAAGTTCCACATGCAGTTTCTGCACTTCTGTTGCAGACAAACATGAGCCTTTTGTCCCCAGCAAGACATCTTTCGTGTATGTCCTTGCTATTATCACAACCACATCTTACGGTAGAGCGCTGTACAACATTGAATCCATCCACATTGATACCTTTACCTGAGGATGGTGAGCCGCACAATTGTCTTGATGTAGCTACGGTCTGTACGAAAGCACGCCCAGACCTCCAGGACACACCCATCCCAAACAGTACAATTGTGTATGTGGATGGTTCTTCCACTAAAAACGCTTATGGACAAACACAATCTGGATATGCTGTTGTCACAAATTCAGAAGTATTGGATTCTGCTTCATTGCCATCGTCATTTTCAGCACAAGCAGCTGAATTAGTTGCTTTAACTGCAGCTTGCTATCTGTTTAAAGGTACGGCTGTAACAATTTATACAGACAGCCAGTACGCTTTCAGCACAGTGCATGTGTTTGCAAAACTGTGGGAAGAGCGTGGAATGGTGACATCATCTGGAAAGCCAGTGACTCATGCCACTCTCCTAACTGCACTACTGAAAGCTGTGAAATTGCCTAAACAAATTGCTATATGCAAATGTGCGGCTCACACCAAAGGCTCTGATAGTATTTCAAAAGGAAATGATTTGCTGACAGAGCAGCAAAAGAGGCAGCAGCAGCTTCTTCTATTTTTGTTGTACAGGAAACCACTCCAGATTTGCATTTAGGTCATACACTGCTTGCTGACATGCAACAGCAGGCAACTGAAAGAGAAAAACAAATGTGGATAAACGTATGCAAATGATTTGTACGTATGACCACAAAAGAAACCCATATTGCCAAAAAATATGTTTAAATGGGCAGCTATTATGAGCCATGGCGTGACGCATGTCTCATCAGGGGGTATGATATCGCAATTGCAATCTATTTTTTGTCTTTATGGGTTCGATGCATATGCAAAACAGCATTGTAGAGCATGCATGACATGTGCAAAACACAATTCACAAGGCAATTTGAGACCCCAAAGAGGCAAATTTCCAACACCACAATATCCCTTTCAAGTGATTCATATGGATTATATACAGCTGAGTAAACATGAAGGGAAGGAATTTTGTTTAGTCATAATTGATGCCTTCTCAAAATGGGTAGAATTGTTCCCTACAAAACATGCAGATGCACTTACAGTGGCTAAGGCATTGTGCAAAGACATCATTCCACGATTTGGAATACCAGAAACAGTCTATTCAGATAATGGAGCGCATTTTGTTAATACAATAGTGCAATACGTAGGAGAAGCGCTACAGGTCAATCTCAAAAATCATTGTGCTTACCACCCACACAGTGCAGGATTAGTGGAAAGGACAAAGGGCACAATAAAAACAAGATTAAGGAAATGTATAGAAGAGACAAAACGAACCTGGATTGAATGTTTGGACCTAGTAAAATTGTATATGAGAATAACACCAACACCATCAGGGTTAACACCATTTGAGATACTTTATGGACGACCATATCGTCTACCAATTTTGACATGGATACTAAAACAGCAGATGAGGAACAAACATTAGCAAATTTTATGAAAAAGACATTAACACAGAAAGAGATAACTTAAACACATTTACTGCCGAATAATTTTGATCTTCCACAGGACGGCCTTCCAGTAGTCTAGCCAGGAGACTGGGTGTTCATCAGAGTGATTAAGAGGAAGAACTGGTCCAGTCCTCGTTGGGAAGGTCCATACCAAGTGCTGTTAACAACACCAACTGCAGTAAAGATAGCGGAGAGATCAACGTGGATACATCACTGTAAGATACAGCGTGTGTTGGCTGCCTCCACAGTGTAAGGGGAAGTCTGGCTACAAAGGGAGTCTATTTAATTAGTAATAGATTGTCTCAATGCCAGTGAAGCAGGGAGATCCTTGCACTATTAGGTGAGGTGGTTAACAACACTGTATCCTAGCAATCATGACTGAACTACAGCAGACCCCGGAGCGGCGTGCTCAGCGCCGCCGCTGCCGGACTGTTGGTAGGGCAGCTGGTTGCGTTGTGATCTTAGTGTGTTTCGTGCTCCTCGGATTCCTGGCCTGGTGGTTGACCCAAGAATTGCAGCTCACTGTGGACCGAGCCAGAGAACAACGCAAGCAACGTCAGAAGAGGTTTATTCATAATGTGAATGAGACAGATGGACACCCTCATATATACCATACTAATTTGTGGTACAGAGATGTTCATTTATTGGCTATGGAATTACGTTACTAATTGTTATGTTTGTTCGCAAATACCTATATCCTCAACACACCCAGCTCTGACGGCTAAACCGTACCCTGCTAGGGTGACAGAATGTCTTATCATACGGATGCATAATCAAACTGTATTTCGGGGGCAGCAGTTCTCAGCAAATCTGATAAGATGTAACACCACTTGCCTCAGTGCAACCACTTATATGATAGGGATTTCAACAGAGGACGTACAAGCGTGCCCAAGTGCTGCTCCATTGACTAGACTGAAGGGAAACGCAAAAATATCATCACGTTAAATTGTCATCACAACGGCCATTCCCAATTTGCTTTTACGGGACAGGGAATAAAACTGTAGGTAAAATTAAGAAACGTCCTAACCAAAACATAATATGTGGATGGTACTTATCTTCATCACATTGGACGGGGATGTAATTATACAGGCTCCTGTCCATGGGGAACGGATGAATCATGTGCTTATGTTAGTAAGTTTTGCTACCACCTGTAAATGGTACTCCGGTGTATGATGACATCTATTGGCTTTGTGGTTCCGTCTCCCACCAAATTGGGGTGGTGTGTGTGCACCTACCCAGGTGACTGACCATACATATGTGGTAGTGCCAAGGACCTCCACAGAGAAGAATGGCAGCACCAGACGGAGGAGATTGATATACCCAGATGCGTTACCACATGATCACATGTGGGGCTCGGATGTACCAAAGGACCAAAAATTGTGGTCTGTAGGAGATAAAATAGCACATTCATTGTTCCCCTGGATAGGAGTGGGGAAAAAAAAAAAAAAATTCATTGATGATTGAAACACTGAATTATCGATTGGGTCTGTTCATGAATGTAACTGAAAAAAAAAATAGTAGCAGCTCAAAACACTGAAATAGATGCTTTACGTACCATGATGAACCTCTTAGTGAAAATCTCAAGAAAGAAGTGCTAAGCTAGGTGATAACTACTACTATATGTTTAACAGGCGATAAACAGGTGGGAAATGTTAAGGATTTTATATATATATATGTTATCACTGTTAAACATTTGTACCTTGTCTTCTTTCTCATGAGAACGGTGTTGTGCTGTTTTGCACCTAACCCTGAGACTGTATGTGTTATTCAACCTTGTTTTAGCATGCTGGGGTCAATCTGAACTGGGAATGAAGAGCTGGATGTACTTATTATTATTATACAACTTGTTTTTGTAGCCGCTAATGACTGGGAGTGAAGCATGACGGGGTCAGTCATGAACTGGGAGTAATAGACCTGAAGGTTGTTTTGACTGTTGTGATGTGATGCTTAGTGTGAAGACCAGGACACTCCAGGCAGATGCACAACAGCTGATAACTGCAACAGACGAACGAGATGTGCTGACCTCCGACGATAAGAGTAAAAGAAAGAAACTGTTTTTCCTTACAGCTGCACTTATTGACGTATGTGTTTATGTTACGGGAAGAAACTTGTCTCGCGTTGTCCCCCCCTTAGGACAAGTTTTATGATGTAATGAGGGCATCTCTAATAAAAAGAGCGGGAGCACAGGCCAGACTTTAGTGTAGCCTTGGTGTACAGCCTGGACTGCACTCCGCGCGTGATTAATTTGACTTTCTGTCTCACTGGTGTTTCTTGACTCTGTTTGTCTTATAAAAGGTTTTAAGAATGTTTGGAGGAGAAAATACCCAACAACTACCTCGTCCACACCTGCACAATGGCACCAAAAGCGTATGCAGACAACAGGTAGATGACACAGA
This sequence comes from Thalassophryne amazonica, assembly GCF_902500255.1. Classification (NCBI taxonomy): domain Eukaryota; kingdom Metazoa; phylum Chordata; class Actinopteri; order Batrachoidiformes; family Batrachoididae; genus Thalassophryne; species Thalassophryne amazonica. The sequence goes on along the minus strand of NC_047103.1, from coordinate 145,893,604 downwards.
CTGCACTGAAGACTGCCCGATGTCTAAATGTCTGGATGGCAAACAAAGGACTGGTGGGAGGGAGCGCTGTGTTCCTCCCTTTGCACAAGACCTGCCAGTACTGGACGCCCTGCCTTCACTGCGCATGCGTCATTTCTGTGCATCGGCCGCAGTTCACCGATTATCACCTTGTTTCTGCTTCAAACTGCACTCCAGTCATCATCTTCCTCAGTGACAGATATCTGAAGCTTTTGTACAACAATCATTTCCACATAAATTCAGCATTATTTCATCATAAAAGACGGAGGAAGCAATCAGAGCACCTCAGCATCATGAGCTGTTGCCTTCACCACGCCTCCGTAATTTCAAAGCTTCAGTAGCAACTCATCAATTATTGCCACATTTCTGCTTAAAACTGCCCCATTTCTGCTTAAAACTGACTTGAATGATTTAAGAGGTTTTACCTTGCTATTTGATCGTTAATAATCCCATTATTCCCGGTGATCACTTTGGGTGAAGAGAGTCCGTCTCAGATGAGCTGCTGTGATCCCAAATGATGCGTGTGTGCGTGTGTGTGTGTGTGTGTGTGTGTGTGTGTGTGTGTGTGGGACACGTGGGTGCCGTTGGACACCTTTGCTGAAAGTTTGCACCAGTGTCACACCATGTGTCAGATGCAGCCTTTCCAGCTAACTTTAATTTCTTTTTTATTTGCTCACTTCAGCAGCACAAGGCAACTATGTACACCGTGATGTCAGTTGGATTATCACATTGGATTTATTTTTGCCATTATTTGCAGCACACAGCAGCCTGGTGAGATGCTTTTCACCACAGGTTGTTGTTTCTGGATCCTTGCATGCTGCACTGTTCTGGTTCCATGCTTGATGTGAATTTTATGTTTAATAATGTTGTCATGTTGTCATGGCCTAGGCTACAGTTCCACGTCACACCTCCTACAGAGTTGAGATGGTGATCAAGTAATAATATGTATATTACAGTGGTGTAATCCTTTCAGCTCTGATGCGTGCGATGACACATTGCTGTGAATGAGACCACAGAGAGGCGCAGTGGCACACAGTGCTTTTGCTTTGATTGCGCGGTGTTCACACTCCTGTGCATGATGGATGCGTGCCGGATGCATGGTATTACATGTTCTTTGCCCTCCCTGGCTGGGGTCCAGTGGAGGTGGACATCTGTGGCGCAACATACCGTCAGGCTTTGCTGTGACCGACTGATCTCAATCTGTCGTGATCAGATTGTTTCAGATGCTGTTTTGATGCCATCAGAATGTGTAGGCTGCGATCAGATAATGCGAAAAACTGCACAGACCACCATTAGATGTGCGTTCCATCTCGATGGCGCCAAGAATGCTTTGAACATGTGCAACACGCTCGGGACAGCCGAGCAAATGGGACCAAATATGTAGACTGCTGAGAGACTGCCGTCTGTTGGTCTCAGACCGCATCTCAATACTTCCTGATTGTGGCCAGATGTGTCATTCTGATGCCATTTGACCTCAATCGGTGTATGTGTGACGGGGGGTATAAATTCAAGAACATGAAAATGTATATATTTATTTATACTCTGTTTAAGCCTTTTACACAGTACTACTCTATATATTATGTTAACTTAATTTAAGGTATTATTGACTTCACAGTAAAGACTTATGAGTTTTAATTTAATGAAACAGATGTTGAAATATCTGCAGTGCCACATGTTGAAAGTGGGAGAAAGTTGGAAAGTATGAAGTGTTCAGACAATTCAGCAATTTAGACATGCCCAGTTTTCAGTTACATCTGCATTCAACCATAAAACCTTATTTAATTTCTTTGACTTTTTATGCGCTTTAAAAAAATGGAGGTATATGCAAGGCTTCTTAAGAAATAAACAGAAATAATGACAAATGTATAATCCTCTTTTGGGAATTACATTAAATTGCTTTTGCAAGTGTACGTGGTTCACCAACTGACCAAAAAAAAAAAAAAAAAAAAATCAATTTTTAGGGGCTGTTGGCAGGATTGGGACATTTTCCTGTCAAGCTTTGCAAGGTGTTATACAAAGGCAAAGAATTTAGGGGGGTTTTTTGCTCTTAGTAGTAGTCTCTGTGTTCTTTCCAATATATTCTGGTGTTCTTCAGGGATGTGCTTTGGGTTCTACTTGGTTTAATACTTGCATGGGCAGAGTGTTGGGTATGGTTGTGGAGTTTGTGGTTGTGTAGATGAAAAATGTTTCACGGGCCTCGTCTTTGTCTTGTCATCTTTGCAGCATCAATGTACACATACAGGCAGGTTTCTATTACCCTCAATATGCCATAAATTGATGTAGTTATTTGAAGTTATGCTTCATGGAAATGTGTGTATATATATATATATATATATATATATATACATATACACACACACACACAGCCCTGAAATATCATCAAAAAGACAAACAAAAGTTTTCATGGTCACATGACATTTTTATTTATTTTTGTCACCCACAAGGGAGCCTTTGAAATAGACTCCCTGCATCCGTCTGTCACATTTTCTGAGTCCAATTTCCCTGTTGCCCCTTTCTGAGACACTTCCCTGTATCACTTTGCAAATGGGCACAAATGTGACATCAATACATATGATCTGACCCAGATCAGAGGTCATCTAAGATAACGTTTGAAAAAGAAACCCACTGTCTCACCCCAAAATACCACTTTTTCTCTGTGAACGTGTATGGTCCACACTGGGTCCGTGTAGGACCATATGTACCATGGCGGTCTGAATTTAAACACTGCCCATGTTAATTTAACACGTGATTTTTGCAAAAAACTTACTGTGTATGTTTATATTTAACAGCAAATCAAATATCCTGACTCCCTTTAGCACACTACATTTAAACTTGAATGTCATGGTCAAGGTGAAACATGCAAATGGATTAAAAGATAGAACCTTTTGGGTATATTTTGCCTAATCGGTACAGAATTTATCATCTAAAGCCAAAGTTTGCATTGGACACCAATAGCAGTCATTCATCCCATCTCCTTTAAGCTAACTGAATTTGACAATGTACGTTAAGGTCAAGGTCGCACATGAAAATTAATGAAAAACTAGTCTTTCCTGTATTATTTGGCTTTTTCCCCAATCATCTTTCACTGTCTCCCACTATGAAATAGGGGGAGCAATGAAATGGACTCCATGCACCTGTCCGTGGATATTTGTGTAATTTGTCACCATGATGTATCAGCATTATAGGCGGGAGTCTTCAGCTGAAAATTGCCTTTTCTTTTTTGGTAAGTCAAAGACAAATAATAATGGAAACAATTTTCTTTTCAAGATACTTCACAGAAAACTTCACATAACATTTCAAAATACAAGACACACAGTGAAATAAGATGCTGGGAGCTTACAAAAGATTATCAGCGTTGACATTACATCAATATTTGATGAATAAACAACAGTAAAATGGTACCATTTATTGGGACTCACCCTTCTGTTGCCATTATTATTGAAATTACAATTATTGCAAGGAGGACCGAGTAGCCACATTCAGCAACTCAATGGAAACCCTGTCATTTTGCATTTTTTTAAACCAACATTCTGAAAATATTGTTCAATTTTTGTGCAAATCTGTACTGGAAATGCAAGTGCTGACTATGGCACTTGAGAACATGAGTGAGGAGTTGGGTGGTCGTATGAAGAGCGTATGGAGTCATAAGGTCCTTGGACAAAGGTGTTTGCTGGTGTGGATACCTTTGCAAGAAAATGAAAGTCCAGTTCTTTTGGATCCTCGTGTTTCCTGTTGTTCTGTATGGATGCTGAGCAGTAACCTAAGGTGATGACTGGATATCTTTGGTAGTCACTCTCCAGATGATCTTTGGGTACCACTGGAATAACTTTACAGCAAATGATCAAGAGACTCAGAAGAAGCCCATTATATGCATCATGCGAGATGTTCAGTGTTGAACAACCCACAACTGGTTCAGGCAAAGATAACACCTGCCTATCAAATGGCTGCAGCAGATAAGGTCAATTTGCAGACGATGTGGATGATAAGATAAGATAAATGTTATTGATCCCACAGCGGGGATTAGTTGTCTGCCTGGGTGGTTGACAAACAGGACTTAGGGTCGTCCATCTACTGCGTGATGGCAGATTAATGTCAGGTCAAAGTCAGGTATATTTAACATGAAAAATAATTGGGTTATTCCACAGAATGCCATTCCTTCCCATTTCATCCCGAAAACCAAACTGGGGTGAGTTTTGAAGCACTGTAGTAACTTTCTCGATCCATCTTTTTCAATCTAGAACAAACTTGGTATATGTAGTAGTTACAGCCATCAGCACCAGTCTTGAAATCGGGGTGAAATTTTCAAGTTGTCCAAAAATTTCATCCAGATTCACCAAATCATTGCTAGTGTGTAGAAACGTTCGTGTGTTCATAGTCTGAACAGCTTCAATCATCATGTTTTGCCATCTTTAAATGGTGTATTCCTACTGAGTTCAACTTGAAACTTGTTTGATCTTGCTCCATCAGGGCAAACATTTTGAGCAGAAGCAGCCTTTGGTGCAGTTCTGGCCAAGGGAGGGGCAGCTCCTTAGGGCCCTTTCATGCATAATGCAACATTGGGTGAAAGACAGAAAGAGGAAGAAAATCCATGAACCAAAAACAAAATGAGCAACCGCGAAACATTCCACCTGCTGTCGGGAGGGACATACGGTCAGACAGATGTGAACCATACTGCGGCGACGGTTTGGTGCATGCTCGTGGTCGCGTGCACAAACACAGTGCGAGCACATGGAAAGTCACACACACAGCAACAGAGGAAAAAAACAAAAACACACCACAATTCATAATACTTAATTCCTGTTACAAAGAGTGGACTTGCCTCCGCCTCATCGTACACCAGAAAGTAATGAAATAATGTGGATTACTGTTCTCCCCTATATGTTTTACATGAATTACCTGATGTGCTAGTCTCATGAAGAAGAGCCGGGCTCTCACATCATGAACACATCAGCCAGCAGGGCCTGTCCAGCACGCAGTGATCCGCTGCACATGCGACATGTGTTTTAATTGTTACAATGTGGAGAAAATCTTGCAGGGACACGTGCCACTTGGGGGCATCCTGTGGGATGATTTCCTGCATGGCATGATATTTACCAGCATGCCATGTGTGCCATGGGTGCACTGATGTGGCGGTCAGCTGAAGCAGTATGTGTTTTAATTTATTTCCAAGTGAGGACAGCATGCTGACGTCCGCGCTTCATGGTGTAGTTATGTGAGGCCATATCCTATAATCCTGTAAGCGACTACAGGTGTTCCCCAGCTGTGACTTGCGAGCACAGATATCTGAACAGCTGCACGTCACAGGGGACAGGCCCACCTCTGTCTGCAGACCTTGGCAGCTCACAGACAAAAAATAGGCTCACTCTCTGCACCATCATTCTGTGATTTTTCTTTTATGTCTGTATCATTATATGTTTGTCCTGCATCTGTCTGATGTCTGTGTTTGTAATGTAACACCTTGTGTGCACAGTCACGTCCAGCTGACAGTCGGCGTCAGCTGACATGCGCTGTATGTCCACAGCAAACTGTACGAATGAATGAGTTCACGCCTTTACCCTTATTTGTGTTATTTATTATATGTGTGTATTATTATATCAAGAATGCAGTGGTGACCCCACTTATTAAAAAACCTGGCTTAGATTCTTCTGAACTTTCCAATTTTAGGCCAATTTCCAAACTTCCTTTTCTCTCTAAAAGTTTGGAGAAAATTGTCAGTTGAGTTCTTTTTTAAATAATCATGACACCCTGGAGCAGTACTGCGTCGGCACTGCTGCGGGTTTTTAACGACATTTGTGTAGCTAATGATTCTGGTCACTGTGTTGTTTTGGTCTTGTTGGATCTAACAGCGGCCTTTGATACAGTGGACCATCAGATCCTCTTGTCTCGCCTGAAAACTGGGTGGGCATTAAGGGTGTTGTTTTAGACTGGTTTAGATCCTACCTATCAGAGAGAAGTTTTTTGTGTCCGTATTGGAGCTGTTGAATCTTGTGCAGCGCCCCTTACATGTGGGGTGCCTCAAGGCTCCATACTTGGTCTGCTTCTTTTTTCCTCTGTATCTACTCCCAATGGGATAAATTTTTAGGAGACATGATATCTCTTTTCTTTTTATGCTGATGACTGTCAAATTTATCGGCCACTGAAGCAGCAAAATGCATACTCTGCGAACCATCTCCTAGAGTGCATTAAGACATGGCTGTCCATAAATTTTCTACACCTGAATGATAAAAAGACTGAGGTTTTGCTGTTTGGACCTAGTGACACTTCCAAAATCAATGTTGATCTGGGTCCCATGAGTCAGTATCTGACACAGACAGCAATAAACCTGAGTGTAAAACTGGACAGTGATCTTAAATTTGATGCCCAGATTAGGTCAGTAGTCAAGTCTAGTTTCTATCAATTTAGACAACTGGCCAAGGTGAAGCAATTTCTTTCACGGCATCATTTTGAGATTTTAATTCATGCTTTTATCACTAATCGCCTGGACTATTGCAGTGCACTTTATATTGGGCTGAATCAGACCGCCACGACACGCAAAGCCTCCACTCCTCTTTCCATGACAAAAACTCCTGTAACAGTGGAATGCGCCGTTCATTTCCAAACTGGATGCTGTGTTTTATCCGGGACGTCATCTGACTAGCACAGGAATTGTGAAAAGACGTGGACATCAGCACTTTTTCGGCACATTGAGACAGACGTGCTTAGGAATTCCGCACGTTGCAGCGGTGCCGCATGGTGCAAAGCAACGCCGTGATGAAGCCTCACAGGACATGTTCTGGCATGTCCACAATTTCTCGGATAATCACTCGATGGAAAAACCACCGACAGCTGTCTGAACGCCATCTCAAAGCCGTCCTGTGAGACCAAAACGGAGGTGGTTTTGTCTCGCTCCAGTAGTGAATCCATCGTGATGCGCGAAGCCTCTGCTTGGCTTTCCATGACAAGATCTCATGTTAAAAGTGAAATCTGCAGGAAAATGGTTGATGTCCAGCTCTTGTGATAACCAGAGAAATGGCACACGATGGTCATGGATCCAGACAGCCATCCGTTTAGAAATGAAATGGTCGTTCAGCCTGTCGATGGTGGCTTCGGAGTGCGGCGCACCCCACAGCCGCTGGGGGCCGTCCTTAAAGCGACAGTAACACTCTTTATTCTCTACCAATCCCGTAACATTTTCACCGAAAGCCAGATAAATTGTTCTAATGGTTTCCAGCTGCCAGTCTCTAACAGTTTCTGAAAAAATTCTGATGGAAAAGAAAGCCCAAATCATTCTGCCATTTCCTGACAATGAAACAACGACGAGGAGGCTGGACCACTCCTCACTCAAAGCCTGCTCACAGGCGAATGACGCAACCGACAGGCGTGAAAAAACCCACGCATGCGCGCGAAGGTTCAAGCTTGTCTGACGCAATCACACGTGATTCAAATCCATATGGTTTTTGAAAAAAATAATAAGGTCGGATACTTTTCTAATAGACCTCGTATGCATTAAATAACTCTAAAACTAATAACCTTATCTAAACCTCAGGGAATAACTATGGTGTATGTGTGAAGTGCCGACCATACGTTGTTGTTGAATTACCATTTTTTCAACAGAATTGACCTCATCATGTTAACATTCAACTACACACACACACACACACACACACACACACACACACACACACACACACACACACCAACCAAATAATTTCAAACACCTATTGAGTCCGTTTGCATTCCATGGGCTACCTTTGGTGTTTGTAGCATGTCTGCCATTATAATATAGAGGTCACAAGATAAATCACTGCATGCTAATTAATATGCACATACATGCACCAAACAACTGTATACTGTAATTAGTTCAATGCGTTGCTGTTGTAAGTATCAAGCGTCTGCCATTATGTTGCAGCTATCACAAGAGAAATGATGTCATGCATATCTACACACCAAACAATTCAAAAATCTAACAGATCAACTCCGTTACATCGAGTACCTATGGTGTAAGTGTCTAGTGTCTACCATTAAGTTATAGAGATCACAAATTGAAATTACTTCATGCTCACTAATACACTCATCTATGCACCAAAACACTATAACACTGATTTAGTTCAAATGTAATATATGGTAGTGGTGGGCAGATCGATCCTAATATCGATACCAACGCTGGTATTGATATTGAACGATCCTCATGTAAAAAGATCGATACTCAAGCTTTTTTCTCTCTTGCACACAAAGATTCATCAAAGTCTACTCTCTGTCTGTAAGAGCTGCGCCACACAACATGGAGCAGCGCACCCTCCCCCCTCTGGTCTTTTGTTGTTGTGCCATCATGTGGCTCAGCCAACAGCCATGCATGTAGGATCAGCCTGGCCTGCCCACTCAGTGCTCTCCTCGAGTCAGCCCTCTACCTCAGGAGATTTTGTTTTAAGTTGTGTTGAGCGATATTTTTGTAAACAAAAATGTTGATTGTGATAATAAAGTATTTTGTTTTCACGTACAATGTTTGGCAAAATTCTATCCTAGGTCTTTTGGATCCATTGGGTCTATGAAGCTTAAATGTGAAAAAGTGTCAGTATCAATATCGGTGATACTGGGCCTGTATTTACTTGGTATTGGATCAATACCAAAATTCCCGGTATCGCCCACCTCTAATATGTGGGGTATCTATGGTGTAAGTAGTAAATGTTTGTCTGCCGGTGGGAGGATACTCTGTGTGAATATAATAACTCATTACCAACACATTGTGCAAACACATACAATGTCTTCCATGCTATGTTAATAATGGCAGCACTTAAAAATAAATGGCGTGAAGGAGATAAAAGAACAAGTGTGTCTGAACTTTCTTAATGATTGTATAAATGTAGGGAGATTTACTGAATTTTTCACTGTGTTGCTTCTTGTGTGTTTTAATACATCTCTGCTTTGTTTAGAGAGAAGGCACTGATATTTTCTTTGCAGCCTTTTTAACAGTGTCATGCATTTGCACACTCGGATGTAACACTGTAATTATTAAAAGTCAATAGTGAAAAGATCATCACACAAGGGTGATTCTTTAACTATGGGCACTATTGGCCTTGTAAATGTAATTTCCACCACACCATTGCCTTACAGTATAAAGCGCCTTGGGGCAACTGTTGTTGTGCTTTGGCACTATATACATGTGCTCTGATGTCACTGTTTATCTCCATAGAAACTACCCAAACAATCTTTCATACAAACTGTTTAGGGACATTACAGTGTTGTGGTGGAAATTACGGCAATAGTGTGGGACAACTACATTTTGTTTAAAAAAAATCACAACAGTTGTATGACATTGAATACCCCAATTATGTTTTGATTATTTTACTGATATTTTATTCAGAGATATTTTAAAACATTAGAAAAAACATTTCTTTACCATTCATTTTTATTATTGAAGATCAAAAGTCTGGGTGTGGGACAAGCACAAAACGGCAATATTTACATATAATGATACTGAAAAAAGGTGAAAAAGACATTATAGACTACTAGAACAAATTTCTTAACACACTTTCATTGTAAAGATAACTATAAAAGTGTGAAATTTCCCCTTTTTTCTGTTTTTCATACAATATGATCAAAGGACATAATAAGTGCCCATAGTCTAAGAATCACCCACAAATTGCTGTGTGCTTAGAGTGCAATGATGCTGTACGAATGCTGTTAACAGTGTTTGACCTGAGTCTACAAATAAAAACTGGTGATGTTCATCAATCATTTGATTGTAACATAGTGGTAACCTTCACACCTTTAATAGTCTTGTCAGTCATTCTCTTTCCAAACAATTTAACAGGCAGGTCTGCCCAGTTTACATGTGCAGTGAGAAGTGAAAAATGGTGATGGAGGCAGGGGCGTAGGCAGAAATCATAAAACGGGTGGGCCCAGAAAAAAATCAGACGGCCCAACCTTTGGGGTTGTAGGTAAGGTGTAGGTATTATAATACACCGTTTGAAAAAGTGTGCCTCGTTTGGACATCGCAAGCAACGTTATCACTTAGCCTACAGCACTGGCAAAGTGAGCACACAGACGTGACACGTCAGACACAAGTACGCTTCATGGATAATGCAAGCTGCAGTGCAGCACCCCACACACACACACACACACACACACACATTCAGTGCAAGTCTGGTAGCCTACTTGGCTCGGCCTAAACCCAAAACGTCAATACGAGGTCTCTTAGATAATAAACCGACCCTTTTATTTTTTTTTTAACTATATGGATTTGAATGACATGCGATTACACCAATCATGCTTGAACCCTCGTGCGCATGCGTGAGTTTTTTCACGCGTGTCGGTGACGTCATTTCCCTGTGGGCAGGCCTTGAGTGAGATGTGGTCCCGCCCTCTCAGCTGAATTCCTTTGTTTCACACGCTGCTCGAGACGGCGCGCGTTGCTTTATCAAAATTTTTTCTGGACCTGTGAGGAATATCCGAGTGGACACTATTCGAGAAATTAAGCTGATTTTCTGTGAAAAGTTTAACAGCTGATGAGAGATTGTGGGGTGTTTCTGTCGGTGTAAGGACTTCCCACGGACCGGGACGTCCTGCAGCGCTTCCAGGCGCTGTCGTCGGCCTGTTTCGAGCTGAAAACATCCTAATTTAAGGCTTAATTCACCCAGGACGTCGTGAGAGAACAGAGAAGATTCAGAAGAGGCCGGCATGAGGAATTTATGCGGACATTCCACTGTTTAAGGACATTTTTTTAATGAAAGACGTACGCGCAAATTCGCCGAGTCGTTTCCGTGACGACTCGGCAAATCTGTGTGCGCCGCGACAGGAAAAACACCTCCGTGTTGAAAACCATTTGTAGAATTCAGGCGGCTTTTAATGGCTTTCAACAAGTGAGTAACTGAGAAATTGTTTAACAGCTTGGGCATGTTCCAACTTGCCCGTTAAGATTTCCAACGGAGGTGTTTTTCCTGCCGCGACCCCCCGCGGTCGGGTCCAGCCCGACATGCGACTCTGCCCGCACGTTCTTTCATTACAAAATGACCATTAACAATGGAATGTCCGAATAAACTCCTCATGCCGACTTCTTCTGAAAGTTCTCTGTTCTCTGACGACTTACTGGGTCAACAGAGCCTGAAATGTGGAAGTTTTCAACTTGAAACGGCGAGACGCTGCCGCCTCGAAGCGCAGATCGCCGTCAGGCGCCGTGGACCGTCCTTAAAGCAACACTACCAGACCAAAATCTCTCATCAGCCGTTAAAATTTTTACCGAAAACCAGCTGAATTTATTGAATGGTGTCCACTCAGTTGTGCCTTACAGTTTTGAAAAATTTTTTATCAAACAAAGCAACAGTCTCTGAGCCATTCCTAAACAATGAAAAAAATCGACGAGCGGGTGGACGACTCCTCACTCAAAGACTGCCCACAGGCGAATGACGTAACCGACAGGCATGAAAAATCTCTCGCATGCCCACGAGGGTTCAAGCATGTCTGATGTAATCACACGTGATTCAAATCCATGGTTTTTGAAAAAAATAATAAGGTCGGATACTTTTCTAATAGACCTCGTAGGTATTTAAATAAGGCATTGTTTCAAAAATGAATTCCAAGTTTAATGATGAACACATCTCAGCCAACTGCACAGACGCTGTGTGCACAGTTACACAGACGCAAAGTGTCAGACACAAGCACCCCATGGACAATGCAAGCAGCAACGCAATGCTTAGTCATGTAAAGTCCTTTAAAATAAAAATTCAAAATATATCCGCAACATGAAAACAGGTTGGCTCGGCGGCCAAATTATGAAATTGATAAACAATGGAAACCATGGCTTGGCGGCCAAATTAAAAACCATCAGAACGGACACCAACATGATTTGTGGCAGTTGCAATATAATATTAACAATTAGGCCTATTTAGAAGAAAAAGTAATTAACGGTCTCACACTTACATTTGATGAATCCTTTTAATGCTACAGCAGGAGACGACTGGGTTTTTTGTTGAACTCTCTTATCACGTCATCATAGTCCAATGATTCAGTCAGTTTTCTTTCAAGGGAAAGCACAGAGAGTGCATTCAGTCTGTGAGTCAACATGGATGTTCTGGTGGACGTTTTTATCCATTTAACAGTAGAAAACAGCCGTTCAACAGCGCATGTTGTTATTGGCATTGTGATGAGGGCCCGCAGAAGACTATTTATTTGAGGAAAAATGTGCTCCCTCGTTTATCGCGGGAGTTACGTTCAAAAATAACCCGCGATAAACGAAATCCGGCGAAGTAGTCAGCGTTAGTTTTTACAATTATTATAGATGTTTTAAGGCTGTAAAACCCCTCACTACACACTTTATACACTTTTCTCAAACAGGCATTAACATTTTCTCACTTTTCTCTCCTGTGTAAACACTCTCTTTTTTCTTTTGCAGAACACAATGCGCAGCTCTCCCTTCGCTCACTGCCTCTGGAGGTACGGATGCGGGACCCGCAAAGAATCCAAGTCCTCTCTCGGTGGCCACGGAGCTCTGCGGCTGCGATCAACATCCGGATCAAAACAGCGAGTGTATCTCTGAACCTGTTGCCAGATTTGGCGCAATTCCGCACAGCAGACAGGAGGAGGTGGCCCGCTGCTGCATTTACCGAGCCTGCAGAAAGCGCATTGGAGGCAGTGAGAGCAATCGCGGTGATGCCGACCAGTGCCGTGAACGGCCCGCCTGATAAGGACACAGAACACAATGCGCCGTTAAAAAAAAAGCATGCAAAATTGCACTAAAACAATCCGTGACACTTCGAGGCCGCGAAAGGTGAACTGCGTTATAGCGAGGGACCACTGTACTCTGAAAATGAATTAATAAAAATCACAGATGAATCAGATTTTTTTTGACAATTTATTAATTGTTGCTCAGTGCTAATGCAATACCATATCATAGGAATGCAATGAGGCAACAGGAGACTGTCGAGTGTTGACTCAGCCTTCTCATTGGATGGGACGGGCCTGGCTGACAAGTGGGCGGGCCCAGGCCCATCCAGGCCCACCCTTGGCTACGATGGAGGTATCATAGCATGGATGACCACGTAAATGATTAAGGCATTTTTTTTTTAAGTTTAAGTTTGTGGAGAGTGATGTTAAAGAGAAAATGCTTGATGATAACGAAAACAAAAATGATTTGTGCTTTTCATTGTTTGTTTGTAACCCATTGACAAAAGTGTGGCTGAGCAGTACCATAGTGCACTGCAGGATCTGTCTGTGAATATTGATGCACTATATTGTGACCATAAAGGCATAAACAAATAAAAAACAAAATTAAAAATATTTTACTATATATATATATATATATATATATATTTTTTTTTTGGAATATATAAAAAGGTAGTGAAAGTCAGCATGTGATTTTGTGAACAACCTTTTGGAAAAGTGAGAAGGTAAAAAATGTAGTATTGCTTAAAAATAATATTTTTACTGTATGTACACACACACACACACACACACACATAAATAAAGTAGTGAAAAGCTTGTAATTTTTTGAACAACCTTTTGGAAAGTGAGAAGGTTAAAAAAATGTACTATTGCTTAAAAAGATTATATATAAATAAAATTTCTTTACTGTTCTGTATTATGCCTACCAGTTGTCAATGGATGAGAGAGATTGCATGATTCAAATTATTGCTTTTTGTCTATGTCTGTACAAAATGAATAACTAACTAAATAAATAAATAAATAAATCTCAAAAGCTGATTGCCAGGTATCAATAAATTTTTCGGGAAGATGCTGACATGTGAATGGGAAGAGGTAATTAAATTAAAGAACTGATGCATATCTAACTCAAAATGTTTTATCTTGAATAATGTAACATGCATTTTCCTTCAGATACTTTCCTTAAAGTTTTCGCCATATGACATCAAACAGTTGTGATGAGTTGACACTTATTCCAATTTCCCTACTTTTGTCACTTGAGGGACATTGACGGTGAATGCAAATCAGTGGTAGTTATCAGTTTATTCCTTATCTCCAATTGGACTGTGGTATAAGCAGGATAAGAATGGCAGTCCAGACATCTTTCTCCCCAACAACATCCTAGATTCCAATGAAACCCCACCAAATTTCTCACCTAGAATGAGTATAATATGTCCAGGGTATTCTGGGTCTAACCTGAGTTTTCCTATTAAGTTAGAACTGGCCAGAAAGAAACACAAGATAGTCATCTCTTTAGAGACATGGTTTACTGTATACGCCACTTCATTCTGACATGGAAAAAAAATGTAATGGGCTCAGAATAAACCATGGATGTTCATGAGACCTCATTTGGCCATCACCAGTGAGCATCTCTCTGCAAGTGATAAAGTAAAGTCAATTAAGATGATTTATGGCCAGATAACAGTACTGATGACCATATGATGCCTTCAAAATCATTTGTTTTCTCTGAGTTCACAAGATGCCAGTGAATTTTACAAAAGGGGTTCAAAGCACATCATACTCAAGTTTGCTTTGAAGTTTTTTCTTTTTTTTTTTCTTAAATGAAAGAGGCCACCATAGAGTACTATTAAAAAAAGAAATGTGTTTTAGAGCAAGCAAAAAAAAAAAAGTGCAGCTATGCTTACCAAAATCAGTGTTAAAAAATAAGAAAACACACACACACACAACAGTAAAAATCTATAAATATATCCACTGAACAGCCTGTAATTAACAAAAAGTATAAACCTGTGTAATTGAAAAAAAAAAAAGAAAAAAAAAGAAAACACACAAACCAACTGTATTGCCTTGCACCGCTTGGAGCCCAATGAAAGATAAGACCCTTGAAGTTTGTGCTTTAGTCACTCGTACAATTATTGGCTATTCTCTCACATCCTGGTTCAACACACTAGTTCATTTCTCCCCATATACTGGTGAAGTTCATCTCAGTTGTGTGACAGAGAGGCTGCACACAGAGTGCCACAGACAGGGCATGTCTTAGGCACCCTCACCTCACTGCAACATAAATATTCCCACAATTACCAGCATGCTCAGCGACTGATGTACTGCAGCTGTTTCTCTCACATCCAGCACAAGAAACATGACCCTTCCACTAGCACACAGTGTATAAATTTGACACCAGTACCTAGGGGTGTCTAATATCACAGGACACAAAAATGTGGTTAAGTTGTTGCTAAGTGGATTAATTAAGGTATAAAGATATAACAGGCTGACATGCTGGCCAGAAAGCTTTACAGAGACAAGGCAAATTAGTAATATATTAATGTGAACGAAGAGGGTAGTGCACTTTCTTTTAAAATGGAAGGCGTGCCCCATTCTACATATAGATTTGCATCTAGATTGGGAAGTGGGAGGGGCACAGAAATTTCTGTTTTTGCACAACCATCGAAGGAAATTCAAATTCTCCATTACTTTGTAGACCTATGGACCAGTGTTTTCTAGTCAGATTTATCCAAGAGCAACCCCAGGAGTAGAGAGGATTAGAAGCACCCTTCCCAGAGTGTCGCACTCAGAGCAAAAACACAGAGGATGTGTCTCTTCCCAGATAGATCTCTTTCAGTCCAGCTTCTTGTTCTGACTTTAACACAAAGTTAACACTCCAGTCTTTCATCGCCAACTGTACATGGTAATCAAACCATTCCAGTCGTATCTTTCTGAACTTTCCCCCATCAAACTCCATTGTGTCAATGTTTACAATGTGCTTGAGCAATAACAGGTGAAGTTGCTCATAAACATTAAGTTTCTTAAATATTTATTATGGCCACTCTTAAAACTTCAGTTATCTTTATAATTTTATTACTGGTAAATTTTAGAATTGATTTAGATGAGATATACTGATTATCTCACAGGAATATATCACAATTATCTGGGAACTACTTTATGCGCAGGAATTCATCAAGCACATCGGTCGAGGGCGCGTACTAACACAGAATATCCATAAACTGGACAGTGGTTCGGCCATAACCAGAGCGTCCACTTTTAGCTTGGCATAAACTAAGATAGTGGCACTCGTGAGAGTGTGGATTAGAAGTTCTGACTTGATTTTAAATATTTCCATTTCCTGTGGAAATTGTACATCTAAACAGAAAAATTCCAGTTCCTTTCATTGGGAGTGTTGTGAATCTACTTTAATTGGTGAAAATGTCAGACAGATCAAATAAGACCCCCTAGAAGAGAAGCTATTCATGTTTTGACTTGATTTTCAATAATTCTATTTCCTCTGAAAATTGTAAATTGTAAAGATGCCTTCACACATATAACATGAATGTGGACGAATCAGGCTGAATGGGAGAAACATGGAAAATCCGAGCCGCAGTCAGGAGAGACAGACATTTGCCCAACCGCGAATACCCAAAATATGTTTGATTCGCGCACGTTCGGTGTGCAGTAGTTTCAGATTCCAGGTAGCCTGCGCCTGGAACACAGTACAAACAGGAAGACATACAAACAAAATAAAGAAGAATAGCAGAAAACACTACAGTGCAGCAGGAATATGCCAAACACACAACCAATGCCGTATGTGTGCCACCCAAAGTCTGACAAGGAGGGGAAGGGGGTTGGGGTTGGTAAGGTTAGACCTTACTTGTGTGAAACGCATTGAGACAACTTTGTTGCAATTTGGTGCTATATAAATGAAAATAAATTGAAACTGATGGGGCATGCCAGGACAAGCAAAGTCAAGTTCAACTCTTATTCAACACAAAATGAATAAGAAAAAGCTTGACAAAAAAAAAAAAAAAGTCATCTACAAGTTTGTGGATCAGCTCTTAAACATTTAATTTCATGAACTCTCCACATTTTTAGGAGAGTTTAAACATTTCCCACTCCAAATTAATTTATCAAAAGTCAATGAATCAATGCTGCAAAGGGTTCCTTAACCAACCAATCTAGACAGCAGTTAGATGTAAATTGGACACATTAAGCAGCACTCAAACACCAATAAAGTATATAAAATATTTCACAACCATTGGTGTTTTGGACTTAATTTGTTATTTCCTTTTGAAGTCTGTTTGTTTGAATTCCTGTGGATTTCCATTCCTTTTCAGCTGCTTCAATCAGTGGCAATGACTGATCAGGTAATGAGCAGCTGGCTTGCTGCTGCTGGTGCACTCTGGGAAGTGTAGTTGTTGTTTTTTTTTTTTCCAGCGTAACCCTAATGATATGGAGGAAAAGGTCTATTCTTGTGATTCAGCTCAACAAGCAGGGCAAGCAGCATACTGTGCACACCAGCATGTTGCTGTGATAATCATAATGTCTCATATATGTTGTACAATTGTATGCAAAAGTCTGGGCATCTCTGATAATTTTCATGATTTTCCTTTATAAATCATTGGTTGTCTGGATCAGAAATTTCAGTTAAATATATCATATAGCAGACAAACACACTGATATTTGAGAAGTGAAATGAAGTTTCTAGTATTTACAGAAAGTGTGCAATAATTTATTTAAACAAAATTAGACATGTGCATAAATTTGGGCACCCTTGTCATTTTATTGATTTGAATACATTTATCACTAATTATTGGAACACAAAATTGGTTGGTAAGCTCACCGACCCTTGACCTCCTTAATGAGAAAGGGTATTTAAGGTGGCCATTTACAAATGTTTCTCCTCTTTGCATCTCTTCTAAAGAGGGGCAACATGGGACTCTCTAAACAACTCTCAAATGACTTGAAAACAAAGATTGCTCAACATCATGGTTTAGGGGAAGGATACAAAAAGCTAAGAGCAGAGCAGAGATTTCAGCTGTCAGTTTCCACTCTGAGGAACATAGTGAGGAAATGGAAGACCACAGGCACCGTCCTTGTTAAGGCTCAATGTGGCAGGCCAAGAAAAATCTCAGATAAGCTGAGGGGAAGGATGGTGAGAACAGTCATAGTCAACTACAGACCTGCTCCAAAGACCTACAACATAATCTTGTTGCAGATAGTGTCTCTGTGCATCGTTCAACTATATAGCGCACTTTGCACAAAGAGATGCTATATGATGCTGTAATGCAGATGAAGCTTCTTCTGTGTACACACCACAAACAGAGTCGCTTGAGGTATGCTAAAGCACATTTGGACAAGCCAGCTTCATTTTGGAATAAGGTGCTGTGGACTGATGAAACTAAAATTGAGTTATTTGGACAGAACAAGGTCGGGGGGGGGGGGGGGGGCTATTCATGGCTGAAAAAGAACACAGCATTCCAAGAAAAAAAAAAAATTGATACCTACAGTAAAATTTGGAGGTTTGTCCATCATTCTGTGTGGCTGTGTGGCCAGTGCAGGTACTGGGAATCTTGTTAAAACTGAGGGTCACATGGATTCCAGTCAACATCATCAGATTCTTCAGAACAATGTTCATGAGTCAGTGACAAATTTGAAGTTGCACCTGCGGGATGGTGTGTTTGTGGGCCGTCACCACAATTTGATTTTGGGTGCTCTCAAGGGGATCAAGACTCTGGTGTCCTAGATTAAGGTATGGATGCTCACTAATTAGACAACAGACTGATGCTGTCACTGCTTGTTCATCTGTGGTTGTTTGTCCTGGTAAGTTGTATGGTTGGGGCCCCGTCTCCTTGGTGTCTCACTTCTCATCACTTCACATTTATGCCTTCACCACTTGTCTTTCGTTCTTGTCTGTCTTCATGTTGTTTTGGTGGTCGGCCTTTCCTGATAGAAGTTGTCGGTTGGCTTTGAGTAGGATTGTGTAGGGTGATCGGGAAGGGCGGATGGGGGTCACACACGCACACCACGTTCACTCACCCACTACATACCTTCTGTCTTGCAAGAATAATTTGCATATATGTGTATTAATGTACAGAAATGGTTCTGCCAGTGTGGCATTTACCATTACTATATGCAGACGGGGGGGAAAAATAAAAATATACAGCACACTTTGCACAAAGAGACGCTGGATGAGAGAGTAATGCAGAGGAAGCTTTTACTGTGTGCATGCCACAGACAGAGTTGCTTGTAAAAAGCACATTTGGACAAGCCAGCTTCATTTTGAAATAAGGTGCTGTGGACTGATGAAACTAAAATTGAGTTATTTGGACATCACAAGGGTCAGTATGCATGGCAGAAAAAGAACACAGCATTCCAAGAAAAACACTTGCTACCTACAGTAAAATTTGGAGGTGGTTCCATCATGCTTTGTGGGTTTGTGGCCAGTACAGGTACTGGTAATCTTGTTAAAGTTGAGGGTCACACAGATTACAGTCAATATCAGCAGATTCTTGAGAACAATGTTCATGAATCAGTGAGAAAGTTGAAGTGCACCTGGGCTGGATCTTTCAACAAGACAATGACCCTAAACACTGTCATAATCTATACAGGCATTCATGCAGAGAACAAGTACAGTGTTCTGGAATGGCCATCTCAGTCTCCATACCTGAATATTATTGAAAATCTGTGGTGTGATTTTAAGCGGGCTGTCCATGCTCAGAAACCAACAAACCTGAGATGTTTTCGAAAGAAGAATGAAATGCCTTCAATCAGATTCCAGACTCTCATTGGAAGCTATAGGAAGTGTTTAGAGGCTGTTATTTCTACAAAAGGAGGATCTAGTAAATATTGATGAAATATTGATATTCTTTTGGGGTGCTGAAATTTATGCACCTGCCTAATTTCACTTCTCAAATATCACTGTGTTTGTCTGCTATATGATAAACTGAGGAAAATAAGTATTTGAACACCCTGCGATTTTGCAAGTTCTCCCACTTAGAAATCATGGAGGGGTCTGAAATTTTTCATCTTAGGTGCATGTCCACTGTGAGACACATAATCTAAAAAAAAAAAAAAAAAATCCGGAAATCACAATGTATGATTTTTTAAATAATTTATTTCCATGTTACTGCTGCAAATAAGTATTTCAACACCTGCCAATCAGCAGAAATTCTGGCCCTCAAAGACCTGTTAGTCCGCCTCTGAAAGGTCCACCTCCACTACACCTATTATTCCAAATTAGAAGCACCTATTTGAGGTTGTTAGCTGCATAAAGACACCTGTCCAACCCACACAATCAGTAAGATTCCAACTACTAATATGGCTAAGACCAAAGAGCTGTCCAAAGACACCAGAGACAAAATTGTAGACCTCCCAAGGCTGGAAATGGCTATGGGACAATTGCCAAGCAGCTTGGTGAAAAAGATCAACTGTTGGGGCAATTATTATAAAATGGAAGAAGCTAACCATGACTGTCAATCTCCCTTGGACTGGGGCTCCATGCAAGATCCCACCTTGCAGCGTATCAATGATCCTAAGGAAGGTGAGGAATCAGCCCAGAACTGCACGGGAGGAGCTGGTCAATGACCCTGAAGAGAGCTGGCAACCATGTTTCCAAGGTTACTGTGGGTGATACACTAAGTACGTCACGGGTTAAAAATCATGCATGGCACGGAAGGTTCCCCTGCTTAAATCAGCACACGTCCAGGCCCGTCTAAGTTTGCCCATGACGATTTGGATGATCCAGAGGAGTCATCGGAGAAGAAAGTTATGTGGTCAGATGAGACCAAAACAGAACTTTTGGTCTTAATTCCACTCGCCGTGTTGGAGGAGAAGAATGCTGAATACCATCCCAAAAACACTGTCCCTACTGTATAGCATGGGGATGGAAGGCATCATGCTTTGGGGTGTTGTTTGTGTTTTGCTGCACATGGGGACAGGAGACTCATGCACATGTATTAAGGAGAGGATGATCGGGGCATCCCTGTATTTCGTGAGATTTTGGGGAACAACCTCTTCCCTCAGTTAGAGCATTGACGATGGGTCATGGATGGGTCTTCCAACATGACAATGACCCGAAGCGCACAACCAGGATAAGCAAGGAGTGGCTCCGTAAGAAGCATATCAAGGTTCTGGAGTGGCTCCAGTGTCTCCAGACCTAAACCAAATAGAAAATCTTTGGAGGGAGCTCAAAGTGCGTGTTGGTCAGCGAACAGCCCAGTAACCTGGCTGATCTAGAGAAGATCTGTGTGGAGGAATCGGCCAAAATCCCTGCTGCAGTGTGTGCAAACCTGGTGAAAAACTACAGAAATATTAACATTTATTTTCACAGGTGTTGAAATACTTATTTGCAGCAGTAACATACCTATAAATTATTTTAAAAAAAAACATACATTGTGTTTTACTGATTTTTTTTTTTTTTTAGATTATGTCTCTCACAGTGGACATGCACCTAAGATGAAAATTTCAGACCCATTCATGATTCTAAGTGGGAGAACTTGCAATATCGTAGGGTGTTCAATACTTATTTTCCTCACTGTATATTTAACTGAAATTGTTTGATCCAAACAACCAATCATTTATAAAGGAAAATCTTGGAAATCATCAGGGCCTGCCCAAACCTTTACATACCACTGTATTCCATGGGAGGAAGGACAATTGCTAAATGATGTCCATCATTGGACATGACAGCCCGTCCAGATGTGTGCACTGGACAGTGATTGCCCTGCACTCCGGCCGCCTCTTCGAGCATTCTCCACCTCAGCCGCACCTCGACAATGTTGGATTGGGGGGCACATGACATATTCACAAGCCATTCGTGGTGGCTTGGGGGGGTGGACATGACACACTGACCAACCTTTGAGCTTTCACCACCATCGACAACACCTTGACAATGGTTGTCCTGAGCAGTACATTCATGCTGGCTGAGCAAATGGGCCCTCATTGAGCCTGCTGTTGAAGTCTGTGGGTGGCACCACAACTGTGGCTGAGTGTGGGTCCAGTGGGCATTAGCCCACCATTCCCCCTCATTCAGTCTGGGTGGCTGGCTCGATTGGGATATTTGTCCAGGATTTGATGTGGCCGAACATTTCATACAGCCTCGCGACCGCAGTCCAAATGATCTGTCTTGCATACAGACTTGCAGTATGAACGTTGCGACTTCAGTGGAATGGAGGTATGACAGCATCTCGACTGTTGTTTGATTTGGTTTCTAATGCAAGCGCAACAGGAATGTGTGATGTACCTGTGCTGTGGCCGAATGGATATGATGACTGCTGTGAGACTGCTGTATGAGGCTTTTGAGTGCAGTTCAAATTTACACAACTGTCATCCAAATCCTTCTTCATATGCCATTCTGCCTCATTTGTGCTATGTGTGAAGCACCTTAAAATACTGGCTGCATAATTTTGTGACCCACTGGACTTATTTTGCTTGGCAGAAATTTTCAGACTGGCCAATAAGACACCAGTGGAACAATGAGGATTTGATATTTTGATTTGATTTCAAACATTTCCACTTCATTGTAAATTGTAGGTGTAAAGTTCAAAATCTGGCTCCATTATCTTGTGCTGTGTGGGCATTGTTGCTTGGTAGAAATGTCAGAATGATCCAACTAGAACACCCAAGACATGTAAGAATTTGACCTAATTTCGAATATTTTCCCAATCAGTTGGTAACTGTAGATGTCAACTCACAATTTTGGCTCCAATATTTTTGTGGCTTATACAGACCTATATATGTACTGTGCATCCAGAAAGTATTCACAGCGCTCACTTTTAGATAGATCTACTTTATGATCTCACAGTGGAGAAATTACGTTTACACCCAGTTACCTCAGACAGCAATTAGTCCCAATTATTACTGTTACGTAATAATGGCACACATCAGAATAAAGGCAACACAGACACATTTAACATTGTTTATGTGCACTAAGTTTGAAGAAGTCCGTATCCGAATTGAGGCAGTGGGTGAAGGCCACGCAGCAACCCTGAGATGTGCCGCCATCAGCTTGGGGGGGGGATGTGGGCTGCAGTTAAAACTGCACTGCCCCTGCCGAAGGGGGGAAGGAGTGACGATAGCAGGCCTCTGAAATCTTCAGCTTCAACTGCAAGGCACGCATCTGCTCCAAGATGTCATCCCAATTTGCGTCTGAGTTCAAGAGTCATCGCAGTCTGAGAATGTACTGCCTTGCCAACCTCATTAATCATGACGGACAATCAAGGGGCCGGGATCTTGATGCCACCGTCTTGCCAATTTACAGTAGACCAGGGCAGCACATAAGCTAAAAGTACCAGCCCTGCTACCATGAGACCAAAAATAAATAACTCCTCGACATCCTCAACGGAGAAAGGCACCAAGCATGCAACACGCCTAGACCCAGAGGAGTCGAGGACATAGCCCGCAGGATCCGTTCCATCTGGGCAGGTAGGATCCCCCGGTCCTGACCTTCTTGCAGAAAAAATGGTTTGTCAATAGCGTTCAGAGACCAGCTGATCATTTCCATGGTTAATCCAATAGTAGTCAAAATAGATCCAGAATCCAATATAATTTGAGGAATTCACAGTCTGGTGAAGTAGGGACTTGAAGGTTAAAGGCAGAGAACAGAGATAAGGGAGAGTGGAGGAGATGCGGCCGCCCTCTTCGGAGTCCCAAGTTGTTTCCACATTTTGTAATGTTACACCATTATTCCAAATGGAGTATTTTTTTTTTTCTACTCAAACGTCTACTCAAGAATACCCCATAATGAAAATGTGAAAAAAGTTTTTGTTTTTTTTCTTTTTTGCAAATTTATTAAATAAACAACAAAGAAATCACACGTACAAAAGTATTCACACCCTTGCTCAATATTTTGGTGATGCACCTTTGGCAGCAATTACAGCCTCAAGTCTTCTGAATATGCTCCCATAAGCTTGTCACACCTACCTTTGTGCAGCAAGCTCCATCAGGTTGGATCAAAAGCTCAGTGCGCACAGGCATTTTCAGATCTCTCCAGAGATGTTCAGTCAAATTCAGGTGGGGTCTGGCTTGGCCATTTTAAGGACATTCACAGAGTTGTCCTGAAGACACTCCTTTGTTTACCCTCATCTCATCTTCAACTGCTTTTCCGGTTCGGATCGCAGGGGCAACAGCTCCAGCAGGGGACCCCAGACTTCCCTTTCCTGTGCCACATTGACCACCTCTGACTGGGGGATCCCGAGGTGTTCCCAGGCCAGTGTGGAGATATAATCCTCCACCTAGTCCTGGGTCTTCCCCAGGGCCTCCTCCCAGATGGACATGCCTGGAACACCTCCCTAGGGAGGTGCCAGGAGGCATCCTTACCAGATGCCCGAACTACCTCAGCTGGCTCCTTTCAACAGGATGGAGCAGTGGCTCCACTCAGAGCTCCCCATGGATGACCAAACTTCTCACCTTATCTCTAAGGGAGACACCAGGCACCCTCCTACAGAATCACATTTTGGCGGCTTGTACCCGCAATCTAGTTCAACCTTCATGACCATAAATGAGAGTAGGAACGAAGATTGACCAGTAGATCGAGAGCTTCGACTTTTGGCTCAGCTCCCTTTTTGTCACAATAGTACCGGTAGAGTGAACTGTAGTACCGCCCCTGCTGCACCGATTGTCCAGCCAATCTCACGCTCCATTGTCTCCTCACTCGTGAACAAGGCCCCAAGGTACTTGAACCTCCTTCACTTCGCAAGACCGTATTCCTACCTGTAATAGGCAATTCATCGGGGTCCTGCCGAGAACCATGGCCTCAGATTTAGAAGTGCTGATCCTCGTCCCAGCCGTTTTCACACTCAGCTGCGAACCAATCCAGTGAGTGTTGGAGGTCAATGGCCAATGAAGCCAACAGAACCACATCATCTGCAAAAAGGCAGTGATGAGACCCTGTGCCCACCAATCTGGATCCTCCTCCCCTGACTACGCCTCAATTTCCTGTCCATGAATATCACAAACAGGATTGGTGACAAGGCGCATCCCTGGCGGAGGCTAACCTCCACTGGAACGAGTCCAACTTACTGCTAAGCACCTGACCCAGCTCTCACTTTGTGAGTACAGAGATTGAACTGGCCCTGAGAAGGGACCCCCTCACTCCATACTCCCGCAGCACCTCCACAGTATCTCTCGGGGAACATGATCATACATCTTCTCCAAGTCCACAAAAACACATGTAGTCTGGGTGGGCATACTCCCAAGGCACCCTCCAGGATCCTTGTGAGAGTGAAGAGCTGGTCGGTTGTTCCACGACCAGGACGGATTGTTCCTCTTCAATCAGAGGTTCACCAAACCCTCCTTTCCAGCACCCTAGAGTAGACTTACCAGGGAGGCTGAGTCGTGTGATGCCCCTGTAGTTGGCACACACTCTCCGGTTCCCCCACTCTCGGGCCCTCCTTTGTTTACCCCCCAAATATTAATCAGCTGTAAATGTGAATTATCCACAAACTGTGATTGCAAAATGTGATATCTGAAAAAAAAAAAAAAATCTCCCGAAACATGAACGCAGGTCTCGCAAAGTGTAACTCTTTTGGAGGTCAACATGTTTGATATCTTGGTGGTGTGCTTAATATCATGACCTGGACTTTTTGATTCATGTTTGCTCTGTTTAATTCTGCTTGGTTGGTTTTGATTAGTTTTTTCTGTGTGTGCTATCTCTTGTTGGGTATTCCTGCTTGGGCTTTTTCTTTCCCTGTCTCTCTTGTCTGTTTCTTGGTGTTGGTGGTGGGCGGTGCACACTGTCTGGGCCACACCCTGTTCTGGAGTTTTCCAAACACACCTGTTTGTAATCTGTAGCTCATCACCAGGATGTATATAAGCTTCACTGGTTGCACTAATTCTCGCCAGATCATTGTTCCTTGCTTCCAGCTCCATCCCTGTGGTTTTCCTCACCTTGCCTGTTTCCTGCTGTTTTGACCTTCTGTCTGTTTTTTGATCCCCTGATGTACCTGATTTGTTTGCTCTTTTTGGACTGCCTTTTTGTGTACCAAATCCTGGTCCACGTCACATCATGACCCGTCCACCTCACATCAGCAACCCTTGGCTCCTCCACATGCACCATGTACCATTCCCATCTCCTCCCAGATCGCATCATCAACCATCCGGGCTCCTCCACCAACATCCCTGGCTACTCCAACAACATCCCTGGCTCCTCCGCATCCCTTCATCCCTCCTCCACCATGCCGCATCTTTCTGTCCTCCTCCGGCCCCCCCATCAACCCTACTATTATTCTTCGTCAGCTGCACAACGGACCAATTCCCAGCAGCCTGTACACCATCACATATAATGTCCCAGTTTGGTCTCCCCTCCTACCACCCAGCACATCTGCACAACACCCCCCCCAGAACACATAGTACACTTCAGTCAGATCCAGCACATCATCCCATGCCCCTCACATATATCCTTTTCAGCACCCAGACACAATCCTGAACTTCACCACATCGGACTTCAATATGTCGCTATTATCAAATATTGAATCATCAACCCCAAAACCGCCAACTCCTGTAACGCTGAAAGTGAAGAGAGTGATGCAGATGTTGTTTGAGTGTTGTTGTTTTATGTTTAGTGACTCAGTTGTGAATGTTGTCATCCTTGTTGAAAATAAAGTTTTATTTTTTTTACATAGAGGCTCTTGGTTAAGAGTTTGATTTATGTGACAAATTTTAATTTTTCATCATTTAGCTTTGCCTTTCACAGTGTATTTGCAGGAAGTTGTCATGGTCTTCTGGAGTTTTTCCACTCCATGGAATTTCAGCGTTTCATTTAGCTGGGAAATTGTGCGATACTCCATGACAATATCAAAGCAATCAGTTGTCTTGAAGACTTCAACTTCTTACACCATTTTATACGGCAATATATCAAATATCACACTTCTGAGAATCTTTTCCACATTTCTCCTGTTTTGAGTGACATTGTCACCCATAAAATGGTGTGTGTCTGTGTTTGGGCCATTCGCACCTCCAAAGGAAGTGTTGGCGCTTTTGCATCCCAAAAAGAAGTGTGTTTTTAATGTGACAACACTTGAGCACAATAAAATCATATTGTATTATCTTTGGGACTTGCATTCCACACTTTTTAGTTTGGCAGGAAGTTAACTGTACATTGCTATTATTCATTTATTGCAGACGCCAATAACATAATGTGTTTTCTCTGCTGAGACCCTTATAGCACGGTCTTTCATTTAGCAGATGTTTAATTATTATATTTTTCATAAAGGCTGTCACCTCTTTGGATCTGCAATGTCTCTTATTACCGGATTCAGTCTTTCATTTAGCTGGGAAATTGAGCAATACTCCATGACTATATTAAAGCAATCTGTTGTCTTTGAGACTTCAACCTCGTACACTGTATTATATACAGTGTTGGGAGGGTTACTTTAAAAATGTATTCCGATACAGTTACTAGTTACCTGTTGAAAAATGTAGTCAGTAACATAATCCAAGTACCATAATATTAAAGTAATGTAATTGATTACTTCAATTACTTCTGGATTACTCCAATATCAAATATGCTAATACAGACAAAAGAAACTAAATATAATAGTCTTGACCGCATAGTACAGTTTATTAAGCAAAATAAACTGCTTCTTTTACATGGCATGCTCTGTTTACTTCACATTATGAATTAAGAGCACCCACAATATTGTTTTAAACACACCCAGTATTCACCTGCTAAATTTTCAACAAAAAACGCCAAACAAATGAAGGATAATGAAAACTCAGGCGGTGTGCGGATGAATTTGTAATTAAAAGTGGCTTGCAAAACAAAACAAAAAATCTGCTACTTGTTCAGTAAATTCGCACCATGTTTAACATATCAGTCCACTTATTGAACTTTCAAAATAAGAACAAAAGCATAATGAAAACCATTAAGTAAATACTGTCAGTAAGGAGTCGTGATCGCCATTTTAATTCCAGGCAAGTTAGTGATTTGCGTGCAAAGAAGTTCAAGAAACAGGTGGAATATGCCGGAAAGCTGCGCATGTTGGCAAAGCCACAAATGGAGGAACAAGGGAGAGACAATATTTCCTTCCATAAGTAAGTGGTTTTGGTTATTCTAGTCACTTTTTTCGTGATATTTGGGATGATAAACAGCTGTATGTTTCCTGCCATACCTATGTTGCCTGATGACACGGACCATTCATAACTCTTCACTTATGTCTACTTGATATTTTCCACTGCTAGACCAGTGTCTAGTTAGTGATAAAATTGTTCGACAAGACGGGATTTTTTTTTTTAATTTGCACCTTAAATAATGAGATTATAATGACCCGCGCTGTGCCGCTCACACTCACGCCCCACACATAGAGATGTGTACCCACACCACTGACTTCATGAATGAAACTCGGTCAATAAAGGATAATTGTGTAAAAATATATATATATAAATGTATATTGTAATGGTTTAGGAGCTGCAGCAGCTGCTGCAGGTCGCCTCAGCTCAGCAGCTGGAACAGCGCAGATCCGTGTAACTTTCAACACTATATTTGGGAATGTGGTGTGTCCGAGTAAGTTTAATACTTTCTGACATAATTTAATGTAATTTAATTTTACTGGCTCAAATCCAGGTCAAAATGGCATTTTTTAACACGTATTGAAACTCCATTGAAAATGCATTAACATCCGGGTACTTCATCAATATTTTGCCCGGTGTGAGGACGTCATGTCGCTGTCCATGAAGGGAGAAAAAAAATATTCTATACAGATAATATAATAAAATGCATTAAAATTGTAATCCTTGCGAAGTAATCCCCATTTTTACTAAATATACCGGTAATCTGAATACGTC
Organism: Thalassophryne amazonica; assembly: GCF_902500255.1. Lineage (NCBI taxonomy): Eukaryota > Metazoa > Chordata > Actinopteri > Batrachoidiformes > Batrachoididae > Thalassophryne > Thalassophryne amazonica. Next base: position 145,865,185 of record NC_047103.1, on the reverse strand, counting down.
CTTTTTTCTGTAACTGTAGCGGAATACAGTTACCTTTTTTTTGTATCTAATTACGTAACGCCGTTACATGTATTCCGTTACTCCCCAAGCCTGATTATACAACTGTAAAAAATGTCCATGAAAATATAGTGAAAAACTGTGAAATGGCAACAGGAATAACCATAAAGCAAGAAGAAGCTTATTGTTGTAGAATAAACATTGAATTACCATAATTTTAAAAACCGTCAAAATGTTATTTTTAATTGTTTTAACATGTGAAATTATGGTGAAAGCTGAAATGGTGACAGCATTGGACAGTCATATTAAAAACTAGCAATTACTATATTATTCACGGAATATCACCCAAGTCATCCCGAGGCATACATTTTAACTTATGGTTCAATTTTAACCTACTCATTTTGGACAAGTTATTTAAAATTACTGTCATGTCTGAAGTTTTATAAAGTGAAACATCAATTAATGTTTTCGTTTTAAAGTATTGTGCTAATTTTTAAGAACCAATCAGTGTTTAGCAGAGGCACTTTTACCCAGAATGCTTTGCGGTCTGTGTTTGTTACAAAACCTCAGAATTAGTGCATTATTCAACATTAAAAGATATATGTTATATTTTAACTTTGTGCAAATGACAGAATTGACATTAATGGAGTTATTCTATCAGTATTTTCACAAAACTATAAGTTACTATGACTTTATTTTTCAAGACCTCCGCCTGACCGGAGCATTATGATTAGTAGAGAGCTGATTTTGTGGGTGCTCTTAGGATTTGTCTGTGCAGCTTCCTACAGGGGGCAGTATGGTCAAACATGGAAATACTGGCTCATTCTTTGGGCTTTTGTCGCTTTTGATGCTTTCAAAAGCGATCATGTTAAAAGTCAATTTCAGCTTCTTAGTAACTGCAAATGTACCAGAAAAAACACTGGAATTTATGATTATCTGTAACTTCCGATACATTTTTGTGCTGTTGTTTTTAGCAGGAATAAACCATAAAATAGGGTAATAAATTATGTGGAATGGATAGAAATTCACCTTAAAAGCAAAGGGTTTATACTGTGAATTGAACAGTCATACCGTCAAGGCATAAATAATTGTGCTGTTGTTTAACAGAAATTGACCATAAAATAGGACAATAAATGCTGTGGAATGGATAGTATTTCACTTAAAAAGCAACAGGGTTACATTGTGAATTGTACAGCTATACCATGAGCCTATATACAATTTCACTGTTATTTTAACAGTAACTCATCTTTATTAGAACATTTTCAAACTGTTGTTTTTACAAGCGTTAATATACCTTACCGTGAAGCCATATACAATATCACTGTATTTTTTACGGTGAAAAAATGGCAACCACAACTGCCAGTTTTTCACTGTAAATTTGACAAGGTTTTTTTTACAGTGTATAGCAGTAGATTAAATATCACAGTTCTGAGTATTTGTGGTTGTTCTTGAATAAATTAATGTCTAATTTAGCCAGACAATAGTTGATCACAATAAAATCATATTGTATTATCTTTTGGGACCTGCATTCCACACTTTTTACTTTTGGCAGGAAGTTCACTATACTATATTGGTGTTCTTCATTTATTCCAGATGCCAATAACGTGTTATCACCATTAAGACCCTTATGTCACAGTCTTTCATTTAGCAGGATTTTAATTTTTATATTTTTCACCAAGGCTGTCATTTCTTGGATTCTCACTATCTCTCACAGGAGTTTAAGAACATAGTAATGGTTGTAGTCCTGCAATATATATGATCAAAACAAAGTTATGTGTTGTTGTCTATCACTCGTATTTCAATGTAATCCATCTGGCTGGATTTGTTTTCCAAAGGTTGTCTTTCAGTTGGAATAGCAGTATTTTATTATACAAGAGTTCAAAGGTCAGTCATTTCTAATTTCATAAACAGCACACTTTCTTTATACAATACCTTCCACTGTATTAAAAAACGATCCAAATAATTTATTTTTTTTTTAGATTTTATTCAAAAATAATCAAACTGTGTTCCACAATGACTTTGTAGATTTTCAAATTAAATATAAACAGTACTGTGAGATGTAAGGAGTGTTAAAGATGTGTCCATGTCACGAGTCACAGTAGTCTACTGAATATTCAGTAATAAGTCATCTTGCCATGGCACACTGCCTACAGGAGAGCTGACATACTTGATAAGGTAGTTCCTTTGCTCCTTGGCTGCTCTGCTTGTGTTGCCCTGATAAACTCCATGTTGGCAGCTGGGCATCTTGTCTCCACAAGCCTGGGATGGTTGTGCATGGTTGTGCTGTGGGTCCTCTTGATCCAGTGTAGCAACATCAATCAGAGTTTCTGAGTCGCAGGAAGTTATGGAGGACACAGCAAGCATGTGTGACCTTGTTAACCCTGTCTGGAGTTAAAGGCAAAGTGGCGAGAAGACAGCGGAACCGAGATGCCAGAAGTCCAAATGCATTCTCCACAACTCTTCTGGCTCTTGACAGCCTGTACTTGTACACTCTCTGTGAGTCATGTTGCGAAGCGGGAGAGGCTTCATGAGCCAAGTCCTGAGAGCAAAAGCATCATCTCCCACTAAGAAGTAATGCAGTGGCTGGTCATCATTAGGCAGAGGATCTGGTTCTGACAGGTTCAGGTGACTACCTTCAAGTGCTGCCTTGAAAGGGCTCTCATTAAACACACCAGCATCAGAGCCAGAACCAGTCTGTCCAATGTCCACATACATGAATTTGTAGTGAGCATCCACAATTGCAAGCAGTACTATGGAGAAAAATCCTTTGTAGTTGTAGAATAAACTGCCAGTGTTTGAAGGCTTCCTGATGGCAACATGTTTGCCATCTATGGCACCCACACAATGAGGGAAGTTCCAGCAGTGCTGGAATTGTTGTGCCACCTGTTTCCATCCCTCTTTAGTGTGTGGGCACATGAGCACCTCATCAGATAACTACTCAATTATGGCTTGGCACACTTCTGGAATAAACACACTGATGGTGTTGTGGGCAACTCAAAATCCATACTGAAGAGACTTGTAGCTGCTTCCAGTGGCCAGAAACGTCAGAGTATAGCCAGCTTCAAACCAGGTTCCAGAGCTTTCCTGCAGTTGGTATCTTGTAATCCTCAGCCCAATTCTTGTCAAACATTCTTGAAAAGCTGGTGGCTCCATGCGCAGGAAACTGGTAAATGCTGTAACATCCTCAGCATGCAGCTTTTCATCAGCTTTTCATATTTTCCATGCAGGAGCCTGCACTGGATCCAAGGTCTCACCGACATACATCTTCTGCTCCTTCTTGCAATAGCTTGCCTCCTGCTTTCTCATTGTTCTTTCAAGCACTCAACCTCTGCCACATAATTAGTAAATCTTTCTAGGACATCCAGATGTTGGAGGATTGCAACTTTTAGGCGAGAACTTAAAAACCTCATGATAAAATCCCACTGATTTTGTGTGATGTGTTCTGCTCAGCCATCTGGAGAGAACTGGAAAAAAAAAAGGGGAAGTGGCTTTTTATAGCAGCAAGGATAAACATGCGCTGTGCACCATAAACACGCAGCTATATGAACGCAATGAACACCGAGGTATGCGCGCACTCCGGGGTGTACTAAAAAAGCCACACACGCTGCAATAATGCAGCTCTACTAAGGGAATGCACAACAGAAAAAACTGAGCACACATGTATTTGGGGCGTATTTCAATGACAACAACGCCGCAATGAGCAGCTCTACGAATACGCCACTGTGAAAGCCCGTTATCAGGATGGCTCCACTAGTTTGCATGTGAATGTTACTGGATAACTCTGTTGCTTTCTCTGTGTAAAGCACTGTTTATCATATCAATGGAGCGAGGGGGAGGGCCACGCCTCAGACTGTAAGGAACCAAAGTAGGCCAAAGTGTGAATGAAAGCTGCTTTAGGAGCAGCACAGAACAGTCCAGAACACAGTAGAGGTAGAAGTTTGTGATGTAACCTTTGTGCAATAGCAGACAGAAATTGCTTTAAGATGAGGACAAACAAAACACATAGACCATTTGTATATATTGTTCAAAATGTACATTTGTGTTTATTGTTTGAGCCTTTTTGTTGTACAGTCTTTCACACAAGACCTCAAATTACCTTTATAAAGTGTCAAAACAGTTGTTATTATAGTTTATTGTGTGTTTCGAATAAATGTGTGTGGAAAATTATTTCCCCCTTTACTTTTTCCTTTCTTATTTCTGATTGTAAACCTTTATTACACTTATAAAACACAACAAAAGCATATATATATATATATATATATATATATATATATATAGATATATATATATATATATATATATATATATTATATATTATGAAAGTACAGGTTGTCCTGACAAAAAGAGACATAAAACTTGATTGTGGCATAATAACATGTAACATGGCATAATATGTAGTCATCTTTTTGGCCGCTCCCTGCTCTGGGTCACCACATCTGATACAGCCAGTTCCGCAGTGGCATTTGGCACAATTTTTTTCACCAGACACCCTCACTGATGCAACTCCACATTACAGAAATGGGCTGGCGCGCAGTGAATGCATCAGCTTGCAGCTTGTGTAGCTGTGGCACTATGACACTTCCTCTGTCTTTTATGATTAAATAATGCTGAATTTATGTGGAAATGATGTTGTACAATAGCTTCAGATATCTGTCGCTGAGATAGATGATGACTGGAGTGCAGTTTGAAGCAGATACAACGTGATAATCAGTGAACCGCAGCTAAGATGCATGTGCAGTAAAGGCAGGGCAGACCGAGTTTTAGGGGGTCCGCCCTGCCTTTACTGCGCATGCATTAGTTTCAACGACACTGGGAACCTTCCACACTGAAACAAAGAACACTAACCACTTTTCTTGATTGTGTGTTTTATTTATTTATTTGTTGTCTCAGTATTAATTCTGTATGGCAATCACATAGCTGTACTATTGACAGGCAAAGCAAATATTTGGAGAAAATTACAGGACAAGAGGTTTTAGGTGCTAAGTACTTAAAAAAAATGCATTTCCCTGGAGTTCATTGCCAACTCATGACCCAACCTGTGGAAAATAACTCAGAGGACAATCACCATCTCAGCAGGTGATACCAAATTTGACTTAAATTGGTGAATTAGTACCAAAAAGAGTCAAACATTTCCATGCTTCCTCTGGGAATTGTTGATGGAGATGTGAATGGGTGAAAAAAGGAAAGAAGAAATCTTGATTTTGCTAATTTAGGACATGCTATGATTTTTAATTACCTGATGGAAAGAGTCATTTATTGAGCTACATGGCACCACACTGTCACCTGTCCTCTCTAATTGCTCTCCTTCACTCCTGAGGGGACTTGGAAGAGAATCCAATTACAGTGAGATCAATAGTCACACGTTGACTATGACACAGTAATGATTCATATTATATGCAGATTGATTCATTTCAGGACTCTGTTTAGTTTAATTTAATGCAGACATCCAAGCTTGAGAGACGGGAACTTTCGCACATTTAGAGAACAAGGCAATAAAGGCAATTGTATGAGAAGGTTTAATTGTCTGGGAACTATATGGTCTGATTAAAATCCACAGTAAGCACAATTTACTGAGGATTTTGTGCAATTGTGGAAGCATGTTGGACACTTACAAAGGCAATTAATTTTATTATAATGAAGACTTTACAAATTGGGACTGAACAATGCTTGAGAAATAATGTATCTCTTAAAAGTGGTACAAAAGAATATCAATTTATATGAAGGAAAAGTCTTTCAATAAATGTGATATTTTTTTATTGTTGATGTAATCATTATACGATCAAAGAAACACTGACAAAAGAGAAAAAAATATACTACAACCAGCTTATCTGCACTACAACAAAGGCAATTTAAATCATCTCCCCTGAACCAGTTTTCACACATCTTAGTGAGGTGCTTTGATCCAAAGTGGAACAGAAACAGTTATATTTTGAAATTAATATGCAAAAAGGTGCCAGAGCCAAGAAATGTAATGGTTTTTGCCCATGAATCAGTTGCCAATAAATTGATGGCTGGATGTGTCCTTAGAAGCTCTTTCCATTCACGTGAAAATACTGTGGTTTCAACTAAAAGGCACTTTAAAGCATCTGCTAAATTCAGTAAAATAACACATAAATATATATATATATATATATATATATATAATATATATATATATAATATATATATATATATATATATATATATTAAAAAAAAAAGCTTGGACCTATTCAATTGGAAAGAAGTCGAAAGGAGAGCTATATGGGTCCTGATGAACATGGTGTCTTTGCTTTTCCATTGAAGTAGATACCAGTCGATGTTTCCATGGGAGTAATGGGGGAGGTGACGGTCTAGTGGTTAATCCTTGGGCTTGAGACCAGAGGCTCCTTTATTCAAATCCCAGCCTGACCGGAAAATCACTAAGGGTCCTTGGGGAAGGTCCTTAATCCCCTAGTTGCTCCCGGTGTGTAGTGAGCGCCTTGTATGGCAGCACCCTGATACTGGGGTGCATATGAGGCATTATTTTAAAGCGCTCTGAATGTCTGGTGCAGATGGAAAAGCGCTATATAAATGCAGTCCATTTACTATTCAGTAATATGTGAAATGAAAGCTAACAGGTGGTGCTGTGCAGAAGATTTTAAACCTCACTCCCCAAGGCCTAAAGATGCTCCAGATGTTAGAGCCCATAGGTTTTAGTCCCATGGTTAGAGTGCTTGCCATCCCATATTGTGAATTTGTGCCCAGAGCAGAATACAGCAATGCAGGTTACACCATTCCATGTTACTTCCCCTGACGAGGCTGCTACCTATGTTGAACCGGGTGGACTGGGTCAATGTAGCTGAAATGCCTTGTCCAAAGACAAACGCAACTTAATGTAAACTGTTTGAAATATCCAAATCAAAGTGTAGAATGATGACTCCTTTCTCAATCTTTTTTCAAAAACCATGAGAGGAGGGGAGCAATATTTCTCAAGTTTGCACAATTTGGGATTTTGAGCGTGTTGCCTGAGGGCAAAGTATTTATCAGCAATCCGAGACTGAACCCAATCACCCTTTGGTATCAACCAAAGGGTGAGTGGGCTCCTTAGAAGATTGCCTTGCATCAGTGAAAAGCTGAATGCCTAGCAATTTCCTACATTTAAAGTCTGACAAGACTGAAATGATGGTTCTTGGTCCAGTGAGACATCAGCATCAATTTGACCAGCTAAAAATTAGCATAGGCTCGTATGACAAACTGAGGTACCTTGGGTAATTTTTGATCCTCCGCTGTCCTTTGACATCCACATTAGAGATATTACGAGGACTGCTTTCTTCCACCTGCAAAATATAGCAAAGATTCGTCCCATCCTGTCTATGGCTGATGCTGAGACCTTGCTTCTTCAAGACTGGACTACTGCAATGTTCTATTTTCTGGTTTACTGCAGTCCAGCATTAGGGGTCTCTAATGGGTTCAAAATGCTGCTGCCAGAAATCTTTATTCTTACCAATCCCGTAACATTTTCACCGAAAGCCAGATAATTGTTCTAATGGTTTCCAGCTGCCAGTCTCTAACAGTTTCTGAAAAAATTCTGATGGAAAAGAAAGCCCAAATCATTCTGCCATTTCCTGACAATGAAACAACGACGAGGAGGCTGGACCACTCCTCACTCAAAGCCTGCTCACAGGCGAATGACGCAACCGACAGGCGTGAAAAAACCCACGCATGCGCGCGAAGGTTCAAGCTTGTCTGACGCAATCACACGTGATTCAAATCCATATGGTTTTTGAAAAAATAATAAGGTCGGATACTTTTCTAATAGACCTCGTATGCATTAAATAACTCTAAAACTAATAACCTTATCTAAACCTCAGGGAATAACTATGGTGTATGTGTGAAGTGCCGACCATACGTTGTTGTTGAATTACCATTTTTTCAACAGAATTGACCTCATCATGTTAACATTCAACTACACACACACACACACACACACACACACACACACACACACACACACACCAACCAAATAATTTCAAACACCTATTGAGTCCGTTTGCATTCCATGGGCTACCTTTGGTGTTTGTAGCATGTCTGCCATTATAATATAGAGGTCACAAGATAAATCACTGCATGCTAATTAATATGCACATACATGCACCAAACAACTGTATACTGTAATTAGTTCAATGCGTTGCTGTTGTAAGTATCAAGCGTCTGCCATTATGTTGCAGCTATCACAAGAGAAATGATGTCATGCATATCTACACACCAAACAATTCAAAAATCTAACAGATCAACTCCGTTACATCGAGTACCTATGGTGTAAGTGTCTAGTGTCTACCATTAAGTTATAGAGATCACAAATTGAAATTACTTCATGCTCACTAATACACTCATCTATGCACCAAAACACTATAACACTGATTTAGTTCAAATGTAATATATGGTAGTGGTGGGCAGATCGATCCTAATATCGATACCAACGCTGGTATTGATATTGAACGATCCTCATGTAAAAAGATCGATACTCAAGCTTTTTTCTCTCTTGCACACAAAGATTCATCAAAGTCTACTCTCTGTCTGTAAGAGCTGCGCCACACAACATGGAGCAGCGCACCCTCCCCCCTCTGGTCTTTTGTTGTTGTGCCATCATGTGGCTCAGCCAACAGCCATGCATGTAGGATCAGCCTGGCCTGCCCACTCAGTGCTCTCCTCGAGTCAGCCCTCTACCTCAGGAGATTTTGTTTTAAGTTGTGTGAGCGATATTTTTGTAAACAAAAATGTTGATTGTGATAATAAAGTATTTTGTTTTCACGTACAATGTTTGGCAAAATTCTATCCTAGGTCTTTTGGATCCATTGGGTCTATGAAGCTTAAATGTGAAAAAGTGTCAGTATCAATATCGGTGATACTGGGCCTGTATTTACTTGGTATTGGATCAATACCAAAATTCCCGGTATCGCCCACCTCTAATATGTGGGGTATCTATGGTGTAAGTAGTAAATGTTGTCTGCCGGTGGGAGGATACTCTGTGTGAATATAATAACTCATTACCAACACATTGTGCAAACACATACAATGTCTTCCATGATGTTAATAATGGCAGCACTTAAAAATAAATGGCGTGAAGGAGATAAAAGAACAAGTGTGTCTGAACTTTCTTAATGATTGTATAAATGTAGGGAGATTTACTGAATTTTTCACTGTGTTGCTTCTTGTGTGTTTTAATACATCTCTGCTTTGTTTAGAGAGAAGGCACTGATATTTTCTTTGCAGCCTTTTTAACAGTGTCATGCATTTGCACACTCGGATGTAACACTGTAATTATTAAAAGTCAATAGTGAAAAGATCATCACACAAGGGTGATTCTTTAACTATGGGCACTATTGGCCTTGTAAATGTAATTTCCACCACACCATTGCCTTACAGTATAAAGCGCCTTGGGGCAACTGTTGTTGTGCTTTGGCACTATATACATGTGCTCTGATGTCACTGTTTATCTCCATAGAAACTACCCAAACAATCTTTCATACAAACTGTTTAGGGACATTACAGTGTTGTGGTGGAAATTACGGCAATAGTGTGGGACAACTACATTTTGTTTAAAAAAAATCACAACAGTTGTATGACATTGAATACCCCAATTATGTTTTGATTATTTTACTGATTTTATTCAGAGATATTTTAAAACATTAGAAAAAACATTTCTTTACCATTCATTTTTATTATTGAAGATCAAAAGTCTGGGTGTGGGACAAGCACAAAACGGCAATATTTACATAATGATACTGAAAAAAGGTGAAAAAGACATTATAGACTACTAGAACAAATTTCTTAACACACTTTCATTGTAAAGATAACTATAAAAGTGTGAAATTTCCCCTTTTTCTGTTTTTCATACAATATGATCAAAGGACATAATAAGTGCCCATAGTCTAAGAATCACCCACAAATTGCTGTGTGCTTAGAGTGCAATGATGCTGTACGAATGCTGTTAACAGTGTTTGACCTGAGTCTACAAATAAAAACTGGTGATGTTCATCAATCATTTGATTGTAACATAGTGGTAACCTTCACACCTTTAATAGTCTTGTCAGTCATTCTCTTTCCAAACAATTTAACAGGCAGGTCTGCCCAGTTTACATGTGCAGTGAGAAGTGAAAAATGGTGATGGAGGCAGGGGCGTAGGCAGAAATCATAAAACGGGTGGGCCCAGAAAAAATCAGACGGCCCAACCTTTGGGGTTGTAGGTAAGGTGTAGGTATTATAATACACCGTTTGAAAAAGTGTGCCTCGTTTGGACATCGCAAGCAACGTTATCACTTAGCCTACAGCACTGGCAAAGTGAGCACACAGACGTGACACGTCAGACACAAGTACGCTTCATGATAATGCAAGCTGCAGTGCAGCACCCCACACCACAACACACACACACACATTCAGTGCAAGTCTGGTAGCCTACTTGGCTCGGCCTAAACCCAAAACGTCAATACGAGGTCTCTTAGATAATAAACCGACCCTTTTATTTTTTTTTTAACTATGGATTTGAATGACATGCGATTACACCAATCATGCTTGAACCCTCGTGCGCATGCGTGAGTTTTTTCAGCGTGTCGGTGACGTCATTTCCCTGTGGGCAGGCCTTGAGTGAGATGTGGTCCCGCCCTCTCAGCTGAATCCTTTGTTTCACACGCTGCTCGAGACGGCGCGCGTTGCTTTATCAAAATTTTTTCTGGACCTGTGAGGAATATCCGAGTGGACACTATTCGAGAAATTAAGCTGATTTTCTGTGAAAAGTTTAACAGCTGATGAGAGATTGTGGGGTGTTTCTGTCGGTGTAAGGACTTCCCACGGACGGGACGTCCTGCAGCGCTTCCAGGCGCTGTCGTCGGCCTGTTCGAGCTGAAAACATCCTAATTTAAGGCTTAATTCACCCAGGGAAGTCGTCAGAGAACAGAGAACTTTCAGAAGAAGCCGGCATGAGGAATTTATGCGGACATTCCACTGTTTAAGGACATTTTTTAATGAAAGACGTACGCGCAAATTCGCCGAGTCGTTTCCGTGACGACTCGGCAAATCTGTGTGCGCCGCGACAGGAAAAACACCTCCGTGTTGAAAACCATTTGTAGAATTCAGGCGGCTTTTAATGGCTTTCAACAAGTGAGTAACTGAGAAATGTTTAACAGCTTGGGCATGTTCCAACTTGCCCGTTAAGATTTCCAACGGAGGTGTTTTTCCTGCCGCCGACCCCCCGCGGTCGGGTCCAGCCGACATGCGACTCTGCCCGCACGTTCTTTCATTACAAAATGACCATTAACAATGGAATGTCCGAATAAACTCCTCATGCCGACTTCTTCTGAAAGTTCTCTGTTCTCTGACGACTTACTGGGTCAACAACGAGCCTGAAATGTGGAAGTTTTCAACTTGAAACGGCGAGACGCTGCCGCCTCGAAGCGCAGATCGCCGTCAGGCGCAGTGGACCGCCTAAAGCAACACTACCAGACCACAATCTCTCATCAGCCTTTAAAATTTTTACCGAACACCAGCTGAATTTATTGAATGGTGTCCACTCAGTTGTGCCTTACAGTTTTGAAAATTTTTTATCAAACAAAGCAACAGTCTCTGAGCCATTCCTCAACAATGAAAAAAATCGACGAGCGGGTGGACGACTCCTCACTCAAAGACTGCCACAGGCGAATGACGTAACCGGACAGGCATGAAAATCTCTCGCATGCCCACGAGGGTTCAAGCATGTCTGATGTAACACACGTGATTCAAATCATGGTTTTTTGAAAAAAATAATAAAGGTCGGATACTTTTCTAATAGACCTCGTAGGTATTTAAATAAGGCATGTTTCAAAAATGAATTCCAAGTTTAATGATGAACACATCTCAGCCAACTGCACAGCGCTGCTGTGCACAGTTACACAGACGCAAAGTGTCAGGACACAAGCACCCCATGGAAATGCACGCAGCAACGCAATGCTTAGTCATGTAAAGTCCTTTAAAATAAAAATTCAAAATATATCCGCAACATGAAAACAGGGTTGGCTCGGCGGCCAAATTAGAAATTGATAAACAATGGAAACCATGGCTTGGCGGCCAAATAAAAAACCATCAGAACGGACACCACATGATTTGTGGCAGTTGCAATTAATATTAACAATTAGGCATATTAGAAGAAAAAGTAATTAACGGTCTCACACTTACATTTGATGAATCCTTTTAATGCTACAGCAGGAGACGACTGGGTTTTTTTGTTGAACTCTCTTATCACGTCATAGTCCAATGATTCAGTCAGTTTTCTTTCAAGGGAAAGCACAGAGAGTGCATTCAGTCTGTGAGTCAACATGGATGTTCTGGTGGACGTTTTTATCCATTTAACAGTAGAAAACAGCCGGTTCAACAGCGCATGTTGTTTATTGGCATTGTGATGGAGGCCCGCAGAAGACTATTTATTTGAGGAAAAATGTGCTCCCTCGTTTATCGCGGGAGTTACGTTCAAAAATAACCCGCGATAACGAAATCCGGCGAAGTAGTCAGCGTTAGTTTTTACAATTATTATAGATGTTTAAGGCTGTAAAACCCCTCACTACACACTTTATACACTTTCTCAACAGGCATTAACATTTTCTCACTTTTATCTCCTGTGTAACACTCTCTTTTTTCTTTTGCAGAACACAATGCGCAGCTCTCCCTTCGCTCACTGCCTCTGGAGGTACGGATGCGGGACCCGCAAAGAATCCAAGTCCTCTCTCGGTGGCCACGGAAGCTCTGCGGCTGCGATCAACATCCGATCAAAACACGAGTGTATCTCTGAACCTGTTGCCAGATTTGGCGCAATTCCGCACAGCAGACAGGAGGAGGTGGCCCGCTGCTGCATTTACCGAGCCCGCAGAAAACGCATTGGAGGCAGTGAGAGCAATCGCGGTGATGCCGACCAGTGCCGTGAACGGCCCGCCTGATAAGGACACAGAACACAATGCGCCGTTAAAAAAAAGCATGCAAAATTGCACTAAAACAATCCGTGACACTTCGAGGCCGCGAAAGGTGAACTGCGTTATAGCGAGGGACCACTGTACTCTGAAAATGAATTAATAAAAATCACAGATGAATCAGATTTTTTTTGACAATTATTAATTGTTGCTCAGTGCTAATGCAATACCATATCATAGGAATGCAATGAGGCAACAGGAGACTGTCGAGTGTTGACTCAGCCTTCTCATTGGATGGGACGGGCCTGGCTGACAAGTGGGCGGGCCCAGGCCCATCCAGGCCCACCTTGGCTACGATGGAGGTATCATAGCATGGATGACCACGTAAATGATTAAGGCATTTTTTTTTTAAGTTTAAGTTTGTGGAGAGTGATGTTAAAGAGAAAATGCTTGATGATAACGAAAACAAAATGATTTGTGCTTTTCATTGTTTGTTTGTAACCCATTGACAAACGTGTGGCTGAGCAGTACCATAGTGCACTGCAGGATCTGTCTGTGAATATTGATGCACTATATTGTGACCATAAAGGCATAAACAAATAAAAAACAAATTAAAAATATTTTACTATATATATATATATATATATATATATTTTTTTTTTGGAATATATAAAAAGGTAGTGAAAGTCAGCATGTGATTTTGTGAACAACCTTTTGGAAAAGTGAGAAGGTAAAAATGTAGTATTGCTTAAAAATAATATTTTTACTGTATGTACACACACACACACACACACACACATAAATAAAGTAGTGAAAAGCTTGTAATTTTTTGAACAACCTTTTGGAAAGTGAGAAGGTTAAAAAAATGTACTATTGCTTAAAAGATTATATATAAATAAAATTTCTTTACTGTTCTGTATTATGCCTACCAGTTGTCAATGGATGAGAGAGATTGCATGATTCAAATTATTGCTTTTTGTCTATGTCTGTACAAAATGAATAACTAACTAAATAAATAAATAAATAAATCTCAAAAGCTGATTGCCAGGTATCAATAAATTTTTCGGGAAGATGCTGACATGTGAATGGGAAGAGGTAATTAAATTAAAGAACTGATGCATATCTAACTCAAATGTTTTATCTTGAATAATGTAACATGCATTTTCCTTCAGATACTTTCCTTAAGTTTTCGCCATATGACATCAAACAGTTGTGATGAGGTTGACACTTATTCCAATTTCCCTACTTTTGTCACTTGAGGGACATGACGGTGAATGCAAATCAGTGGTAGTTATCAGTTATTCCTTATCTCCAATTGGACTGTGGTATAAGCAGGATAAGAATGGCAGTCCAGACATCTTTCTCCCCAACAACATCCTAGATTCCAATGAAACCCCACCAAATTTCTCACCTAGAATGAGTATAATATGTCCAGGGTATTCTGGGTCTAACCTGAGTTTTCCTATTAAGTTAGAACTGGCCAGAAAGAAACACAAGATAGTCATCTCTTTAGAGACATGGTTTACTGTATACGCCACTTCATTCTGACATGGAAAAAAAATGTAATGGGCTCAGAATAAACCATGGATGTTCATGAGACCTCATTTGGCCATCACCAGTGAGCATCTCTCTGCAAGTGATAAAGTAAAGTCAATTAAGATGATTTATGGCCAGATAACAGTACTGATGACCATATGATGCCTTCAAAATCATTTGTTTTCTCTGAGTTCACAAGATGCCAGTGAATTTTACAAAAGGGGTTCAAAGCACATCATACTCAAGTTTGCTTTGAAGTTTTTTCTTTTTTTTTTTCTTAAATGAAAGAGGCCACCATAGAGTACTATTAAAAAAAGAAATGTGTTTTAGAGCAAGCAAAAAAAAAAAAGTGCAGCTATGCTTACCAAAATCAGTGTTAAAAAATAAGAAAACACACACACACACAACAGTAAAAATCTATAAATATATCCACTGAACAGCCTGTAATTAACAAAAAGTATAAACCTGTGTAATTGAAAAAAAAAAAGAAAAAAAAAGAAAACACACAAACCAACTGTATTGCCTTGCACCGCTTGGAGCCCAATGAAAGATAAGACCCTTGAAGTTTGTGCTTAGTCACTCGTACAATTATTGGCTATTCTCTCACATCCTGGTTCAACACACTAGTTCATTTCTCCCCATATACTGGTGAAGTTCATCTCAGTTGTGTGACAGAGAGGCTGCACACAGAGTGCCACAGACAGGGCATGTCTTAGGCACCCTCACCTCACTGCAACATAAATATTCCCACAATTACCAGCATGCTCAGCGACTGATGTACTGCAGCTGTTTCTCTCACATCCAGCACAAGAAACATGACCCTTCCACTAGCACACAGTGTATAAATTTGACACCAGTACCTAGGGGTGTCTAATATCACAGGACACAAAAATGTGGTTAAGTTGTTGCTAAGTGGATTAATTAAGGTATAAAGATATAACAGGCTGACATGCTGGCCAGAAAGCTTTACAGAGACAAGGCAAATTAGTAATATATTAATGTGAACGAAGAGGGTAGTGCACTTTCTTTTAAAATGGAAGGCGTGCCCCATTCTACATATAGATTTGCATCTAGATTGGGAAGTGGGAGGGGCACAGAAATTTCTGTTTTTGCACAACCATCGAAGGAAATTCAAATTCTCCATTACTTTGTAGACCTATGGACCAGTGTTTTCTAGTCAGATTTATCCAAGAGCAACCCCAGGAGTAGAGAGGATTAGAAGCACCCTTCCCAGAGTGTCGCACTCAGAGCAAAAACACAGAGGATGTGTCTCTTCCCAGATAGATCTCTTTCAGTCCAGCTTCTTGTTCTGACTTTAACACAAAGTTAACACTCCAGTCTTTCATCGCCAACTGTACATGGTAATCAAACCATTCCAGTCGTATCTTTCTGAACTTTCCCCCATCAAACTCCATTGTGTCAATGTTTACAATGTGCTTGAGCAATAACAGGTGAAGTTGCTCATAAACATTAAGTTTCTTAAATATTTATTATGGCCACTCTTAAAACTTCAGTTATCTTTATAATTTTATTACTGGTAAATTTTAGAATTGATTTAGATGAGATATACTGATTATCTCACAGGAATATATCACAATTATCTGGGAACTACTTTATGCGCAGGAATTCATCAAGCACATCGGTCGAGGGCGCGTACTAACACAGAATATCCATAAACTGGACAGTGGTTCGGCCATAACCAGAGCGTCCACTTTTAGCTTGGCATAAACTAAGATAGTGGCACTCGTGAGAGTGTGGATTAGAAGTTCTGACTTGATTTTAAATATTTCCATTTCCTGTGGAAATTGTACATCTAAACAGAAAAATTCCAGTTCCTTTCATTGGGAGTGTTGTGAATCTACTTTAATTGGTGAAAATGTCAGACAGATCAAATAAGACCCCCTAGAAGAGAAGCTATTTCATGTTTTGACTTGATTTTCAATAATTCTATTTCCTCTGAAAATTGTAAATTGTAAAGATGCCTTCACACATATAACATGAATGTGGACGAATCAGGCTGAATGGGAGAAACATGGAAAATCCGAGCCGCAGTCAGGAGAGACAGACATTTGCCCAACCGCGAATACCCAAAATATGTTTGATTCGCGCACGTTCGGTGTGCAGTAGTTTCAGATTCCAGGTAGCCTGCGCCTGGAACACAGTACAAAACAGGAAGACATACAAACAAAATAAAGAAGAATAGCAGAAAACACTACAGTGCAGCAGGAATATGCCAAACACACAACCAATGCCGTATGTGTGCCACCCAAAGTCTGACAAGGAGGGGAAGGGGGTTGGGGTTGGTAAGGTTAGACCTTACTTGTGTGAAACGCATTGAGACAACTTTGTTGCAATTTGGTGCTATATAAATGAAAATAAATTGAAACTGATGGGGCATGCCAGGACAAGCAAAGTCAAGTTCAACTCTTATTCAACACAAAATGAATAAGAAAAAGCTTGACAAAAAAAAAAAAAAAAGTCATCTACAAGTTTGTGGATCAGCTCTTAAACATTTAATTTCATGAACTCTCCACATTTTTAGGAGAGTTTAAACATTTCCCACTCCAAATTAATTTATCAAAAGTCAATGAAATCAATGCTGCAAAGGGTTCCTTAACCAACCAATCTAGACAGCAGTTAGATGTAAAATTGGACACATTAAGCAGCACTCAAACACCAATAAAGTATATAAAATATTTCACAACCATTGGTGTTTTTGGACTTAATTTGTTATTTCCTTTTGAAGTCTGTTTGTTTGAATTCCTGTGGATTTCCATTCCTTTTCAGCTGCTTCAAATCAGTGGCAATGACTGATCAGGTAATGAGCAGCTGGCTTGCTGCTGCTGGTGCACTCTGGGAAGTGTAGTTGTTGTTTTTTTTTTTTCCAGCGTAACCCTAATGATATGGAGGAAAAGGTCTATTCTTGTGATTCAGCTCAACAAGCAGGGCAAGCAGCATACTGTGCACACCAGCATGTTGCTGTGATAATCATAATGTCTCATATATGTTGTACAATTGTATGCAAAAGTCTGGGCATCTCTGATAATTTTCATGATTTTCCTTTATAAATCATTGGTTGTCTGGATCAGAAATTTCAGTTAAATATATCATATAGCAGACAAACACACTGATATTTGAGAAGTGAAATGAAGTTTCTAGTATTTACAGAAAGTGTGCAATAATTTATTTAAACAAAATTAGACATGTGCATAAATTTGGGCACCCTTGTCATTTTATTGATTTGAATACATTTATCACTAATTATTGGAACACAAAATTGGTTTGGTAAGCTCACCGACCCTTGACCTCCTTAATGAGAAAGGGTATTTAAGGTGGCCATTTACAAATGTTTCTCCTCTTTGCATCTCTTCTAAAGAGGGGCAACATGGGACTCTCTAAACAACTCTCAAATGACTTGAAACAAAGATTGCTCAACATCATGGTTTAGGGGAAGGATACAAAAAGCTAAGAGCAGAGCAGAGATTTCAGCTGTCAGTTTCCACTCTGAGGAACATAGTGAGGAAATGGAAGACCACAGGCACCGTCCTTGTTAAGGCTCAATGTGGCAGGCCAAGAAAAATCTCAGATAAGCTGAGGGGAAGGATGGTGAGAACAGTCATAGTCAACTACAGACCTGCTCCAAAGACCTACAACATAATCTTGTTGCAGATAGTGTCTCTGTGCATCGTTCAACTATATAGCGCACTTTGCACAAAGAGATGCTATATGATGCTGTAATGCAGATGAAGCTTCTTCTGTGTACACACCACAAACAGATTCGCTTGAGGTATGCTAAAGCACATTTGGACAAGCCAGCTTCATTTTGGAATAAGGTGCTGTGGACTGATGAAACTAAAATTGAGTTATTTGGACAGAACAAGGTCGGGGGGGGGGGGGCTATTCATGGCTGAAAAAGAACACAGCATTCCAAGAAAAAAAAAAAATTGATACCTACAGTAAAATTTGGAGGTTTGTCCATCATTCTGTGTGGCTGTGTGGCCAGTGCAGGTACTGGGAATCTTGTTAAAACTGAGGGTCACATGGATTACAGTCAACATCATCAGATTCTTCAGAACAATGTTCATGAGTCAGTGACAAATTTGAAGTTGCACCTGCATGGATGGTGTGTTTGTGGCCGTCACCACAATTTGATTTTGGGTGCTCTCAAGGGGATCAAGACTCTGGTGTCCTAGATTAAGGTATGGATGCTCACTAATTAGACAACAGACTGATGCTGTCACTGCTTGTTCATCTGTGGTTGTTTGTCCTGGTAAGTTGTATGGTTGGGGCCCCGTCTCCTTGGTGTCTCACTTCTCATCACTTCACATTTATTGCCTTCACCACTTGTCTTTCGTTCTTGTCTGTCTTCATGTTGTTTTGGTGGTCGGCCTTTCCTGATAGAAGTTGTCGGTTGGCTTTGAGTAGGATTGTGTAGGGTGATCGGGAAGGGCGGATGGGGGTCACACACGCACACCACGTTCACTCACCCACTACATACCTTCTGTCTTGCAAGAATAATTTGCATATATGTGTATTAATGTACAGAAATGGTTCTGCCAGTGTGGCATTTACCATTACTATATATGCAGACGGGGGGAAAAATAAAAATATACAGCACACTTTGCACAAAGAGACGCTGGATGAGAGAGTAATGCAGAGGAAGCTTTTACTGTGTGCATGCCACAGACAGAGTTGCTTGTAAAAAGCACATTTGGACAAGCCAGCTTCATTTTGAAATAAGGTGCTGTGGACTGATGAAACTAAAATTGAGTTATTTGGACATCACAAGGGTCAGTATGCATGGCAGAAAAAGAACACAGCATTCCAAGAAAAACACTTGCTACCTACAGTAAAATTTGGAGGTGGTTCCATCATGCTTTGTGGGTTTGTGGCCAGTACAGGTACTGGTAATCTTGTTAAAGTTGAGGGTCACACAGATTACAGTCAATATCAGCAGATTCTTGAGAACAATGTTCATGAATCAGTGAGAAAGTTGAAGTGCACCTGGGCTGGATCTTTCAACAAGACAATGACCCTAAACACTGTTCATAATCTATACAGGCATTCATGCAGAGAACAAGTACAGTGTTCTGGAATGGCCATCTCAGTCTCCATACCTGAATATTATTGAAAATCTGTGGTGTGATTTTAAGCGGGCTGTCCATGCTCAGAAACCAACAAACCTGAGATGTTTTCGAAAGAAGAATGAAATGCCTTCAATCAGATTCCAGACTCTCATTGGAAGCTATAGGAAGTGTTTAGAGGCTGTTATTTCTACAAAAGGAGGATCTAGTAAATATTGATGAAATATTGATATTCTTTTGGGGTGCTGAAATTTATGCACCTGCCTAATTTCACTTCTCAAATATCACTGTGTTTGTCTGCTATATGATAAACTGAGGAAAATAAGTATTTGAACACCCTGCGATTTTGCAAGTTCTCCCACTTAGAAATCATGGAGGGGTCTGAAATTTTTCATCTTAGGTGCATGTCCACTGTGAGACACATAATCTAAAAAAAAAAAAAAAAATCCGGAAATCACAATGTATGATTTTTTAAATAATTTATTTCCATGTTACTGCTGCAAATAAGTATTTCAACACCTGCCAATCAGCAGAAATTCTGGCCCTCAAAGACCTGTTAGTCCGCCTCTGAAAGGTCCACCTCCACTACACCTATTATTCCAAATTAGAAGCACCTATTTGAGGTTGTTAGCTGCATAAAGACACCTGTCCAACCCACACAATCAGTAAGATTCCAACTACTAATATGGCTAAGACCAAAGAGCTGTCCAAAGACACCAGAGACAAAATTGTAGACCTCCACAAGGCTGGAAATGGCTATGGGACAATTGCCAAGCAGCTTGGTGAAAAAGATCAACTGTTGGGGCAATTATTATAAAATGGAAGAAGCTAACCATGACTGTCAATCTCCCTTGGACTGGGGCTCCATGCAAGATCCCACCTTGCAGCGTATCAATGATCCTAAGGAAGGTGAGGAATCAGCCCAGAACTGCACGGGAGGAGCTGGTCAATGACCTGAAGAGAGCTGGCACCATTGTTTCCAAGGTTACTGTGGGTGATACACTAAGACGTCACGGGTTAAAATCATGCATGGCACGGAAGGTTCCCCTGCTTAAATCAGCACACGTCCAGGCCCGTCTTAAGTTTGCCCATGACGATTTGGATGATCCAGAGGAGTCATCGGAGAAAGTTATGTGGTCAGATGAGACCAAAACAGAACTTTTTGGTCTTAATTCCACTCGCCGTGTTTGGAGGAAGAAGAATGCTGAATACCATCCCAAAAACACTGTCCCTACTGTATAGCATGGGGATGGAAGCATCATGCTTTGGGGGTGTTTTGCTGCACATGGGACAGGACGACTGCACTGTATTAAGGAGAGGATGATCGGGGCCATGTATTGTGAGATTTTGGGGAACAACCTCCTTCCCTCAGTTAGAGCATTGAAGATGGGTCATGGATGGGTCTTCCAACATGACAATGACCCGAAGCGCACAACCAGGATAAGCAAGGAGTGGCTCCGTAAGAAGCATATCAAGGTTCTGGAGTGGCTCCAGTGTCTCCAGACCTAAACCAAATAGAAAATCTTTGGAGGGAGCTCAAAGTGCGTGTTGGTCAGCGACAGCCCAGTAACCTGGCTGATCTAGAGAAGATCTGTGTGGAGGAATCGGCCAAAATCCCTGCTGCAGTGTGTGCAAACCTGGTGAAAAACTACAGAAATATTAACATTTATTTTCACAGGTGTTGAAATACTTATTTGCAGCAGTAACATACCTATAAATTATTTTAAAAAAAAACATACATTGTGTTTTACTGATTTTTTATTTTTTTTTAGATTATGTCTCTCACAGTGGACATGCACCTAAGATGAAAATTTCAGACCCATTCATGATTTCTAAGTGGGAGAACTTGCAATATCGTAGGGTGTTCAAATACTTATTTTCCTCACTGTATATTTAACTGAAATTGTTGATCCAAACAACCAATCATTTATAAAGGAAAATCTTGGAAATCATCAGGGCTGCCCAAACCTTTACATACCACTGTATTTCCCATGGGAGGGAAGGACAATTTGCTAAATGATGTCCATCATGGACATGACAGCCCGTCCAGATGTGTGCACTGGACAGTGATTGCCCTGCACTCCGGCCGCCTTTCGAGCATTCTCCACCTCAGCCGCACCTCGACAATGTTGGATTGGGGGGCACATGACATATTCACAAGCCATTCGTGGTGCTTGGGGGGTGGACATGACACACTGACCAACCTTTGAGCTTTCACCACCTCGACAACACCTTGACAATGGTGTCCTGAGCAGTACATTCATGCTGGCTGAGCAAATGGGCCCTCATTTGAGCCTGCTGTTGGAAGTCTGTGGGTGGCACCACAACTGTGGCTGAGTGTGGGTCCAGTGGGCATTAGCCCACCATTCCCCCTCATTCAGTCTGTGGTGGCTGGCTCGATTGGGATATTTGTCCAGGATTTGATGTGGCCGAACATTTCATACAGCCTCGCGACCGCAGTCCAAATGATCTGTCTTGCATACAGACTTGCAGTATGAACGTTGCGACTTCAGTGGAATGGAGGTATGACAGCATCTCGACTGTTGTTTGATTTGGTTTCTAATGCAAGCGCAACAGGAATGTGGTGTACCTGTGCTGTGGCCGAATGGATATGATGACTGCTGTGAGACTGCTGTATGAGGCTTTTGAGTGCAGTTCAAATTTACACAACTGTCATCCAAATCCTTCTTCATATGCCATTCTGCCTCATTTGTGCTATGTGTGAAAGCACCTTAAAATACTGGCTGCATAATTTTGTGACCCACTGGACTTATTTTGCTTGGCAGAAATTTTCAGACTGGCCAATAAGAACCCAGTGGAACAATGAGGATTTGATATTTTGATTTGATTTCAAACATTTCCACTTCATTGTGAAATTGTAGGTGTAAAGTTCAAAATTCTGGCTCCATTATCTTGTGCTGTTGTGGGCATTGTTTGCTTGGTAGAAATGTCAGAATGATCCAAATAGAACACCAAGACATGTAAGAATTTGACCTAATTTCGAATATTTCCCAATCAGTTGGTAACTGTAGATGTCAAATCACAATTTTGGCTCCAATATTTTGTGGCTATACAGACCTATATTATGTACTGTGCATCCAGAAAGTATTCACAGCGCTTCACTTTTAGATTAGATATACTTTATTGATCTCACAGTGGAGAAATTACGTTTACACTCCAGTTACCTCAGACAGCAATTAGTCCACAATTATTACTTGTTTACTGTAATAATGGCACACATCAGAATTAAAGGCAACACAGACACATTTAACATTGTTTATGTGCACTAAGTTTGAAGAAGTCCGTTATCCGAATTGAGGCAAGTGGGTGAAGGCCACGCAGCAACCCTGAGATGTGCCGCCATCAGCTTGGGGGGGGGATGTGGGCTGCAGTTAAAACTGCACTGCCCCTGCCGAAGGGGGAAGGAGTGACGATAGCAGGCCTCTGAAATCTTCAGCTTCAACTGCAAGGCACGCATCTGCTCCAAGATGTCATCCAATTTGCGTCTGAGTTCAAGAGTCATCGCAGTCTGAGAATGTACTGCCTTGCCAACCTCATTAATCATGACGGACAATCAAGGGGCCGTGGATCTTGATGCCACCGTCTTGCCAATTTACCAGTAGATCAGGGCAGCACATAAGCTAAAAGTACCAGCCCTGCTACCATGAGACCAAAAATAAATAAATCCTCGACATCCTCAACGGAGAAAGGCACCAAGCATGCAACACGCCTAGACCCAGAGGAGTCGAGGACATAGCCCGCAGGATCCGTTCCATCTGGGCAGGTAGGATCCCCCGGTCCTGACCTTCTTGCAGAAAAAATGGTGTCAATAGCGTTCAGAGACCAGCTGATCATTTCCATGGTTAATCCAATAGTAGTCAAATAGATCCAGAATCCAATATAATTTGAGGAATTCACAGTCTGGTGAAGTAGGGACTTGAAGGTTAAAGGCAGAGAACAGAGATAAGGGAGAGTGGAGGAGATGCGGCCGCCCTCTTCGGAGTCCCAAGTTGTTTCCACATTTTGTAATGTTACACCATTATTCCAAAATGGAGTATTTTTTTTTTTCTACTCAAAAGTCTACTCAGAATACCCCATAATGAAAATGTGAAAAAAAGTTTTTGTTTTTTTTCTTTTTTGCAAATTTATTAAAATAAACAACAAAGAAATCACACGTACAAAAGTATTCACACCCTTTGCTCAATATTTTGGTGATGCACCTTTGGCAGCAATTACAGCCTCAAGTCTTCTTGAATATGCTCCCATAAGCTTGTCACACCTACCTTTGTGCAGCAAGCTCCATCAGGTTGGATCAAAAGCTTCAGTGCGCACAGGCATTTTCAGATCTCTCCAGAGATGTTCAGTCAAATTCAGGTGTGGGGTCTGGCTTGGCCATTTAAGGACATTCACAGAGTTGTCCTGAAGACACTCCTTTGTTTACCCTCATCTCATCTTCAACTGCTTTTCCGGTTCGGATCGCAGGGGCAACAGCTCCAGCAGGGGACCCCAGACTTCCCTTTCCTGTGCCACATTGACCACCTCTGACTGGGGGATCCCGAGGTGTTCCCAGGCCAGTGTGGAGATATAATCCTCCACCTAGTCCTGGGTCTTCCCCAGGGCCTCCTCCCAGATGGACATGCCTGGAACACCTCCCTAGGGAGGTGCCCAGGAGGCATCCTTACCAGATGCCCGAACTACCTCAGCTGGCTCCTTTCAACAGGATGGAGCAGTGGCTCCACTCAGAGCTCCCCATGGATGACCAAACTTCTCACCTTATCTCTAAGGGAGACACCAGGCACCCTCCTACAGAATCACATTTTGGCGGCTTGTACCCGCAATCTAGTTCAACCTTCATGACCATAAATGAGAGTAGGAACGAAGATTGACCAGTAGATCGAGAGCTTCGACTTTTGGCTCAGCTCCCTTTTTGTCACAATAGTACGGTAGAGTGAATGTAGTACCGCCCCTGCTGCACCGATTG
Organism: Thalassophryne amazonica; assembly: GCF_902500255.1. NCBI lineage: Eukaryota > Metazoa > Chordata > Actinopteri > Batrachoidiformes > Batrachoididae > Thalassophryne > Thalassophryne amazonica. Next base: position 145,840,697 of record NC_047103.1, on the reverse strand, counting down.
TCCAGCCAATCTCACGCTCCATTGTCTCCTCACTCGTGAACAAGGCCCCAAGGTACTTGAACTCCTTCACTTTCGCCAAGACCGTATTCCCTACCTGTAATAGGCAATTCATCGGGGTCCTGCCGAGAACCATGGCCTCAGATTTAGAAGTGCTGATCCTCGTCCCAGCCGTTTCACACTCAGCTGCGAACCAATCCAGTGAGTGTTGGAGGTCACTGGCCAATGAAGCCAACAGAACCACATCATCTGCAAAAAGCAGTGATGAGACCCTGTGCCCACCAATCTGGATCCCTCCTCCCCCTGACTACGCCTCAATTTCCTGTCCATGAATATCACAAACAGGATTGGTGACAAGGCGCATCCCTGGCGGAGGCTAACCTCCACTGGAACGAGTCCAACTTACTGCTAAGCACCTGACCACAGCTCTCACTTTGTGAGTACAGAGATTGAATGGCCCTGAGAAGGGACCCCCTCACTCCATACTCCCGCAGCACCTCCCACAGTATCTCTCGGGGAACATGATCATACATCTTCTCCAAGTCCACAAAACACATGTAGTCTGGGTGGGCATACTCCCAGGCACCCTCCAGGATCCTTGTGAGAGTGAAGAGCTGGTCGGTTGTTCCACGACCAGGACGGATTGTTCCTCTTCAATCAGAGGTTCACCAAACCCTCCTTTCCAGCACCCTAGAGTAGACTTTACCAGGGAGGCTGAGTCGTGTGATGCCCCTGTAGTTGGCACACACTCTCGGTTCCCCACTCTCGGGCCCTCCTTTGTTTACCCCCCAAATATTAATCAGCTGTAAAATGTGAATTATCCACAAACTGTGAATTGCAAAATGTGATATCTGAAAAAAAAAAAAAAATCTCCCGAAACATGAACGCAGGTCTCGCAAAGTGTAACTCTTTTGGAGGTCAACATGTTTGATATCTTGGTTGTGTGCTTAATATCATGACCTGGACTTTTTGATTCATGTTTGCTCTGTTTAATTCTGCTTGGTTTGGTTTTGATTAGTTTTTTCTGTGTGTGCTATCTCTTGTTGGGTATTTCCTGCTTGGGCTTTTTCTTTCCCTGTCTCTCTTGTCTGTTTCTTGGTGTTTGGTGGTGGGCGGTGCACACTGTCTGGGCCACACCCTGTTCTGGAGTTTTCCAAACACACCTGTTTGTAATCTGTAGCTCATCACCAGGATGTATATAAGCTTCACTGGTTGCACTAATTCTCCGCCAGATCATTGTTCCTTTGCTTCCAGCTCCATTCCCTGTGTTTTCCTCACCTTGCCTGTTTCCTGCTGTTTTTGACCTTCTGTCTGTTTTTTGATCCCCTGATGTACCTGATTTGTTTGCTCTTTTTGGACTGCCTTTTTGTGTACCAAATCCTGGTCCACGTCACATCATGACCCGTCCACCTCACATCAGCAACCCTTGGCTCCTCCCATGCACCATGTACCATTCCCATCTCCTCCCAGATCGCATCATCAACCATCCCGGGCTCCTCCACCAACATCCCTGGCTACTCCAACAACATCCCTGGCTCCTCCGCATCCCTTCATCCCTCCTCCACATGCCGCATCTTTCTGTCCTCCTCCGGCCCCCCATCAACCCTACTATTATTCTTCGTCAGCTGCACAACGGACCAATTCCCAGCAGCCTGTTACACCATCACCATATAATGTCCCAGTTTGGTCTCCCCTCCTACCACCCAGCACATCTGCACAACACCCCCCCAGAACACATAGTACACTTCAGTCAGATCCAGCACATCATCCCCATGCCCCTTCACCATATTATCCTTTTCAGCACCCAGACACAATCCTGAACTTCACCGCATCGGACTTCAATATGTCGCTATTATCAAATATTGAATCATCAACCCCAAAACCGCCAACTCCTGTAAACGCTGAAAGTGAAGAGAGTGATGCAGATGTTGTTTGAGTGTTGTTGTTTTATGTTTAGTGACTCTAGTTGTGAATGTTGTCATCTTTGTTGAAATAAAGTTTTATTTTTTTTTTACATAGAGGCTCTTGTTTCAGAGTTTGATTTGTGTGACAAATTTTAATTTGTCATCATTTAGCTTTGCGTTTCACAGTGTATTTGCAGGAAGTTGTCAAGGTCGTCTGGAGTTTTTCCACTCCATGGAATTTCAGTGTTTCATTTAGCTGGGAAATTGAGTGAGACTCCATGACAATATCAAAGCAATCTGTTGTCTTGAAGACTTCAACTTCTTACACCATTTTATACGGCAATATATCAAATATCACACTTCTGAGAATCTTTTCCACATTTCTCCTGTTTTGAGTGACATTGTCACCCATAAAATGGTGTGTGTCTGTGTTTGGGCCATTCGCACCTCCAAAGGAAGTGTTGGCGCTTTTGCATGCCAAAAAAGAAGTGTGTTTTTAATGTGACAACACTTGAGCACAATAAAATCATATTGTATTATCTTTTGGGACTTGCATTTCACACTTTTTAGTTTGGCAGGAAGTTAACTGTACATTGCTATTATTCATTTATTGCACACGCCAATAACATAATGTGTTTTCTCTGCTGAGACCCTTATAGCACGGTCTTTCATTTAGCAGAGTTTTAATTATTATATTTTTCATAAAGGCTGTCACCTCTTTGGATCTGCAATGTCTCTTATTACAGGATTTCAGTCTTTCATTTAGCTGGGAAATTGAGCAATACTCCATGACTATATTAAAGCAATCTGTTGTCTTTGAGACTTCAACCTCGTACACTGTATTATATACAGTGTTGGGAGGGTTACTTTAAAAATGTATTCCGATACAGTTACTAGTTACCTGTTGAAAAATGTAGTCAGTAACATAATCCAAGTACCATAATATTAAAGTAATGTAATTTGATTACTTTCAATTACTTCTGGATTACTCCAATATCAAATATGCTAATACAGACAAAAGAAACTAAATATAAATAGTCTTGACCGCATAGTACAGTTTATTAAGCAAAAATAAAACTGCTTCTTTTACATGGCATGCTCTGTTTTACTTCACATTATGAATTAAGAGCACCCACAATATTGTTTTAAACACACCCAGTATTCACCTGCTAAATTTTCAACAAAAAACGCCAAACAAATGAAGGATAATGAAAACTCAGGCGGTGTGCGGATGAATTTGTAATTAAAAGTGGCTTGCAAAACAAAACAAAAAAATTCTGCTACTTGTTCAGTAAATTCGCACCATGTTTAACATATCAGTCCACTTATTGAACTTTCAAAATAAGAACAAAAGCATAATGAAAACCATTAAGTAAATACTGTCAGTAAGGAGTCGTGATCGCCATTTTAATTCCAGGCAAGTTAGTGATTTGCGTGCAAAGAAGTTCAAGAAACAGGTGGAATATGCCGGAAAGCTGCGCATGTTGGCAAAGCCACAAATGGAGGAACAAGGGAGACAATATTTCCTTCCATAAGTAAGTGGTTTTGGTTATTCTAGTCACTTTTTTCGTGATATTTGGATGATAAACAGCTGTATGTTTCCTGCCATACCTATGTTGCCTGATGACACGGACCATTAACTCTTCACTTATGTCTACTTGATATTTTCCACTGCTAGACCAGTGTCTAGTTAGTGATAAAAATTGTTCGACAAGACGGGATTTTTTTTTTTAATTTGCACCTTAAAATAATGAGATTATAATGACCCGCGCTGTGCCGCTCACACTCACGCCCACACATAGAGATGTGTACCCACACCACTGACTTCATGAATGAAACTCGGTCAATAAAGGATAATTGTGTAAAAATATAATATATATAAATGTATATTGTAATGGTTTTAGGAGCTGCAGCAGCTGCTGCAGGTCGCCTCAGCTCAGCAGCTGGAACAGCGCAGATCCGTGTAACTTTCAACACTAATATTTGGGAATGTGTGTGTGTCCGAGTAAGTTTAATACTTTCCTGACATAATTTAATGTAATTTAATTTTACTGGCTCAATATCCAGGTCAAAATGGCATTTTTTAACACGTATTGAAACTCCATTGAAAATGCATTAACATCCGGGTACTTCATCAATATTTTGCCCGGTGAGGAGACGTCATGTCGCTGTCCATGAAGGGAGAAAAAAATATTATATACAGATAATATAATAAAATGCATTAAAATTGTAATCCTGCGAAGTAATCCCCATTTTTACTAAATATACCGGTAATCTGAATACGTCTTTTTTTCTGTAACTGTAGCGGAATACAGTTACCTTTTTTTTTGTATCCTAATTACGTAACGCCGTTACATGTATTCCGTTACTCCCCAAGCCTGATTATACACTGTAAAAAATGTCCATGAAAATTATAGTGAAAAACTGTGAAATGGCAACAGGAATAAACCATAAAGCAAGAAGAAGCTTATTGTTGTAGAATAAACATTGAATTACCATAATTTTAAAAACCGTCAAAAATGTTATTTTTAATTGTTTTAACATGTGAAATATATGGTGAAAAGCTGAAATGGTGACAGCATTGGACAGTCATATTAAAAATAGCACATTACTATATTATTCACGGAATATCACCCAAGTCATCCAGAGGCATACATTTTTAACTTATGGTTCAAATTTTAACCTACTCATTTTGGACAAGTTATTTAAAATTACTGTCATGTCTGAAGTTTTATAAAGTGAAAAAATCAGATATATGTTTTCGTTTTAAAGTATTGTGCTAATTTTTAAGAACCAATCAGTGTTTAGCAGAGGCACTTTTACCCAGAATGCTTTGCGGTCTGTGTTTGTTACAAAACCTCAGAATTAGTGCATTATTCAACATTAAAAGATATATGTTATATTTTAACTTTGTGCAAATGACAGAATTGACATTAATGGAGTTATTCTATCAGTATTTTCACAAAACTATAAGTTACTATGACTTTATTTTTCAAGACCTCCGCCTGACCGGAGCATTATGATTAGTAGAGAGCTGATTTTGTGGGTGCTCTTAGGATTTGTCTGTGCAGCTTCCTACAGGGGGCAGTATGGTCAAACATGGAAATACTGGCTCATTCTTTGGGGCTTTTGTCGCTTTTGATGCTTTCAAAAGCGATCATGTTAAAAGTCAATTTCAGCTTCTTAGTAACTGCAAATGTACCAGAAAAAACACTGGAATTTATAGATTATCTGTAACTTCCGATACATTTTTGTGCTGTTGTTTTTAGCAGGAATAAACCATAAAATAGGGTAATAAATTATGTGGAATGGATAGAAATTCACCTTAAAAGCAAAGGGTTTATACTGTGAATTGAACAGTCATACCGTCAAGGCATAAATAATTGTGCTGTTGTTTTAACAGAAATTGACCATAAAATAGGACAATAAATGCTGTGGAATGGATAGTATTTCACTTAAAAAGCAACAGGGTTACATTGTGAATTGTACAGCTATACCATGAGCCTATATACAATTTCACTGTTATTTTAACAGTAACTCATCTTTATTAGAACATTTTCAAACTGTTGTTTTTACAAGCGTTAATATACCTTACCGTGAAGCCATATACAATATCACTGTATTTTTTACGGTGAAAAAATGGCAACCACAACTGCCAGTTTTTCACTGTAAATTTGACAAGGTTTTTTTTTTACAGTGTATAGCAGTAGATTAAATATCACAGTTCTGAGTATTTGTGGTTGTTCTTGAATAAATTAATGTCTAATTTAGCCAGACAATAGTTGATCACAATAAAATCATATTGTATTATCTTTTGGGACCTGCATTCCACACTTTTTACTTTTGTCAGGAAGTTCACTATACTATATTGCTGTTCTTCATTTATTCCAGATGCCAATAACGTGTTATCACCATTAAGACCCTTATGTCACAGTCTTTCATTTAGCAGGATTTTAATTTTTATATTTTTCACCAAGGCTGTCATTTCTTGGATTCTCACTATCTCTCACAGGAGTTTAAGAACATAGTAATGGTTGTAGTCCTGCAATATATATGATCAAAACAAAGTTATGTGTTGTTGTCTATCACTCGTATTTCAATGTAATCCATCTGGCTGGACTTGTTTTCCAAAGGTTGTCCCTCTTTTTTGGAATAGCAGTATTTTATTATAAAAGAGTTCAAAGGTCAGTCATTTCTAATTTCATAAACAGCACAGTTTCTTTATACAATACCTTCCACTGTATTAAAAAAACTATTCAAATAATTTTTAGAGATTTTATTCAAAAATAATCAAACTGTGTTCCACAATGACTTTGTAGGTTTTCAAATTAAATGTAAACAGTACTGTGAGATGTAAGGAATGTTAAAGATGATGTTTCCATGTCACGAGTCACAGTAGTCTACTGAATATTCAGTAATAAGTCATCTTGCCATTGCACACTGCCTACAGGAGAGCTGACATACTCGATGAGGTAGTTCCTTTGCTCCTTCGCTGCTCTGCTTGTGTTGCCCTGATAAACTTGCTCCATGTTTGGCAGCTGGGCATCTTGTCTCCACAAGCCTGGGATGGTTGTGCATGGTTGTGCTGTGGGTTCTCTTGGTCCAGTGTAGCAACATCAATCAGAGGGTTTCTGAGTCGCAAGAAGTTATGGAGGACACAGCATGCATGTGTGACCTTGTTAACCCTGTCTGGACTTAAAGGCAAAGTGGCGAGAAGACAGCGGAACTGAGATGCCAGAAGTCCGAACGCATTCTCCACAACTCTTCTGGCTCTTGACAGCCTATAGTTGTACACTCTCTTTTGTTTGTGAGTCATGTTGCGAAGCGGGAGAGGCTTCATGAGCCAAGTCCTGAGAGCAAAAGCATAATCTCCCACCAAGACGTAATGCAGTGGATGGTCATCATTAGGCAGAGGATCTGGTTCTGGCAGGTTCAGGGGACCAGCTTCAAGTGCTGCCTTGAAAGGGCTCTCATTAAACACACCAGCATCAGAGCCAGAACCAGTCTGTCCAATGTCCACATACATGAATTTGTAGTGAGCATCCACAATTGCAAGCAGTACAATGGAGAAAAATCCTTTGTAGTTGTAGAATAAACTGCCAGTGTTTGGAGGCTTCTTGATGGCAACATGTTTGCCATCTATGGCACCCACGCAATGAGGGAAGTTCCAGCGGTGCTGGAATCATTGTGCCACCTGTTTCCATCCCTCTGGTGTGTGTGGGCACATGAGCACCTCATCAGATAACTCCTCAATTATGGCTTGGCACACTTCTGGAATAAACACACAGATGGTGTTGTGGGCAACTCAAAATCCATATTGAAGAGACTTGTAGCTGCTTCCAGTGGCCAGGAACCTCAGAGTAATAGCCAGCTTTAAACCAGGTTCCAGAGCTTTCCTGCAGTTGGTATCTTGTAATCCTCAGCCCAATTCTTGTCAAACATTCTTGAAAAGCTGGTGGCTCCATGCGCAGGAAACTGGTAAATGCTGTAACATCCTCAGCATGCAGCTCTTTCATCAGCTTTTCATATTTTCCATGCAGGAGCCTGCACTGGATCCAAGGTCTCACCGACATACATCTTCTGCTCCTTCTTGCGATAGCTTGCCTCCTGCTTTCTCGTTGTTCTTTCAAGCACTCAACCTCTGCCACATAATTAGTAAATCTTTCCAGGACATCCAGATGTTGGAGGATTGCAACTTTTAGGCGAGAACTTAAAAACCTCATGATAAAATCCCACTGATTTTGTGTGATGTGTTCTGCTCAGCCATCTGGAGAGAACTGAAAAAAAAAAAGGGGAAGTGGCTTTTTATAGCAGCAAGGATAAACATGCGCTGTGCACACATAAACACGCAGCTATATGAACGCAATGAACACCGAGGTATGCGCGCACTCCGGGGTGTACTAAAAAAGCCACACACGCTGCAATAATGCAGCTCTACTAAGGGAATGCACAACAGAAAAAACTGAGCACACATGTATTTGGGGCGTATTTCAATGACACACAACGCCGCAATGAGCAGCTCTACGAATACGCCACTGTGAAAGCCCGTTATCAGGATGGCTCCACTAGTTTGCATGTGAATGTTACTGGATAACTCTGTTGCTTTCTCTGTGTAAAGCACTGTTTATCATATCAATGGAGCGAGGGGGAGGGCCACGCCTCAGACTGTAAGGAACCAAAGTAGGCCAAAGTGTGAATGAAAGCTGCTTTAGGAGCAGCACAGAACAGTCCAGAACACAGTAGAGGTAGAAGTTTGTGATGTAACCTTTGTGCAATAGCAGACAGAAATTGCTTTAAGATGAGGACAAACAAAACACATAGACCATTTTGTATATATTGTTCAAAATGTACATTTGTGTTTATTGTTTGAGCCTTTTTGTTGTACAGTCTTTCACACAAGACCTCAAATTACCTTTATAAAGTGTCAAAACAGTTGTTTATTATAGTTTATTGTGTGTTTCGAATAAATGTGTGTGGAAAATTATTTCCCCCTTTACTTTTTCCTTTCTTATTTCTGATTGTAAACCTTTATTACACTTATAAAACACAACAAAAGCATATATATATATATATATATATATATATATATATATATATATATATATATATATATATATATATATATATATATATATATTATGAAAGTACAGGTTGTCCTGACAAAAAGAGACATAAAACTTGATTGTGGCATAATAACATGTAACATGGCATAATATGTAGTCATCTTTTTGGCCGCTCCCTGCTCTGGGTCACCACATCTGATACAGCCAGTTCCGCAGTGGCATTTGGCACAATTTTTTTCACCAGACACCCTCACTGATGCAACTCCACATTACATGTAGAAATGGGCTGGCGCGCAGTGAATGCATCAGCTTGCAGCTTGTGTAGCTGTGGCACTATGATCACTTCCTCTGTCTTTTATGATTAAATAATGCTGAATTTATGTGGAAATGATTGTTGTACAATAGCTTCAGATATCTGTCGCTGAGATAGATGATGACTGGAGTGCAGTTTGAAGCAGATACAACGTGATAATCAGTGAACCGCAGCTAAGATGCATGTGCAGTAAAGGCAGGGCAGACCGAGTTTTAGGGGGTCCGCCCTGCCTTTACTGCGCATGCATTAGTTTCAACGACACTGGGAACCTTCCACACTGAAACAAAGAACACTAACCACTTTTCTTGATTGTGTGTTTTATTTTATTTATTTGTTGTCTCAGTATTAATTCTGTATGGCAATCACATAGCTGTACTATTGACAGGCAAAGCAAATATTTGGAGAAAATTACAGGACAAGAGGTTTTAGGTGCTAAGTACTTAAAAAAAAATGCATTTCCCTGGAGTTCATTGCCAACTCATGACCCAACCTGTGGAAAATAACTCAGAGGACAATCACCATCTCAGCAGGTGATACCAAATTTGACTTAAATTGGTGAATTAGTACCAAAAAGAGTCAAACATTTCCATGCTTCCTCTGGGAATTGTTGATGGAGATGTGAATGGGTGAAAAAAGGAAAGAAGAAATCTTGATTTTGCTAATTTAGGACATGCTATGATTTTTAATTACCTGATGGAAAGAGTCATTTATTGAGCTACATGGCACCACACTGTCACCTGTCCTCTCTAATTGCTCTCCTTCACTCCTGAGGGGACTTGGAAGAGAATCCAATTACAGTGAGATCAATAGTCACACGTTGACTATGACACAGTAATGATTCATATTATATGCAGATTGATTCATTTCAGGACTCTGTTTAGTTTAATTTAATGCAGACATCCAAGCTTGAGAGACGGGAACTTTCGCACATTTAGAGAACAAGGCAATAAAGGCAATTGTATGAGAAGGTTTAATTGTCTGGGAACTATATGGTCTGATTAAAATCCACAGTAAGCACAATTTACTGAGGATTTTGTGCAATTGTGGAAGCATGTTGGACACTTACAAAGGCAATTAATTTTATTATAATGAAGACTTTACAAATTGGGACTGAACAATGCTTGAGAAAATAATGTATCTCTTAAAAGTGGTACAAAAGAATATCAATTTATATGAAGGAAAAGTCTTTCAATAAATGTGATATTTTTTTATTGTTGATGTAATCATTATACGATCAAAGAAACACTGACAAAAGAGAAAAAAATATACTACAACCAGCTTATCTGCACTACAACAAAGGCAATTTAAATCATCTCCCCTGAACCAGTTTTCACACATCTTAGTGAGGTGCTTTGATCCAAAGTGGAACAGAAACAGTTATATTTTGAAATTAATATGCAAAAAGGTGCCAGAGCCAAGAAATGTAATGGTTTTTGCCCATGAATCAGTTGCCAATAAATTGATGGCTGGATGTGTCCTTAGAAGCTCTTTCCATTCACGTGAAAATACTGTGGTTTCAACTAAAAGGCACTTTAAAGCATCTGCTAAATTCAGTAAAATAACACATAAACTATATATATATATATATATATATATATATATATATATATATATATATATATATATATATATATATATATATATATATATATATATTAAAAAAAAAAGCTTGGACCTATTCAATTGGAAAGAAGTCGAAAGGAGAGCTATATGGGTCCTGATGAACATGGTGTCTTTGCTTTTCCATTGAAGTAGATACCAGTCGATGTTTCCATGGGAGTAATGGGGGAGGTGACGGTCTAGTGGTTAATCCTTGGGCTTGAGACCAGAGGCTCCTTTATTCAAATCCCAGCCTGACCGGAAAATCACTAAGGGTCCTTGGGGAAGGTCCTTAATCCCCTAGTTGCTCCCGGTGTGTAGTGAGCGCCTTGTATGGCAGCACCCTGATACTGGGGTGCATATGAGGCATTATTTTAAAGCGCTCTGAATGTCTGGTGCAGATGGAAAAGCGCTATATAAATGCAGTCCATTTACTATTCAGTAATATGTGAAATGAAAGCTAACAGGTGGTGCTGTGCAGAAGATTTTAAACCTCACTCCCCAAGGCCTAAAGATGCTCCAGATGTTAGAGCCCATAGGTTTTAGTCCCATGGTTAGAGTGCTTGTTTCCATCCCATATTGTGAATTTGTGCCCAGAGCAGAATACAGCAATGCAGGTTACACCATTCCATGTTACTTCCCCTGACGAGGCTGCTACCTATGTTGAACCGGGTGGACTGGGTCAATGTAGCTGAAATGCCTTGTCCAAAGACAAACGCAACTTAATGTAAACTGTTTGAAATATCCAAATCAAAGTGTAGAATGATGACTCCTTTCTCAATCTTTTTTCAAAAACCATGAGAGGAGGGGAGCAATATTTCTCAAGTTTGCACAATTTGGGATTTTGAGCGTGTTGCCTGAGGGCAAAGTATTTATCAGCAATCCGAGACTGAACCCAATCACCCTTTGGTATCAACCAAAGGGTGAGTGGGCTCCTTAGAAGATTGCCTTGCATCAGTGAAAAGCTGAATGCCTAGCAATTTCCTACATTTAAAGTCTGACAAGACTGAAATGATGGTTCTTGGTCCAGTGAGACATCAGCATCAATTTGACCAGCTAAAAATTAGCATAGGCTCGTATGACAAACTGAGGTACCTTGGGTAATTTTTGATCCTCCGCTGTCCTTTGACATCCACATTAGAGATATTACGAGGACTGCTTTCTTCCACCTGCAAAATATAGCAAAGATTCGTCCCATCCTGTCTATGGCTGATGCTGAGACCTTGCTTCTTCAAGACTGGACTACTGCAATGTTCTATTTTCTGGTTTACTGCAGTCCAGCATTAGGGGTCTCTAATGGGTTCAAAATGCTGCTGCCAGACTTTTGACAGGAAGCAGAAAGTTTGACCACATTACACCCATTTTGGCATCTCTTCACTGGCTTCCTGTCTCTGTACGACCAGATTTTAAGGTTCTGCTATTAACCTATAACATTATTCACGGACTGGCACCTCCCTACCTAGCTGACCTAATTAAACCCTACATAACAGCCACGGCTCTGCGTTCTCAGGATGCAGGACTACTTTCTGTCCCGAAGGTGAATAAAAAGCCAGTGGGTCACAGAGACTTCTCTTATTTTGCACCTGATCTCCCTGCATCAATAAAACAGTGAGATTGTGTGGTGAATTTAAAGTACAGACTTAAGACACACTTATTTTCCCTTTCATATGGCTAACACACTGGCATAATATGGTACTATGCTTCCTATCCTTTTAAATACATTTTATTAGATCGATAGATAGATACATTAATGTTCCAAAAGGAAATTTAAACACCCCGTAGCTTAAAACACATCCTTATACTTATACAGTACATTCAACACACACAAGGACAAAAACAACCAGAGTATTAGTAAACTGAGAGGTCCCGGCCTCAACTTTATCTAAACTCCAGCTTGTAGTGAAGCTTAGGGCTAGTGGCTGGTGATCACCTTAGTATTTCATTTTACTTGTTGCTTAATGCTGACAAATCCCCTTTGAGTCTTGTCTGCTTCAGGTTTCTTCCTCAATTCATCAGTGGGAGTTTTTCCTTACCACTGTCGTCTGTGTGCTTGCTCTCTGGGTTGGTAAGGTTAGACCTTATTTGTGTGATGTGCCTTGAGGCAGCTTTGTTGTGATTTGGTGCTGTATAAATTAAATACGAGGTCTATTAGAAAAGAAACTGACAGTTTTATTTTTTTAAAAACTATATGGATTTGAATCACATGTGATTACATCAACCAAGCTTGAACCCTCGTGCGCATGCGTGAATTTTTTCACGCCTGTTGGTGACGTCATTCGCCTGTGAGTACACCTTGTGGAAGGAGTGGTCCAGTCCCCTCGATGGATTTTCATTGTCTGAGAAGTTGCTGAGAGACTGGCGCTGTGCTTGATCAAAATTTTTTCAAAAACTGTGAGGCACATCCGAGTGGACACCATTTGAGAAATTCAGCTGGTTTTCTGTGAAAATTTTAACCGCTGATGAGAGATTTTGGATTGTTTCTATCGCTGTAAGGACTTCCCATGGAGCGGGACGTTGCGCAGCGCTCTGAGGCGACGTCGTCATCCTGTTTCAAGCTGAAAACCTCCAAATTTAAGCCTCTGTTGACCCAGGACGTCGTGAGAGAACAGAGAACTTTCAGAAGTGGTCAGAATCAGCAGTTTATCTGGACATTCCACTGTTAAAGGAGATTTTTTTTAATGAAAGACATGCGTACGGATTGGTGTGTCGGCTCGCAGCCGGCGCGGCGTCACAGGATAAACTGCTGATTCCGACCTCTTCTGAAAGTTCTCTGTTCTCTCACGACATCCTGGGTCAACATAGGCTTAAATTTGGAGGTTTTCAGCTTGAAACAGGATGACGACATCACCTTGGAGCGCTGCGCAACGTCCCACTCCGTGGGAAGTCCTTACAGCGATAGAAACAATCCAAAATCTCTCATCAGCCGTTAAAATTTTCGCAGAAAACCAGCTGAATTTCTCAAATGGTGTCCACTCAGATGTGCCTCACAGTTTTTGAAAAAATTGTGATCAAGCACAGCGCCAGTCTCTCAGCAACTTCTCAGACAAAGGAATTCCAACGAGGGGGCTGGACCACTCCTTCCACAAGGCGTGCTCACAGGCGAATGACGTCACCGACAGGCGTGAAAAAGCTCTCGCATGCCCACGAGGGTTCAAGCTTGGCTGATGTAATCACACATGATTCAAATCCATATGTTTTTTTAAAAAAATAATTAGGTCGGATACTTTTCTAACAGACCTCGTAAATTGAATTGGATTGAATTACCAATCTATAATGTTCTCCACTGATTGATGATGCAAATAAATGAGTGACATAGATTCCTCACTAAATGTTGTCTAGTGTATGTTGTGAAAGTGTAGGTACACGGACCCACAACAGGGGGCGCAATGAACGGACAATGGAGAAAGGTGAATAACAAGTTTTACTGTTGTGAAAAGAGCACAACCAATACAACAATTAATAATTTGGAGTTTGAAGCCGAAATCTGCTGGTGTCGTGTGGGCAGGCTCGAAGGTAGGAGGCGTCCGTCCTAGTCGAACCGGAACCACCCAGATTTCCTCTGCCACCGAACCCCAGAAGTACTGGAACCGCCAAGTCCCGAATTCCCAGGTGGCCACTGCCTCCGCTCGTCGGATCCGGTACTGCTGGCGGGAAAGAGCACAAACACACAGGTATGGATGCGACAGCACCCAGTAGACGGAGAGGGGAGAAGCCGCCTCCACCTCTTGTTACAATGAAGCAGGAAAGGTGAGTACTTATCCAAGCAAGTAGCTTTCTGTAGTCAGCTGTCCTGAAAAGGTTTACCAAGGTTTATCAGAGTCTTCAATATGAGCTTGCAGAGAAGGTTACCTTAATCTCAAGGCGATATCTCGGCACTGAGGTGGAGACGCTGTCCTGCTGATATACCTCCGTCCTGAGTGCAGTCAGCTGTGTCCAGTAATGGGTGACAGCTGTCACCCTGGCAGCCCTCGTCGGCGGCAGCGCCCTCTGGTGCCTGGAGCCCGCACTCCAGGCAGGGCGCCCTCTGGTGGTGGTGGGCCAGCAGTACCTCCTCTTCAGCGGCCCACACAACAGTGTATGCTTCTCAATATATTGTTTGATGATAACATGGGAATGTCCTGAATTTTTCAGACTGGCATGAGAGATGGAGTACCATTTTACACCAGCTGTGTCCACTTCAGGTTGTTTGCCCTCTTGGACAAACATTTCTCTATTCATTTCAGGATCAAAATATATTTGGTGTGCACACTGCAAAAACTGTTAACAGGACTTTAAATATGACAGGAGAGGAAGGAGTGAAACCAGAAATGTAACTAATCACAGCCCATGCAGTCTTTATTATTTTGATGTGTAGTTTCTGTTTTTGGGAGGTGTACGTTAGGCTATGGAGAGGGGCTCGGAGAAGGTTTGGAGCGATGCAGAGGGCTCTGTAGCATAAATCAGGCTTTAGTTAGCCTGTCTGGCTAAAGAAAAAAAATGCACTTCTTCAGATAATTTTACATGTTATCTGAAAAAGTGACCATGTAAATCTATGTGGGTTTTTAACAAAAAAAAAAAAAAAAAAAAAAAAATTAACTTCACGTATGAATTTAAGCATATTAAACCCCATTGTCCACAATGATGATGCTCATGGTAAAGCTAGCTCAATAGCATCATCTTATGTAACAAAAGCAAGATTTTTGCTAATGTTACCACTGGATTATGTGAAAGTAGTTTGTTTTTACACTAACATTTGCCCATTAGCACTGCATTATGACACTAACTAGTTTTCAATAGCTAAATCCATGGGTACTCCCCTCTGTCAGGTCATCAGTGACCACAAGTATTTATAATTTAACTACATTATAAATCCTGTTGCTCACAGTGGAGGCACATGGGCCATGCTAATAATATATGTGATATCAGCGCCTTGACATCGCACCTAACACCAAGCCAATTATTGTTACATTACTATTATATGGAAACAGTGCTGCAGCAAAGTGACAACATTTACCAGTTATAAACGGGATTAAATATTTATAATTTAGAAGGGACTTGGAACATTTCTCTAATTATTTTCCCAATAACTGCTACAAGGAAATATATGAATCAACAGATTATAATCAGATTTATTATATGTGATCATAATATAATGTATTCCATTTATGAACTAATACAACCCCAATTCCAATGAAGTTGGGATGTTGTGTGAAATGTAAATAAAAACAGAACACAATGATTTGCAAATCCTCTTCAACCTGTATTCAACTGAATACACCACAAAGACAAGATATTTAATGTTCAAACAGACTTTTTTATTTTTGTGCAAATGCCTGCAACACATTTCAAAAAACCTGGGACAGGGGCAACAGTGACTGGGAAAGTTGATGAATGCTCAAAGAACACCTGTTTGGAACATTCCATAGGTGAACAGGTTAATTGGAAACAGGTGAGTGTCATGATTGGGTATAAAAGGAGCATCCCCAAAAGGCTCAGTCGTTCACAAACAAAGATGGGGAAAGGATAACCACTTTGTGAACAACTGTGAAAAAATAGTCCATCAGTTTAAGAACAATGTTTCTCAACATTCAGTTGCAAGGAATTTAGGGATTCCATCATCTACAGTCCATAATATAATCAGAAGATTCAGAGAATCTGGAGATGTTTCTACACATAAGTAGAATGCCCTTGACCTTCTATCCCTCAGGCGGCACTGCATTAAAAACTGACCAACATCATTGTGTAAAGGATCTTACCATGTGGGCTCAGGAACACTTCAGAAAACCATTGTCAGTTAACACAGTTCATCACTACATCTACAGGTGCAAGTTAAAACTCTACCATGCAAAGCAAAAGCCATACAGCAAATATTTGCACAAAAACAATAAAGTTTCAGTTTGAACATGAAATATATTCTTTTTGTGGTGTATTCAGTTGAATATAGGTTGAAGAAGATTTGCAAATCATTGTATTTTGTTTTTATTTGCATTTTACACGATGTCCCATCTTCAATGGAATTGAGGTTATATTTCATAAATACACTCAACAAAAATATAAACGCAACACTTTTGGTTTTGCTCCCATTTTGTATGAGATGAACTCAAAGATCTAAAACTTTTTCCACATACACAATATCACCATTTCCCTCAAATATTGTTCACAAACCAGTCTAAATCTGTGATAGTGAGCACTTCTCCTTTGCTGAAATAATCCATCCCACCTCACAGGTGTGCCATACCAAGATGCTGATTAGACACCATGATTAGTGCACAGGTGTGCCTTAGACTGCCCACAATAAAAGGCCACTCTGAAAGGTGCAGTTTTGTTTTATTGGGGGGGGGATACCAGTCAGTATCTGGTGTGACCACCATTTGCCTCATGCAGTGCAACACATCTCCTTCGCATAGAGTTGAAGAGAACACCTCTCCAACGTGCCAAACGCCAACGAAGGTGAGCATTTGCCCACTCAAGTCGGTTACAACAACGAACTGGAGTCAGGGCGAGACCCCGATGAGGACAACGAGCATGCAGATGAGCTTCCCTGAGATGGTTTCTGACAGTTTGTGCAGAAATTCTTTGGTTATGCAAACCGATTGTTTCAGCAGCTGTCTGAGTGGCTGGTCTCAGACGATCTTGGAGGTGAACATGGTGGATGTGGAGGTCCTGGGCTGGTGTGGTTACACGTGGTCTGCGGTTATGAGGCTGGTTGGATGTACTGCCAAATTCTCTGAAACGCCTTTGGAGACGGCTTATGGTAGAGACATGAACATTCAATACACGAGCAACAGCTCTGGTTATCATTCCTGCTGTCAGCATGCCAATTGCACACTCCCTCAAATCTTGCGACATCTGTGGCATTGTGCTGTGTGATAAAACTGCACCTTTCAGAGTGGCCTTTTATTGTGGGCAGTCTAAGGCACACCTGTGCACTAATCATGGTGTCTAATCAGCATCTTGGTATGGCACACCTGTGAGGTGGGATGGATTATCTCAGCAAAGGAGAAGTGCTCACTATCACAGATTTAGACTGGTTTTTGAACAATATTTGAGGGAAATGGTGATATTGTGTATGTGGAAAAAGTTTTAGATCTTTGAGTTCATCTCAAACAAAATGGGAGCAAAACCAAAAGTGTTGCGTTTATATTTTTGTTGAGTATATTATGGCTAAAGGAACAAACTCAAATAGTTAGCTATTGATGTCTGGGGGATTTTGTATACTTCAATCATATAATTTAATATATACCAGCTGAATTTATATATATATATATATATATATATATATATATATATATATATATATATATATATAATATTAGTTGAAGAATGTTCATTATGGGGAATTTTGTCTAGATTAGAGTTTATTTATCGACTCTGATTACGCTTGCTTAAGCGTAATTCCACAGGATTTTGTAACACTCAAAGGCATGCTGACTGGATCAGTATCTTTGTTATATCTTTTTTCTTATGTGGTTGGACATGTTCAAACTGAATATCTGATAAACAGGTCTTTGACTGGGAAGACCACTGAGAATATGAAACAGTATCTTCCACTGACTTTAAAATGCAAATAATTTCCAGAAATACATTCTCTACTGCACACAGATGTCTCTCTGTATGCAGCCATCGTGAACTGCAAATCTCCTTTGACACCGACGGCGTGTATTCAAAGCAGACATGTAAAATAAAAAACTGCAATTGAACACAATGAAAAACAACAACAACAACAAAAATGCAAGTCCTTTTGAGAGTCATTTCACACTGACACCAGGATCGAATGGGGAAATAAACAGCCAGTGACAGAAACAAAAAACTAGAATAGATGAGTTGGCCTCAAACATCGAGACATGTCAGAAACAGATAAAAGTTGCACCAAGCGACTTCAGGTTTCATGAAGCGTGTGCCTCTGAGAGTGTGACATCTTTCCCCTCACCCACAAAAAGAGGCAATTTCTGAAAAGAGGACCGCACCTCTCCGCGGTGAGCTGGAAGTCAGTCACTGAGTGCCAGAAGATGAGTGGAAAAGGGTCTGTTTGTCAGAATGGGTTTCTGTCCAGCACCATTTCAGCCAGATGCCCATTACAAAAGCCCTGAATTCATGCAACATTACCACTGGCAGTAACCCAGCTGGTCACTTCATCCATCTGAATGAGATACACAACTGAGTGGAAAAGCCTTTCAGGAAAACTACCCCGTTGAATAAGAAGAGAAAGAAGGTAGAACATGATAAATGGGGCAATATCATTTGGCACGGCAAAGAGTTTGGCCAAAACAGGGAGCCTGATTCCTTCATTAGTGTTTCAAGCATCACTAAAAATACCCCTGGTGGACTGTTCTGTACCTAAACTCAATTTTAAAGTGCATTTAAAAATCAAATTATGGTAAACAATGCAAAAGGAAACCATTTTGTATCACTTTTACACAAAATCTAGTCATGATACCCCCGTAGAATTACATACCACATTCCAGAGAACATCTTATTCAATGTGGATCTGCATGATTACCATCTGGATTCTATTATAAATGCGAATGATCCCAATGTCTTCTGCATAACACATGTGAAAGTTGAATAGCTCATTCTTAAAACAACCAAAAATGATTCAGAATTCCAGCATTCATGCATGCACATCCCTGAGGTTAAATATTCTGACATTGAAATGATTTGCAAATGAACGCATAATTTTGATTAATTAAGAGCCAAAAGACCACAGTGGGAAAAGCTGCTTCTTGTTATTCTCTGCGATGGCCGTAGTTTACACAGGAAAAAAAATATATATAGAGAGGAGTGGATGAGGGAGTTGGTCCATCACAGAGCTTCTGCAGACATTAGGTCAAAAATATTAAATGTTATAAAGGTGTAACTCAACAAATATTAAAGTGCACATATCAGTGAGGCAGTAATTATTTTGTGTTGACGTTTTAATGCACCAGATCAATCCCAAAATCAACTTTCTTTGTCCTATCTAATACAACCCCAATTTCAATGAAGTTGGGACGTTGTGTGAAATGTAAATAAAAACAGAATACAATGATTTGCAAATCCTCTTCAACCTATATTCAATTGAATACACCACAAAGACAAGATATTTAATGTTCAAACTGATAAACTGTATTGTTTTTGTGCAAATATTTCCTTATTTAGAAATGGATGCCTGCAACAGGTTTGAAAAAAGCTGGGCCAGGGGCAACAATGCTCAAAGAACACCTGTTTGGAACATTCCACAGGTGAACAGGTTAATTGGAAACAGGTGAGTGTCATGTTTGGGTATAAAAGGAGCATCCCCAAAAGGCTCAGCCGTTTACATGCAAAGATGGCGCAAGGATCACCACTCTATGGACAACTGTGTGTAAAAAAATAGTCCAGCAGTTTAAGGACAATGTTTCTCAGTGTTCAACTGCAAGGAATTTAGGGATTCCATCATCTACAGTCCATAATATAATCAGAAGATTCAGAGAATCTGGAGATCTTCCTACACATAAGCGGCAAGGCCAAAAACCGATATTGAATGCCTGTGACCTTCGATCCCCCAGGCAGCACTGCAATAAAAACTGACATCGTGTAAAGGATCTGGGCTCAGGAACACTTCAGAAAAAGTGAAAGCCATACATCAACAACATCCAGAAAGACCACCGCCTTCTCTGGGCCCAAGCTCATTTGAAATGGACAGACACAAAGCTGAAAAGTCTGCTGTGGTCTGAGTCCAGATTTCACATTGTTTTTGGAAATCATGGACATCGTGTCCCCCGGACAAAAGAGGAAAAGTACCATCCAGATTGTTACCAGCGGCAAGTTCAAAAGTCAGCATCTGTGATGGTATGTGGGTGTGTTTGTGCCCATGGCATGGGCAACTTACACATCTGTGATAGCACCATCAGTGCTGAAAGCTGTATCAGGTTTTGGAGCAACACATGCTGCCATCCAAGTAACGTCTTTTTTAGGGACGTTCCTGCTTATTTCAGCAAAACAATGCCAAGCCATATTCTGCACGTTACAACAGCGTGGCTTCGTAGTAAGTGTGCAGGTACTAGACTGGCCTGCCTGCAGTCCAGACCTGTCGCCCAATGAAAATGTGTGGCGCATTATGAAGCACAAAATAAGACAACAGAGACCCCGGACTGTTGAACACCTGAAGTCTTCTTCTTTCTCATTCTTGCTTAATGTATAAGCAAGAATGAGAAAGAATTCCACCTCCAAAGCTTCAACAATTAGTGTCCTCAGTTCCCAAATGCTTATTAAGTGTTGTTAGAAGGAAAGATGATGGAACACAGTGCTAAAAATACCACTGTCCCAGGCATCCATTTCAAAATGAGCAAACATTTGCACAAAAACAATTACGTTTATCAGTTTGAACATTAAATATCTTGTCTTTGTGGTACATTCAATTGAATATAGGTTGAAGAGGATTTGTAAATCATTGTATTCTGTTTTTATTTACATTTTACACAACGTCCCAACTTCATTGGAATTGGGGTTGTATGCCCAGCCCAGACTCACAATTTATTTTTTGTGCTCTCGTGATGAAACGAGTCATATTTTTGTGGTGTTTTTTTTTTTTTTTAAACTCACTATTACTAAACATACTCCCAACCTTAACCTTAACCATAACCTAATCCTACTCCTTCCCCCAACCCTAACCATAAGCACCCTGACCCCCCGCTTCACTTTTAATTTCGTGCAGCCATCACGGAATGAAAATGAATTTGTCCTGCTGTGATGAAAATGAGGTGCTTCTCATCACAATATCACGAACCAATAGATTAATGTATATTTCGTGCTGCTGAATCACGCCTTGTCGTGAGACTGAATTGGTATGCCACGGTCGTGTTTGCTCCACTGTCAACATCACTGGATGGTAATAAATGTGTTTAACATAATCACAGGCATTAGCAAACAACATAAAACATATAAAACAAAACAGTCCTTACTGGAAATTACTAAAAGCTTATGATGGCCAAATTAGTATTTGCTGTTTTTTTTCTTGTGACCACCAGATGGCTCTATCTTTTAAAAGAATGGTTCAAACCAACCTGATTGCAATGTGCTTTGATTTTTTTTTTTTTTTTTTTTTTTGAGAAAATATACCACCATCTCGTGGGCCTTAAGGAAAAAAAAAGGCAAATGCTCTAAATGGCCACACTAACGTGAAACCCTGCTTTGAAATGTTTTGAAACCTTTGAAATACCTCTGTAAATGTATTTATCTGTAGTCCACATAAAGCAACTTGACACATTACTTCAAAGCCACTTGGAAACTACTGAAACACCGTTACTTCAAACAGTTTTACAGAGGCCACATGAAAAGGAGAACATCACAAGATGAGCCAAATATTTAACAGAGTAGGAAAGGAAAATGAAAATCGCAGAATAACTCAGTCGGTGGGTTTCCATTTCCCTCCAAATTGAAGAAATGAATTGGAAATCTGCTAAAAAAAGTTTTGAAAAAAGCTTTCTGTGTGGAGTTTGCATGTTCTCCATGTGTTTCTGTGGGTTTCCTCTGGGTTCTCTAGTTTCCTCCCACATCCAAAGACATGCAAGTTAGATGAACTGGAAACTTTATTATTATTCAGGTCTACCTTGCAAAAGAGATCTTGATGTCAGTGGGACTAACCTGGTTAAATTAAATTACATAAAAACGTCTGTGTTTCAAATACTGTTCCAGAGGCCATATGATGAGGAAGCCATTACAATATGAGATGAAATACACAACAGAAATTGAAAGTAAAAGTGGAATTAAAGATTAAATAGAATATGAGGCTCGGGAAGGTGCCAAAACCTCTTTGTTACTGCAAATTAGTGATGGCTAACTCAAAACATTGCTTTAAAACTCCTGTGTTTCCATTATTCTAGAGGCCATATGAAAAGGGAGCCATCACAATAAAGGGTGAAATACACAACAGAAAGAGAAAGTAAAAGTGGAGTTAAAGAATAGATGGAATGTATGGCTAGGGTAGTACCAAAGCTTCTCTCTGCAAATTCCAATTAGTGATGCCTAACTTGAAATGACGCTTCAAAATGTTTTGAATTCTTGGAAGCACCTAAAGCCTGGGTCCCACCGAATAATGAAGGATGAAGAAGGAGCCACGCAGCATGTTTTCTTTGCTATGAGAGGGTTTCTTCAACTATCGTGGGAGTTTCATGGCTCTGAGTGGCTCTTAGAGGCATTATCGTCAGTTAACGAGGCTCCTCTCTGAGCATGGCGCTAATTTCAAGAAGTTCAAAATTTAGCAACAACAGTGTGGCACAGTTTGTGTACGAGTTACTGTGACAGCTTAGAGGCATTTGCATGGTGATTACGAGTCTGCTAAAAGCCCATTATCCGTGCGCCTGGCAGTTACGCAGGACCTGAGAGGCTATTTTTGGAACGGCTCTCCTCTTGCGCACACAATTCCACCTGCTCTGTGCGCTGAGCTCTATATAAATAATGTAATCATTTTCTGCAAAACCTTGAATGCTGAAAACACCTCTGATCACTTCTGGAATCACAGAGGACTGTTTCATCTGGACGTTTTTTTTCCCTCTCTTTCCTGCTCCATGTGGAATATATTTTGAACAGCTGGTAACTATTTTCAGTGTTTTTATAGCTTGATAACATCACGCTACACAGCACTGCGTGGCTCATACGTGGCTTAGCATGGCTTAGCGTGGCTGATATGAGCCATTCGAGGCTCTAATGACCTGTCGGTCGTGGCTTCTACGTGGCATGTGCGGGGTACAGAGAGGTACCTTATTAGTGGATACGTGTTATAGATGAAAGCGTGGGTCATTCTTTGAATAATCACTACACACCCATGCGTGGCTCCTTCTTCATCCTTCATTATTCGGTGGGACCCAGGCTTAAGTGCTGAACATTGTTCTGGAGTCCGCATAATCCCAGTAGCAGCCCACAGATCTGCCCTCTTCATCCAAAGCCACCTGGTGGCCTTTTCGGCAGCTTTGCTTGCGGACTTGATGGCCCTCTTCTTTGCTGCTCCTACGATGCTCAGGCGGCTGAGGACCTTGCACAGAGACCGCCCTGCAAATCCCCTGCAGCCTACCTCTATCGGCTCGTAGACCGTCTTCCAGCCTCCCTCCCTGCACTCCTCCACCAGTTCCTGGTACTTAGCCCTCTTCCTCTCATTGGCTTCCTCGATGTTTTCTTCCCAGGGCACTGTCAACTCCAGTATGATCAGCTGTTTCGAAGACTGAGAGGTCATGATCATATCTGGGTGAAGGAATGTTGTTGCGATGTGCTGGGGGAACCTCAGCTGCCTACCCAGGTCGATCTGCAGCTGCCAGTCAGATGCTGTGTGGAGTAGTCCTGATGTCGCATGTTGGTTTGCTCTGGGTTTTTCTCCAGCTTTAACAAAGGAGATTGCCTTCTTTGGAGAATGGTTCTTGCTGGAGCTGATGGCTGAGGCTACACTCTCAGCAACTGCCTTAAGCACCTGGTCATGGCACCAGCGATAGGGACCATCTGCCAGAGCCTTTGGGCAACCGCTGAGGAGGTGTTCTAAAGAGCCTGTACCAGAGCACAGCGGGCAGGAAGGTGTCTCACTTTTCCCCCACACATGGAGGTTCGCTGGACTTGGCAGAGCATCGTAGACAGCTTGCACCAGGAAGCGGACCCGCTGAAAATCTGGCTGCAAGATGTTTGTCCAGGCGATCCTGCGCTGTAGTGCGCTCTCCCACCTTGTCCATGCTCCCTGTTGCCGTAGTCCTACTGCCCTGCTCATCCGCTCTTCCTCCACACCCGCTCTGACTTTCTCCTGGATCAGGTGGTGCCTTTCCTTCCCACAGGCCTGGCTGATGAGGATCTTTGGGAAGTAACCCAAGGCTGCTCTGCCTGTTGTCACAGTGCCCACCAATGCCTTCTGTCTTAGGCGTGACTCTGCCAGCTCCACTGCTTCCCATGCCTTCCACTTCCTTCCTGTCCTCACCTCGATGCCGGCTGCTGACACTTTGCAGTCCTTTGAGTCCCTGTACTGTAGAACCTCTCTGGTGCATGCCACCATGAACTCTTCTGTGAGACCACTGAGAGGAAGCTGCAGGATGTTACTCGTTCCGTACAGGGCAGCGCTGGTAATGCTGCGAGGAAGTCCCAGCCACTTTCAAAGAAAGCCACTGATCTTCCTTTTTAGGGACTCAACTGCTGTTATTGGGACTGCATATATCAACAGGGGCCACAGGATGTGGGGCAGGATTGAATACTGGTAGATCCAGTCTTTAAACCTACCAGGCAGGCCAGACTTGTCTACCTTGGTGAGCCAGGTTCCAAGTTCTAAGCTGGCCTTCTGGATGGCTGCTGAGTCCTTCAGGGTGGAGTCAAAGAGTTTCCCCAAGCTCTTTACGGGTTGGTCCATGATGGTTGGGATGACAGCTCCTGAGATGGAAAAGCGGAACTTGTCACTCACCTTCCCCTTCTTCAGCACCATGGATCATGATTTTGAGGGCTTAAAGCTCATCCTTGCCCAGGTGATGAGCTTTTCGAGCCCTTGCAGGATCCACCTGCACCCTGGGACTGACATGGTTGTTACGGTGAGGTCATCCATGTAGGCTCTGATGGGGGGCCGTCGTACACCTGACTTGGTCAGGGGCCCTCTGCATTCCACCTCAGCTGACTTAACCACCATGTTCATGGCTAGGGAGAAGAGGACAACAGAGATGGTGCAGCCTGTAAATTATCCCTTTCCCAATGCGATGCCAGTCCGATGTCTCTGACCCAGAAGTAAATCTCATCCTGAAGTTATTGTAATAATCCAGGATGAGGTCCTTGATCTTACTGGGAACATGGTGGAGGTGGAGAGCGAGCTCAACCAGCTTGTGTGGTATGGACCCGTAGGCGTTGGCCAGGTCCAACCACAACACAGCTAGGTCGCCTTTGTTCTCATGGGCCTGTCTGATGAGTTGCATGATGACCCCAGTGTATTGCAAGCAGCCAGGAGCAGAGATCCCTCCCTTCTGTACTGATGGGTCAATATAGCTGTTCTTGAGGAGGAACTCGGTTAGTCTTCGTGAGACGATGCTAAAAAACACCTTCCCTTCCACGCTCAGCAGTGAGATGGATCGAAATTGACTGATGTTTCGTGAGTTCTCCTCTTTGGGGATCCAAACTCCCTCAGCATCCACTGCTGGAGGCATGCTGAGGGAATATATATATATATATATATTTTTTTTTTAGTTAGTTTTAGTTAGTTATTAGTTTGGGGGATAACAAAACTAGCAATTCTGCAAAAGTGGATCATACAGGCTTTTAAATGTGCACATTGAGGAAAAACTAGGTGTGAACTGAGGTATCAGGTGAGAACGACTCTAGGAGATTAAATTGTAAATGGAGTGCATTTATATGGCTCTTTTCCATCTGCATCAGATGCTCAAATCGCTTTTCACACCGATGTCAGGGTGTTGCCAAGGTGCTCACTACACACTGGGAGCAATAGGGGATTAAAGACCTTGCCCAAGGGCCCTTAGTGATTTTCCAGTCAGGCGGGGATTTGAACCAAGGATCTTCTGGTCTCAAGCCCAACACCTTAACCACTAGACCATCACCTCCCCCACATTTTATTAACTCATTAAATGTGTATATTGAGGAGAAAAACTGTTAACTGAATATTTAAGCCCCCATCACACATAGCAAGAATTTGCCGGAGCCATGTCCGACAAGGCAAATATTGCCATAATTCTACATAGTCTGGAGGAAAAGAGGTGTGGCCAGCAGTGTTGGAACGCAGACAGACTGCCTCATCCACACCTGTCAGATTGCATCCAAAGCATATGTAGACGACACAGACTGCTGTCAGATCACATCCAAAGCATATGTAGACAACACAGACTGCTGTCACATCGCATCCAAAGCATATGTAGACGACATAGACTGCCCGATCTCCAAATGTGTGGATGGCAAAAAGGGACCGGAGCGCTGTGTTCCTCCCTTTGACAGGACCTGTACAGGACATCAAACAACCAACGTATCGACTGGACTCACACCATATGTGTCCATCCGTGAGGTCACTCACTCCAATTCAATCACTCCTTCGCTCGTCCTCTTTTTCCCAGGCTCATTGTCCTCACATGCATGTCTGTGCATAAAAGTGCTCACATGAGGAAATGACCGCTCTGTGTGTGTGTGTGTGTGTGTGTTTTCATAATATGCACACACGCAGCGAACCTTTTGCTGTGAGTCAAAGGACACCTTTGCTTAAAATTTTGCAGTGAGCTATATTGATCAGAGACAGCCTTTCAAGCAAACTTTAATTTCTTTTGTTTCCCCACAACACAATTATACATCATGATTTCTGGTTGGATTATCCCATGGGATTTATTTATGCCATCATTGTTTACAGCATTCCACCACAGGCTGTGTGATCCTGATGACCTGCGCTGCAAAATGCTCCTGTTGGTGAGATTCATGTTTCATATGTTGTCATGGTGATACAGTTCCACATCATACACTGAAAAAAGTGAAACACAATGCACTTCATTCAAAGTACTTATTTACATTGGTCTAATGGAAAATTGTGGTTTCCATTTTAAATCTGCTGGAATCACTATACAAAATCCTAAATATACATTGTGAGAAACTAAAAAAATTAGCTGTAACAAATTACATCAGTTTTTTTAAGTTGATTCAAAGTAGCATTTTTTCAGTGTACGTCCGACAGGATTAAATGTGATCAAGCAATAATTTGTGTATTACATCAGTGAGATCTGTTCAGCTCTGAGTCTCTGACGTGAGGTGTGACAGCATGCGCACCTGCCCGCCAGCCGCCACACTGTGGTGTCGCAGATCTGATGGGCACAATATTTCACATTATTTATGTTGCTCATGGGGAGGAATATTATCTGTACTGTAAGATAATGGATATAACACATTGACCCGCATGGATGGCTGTGTGCCACATGCATGTCAATGATCAATGGTTCCTTTGCGCTCGGGGGGGAGCAGTGGAGGTGGACATGATAAATGGGTTAGTGGCATGTGCAGGTCATGCCAGCAGGCTTTTCCATGCCTGATCCATCTTGAGGTTCCCTCATACACGCTCAAATCATTTTGGATCCTGTTTATGATGCCTTCTTAATATGCTCAGACTGCAGTCTGAGCACCATCTAAGCCCGGAGGGTTTGGAACATGTGCAATACACACGGGGCTGCTGGCCGATTTTGACCAACTGTGTCGACTTCCGCAGATGGCTGTCAGAGTGTTTTGGAACTGAAATCTGACACTGCGCTGATTCATAATTCCGACAATTCCGTGATTCCAGCTATGTGTGACCGGGGTATTACGTTTGTGATCTTTGGTATAATAACAACTTATATCTTTTTGAAAAATGTGAGCTTTTTTTTCCATTGAGGGTGTGAGCTTTTGAGTTGTGAGTTTATGTCTTGTGAGCTTTTGTCATAGAATCGACCCATACTGTATGGTTCAGGATTGTGTATTATATGCAGTTATTTATTTCATACTTGAAGGCAGCAGTCACTACTCTGTGTATATGTGCATTAGTATGTGTGTTGCTTGCACTGTTTTTGAAAATATGATTTCAGCCTGAGTCCAGTAACGAGGAGAGGAAAGTTTTATGAGCTCGTTTATGTGCATGTAGGACTGTGGAAAGCAAACGTAGCAGTGTGGTTCTCTCTGCTGCTGAGGTTAAATCACAGTGATCAAGATGCACTTGTCAGGAGTGGAGTACAAAAGCACTAGCTATTGATGGCAGAGGTGGCTGTTGGGAGCTTATCCCACCTTTATCCCGTTCCCCTGCCGCACAACATAGTAAAGTGTTTAAGACACAAACTGCATTAATAACTTCTACACCACCAGAAGCGGTACCGGAATAGGAGCTCAATCAGAATTAATGTACCTCATCTGACTGTTAATGCAGATATTGTGTTTGGTTTTTGCCTCTGAGGTTGCTCATCTACATTTTGTTTCATATATTTTGTGACAGTTGGCTCACATCTTGCAATAACCACAAAATTGGTATTTAAAGCTGCACAGAAATTTAAGAGCAGGTTGTTATGCTCAAGATGAAAACCTTGATGCATGACAAATTCCTTCCGTTTAGTGTGATGCATGTTTAGGATCGGCTGAACAAGAAGCATTTGCATGTAGTGCTTTAAACGAGTGGGTTGAATTGATTAAATCAAGTAATAAAAATCAGAAATGCAAATGCAGTTGCAGTTTTGTCATTGATTTTTTTTAACCATGGTGGGAGAGAGATAAAAGCAGCAGACCTTTGTGAAAATCTGTGCATGATGGAACTGAGACAGAGAAATCAACAGACCAGTGACAGTTTTAGAGAAAAGGAGTGAAAGTTTTCACAAAACTGTGAGATTTCTGAACATGGATGTGCATATTGTTCTATGCCTGTTTATACTGGACATTGTTACATTGGAATGGTGTGGTGGACTACTGACGTATTAAAGAAAATACTCAACATGTTGTTAGTGGTGAGCTAAAGAGCTACTCCTAATGGTTAGTAGATGGCACTCATAATTAACAGTTGATATTATTTTTTTTATTACTCAAAGTTCAATACTAGGTGATAGTACTGATAGTCATGAAGACAGTCAGGGCTACAGAAATCACATACTTGACCCTTGTGACCTTCACCTAAATGAATAGCATCTGGCTGACCATGCTAGGACCATCCTGGACCCAGGTGACTGCAACATTTGGTTCAAAATGAGTTGAAAATCAAATTCTTTGACCTTTGCCAAAACAAATTATTTGGTAGTGAATTTATTGTCAGTCTTCATTGACATACGAAGTTTGGTAAAAATCAGCTAAACAGGCAAACGTGTCCTTGGTCACAGTCATTGACCTTTGGCAAATTGGACCTTGCTGCACGATTCTGGAACCTACCCGCATCTTTGCACTGTAGTGCGCACACACGCACGTGCACATGCAAGGTGTTTGGACATAATTCACCAAGTCGGACCACCACCGGTGGCCCACTCTAGGTTAAACCTGTTCACACATAAATGTCAGCCACTTACAATTACATTGTGTTTCCTGCCTTACACATGATGAACCAAACCTGTATATGGTAAACCTGTTCACACGTTAATGTCCGCCACTCAAGGTAACACTGTGCTCCTCACCTGACAGGTTAATGACCCAAGGTGCACATCTGTTTTCCTGTCAGGTCCCCTGCTTGATGATGTTCTCTTGATTGTTTTGAAAGATGTCTCAATAATGTGTATGCAAACTTTGATCACTCACTGCATTGTACCAAGCATAGACAACTATCTGCACCTGCTGTTTATGTAATCAGCTCACTCGGCCGTTTGTGTTTCACTGCCAAGCCCCCTGCGGGGTAGGAAGCCGGGCCGAGCTGTATATACCTTTGTGTGCCTGGAAAGTTTTCAGTTTTACTTGTGTGTGAATAAAGGACATGCCATGCATGTTAGACTGTAGAAACTGTCTCTCCTCATTTTGTCTGACTCAATTTCTACAGTGCCAAGGTTGGTGCAAATTGAAGTGGAAAAACTACCATTTTTACCTTTGACCCAATGACCTTGACCGTAATGATTGACCTTTGGAAAAGTTGATTCCGGCTGAACAATTCCAGAA
The DNA here is from genome assembly GCF_902500255.1 of Thalassophryne amazonica. Taxonomy (NCBI): domain Eukaryota; kingdom Metazoa; phylum Chordata; class Actinopteri; order Batrachoidiformes; family Batrachoididae; genus Thalassophryne; species Thalassophryne amazonica. The sequence continues at coordinate 145,810,800 of NC_047103.1, read as the reverse complement.
CCATCCTCTGTATGTGTGTCAAGTTTGGTTGTCACTGAAGCAAATAATTAATGTATGACATTTGAGCGAAATTACCTAAATTTTTGCCCAAACAAACTCTTTAAGGGCAACACTGTGGTTTACTATCGTCCACATCTCAAGTTCGGTGGAAATTGAACAAAACTTTGAGGATTAGGGGAACAGACAGACAACCAAAGTTTCACCTCTGACCACAGGGGCCTTGGTCTTTTCTAAAACAAAATCTTTAAGGGCAATCCCAGGTCATTTTTCATACAAATAGTAAGATTGGTGGGAATCTGCCAAAGGAGCTTGGGGGAATATTGGAAAAGCAGACAGTAATTTTATTAAAAACAATAAACCAATAAAAATCCCAAAATATGTTGAACATGGTTGCCAGATTTTAGGTTGTTTCCAGTTGAGTACAGCTTCCTTTCACTTGTTGCAAAGAATGTGATCCTCAATAAGTAACATAAAATGATGTGCTTTTCTCTTTATTCTTTCATCAAGTACATTTTTATTTGATCACAAAATGATCACAATTCTGAAAATATTAGAATACCCACTTAGTTGTATCTGGGCAAACTTCTCATATTCAGTAATACAATATATCACATATGTTGCAGGTTTAATATTTTATGATGTAAAATGCTTGTAAATATTCTGACATTTTAGGCTATCTGAGATACATGTTGTGCTTTTCCATTCCATTGTTTTCTAATAATGAAACACTGTGCTGACCTGGAGGATTGTTGCAGTAAGCATTTTTTTTTTTTTAGCCAGAAAAACACTGGCCTTGCTGTTCAAAGACAAGGAAAATACAGTGACACCAAGTAAACTCTTCAAATAACTACAAAGATGCAAAAGCAATGCCTGTTATGCCAGAATTTTAGAGACATGACTGCTGGATTGCAGCATGCATAGATTATGTGTGTGATGAATCTGCATGTTGATGAAGTGACACCATGTTGTAGCAGTATAAGCATGTCTTTAGCAATGTGACTGGTGTTATAGTTCCCATATTACGTCAGATGTTTACATGGAAGTGGATGGGCATGGATGCCATGGTAATTTTGGGCTTTTAATGATGTTTCTGAACTGTTCTGTTGCCAGGGTGGAATGATTGTAGATCATATATCATGGACTTCTCATGATTTGGGTGCACAAGTTAAAATTTTTTGTGGCTCTTAAATCCACAGAAGGTCAGAATTATAAACTCAGGTTCAAATATATACATATATGGTGCTGAAGGTTATACAATGTTTTATAATTTGTCAAGGCCAAGGACTTGTTCATGATCATGATGAACTACAACTCGTAGTTTCTCATTGTCAGCAAAAAAGGATGTGTTTGGCAGCACTCATTGGACTAATCAATGCTCAGAACAATGGGAATGTCCAAGGAACTCAGTGAATATCTAAGAAGGAGATTTGTAGACTTACACAAGTTGAGAAAATCTCTTGGAACCATTTCTTAGGGCCCCTTCACACATAGTGCGAAGTGTGCATGATGCAGGAATCGTGTGCAAACCGTGTAATGTCGTGCCTGCATTCAAGGCCTCTTATACCTGTTGCTACAACAATTTGCGCACACAAGCGCCTGAAAGACAAAGTGTGTGCTGTGCGAACCCATCGCACCCTCTTGCAGGAAGTGCTGGCCACATTTGAGGTGACAGGCACAGACATCTAACACCGCTCGTATGGCACAGAAAATGTTTGGCCAGTTCAAACTTGGAGAGAAATTTGTCTAAGTCCCACATGAATGTGGCTTTGGTGTGTGCGCTGAGATGACAGGAGATGTCATCCCACTGACCTGGCTGTGGATCTGGACAGTCCAGCTGGACACCACGTACTGGATTTGGACTGACATGGACAAACAACTGCCCACTGATGCGCGTGTTTGTTTTCTGTTATCAAGTGGACATAAATAAAAACATATACAGTATCACTGTGGTGACGTTCTGCAGCAAGCGAGCACGTGCACGGCGCACACATGGACAGGCTGGTCCCAGGTTGAAACGGACCAGATCAGAACACCCAGCAGGTGATCTCACTGTCACATCACCCACGTGAGCTCTGTTCCACATGATGCGGTGTCCTGCTGCACGTCATCCACAAAGACACACATGCAGCCGGTTGGAAACGCACCAGCAGATGTGGACATGAATGAGACGAGCGAACTGCTTCTCATTCATGTAATTTCATGACTATATGTCTGTGACCATGGGTATTTAAAGGAACAGAATGGATCATATTTGTATTGCTCGCTTGTTAAATGTGGTATTTTTTTTTTTATGGTGTGATTTTAACTTTTTTTTTTTTGGAATACTTCCATGTCCTTCCTGATATGAGGCAGATTCCCGCAGCTTTCAAAAAACAACTCCGTAGCTCAGTGGTAAAGTCGCTGACTGGGAATCAGAGCTTTTGAAAGGCATGGGTTCGCATCCAGTGGGTGGTGTGTTTTCTCGCTGTCTTTTTTTTTTCTTATTCCACATAAGTGGCACATTGTGGTTTCACAGGTAACAAATGGTTTTTATTTATATCACATAAGCAGCACCATGTTCTGCACCTGGCACTGTTCCTGCTCGAAAGACACTGGCGCATGCACTGGGTTCGTGCACGTCTGCCCATCAGTGTGATGTTTCCTGTGGTAATTTTGAACTGTTTTGCAACATTTCGCCGTTTTCTTCCAAACACCGTTCTGAACTTCACACTGTGTGAAGGGGCCATTAACAACTACAGATTCCCAGATCATCAGTTCAAACAACTATACATAAGTTCAAGTTGGTCAAATGTGCCACCACTTTGCCAAGGTCTGGAAGAAAACCCAAACTATTACCCTCAGATGACAAATTGGTTAGGATGTTCAGGAACAACCCAGGAACCACCAAGGCTCAGGCCTGCCATGAATTGGAAACTGCAGGAATACCAGTGTCACTGTCCACACAGCGAACTGAGTTTTACATTGACGTGAACTGAGAGAGTGCCAACCAAGTAACAAGGCTTTACTAAAAAACAATTTCAACCTAGACTGAAATTTGCAGCTGCCAACATGGTCAAACCAAATGATTTCTCTAGAAATGGTTTATAGTCAGAAGAGACAATGATTGAGCTATTTGGCCACAATGACAAGAGGTATGTTTGAAGGAGTAAAGGTGAAGCTTTCAAACCTAAGAACAATGTACCAGGTATAAAGCTTTACAACTGTATGTTATTACAAACATTTTGACAGATTTGTACCAGTGCAAAGTGGAGCATCTAAAATAATGGGGGGGATTACACACTTGCCAGTGGCCAAAGTCCACCAGGTATCCATGAAGAATGAGTTTGATCTTCATATTTCCATCACTCATGCCCAAAATGAGAGCAGCCAAAATAAACAAAATAAATAAATAATAAAAAATCTGTGTACTCTGAAATAACCCAAATGGTGTGCATATGAAAGTGTCTACACCCATGCCTTTGAGTAGACAGAGGGGACAAAATAGGCAGCTAAAACTTCTGGTAGCACATGATGCACAGTTATTGGGAAAGGCAAAATCCATCCATCCAACCATTTTCTTCTGCTTCATCCGGAGTCGGGTCGCGGGGGCAGCAGCTCAAGCAAAGCCGCCCAGACCTCCCGATCCACACACACCTCCCCCAGCTCCTCTGGGGGAACCCCAAGGCATTCCCAAGCCAGCCGAGAGACGTAGTCCCTCCAGCGTGTCCTGGGTCTTCCCTGGGGCCTCCTCCCAATGGGACGTGCCCGGAACACCTCTCCAGCGAGGCGTCCAGGGGGCATCCGGAAAAGATGCCCGAGCCACCTCAACTGGCTCCTTTCAACTGGCTACCCCTCTAGCTGCCACCTTATCGTGGTGGAGGAGTTTGCGTACCAGGATGATCCTAGGAGCTATGTTGTCGGGGGCTTTGTGCCCCTTGTAGGGTCTCCCAAGGCAAACATGTCCTAGGTGACGGGTCAGACTAAGGGCTCCCATGACCAGTAAAAAATCAAGGACCGAGACGTCGCCTGGTATGGCGGAGCCGGGGCCCCACCCTGGAGCCAGGCCTGGGGTTGGGACTTGCGCGCAAGCGCCTGGTGGTCAGGCCTTAGCCCATGGGGCCCAGCCGGGCTCAGCCCGAAAGAGCGACGTGGGCCCACCCTCCTGTGGGTTCACCACCTGCAGAGGGGGCCATGGGGATCAGGTGCAGAGAGGATTGGGTGGTGGTCGAGGGCGGGTGGCCCCTGGCTGTTGGGACCTGGAAAGGCAAAATTCTGGCTAAAATGTACCTTTCTCTCTGATCAGACATAATATTTTCTGCACTCAATAAATGCATTTCTGTGTGTTATCACCTACTTAAACATCAATAATATAATCTATCATGCAAAGTGTTGTTTTCAACACCTTGTGTGCACTTGGCAGCTTGGCACAGTGTATATGCTTATCTTTTGCACATGCACATTTATATACTGTGTGCACACAATAGCATTTTGAGTGCTTGTGAATTTCTCACTTGAACTCTGTATGGGTCACATATTGGACAACCTATCTAGTGCTACCGTGCCTGGATAGAGAAGCACACCATATTGTGCATGCAATATGGTGAGAGTTGCCTGTAATATGACACTAATACAATACTTTTGCATTGTTTCATGTGTGATACAATGTGGTGTTGATGCCTGCGTGGACTTCTCATCTTATTTGTATTATTATGTTTGATTTTCTGTTTCTTGAACTTTGTAAAATTTTGCAAAACCTTGTAATTATTAGAATGGCCTAAGCAGCAGGTCACCCCTTTGAGTCAGTGTCTGCCTGAGGTTTCTTCCTCAGTATAATCAGGTAGTTTTTCCTTACCACTGTCCTTTTTTTCCTTACCACCTGTGTGTTTGTTCTAGGGGTTGGTAAGGTTAGACCTTACATGTGTGAAGCCCCATAAGGCAGATTTTGTCGTGATTTGCTGCTGTATAAATGAAATGAAATGATATCATGTAATGTACAGCCATCATAATACAGAACTTTATGTCAAGCTAAATGTATGTATTGTTTTGACATTAAATCACCAAACCTTCAAAATGCAAGCATGAAGGTAGAGCCTCATTAAAGCAGAAATAGAGACGGACTATACAGTGTTGTAACTCTAACTACACAAAAGCACTATGGGTAGTTGTGAGTGGGTGGGGGGAGTGATTGTCTGACAAAACCAAATTGCAGCTGAAGAAAAAAAATATGGCACTGCACAAACAGTGACTATTTTATTCACAATATTTCTGTATTTGTACTGTTGCCTGTGACTGCCATCTTGTTCCATGCTTACTTTTTATATTATTAATATCTTTCTTATGCTTTATGCTCACTCTTTTAATGCCTTGGATTTGTGACATTATCAAAATGTTTGTGTACAGACTAAAGCAATATTCCTTCTGTCTCTGGAGTTGTCCTGTTACCACAGTATATCAAAATGTCCATGTGCTTAAAATGTAAACATTCAATAAAGAAACATGACAGCAGTTTGTGATGGGAAAGAAAAAGTTTTAAGACTGGTCGCTGGTGAGATGAAGACGATGCCAATACAATTCTTGTACTCACTTTTTTCTTTTTTTCTTTTTTTGCAGGAAATAAGTGTATGATAGCAGTCAAAGGTACCTGTCATCTTCAGATATTATGGTCTCTGAAACAGAAACTTGCATGATTTCCATATTTTCCATTGATGGTATGTTTGATGGTTTGTATGTATAAAAAATAATACCTACTTAGACCCTGAGGCTCATTGGTCTCAGTGAAGCACATGTCTACAACTCCCCCTGGATGGCCAACATAGGTTACTCCCCCAACTGCAGCTCTTGCCCATTCATAGCTGGGTGGACTGAGTTCCTTGCTATACTGATACTACTAAATCTAAGATTATGCTCACCACATCTCCTTGGTAATGGTCTGCATATCTGATGGATCTGGGATGTTCTAGTTCAGACAAAAGATCATGGAAAGAGAAGAAAAACCTTTTTTGCTGCTTCACTGTTAATGGTGAAAACGAAGGTGCACAACATGATACATTGTTGTTGCTGTAAAAATGCAGTGGAGTGGTCACTGTCATATCTGCACACAAGCTTTGTGTTGACATAAATCAAAGACAGGTAACCGCAATACTTCACAGACTTGAAACTTCAGTCTGTGTACATTCTTCAGCACATAAGTTATCTAACTTTGAAGATTACTAGCCAAGAGTCCACAAACTGTCTCTGTTGAGCAGGACAAGCCGCAATCTTCTCTGGGGATGAGCAGAAAATCAAATGACATCCAACTTTTCACCACAGCCAGACAAGTCTCTGCTTTTGCAATATGAGAACATGTCCATTTGCTGGTTATCAACAACAAAAGTCATTCCCATGCTTACATAAAATCAGACCAACAGGTGCTGTATAATGAGAGTAACACAGCGGGCCAAGAAAATAACCTTGAGGGACCCCAACTTCACTGTAGAAAAGTCAGATGTGTTAATTTAAGGGAAGCTGGATACTTACAGTGAAAGTACCTAAAGCAATGCCAAAGTAGTTGTAAAATCTCTCCAACAAAATCTCTTGATGAACTGTGTCAAACTCTGCACTTGCACTCAATTACAGCAGCACTGACCTGGGATCTACAGATAGTAACAAATCATTCACTACTTTACAGAATGAATATATTCTGTTGAATGATGTGCTATAAATGACAACAGCCAAGATTCAAAAAGCTTATTCTCTGTTTAACATGCAACAAGTTGCTGAGCAACCATTATTTCCCAAAGACCTTTGGGAAAAAGAGGGATTAGAAAAAGGTCTATAATTTGCCATCGACCTGTGTACAGAAGTGGTTTCTCGATGTGAGAATCTATCTCAGCAGCATTAAAATTTAGTGGAATACTTCCAGTGGTGAACAATAGGTTTACAATGTGGAGCAGAGATGACCCTAGTGTTAACTAGAAATATTTGCAATGCCTGATTGGCAACAGATCAAGAAGACAAGTAGTACTTTAAGCACATTACATCATCTTGGATTCTGTAAATTCAGTAATGCCAAATGGTTGTTTTTACTCAGAAAGCCTTTCTGTAATACCAAGGGATTTCTTATCAAGGCTAAGGAAAACTAGAATATTTTATTTCAAAGACCTGGTAGTTGGTACTTGGCAAATCAGAATCAAATTTATTGCCAAGTTCACACCTACAAGAATTTGATCTGGTGCTATTGGTCCATAAACAATATGAAAAAGAAAATAAAAAAAAAACAAAACAAAACACTTCTATAAGAAGTAAAAGAGTCAAATAGGCAATACTATATTCAGTGTAAAACAAACAAAAAAAGTATGAAAAAAAAAAAATATATATATATATAGCAAAATGGAATGGGACTGTGCAAATACAGGTGACTGTAGTACACTTGTAGCATACCTGTCAGTGCAGGGATCTCTACTCAATCTCTACTCTGTGATCAGTGGGGGCGGGGGGGGGGGGGGGGGTTGTCTTGAGGATTTGGTACTGATGGACCTCAGCCGCGGGAGACAAAAAGTATGTGTCTTGGGTGAGAGGGATCAGCCATGATCTTCCTTACTCGTGGCTGATGCAATTTTATTTTACAAATGTATTTACAGTGCTGTGTAATTTTATTCTTGTATTACATCATTTTTGTGAGCCAAAAACATCAATGTAGCACCAAAACAGTCTGTCCACATGAAGAAAGGTGTATTTTCAATAAAATTTGAAAAAAAAGAGAAAAATCTAATGATGCATTTAGAGCCATCATATTTCAACATACCGTGATGTTGACAAATATGTGACAAATAATCTGAACACTGAGATGATTATGAACATTTTGATATGCACCCTTTGGGCATTATACAATATAAGTACCTTTTTTTTTAAAAAATGGGATTAACTGAAAGTATGGTCAAATCTACAAAATATCCTTCAACTTCAGAGGGTTAGATATGGTTCGAAATGAAAACCTAGAATGCTCATAATACATCAAGACAACACAGCACAACCTTAACAGAAAAATCAAAAAAGAAAAAGAAAACTCAATTCGTGCCACAGTGCACAGCTAAATGCATTTGCTAAATGCAAATGTATAAAGGCAAGAATGCATTTAAAGAAACAATAACACTTTACTTGAAGTATTTACTTGTTGTTTATTTGCACATCAAATAAACAATAAATAAAAATAAATAAAATATTTATGTTGTAATGGCTTGGTAAAACAGTTGCATGTTCATTCCTTCTTCTGAGTATAAAATTATGTATATGATAGCTTTAACATTCATCCATCCATTTTCTTCCGCTTTATCTGGAGTTGGGTCGCGGGGGCAGCAGCTCAAGAAAAGTCGCCCACACCTCCCGATCCACACACACCTCCCCCAGCTCCTCCGTGGGAACCCCAAGGCATTCCCAAGCCAGCCGAGAGATGTAGTCCCTCCAGCATGTCCTGGGTCTTCCCCGGGGCCTCCTCCCAATGGGACGTGCCTGGAACACCTCTCCAGCGAGGCGTCCAGGGGGCATCCGGAAGAGATGCCCGAGCCACCTCAACTGACTCCTTTCGATGTGGAGGAGCAGCGGCTCGACTCCGAGCTCCTCCCGAGTGACCGAGCTCCTCACCCTATCTCTAAGGGAGCGCCTAGACACCCTGCGGAGAAAACTCATCTCGGCCGCTTGTACTCGCAATCTCGTTTTTTCGGTCATGAGCCAAATCTCATGACCATAGGTGAGGATCGGAACGTAGATCGATCGGTAAATCGAGAGCTTTGCCAACCTACTCAGCTCTCTCTTCACCACGGTGGTCCGATACAGCGACTGCATCACTGCAGATGCTGCACCGATCCCTCTATCGATCTCATGCTCCATCCGTCCCTCACTCGTGAACAAGACCCCGAGATACTCCTCCACTTGAGGCAAGGACACTCCACCGACCTGAAGAGGGCAAAGCACCTTTTTCCAGTCTAGAACCATGGCCTCGGATTTGGAGGTGCTGATCTTCATCCCAGACGCTTCACACTCGGCTGCAGACCGCCCCAGTGCACGCTGATGGTCCTGATTTGACGAAGCCAACAGAACCACATCGTCCGCAAACAGCAGAGACGAGATTCTGTGGTTCCCAAACCAGACCCCCTCTACACCCTTGATGCGCCTAGAAATTCTGTCCATAAAAATAATGAAAAGAACCGGTGACAAAGGGCAGCCCTGGCGGAGGCCAACGTTGCACTGGAAACAGGTTTGATTTACTACCGGCAATGCGAACCAAGCTCCTGCTGCGGTCGTACAGGGACCGGATAGCCCTTAGCAAAGGACTCCGGACCCCGTACTCCCGGAGCACCCCCCACAGGGTGCCCCGAGGGACATGGTCGAACGCCTTCTCCAGATCCACAAAACACATGTGGACTGGTTGAGCGAACTCCCATGAACCCTCGAGCACCCGATGGAGCGTGTAGAGCTGGTGCAGTGTGCCGCGACCAGGACGAAAACCACACTGCTCCTCCTGAATCCGAGGTTCAACCATCGGTCGAACTCTCCTCTCCAGTACTCTGGAATAGACCTTACCCAGGAGGCTGAGGAGTGTGATCCCCCTATAGTTGGAACACTCCCCCCGGTCCGCCTTCTTAAACAGAGGGACCACCACCCCGGTCTGCCAATCCAGAGGCACTGTCCCCGATCGCCACGCGATGTTGTAGAGGCGTGTCAACCAAGACAGTCCCACAACATCCAGAGACTTAAGGTACTCAGGATGGATTTCATCCACCCCAGGAGCCTTGCCACCAAGGAGCTTTCTGACCACCTCAGTGACTTCGGCCTGGGTAATGGATGAGTCCGCCTCTGAGTCCCCAGTCTCTGCTTCCTCTTCGGAAGACGTGACGATGGGATTAAGGAGATCCTCAAAGTATTCCTTCCACCGCCTGACAACATCCCCAATCAGGGTCAACAGCTCCCCACCCACACCGTAAACAGTGCTCACAATCGTTCAGATGAGCTGCGCCATGTTGCGTTGCACTGACGCAATGACTCACACCGACACTCAGTGTTTTGAGTTGTTTGTGCAATGTTCACGTGAAGTTCACATAATTTATGCATGGCAGAGATTTTGAACATTTCAAAACTTTCTTTGCAGGATTGCACAAAGCTGCACACAGTTTACAACAAATTTACAAGTTTACTCTCTGGCATGACATATTGCCTACTGGTGCGTGGATCAAATTCAAGGCACCTTTACCATTACCTTCACAAGGCAATTTTTCGAACAATTACACAGTAAATTTTGTTGAGTACAATTTGCTGTGCTGGGATAACATTTGATCCCAGTCTAAATAGAGTTTAAAAAAAAAAACACTCTATTGTAGAGTGAAATCAGCTCTACCGGTGTCGCCGACCAAATGGCCCCCCGCCCTGGCCTGCTGCCACTGTGCATGCATCATTTCGGAGCTCAGACGTCTTTTCACCAAAAGCCATCAAATGGATTAATGGGATTATTAACCATCAGATGACAAGGTAAAACCTCTTAAATCATTTTAAACTCAGTTCTAAGCAGAAACAAGGCTGTTTTAAGCAGGAATGAGGCATTAATCCATGATGCTTTGAAATGATGGATGGTCACTGAAGGCAATAGCGAGCAGCTTGTGTAGCTGCTGCGCTCTGATTGCTTCCTCCACCTTTTCTGATGAAATAATGTTGAGTTTATGTGGAAATGTTTGTTGTACAAAAGCTTCAGCTATCTGTTGCTGCGATAGATGATGACTGGAGTGCAGTTTTAAGCAGAAACAAGGTGTTAATCAGTGAACCACGGCTGATGACACATGCGCAGTGAAAGCAGGGCTGACCGAAGTTGTAGGGTGGCCCATTCGGTCTGCAACACAGTCTAGGCAATGCAAGTGGTTTTACTCCATGAAGAGTTGATTTTACACTGTGTTGAGTTGATTTAGCCTTGTGATAGAGTATATTTAACTGTACTTAGACTGGGACCAAATGTTATCCCAGCAGAGTAAATTTAACTCTGCAGAATTTCCTGTGTAGGACTCACAATGGGGATTGCAACCTTTAAACAATCAATCAATCAATCAATTTTTTTTTATATAGCGCCAAATCACAACAAACAGTTGCCCCAAGGTGCCTTATATTGTAAGGCAAGGCCATACAATAATGATGTAAAACCCCAACGGTCAAAACGACCCCCTGTGAGCAAGCACTTGGCTACAGTGGGAAGGAAAAACTCCCTTTTAACAGGAAGAATCCTCCAGCAGAACCAGGCTCAGGGAGGGGCAGTCTTCTGCTGGGACTGGTTGGGGCTGAGGGAGAGAACCAGGAAAAAGACATGCTGTGGAGGGGAGCAGAGATCGATCACTAATGATTAAATGCAGAGTGGTGCATACAGAGCAAAAGAGAAAGAAACAGTGCATCGTGGGAACCCCCCAGCAGTCTACGTCTATAGCAGCATAACTAAGGGATGGTTCAGGGTCACCTGATCCAGCCCTAACTATAAGCTTTAGCAAAAAGGAAAGTTTTAAGCCTAATCTTAAAAGTAGAGAGGATGTCTGTCTCCCTGATCTGAATTGGGAGCTGGTTCCACAGGAGAGGAGCCTGAAAGCTGAAGGCTCTGCCTCCCATTCTACTCTTACAAACCCTAGGAACTACAAGTAAGCCTGCAGTCTGAGAGCGAAGTGCTCTATTGGGGTGATATGGTACTACGAGGTCCCTAAGATAAGATGGGACCTGATTATTCAAAACCTTATAAGTAAGAAGAATAATTTTAAATTCTATTCTAGAGTTAACAGGAAGCCAATGAAGAGAGGCCAATATGGGTGAGATATGCTCTCTCCTTCTAGTCCCCGTTAGTACTCTAGCTGCAGCATTTTGAATTAACTGAAGGCTTCTTAGGGAACTTTTAGGACAACCTGATAATAATGAATTACAATAGTCCAGCCTAGAGGAAATAAATGCATGAATTAGTTTTTCAGCATCACTCTGAGACAAGACCTTTCTAATTTTAGAGATATTGCGTAAATGCAAAAAAGCAGTCCTACATATTTGTTTAATATGCGCTTTGAATGACATATCCTGATCAAAAATGACTCCAAGATTTCTCACAGTATTACTAGAGGTCAGGGTAATGCCATCCAGAGTAAGGATCTGATTAGACACCATGTTTCTAAGATTTGTGGGGCCAAGTACAATAACTTCAGTTTTATCTGAGTTTAAAAGCAGGAAATTAGAGGTCATCCATGTCTTTATGTCTGTAAGACAATCCTGCAGTTTAGCTAATTGGTGTGTGTCCTCTGGCTTCATCGATAGATAAAGCTGGGTATCATCTGCGTAACAATGAAAATTGAAACAATACCGTCTAATAATACTGCCCAAGGGAAGCATGTATAAAGTGAATAAAATTGGTCCTAGCACAGAACCTTGTGGAACTCCATAATTAACTTTAGTCTGTGAAGAAGATTCCCCATTTACATGAACAAATTGTAATCTATTAGACAAATATGATTCAAACCACCGCAGCGCAGTGCCTTTAATACCTATGGCATGCTCTAATCTCTGTAATAAAATTTTATGGTCAACAGTATCAAAAGCAGCACTGAGGTCTAACAGAACAAGCACAGAGATGAGTCCACTGTCCGAGGCCATAAGAAGATCATTTGTAACCTTCACTAATGCTGTTTCTGTACTATGATGAATTCTAAAACCTGACTGAAACTCTTCAAATAGACCATTCCTCTGCAGATGATCAGTTAGCTGTTTTACAACTACCCTTTCAAGAATTTTTGAGAGAAAAGGAAGGTTGGAGATTGGCCTATAATTAGCTAAGATAGCTGGGTCAAGTGATGGCTTTTTAAGTAATGGTTTAATTACTGCCACCTTAAAAGCCTGTGGTACATAGCCAACTAACAAAGATAGATTGATCATATTTAAGATCGAAGCATTAAATAATGGTAGGGCTTCCTTGAGCAGCCTGGTAGGAATGGGGTCTAATAACATGTTGATGGTTTGGATGAAGTAACTAATGAAAATAACTCAGACAGAACAATCGGAGAGAAAGAGTCTAACCAAATACCGGCATCACTGAAAGCAGCCAAAGATAACGATACATCTTTGGGATGGTTATGAGTAATTTTTTCTCTAATAGTTAAAATTTTGTTAGCAAAGAAAGTCATGAAGTCATTACTAGTTAAAGTTAATGGAATACTCAGCTCAATAGAGCTCTGACTCTTTGTCAGCCTGGCTACAGTGCTGAAAAGAAACCTGGGGTTGTTCTTATTTTCTTCAATTAGTGATGAGTAGAAAGATGTCCTAGCTTTACGGAGGGCTTTTTTATAGAGCAACAGACTCTTTTTCCAGGCTAAGTGAAGATCTTCTAAATTAGTGAGACGCCATTTCCTCTCCAACTTACGGGTTATCTGCTTTAAGCTACGAGTTTGTAGTTATACCACGGAGTCAGGCACTTCTGATTTAAAGCTCTCTTTTTCAGAGGAGCTACAGCATCCAAAGTTGTCTTCAATGAGGATGTAAAACTATTGACGAGATACTCTATCTCACTTACAGAGTTTAGGTAGCTACTCTGCACTGTGTTGTTATATGGCATTAGAGAACATAAAGAAGGAATCATATCCTTAAACCTAGTTACAGCGCTTTCTGAAAGACTTCTAGTGTAATGAAACTTATTCCCCACTGCTGGGTAGTCCATCAGAGTAAATGTAAATGTTATTAAGAAATGATCAGACAGAAGGGAGTTTTCAGGGAATACTGTTAAGTCTTCTATTTCCATACCATAAGTCAGAACAAGATCTAGGATATGATTAAAGTGGTGGGTGGACTCATTTACATTTTGAGCAAAGCCAATTGAGTCTAATAATAGATTAAATGCAGTGTTGAGGCTGTCATTCTCAGCATCTGTGTGGATGTTAAAATCGCCCACTATAATTATCTTATCTGAGCTAAGCACTAAGTCAGACAAAAGGTCTGAAAATTCACAGAGAAACTCACAGTAACGACCAGGTGGACGATAGATAATAACAAATAAAACTGGTTTTGGGGACTTCCAATTTGGATGGACAAGACTAAGAGTCAAGCTTTCAAATGAATTAAAGCTCTGTCTGGGTTTTTGATTAATTAATAAGCTGGAATGGAAGATTGCTGCTAATCCTCCGCCCCGGCCCGTGCTACGAGCATTCTGACAGTTAGTGTGACTCGGGGGTGTTGACTCATTTAAACTAACATATTCATCCTGCTGTAACCAGGTTTCTGTAAGGCAGAATAAATCAATATGTTGATCAATTATTATATCATTTACCAACAGGGACTTAGAAGAGAGAGACCTAATGTTTAATAGACCACATTTAACTGTTTTAGTCTGTGGTGCAGTTGAAGGTGCTATATTATTTTTTCTTTTTGAATTTTTATGCTTAAATAGATTTTTGCTGGTTATTGGTGGTCTGGGAGCAGGCACCGTCTGTACAGGGATGGGGTAATGAGGGGATGGCAGGGGGAGAGAAGCTGCAGAGAGGTGTGTAAGACTACAACTCTGCTTCCTGGTCCCAACCCTGGATAGTCACGGTTTGGAGGATTTAAGAAAATTGGCCAGATTTCTAGAAATGAGAGCTGCTCCATCCAAAGTGGGATGGATGCCGTCTCTCCTAACAAGACCAGGTTTTCCCCAGAAGCTTTGCCAATTATCTATGAAGCCCACCTCATTTTTTGGACACCACTCAGACAGCCAGCAATTCAGGGAGAACATGCGGCTAAACATGTCACTCCCGGTCCGATTGGGGAGGGGCCCAGAGAAAACTACAGAACACAGTTTCACCCTTTTGTTTGTGAATAAGCCAGCAAACACTGACTTCTGTGATACTGCCAACCATTGAAAAAAATATTTTCATGATGGGGCAGGCAGTACATCCTCCAAAAATGGACAATGCAGTACTTGTGTCACTTCAAAAGCACAACATATCTCACTCTTTGAGAAACAAAATGCCCCCCCAAGAAAAAAAAACAAACAAACAAAAAAAAAACTTATGAATTCTCAGATTAAGAGGCAGGCAGCAGGCACTGCTATGTGAAGTACAACCAATGCTTTGCCTCACAGTGTGCCTGTGCACGCGTGTGTGAATGACTCTGGTTGCCATGGTTATGCCTTTCTCTGGATCAGTCTGCAGGCGGATAAATAATGCACACTAATGCTGGCATGGTGACAGCACTGCAGCAAGCTGTTGCTCACATCAGCTCTGCTCCAAACATGTCCAGACATAAAGATGCAAAAGGGACACGTGCAAAACACTGGCGCGTGCACAGGTGCATGCTTGCACACGCACAGTTAAGGATGTACAAACAGATGCAAAGTCTTCAATTTGTCTCTCTTCCTGCCTGAACAAAAGCTTAACAGAACAGCTACGTTATCAGGCACGTCTCAATAGAGTGACATATCGAAGCTTGTTTTGACACGATTCTGTCTAATGAAGCAGACGAAAACACTTGGATGGACTGATGCCAATACCCCATTGACTGATGCATCCAAAAGGCTTCTGCAGAAACTGTGACTCAGCTTCAAATGATGAAGGACCAAACATTTTATTCTGTTATCTTTATTTATAGAATCTGTGGTGGTGGTGGGAGGGGGGTAGATGGCGTCTGGTATTTCTTTGTCATGTCACTCAGTGTCCACTGGATAGATATTTATCTTCATATTTTTCCTTCGTCAAGAAGATAGCTAAGAAAATAGATAAATGAGCAGAAAAGGAACTTGGAGTGGATAATGCATTAACAAGATGGTGAGCAAAACTGCTAACCGAACTTGAACATGTTATTTGTCTCTCCACAGAAAACACTGAAATTATGGTCCAGAGATGTTACAGCTTTTATGGTATGGTATTATGGTGTGGAAGGTAATAATGTAACTATAATGAGATTGTTGTTCATTCAGCTGATTCCCATCCACCACAAGTGCACCTGTTCTGGTCGAATCTAGGTCTCCCGCCTATGGGGTCTCCTGCACCTTCCAAACTCTGTAATATCATTCAAACCAGTAAATTGTCACTTTGCTTTTCATCCCAGCTCCCTGCTTTGTGGGTCTTATTTTAAGTTACTGGCCAGGTCACGGATCCAGCGGGATCAGGTAAACTCCATCTGGCCCTCAGCTTACAGGGGACTTTCCTAGGACAACAACAGCAGTAGATTCAGACCCTCACCGAACAGCAACAGACCCTATCTCAGCAGGTGTCTTAGTTAGATTAATGAAGACTCACCACCCTCAATAATCAATTATCTCTGCTCACGCCCGCTTCCGCATCATCACTGCCCACACCTGTACCACCAGTTTAACCACAAACTGCAGAATCTCATGAAGCCTCATTTCTGAACCAAAGCTCTGTTTTTTCTCAGCGTCCATCACAATACACCACTGATAAACACAAGATAGCGTACATCATCAATATGCTTCAGGGGGACACACGAGCTTAGGCTACAACCCTTTGGAGTTCCATTCAGCCATACTAGACACTTACCTATCAATTTAGGTTGGTCTTTGACTATCCAATGTGGGGGCATATGATCTCCAAGTGTTCACTGTCACTCCGATAATTGAATCGCAGTGCTGTTGACCATTTGGGCAACTTCCGGGTCTTAGCGGAAGAGGCTGACTGAAATGCCACAGCAAGTAAGTTTGTTAATTGACATAAAAAGATGATGTGGTGGTCCGTGATGACAACCTGGTCTCACGGCAAGTTGTGCTTCAGCAGCACGAAATATACATGAATCTATTGGTTTGTGATATTGTGACGAAAAGTGCCTCATTTTCATCACGGCAGCACAAATTCATTCTAATTCATTCCGTGATGGCTGCAAGAAATTAAAAGTGAAGCGGGGGGGTCAGGGTTGGTTATGGTTAGGGTAGGGGGAAAGAGTAAGATTAGGTTATGGTTAAGTTCGGGGGTAGGAGTAGGGTTAGGAATAGTGAGTTACAAAAAAAAATGTCATGAAATTTTGACTCATTTCATCACAGGAGCACGAAAAACAAACAAACAACAACAACAACAAAAAATGTGAGACTGGGCTGAATCAGTGGATCAAATTATTACCCTTGCCATCAGGATAAAAAATATTACACCTACGTCTAACACACAATCATCTTCAAACGCTTACGGCAATTAAAGGTCATGGGGGACTGGGACCTATCCTAGAAGACATAGGGCGTGAGGTCGGGTACACTATGGACAAGACGCCACTCTGTCGCAGGGCCACATACGGACAAAGAAACACATTCATACCCACCTACAGAAAATTTAAAGTTTCCATTCACCTGTCATGTAGGTCTTCAGATGTGGGAGGAAGCCGGAGCACTGGGAGGGAATCCACGCAAACACAGGGAGTACATGCAAATGCCACACAGAAAGGCCACAAGTGGTAATCGATCCCATGAGCTTCTTGCTGTGAGGCAACAGTGCTACTCTGAGCTACTGTGCTGCCACACACACACTATATATATATATATACAACCCCTGGCAAAAATTATGGAATCACTGGCCTCGGATGATGTTCATTCAGTTGTTTAATTTTGTAGAAAAAAAGCAGATCACAGACATGACACAAAACTAAAGTCATTTCAAATGGCAACTTTCTGGCTTTAAGAAACACTATAAGAAATCAAGAAAAAAAGATTGTGACAGTCAGTAACGGTTACTTTTTTAGACCAAGCAGAGGAAAAAAATATGGAATCACTCAATTCTGAGGAATAAATTATGGAATCACCCTGTAAATTTTCATCCCCCAAACTAACACCTGCATCAAATCAGATCTGCTCGTTGACATTGACCCTATGCCATGACATTGACCCTATGTGTCTTTTTGCAAGGAATGTTTTCACAGTTTTTGCTCTATGGCAAGATGCATTATCATCTTGAAAAATGATTTAATCATCCCCAAACATCCTTTCAATTGTCCAAAATATCAACGTAAACTTGTGCATTTATTGATGATGTAATGACAGCCATCTCCCCAGTGCCTTTACCTGACAACCAGCCCCATATCATCAATGACTGTGGAAATTTACATGTTCTCTTCAGGCAGTCATCTTTATAAATCTCATTGGAACGGCACCAAACAAAAGTTCCAGCATCATCACCTTGCCCAATGCAGATTCGAGATTCATCACTGAATATGACTTTCATCCAGTCATCCACAGTCCACGATTGCTTTTCCTTAGCCCATTGTAACCTTGTTTTTTTTCTGTTTAGGTGTTAATGATGGCTTTTGTTTAGCTTTTCTGTATGTAAATCCCATTTCCTTTAGGCGGTTTCTTACAGTTCGGTCACAGACGTTGACTCCAGTTTCCTCCCATTCGTTCCTCATTTGTTTTGTTGTGCATTTTTCAATTTTTGAGACATATTGCTTTAAGTTTTCTGTGTTGATGCTTTGATGTCTTCCTTGGTCTACCAGTATGTCTGCCTTTAACAACCTTCCCATGTTGTTTGTATTTGGTCCAGAGTTTAGACACAGCTGACTGTGAACAACCAACATCTTTTGCAACATTGCGTGATGATTTACCCTCTTTTAAGAGTTTGATAATCCTCTCCTTTGTTTCAATTGACATCTCTCGTGTTGGAGCCATGATTCATGTCAGTCCACTTGGTGCAACAGCTCTCCAAGGTGTGATCACTCCTTTTTAGATGCAGACTAACAAGCAGATCTGATATGATGCAGGTGTTAGTTTTGGGGATGAAAATTTACAGGGTGATTCCATAATTTTTTCCTCAGAATTGAGTGATTCTTCTTTTTTTCCTCTGCTTGGTCTAAAAAAGTAACCGTTACTGACTGCCACAATCTTTTTTTCTTGATTTCTTATAGTGTTTCTTAAAGCCAGAAAGTTGCCATTTGAAATGACTTTAGTTTTGTGTCATGTCTATGATCTGCTTTTTTTCTACAAAATTAAACAACTGAATGAACATCCTCAGAGGCCGGTGATTCCATAATTTTTGCCAGGGGTTGTATATATATTAACACACTGTCTTATTTGCCTAGCCTTAGTTGCCTAGACCATCATTAAAAAAAGCAAAGCAGCTGAAACATACATTAAAAAAAAAAAAATCCTGTTTCATTTTAAAAAAAATCATCTGCTTTGCCACGGCCCCCTGCAGTACTTATGTGCCACCACTTATGCCCTAGGGTGTGTGCCCTCCTAGACACACACTTTAGGAACCACTGAGCTGTGACATTTTGGTCATGCGGCCCTTCATTACACCTGGCTCTCCATCCCCACCTACTCTCTCCATAGCTCCTCAGACTTCACCACATGTACTTGTACCTAAATGTCTCTGCTCTACTTAAAATAGGTCATGCTTATCTCCACTGTTCAATCATCTTGCCACACCATGATTCAGGTCATCCAGCTGTTGTTCATGTTTGCTTTCCTGTCTCTTAACCTCTGCTTGCTTTGGACACATGCCTGTGCCATCAAACTAACTGACCCTTGTATGCTTGTATCCACAGACCGGACCTCACAGTCACATGTAAGGCAGTCTGTTTACCTCTTACATCCTACTTCTCTGGCATTTTAACCTGCCATCTGTATCTGTACCCGTTTGAATCACATCTGTCTGTAACGAGATTCCAGCCATTTCCATCATGGCCGTATTGTTGGAGCAATTCCACTCATTTCCCAAAGAGGGATTTGACATTAACCCGGGACTCAAATGCTATTTCAATTCATTTCTACAAATTAATTTTCTGTACACATAAGCAACCTGTCAATAAACCTACCTTCACTCCTAATCTATTGTTTGTGAGTCATGTGCTTGAACCTTGCCCACCTAGCCTAGCATACTCACACTATGGGCATGATCCAGCATGCCCTTGCCTCAGAATAGAGGACCACAGCTTGCAGAAAAGTTCAGGGAGATTCTGTTGTGTTCCTGTGTGCTGTCTCTCTGTCTCCTCTTTCCACAGCCACTGGGAAGCTCTAGGCTCACTCCAGCAGCAATACAGGACTGCTTATTTCAGTCTAATCAAGGCTCGCAGTGGCCTGAAACGTGTTTCTCCAGACAGAGGAGCTCTTTTAACAACATCTTCAATTATTTTTTTTTTCTTTGTGTAATGTTCAAATTAGATGCCAAGTCAGCTGACTGGATCAGCTGGACACTCTGTTGGAACATGTGCTTTCCTCATATCATCCCACCTACAGTCTATATGAGCAGCTGTTGGACACCATGAAACAAATAGACTCACCACCACCCTTTACTTGTGCACTGTCTGATTGGTATGATTTTTTAAAAGAAAGATTCATCAGTATTGAAATGGATCTCCAGAAAAAAAATAAAAAAAAAGTATATTTTACGTTATAGAGGCTTTGCATGTGATGTCACAGGTCACATGCAGGGCGGTGTCATGTGCAGCTGAAGGTCAAGTTTACCCAGTCACAATACACTTGGCTGTGTAAACAATCCATCTCTACTCATCTTTCCTCTGTTTTTCACAGTTTCTTTTCTGCCATTACACCATGAGTACAGTTAGAAATAGTAAAATGAAAAAAATCTAAGCCATTAAACATGACTCATTTCATTACGGAAGCCATGATGGACCACGGAAAAAAAGTGAGAGTTGACTCTACAGTAGTAGTTTCCTCTACAATTCCACAGCAGCATACACAAAATTCAATAACGTTAATGGCAGAGATTATCACTCAGAGTAGAGTTAGAAATTAAAAAAAAAAAAAAAAACGGCGCTAAAGCCGCAACGGGATCACAAAAAAGAGTGAGTTGGCTGACTTTTCCTCCACAGTCCCTCAGCAGCGTAAACAAACTTTAATAAAGTTAATGATGATCATTATCACTAAGGGTAGGGATAGAAATAGTAAAAAAAAAGAAAAAAAAGATGAAAATGTTACTCATTTTGTTACGGAAATTTTGATAGGACCACAAAAACAAAGTGAGTTTGCTGAGTTTTCTTTTTCTTCAATACAGTTAATGATGAATATTATCATTAAGGGTAGGGATAGAAATAATAATAATAATAGTAAACAAAATGTGTCATGAAATTCTTACATATTTCTATATGGAAGCCATGCCAGTAAGATGCTGGTATGTTCACTTACTCCACTATTAAGTTCAGACATAATGAGTTTATCTGGAAACATGTCCCACACTTTGCAGTATGTATGCCGTTTCTTGTGAAAATAATCCTGAAATCCCTGCACATGACCGGCAACATGGCAATGGGGGTGGTGGGGGGGTGGTGGCTGGGAATTGGCTGGGTCAAGCTGTCATGATGTCTGTCAAGCTGTCAGGTGTCATGATATCACACATACATTGTGATGTTGGTTAGCCATCAGGGATGGACAATCAAATTGTCCAAATACCATTTGGACAATTTTGGATGTGATGGTCTAGTGGTTAAGCGTTGGGCTTGAGACCAGAGGATCCTCAGTTCAAATCCCAGCCTGACTGGAAAATCACTAAGGGTCCTTGGGCAAGGTCTTTAATCCCCTATTGCTCCTGGTGTGTAGTGAGCGCTTTGTATGGCAGCACCCTGACATCGGGGTGAATGTGAGTGTCTAATGCAGATAGAAAAGTGCTATATAAAATGCAGTCCATTTACCATTCCCTAAAGCTATGGCACAAATGTGGGCAATAGGTGGAATGTTCTGCATTTTTCTAAGCCCAGAAACTGCTGAACAAGGTAACATGTACAGTGAAAAGGTAGCATGTTTTTAGATCTTTGCAGAATTTCAAGGATGAACCACAAAAATACACAAAACTTGTATGCAGTATGATCCATACTTTGGAACTGTTGGGGAAGTGTAATGACACGGACCCACAACAGGGGGCGCAAATGAACGGTCAATGGGTAGTCAAATACATACAATTTATTGTGGCAAATGTGCACAACAGGTCGAATACTATTTTTAGACAGTCAATTACAAATGTCAACAGGTGACGTGTGGGCAGGTCCGAGGGTAGGAGACGCCTATCCAGAGAAGAGCCGGGGCCCACAAGGTTCCGCCGCCAATGAAGACCTGCAGCAAACCAAAGCCACCAAGTCCCGAGTCCCCAGGTGGCCTCTACTTCAGCTGTCAGATCTGGTACTGCTGGCAGGAACAGAAGACAGGTTAATGGTGGGTGTGTGCACACCCAGCAGAACAATCAGCATTTCAGTTCAGTTCCGTTTGTGGGAGAATCTCCACCTCCGACACAAAAACACAGTAGTGCAGAGCCTGAGAGCTACTTATCCCTTTTGGCATGAGTGGTGAAGAACGTCACTCCTACACGGACCACAAAACTCAGCACCAGCTGAAAGCAGTCACCAGGATCTCCTGCAAACACTCAGAAAAAGATCACGTGCGTACGGCACAGTCAAAAACGGCTGAGAGGTTACCTGAGTGGTAAACTGATATCTCAGCAGAGATGTGGTGTCTCCTCCAGTCTTATATGGGATGGGATGATAATGAGATGATTTCTGACAGCTGGTAGTCCTGGCTCCTGGATGGTGACTGCGCCCTCTGGTGCCTGAAACCTGACTACAGGCAGGGCACCCTCTGGCGTTGGCCAGCAGTACCTCCTCTTTGGGCGGCCCACATAACAGGACCCCCCCCTCAACCTGGCTTGTCGGGGTGTCGCTGGTAGAACTCGGCCAGGAGGGCCGGGTCCAGGATGAAGCTCCTCTTCACCTAGGAGCGTTCTTCAGGTCCATAACCCTCCCAGTCCACCAGATATTGGAGACCCCGACTCAAAAGGACAAAGAAGTACAGTGGAACTCGCACTTCTCGCCATTCACATACAGCCCGTTCTCCAACAACCGCTGCAGGACCTGACGTACATGCCTAACATGGGTCTCAGGATCCGGGGAGAAGATGAGGATATCGTCTAGGTATACGAAGACGAACCGATGCAGGAAGTCCCGCAAGACGTCATTTACTAATGCTTGGAACATCGCGGGGGCATTAGTGAGGCCGAACAGCATGACCAGGTACTCAAAGTGACCTAAGGGGGTGTTAAATGCCGTCTTCCATTCGTCTCCCTTCCGGATCCGAACCAGGTGATACGCATTCCTAAGATCCAATTTAGTGAATATTTTGGCTCCATGCAGGGGCGTGAACACTGAATCCAACAGGGGCAACGGGTATCAGTTGCGAACCGTGATCTTGTTCAGCCCTCTGTAATCAATGCATGGATGGAGTCCGCCGTCCTTCTTGCCCACAAAAAAGAAACCTGCATTCCGGATCAACCCGGCAGCCAATGAGTCCCGGATGTAGGTCTCCATTGATTCTCGCTCAGGGCGTGAGAGGTTGTACAGTTTACTGGACGGATACTCAGCACCCGGGATTAAATCAATGGCACAATTGTACGGTCGATGCGGGGGTAGAGTGAGTGCCAGATCTTTGCTGAAAACGTCAGCAAGATCATGGTACTCAACAGGCACCATCGTGAGATTGGGGGGGACTCGAACCTCCTCTTTAGCAGTCACACCGGGTGGAACCGAGGATCGTAAACACTCCCGGTGGCAGGTTTCGCTCCATTGAGCCACAACCCCAGACGGCCAATCGATCCTTGTGCTTACTAATCCATGGATAGCCCAAAATTACTCTGGAGGTAGAAGGTGTCACAAAAAACACAATCTCCTCCCTGTGATTCCCAGACACAATCAGTGTTAAGGGCTGTGTCTGGTGTGTGATTAATGGAAGAAGGGTGCCATCTAGTGCCCGTACCCTCACTGGTGAAGGAAGAGCCATTAGAGGGAGCCCTACTTCTGTAGCCCATCTGCTATCAAGCAGATTCCCTTCCAACCCCGTGTCAATCAGTGCTGGGGC
Organism: Thalassophryne amazonica; assembly: GCF_902500255.1. Lineage (NCBI taxonomy): Eukaryota > Metazoa > Chordata > Actinopteri > Batrachoidiformes > Batrachoididae > Thalassophryne > Thalassophryne amazonica. Next base: position 145,787,027 of record NC_047103.1, on the reverse strand, counting down.
TCGAAGGGTAAAATCCCCACAGAGGATCACAACTGGGATTCGTGCGGATTTTCCCACGTGTGTGTTATGGCCCACCCTTAGCCCAGTTTCTAAGGGTGAGTGTTGGTGTTTGACCGCTTGGGGCATTGTTTCTGCAGATGCTTGTTAGAGCCGCAGAAAAAGCACTCTCTGCAGGCCAGCCTCCTCTGTCTGTTTTCTAATTTTATTTTGGCCCTGCTCGTGTCCATAGCTTCGTCAGCAGGGGGAGCTGTTGTCACATGGAGCACTCAGGCTCTGGAGCGTGGGGAAGGCAGGGCTGCTTCGGAACGGGAAGGGAGAGGGGCGGCGCGTGCCCGGCCACGTCCTTCGTCTCGCTCCCGTCGACGTTCTTCCAATCGGTTGTCTAACCGTATAACCAGATCTATAAGCCCATCTAGATCCCGCGGCTCATCCTTAGCCACCAGATGCTCCTTCAGGACTGACGACAGTCCGTTTACGAAGGCGGCGCGGAGTGCAGCGGTATTCCAGCCAGACCTCGCAGCCGCTATGCGGAAGTCGACCGCATACTCAGCTGCACTCCGACGCCCCTGTTTCATTGACAGCAGCGTCGTAGAAGCAGTCTCGCCTCTGTTTGGGTGATCAAAGACTGTTCTGAACTCCCTCACAAACCCAGTATAAGAGGTAAGGAGCCGTGAATTCTGCTCCCAGAGCGCCGTAGCCCAGGCGCGTGCCTCGCCTCAAAGCAAATTAATTACATAAGCCACCTTGCTGGCGTCCGACTCGTACATCACGGGACGCTGTGAAAAGACGAGCGAACACTGCATTAAAAAGTCTGCGCATGTCTCCACACAACCCCCGTACAGCTCTGGGGGACTTATGTATGCTTCAGGGGATTGTGGGTGGGGTCGTTGAATGACCAGTGGAATGTCTATATTCGACACCGGATCAGCAGGAGGAGGAGCTGCAGCAGCGCCCTGAGTGCGCGCTTCCACCTGCGCGGTGAGAGCCTCCATTCTACGATTGAGGATGACGTTCTGCTCGGTCATTAGATCCAACCGAGCAGTAAAGGCGGTGAGGATTTGCTGCAACTCACCAATCACGCCTCCTGCAGACGCCTGTGCACCCTGCTCTTCCATTGGCTGTTCAACTGGTGGTTGACGCCCCTCGGGATCCATGACGTTGGCCGAGATATCCTGTTGGGGAAGTGTAATGACACGGACCCACAACAGGGGGCGCAAATGAACAGTCAATGGGTAGTCAAATAAATACAATTTATTGTGGCAAATGTGGGGGTGGCCAGCAGTACCTCCTCTTCGGGCGGCCCACATAACAGGAACAAAACAAAGTAAAATTCACTTCATATCTGGAAGGAAGACCTTCGTTTTGTCAGCATGGTAATAAAAGCATGATAGTGCAATGAACAGACAGTTGCAGAAAGACAAAGAGACGGCAACTTCTGTATGATGGTAGTGAAAACTTGGATGAACCATTGATCATAATTCTCTCTTGATATATTTAGAAGCTTTTTTTTTTTTTTTTTTTTTTTTTCTTAACATTTGTAGTGCCAAAAGATGTTTCTGCTAGTTTTACAGCGTATTTGTTCATGCCGGACTCTCGCTTGATATTCTGGATCGCATGGCCAGGGAATCAAAGCTTGCTGCCCAAACAGAATAGATGAATAAATAAACAATATATTCTGAATTTTCAGTATACAACTTGTACTGAAGTAACCTGTTTGACTTTGATACTTTCAGAACCTTGTAATCATTGAATGTGAGCTCTCCAGACCAGTTGCTAAAAAGTGCTTTCGGCACATGGAAATGTTGGAATAAATTAAATTATGTACTTTCATAATATTTCAACCAAAAACAAGAAGGCAATAATGGTGGGAACTGGGCAGGAAACAGAACAGAAAAGTGCAATAAACTGCAGAGCCCAATATTAGCAGGCAAATTAGATCAAATGTATTCAGACTGCAATTACTGTTTGAGAATAAGATGACAAAAGTGAGAATATGAACGAAATCTTCAAGATGCAGCTACTAATTGTAAAAATACCAGCGATTATACTTTTGCTGTTAGAGTCAGCACCACCGTTTGCTTGTTTCTTTATTGTCTGCCTTTTCTGCAAACCGGCATCAACAGAGCTGAGCACATGGCAACAGCATTGCCGTTAGCATGCAAATAAGTTTGTGGTACATCAGCATTTTTTGAACATTTCCAAAGTTCGGCAACAACTAAAGACAGAAACAATGGCTCTTTAAAAATAACCAATCAATTTCTTGGTATGTTCAATATACATAAAATACATTGTTTTCCTACTAAAATTTAATGAACAAATATGCAAAAATTACATTCTGAAAGTTTCATTATTCATGTTGACGTGTGTGTCTGTGTGTGAGGGGGACCACAATTGGGTGTGACCATAGGCAATCAGTTACAAAAAGAAATTCCATTTTGTCATTTAAACTTTATTTTGTGATTCATGGCATACAGTTTGGTTTGAGTGATAAAAATGTAAACATGAAAGACAGGTGTGCTGTATTTCATGGTGATGCATAGGAAATAACTGAAATACTGAAGTCTGCATTTTCTAATCATTTTATGAGATAAGTTAAAATTTACAATATAGCCAGTTTCAGAGAGGAGATGATTCAGGGGCAATTTCTATCAATTTATTTTCAAAGAATTTAACATACACTCAATACCTGTATCCAGTAAATAAAAGTAATTCCCATTTGCTGCTCCCTTGCTTGCACTTGGGGTCACCAAAGCAAATTTGCATGTTGAATTGGCACACATTTTACACTGGATGCCCTTCCTGATGGAACTCCACATTACAGGAAGAAATGTGGCATGTGTGGGGTGTGAACCATGAACCTTCTGCATTAAAGCCAAGTGCACGACCCACTTGGCCACCATCCCTTCCCCCTGTAACCAATAAATAAAAAAAAATTCAGTTTGCGTTCGATAGCATGATCATTCGTAGTGATACCATTTTCAGTCTCAGCAAAAGCTATAAAATTACAACCCCTGGCAAAAATTATGGAATCACCGGCCTCGGAGGATGTTCATTCAGTTGTTTAATTTTGTAGAAAAAAAGCAGATCACAGACATGACACAAAACTAAAGTCATTTCAAATGGCAACTTTCTGGCTTTAAGAAACACTATAAGAAATCAAGAAAAAAAGATTGTGGCAGTCAGTAACGGTTACTTTTTTAGACCAAGCAGAGGAAAAAAATATGGAATCACTCAATTCTGAGGAAAAAATTATGGAATCACCCTGTAAATTTTCATCCCCAAAACTAACACCTGCATCATATCAGATCTGCTTGTTAGTCTGCATCTAAAAAGGAGTGATCACACCTTGGAGAGCTGTTGCACCAAGTGGACTGACATGAATCATGGTCCAACACGAGAGATGTCAATTGAAACAAATGAGAGGATTATCAAACTCTTAAAAGAGAGTAAATCATCACGCAATGTTGCAAAAGATGTTGGTTGTTCACAGTCAGCTGTGTCTAAACTCTGGACCAAATACAAACAACATGGGAAGGTTGTTAAAGGCAAACATACTGGTAGACCAAGGAAGACATCAAAGCGTCAAGACAGAAAACTTCAAGCAATATGTCTCAAAAATCGAAAAATGTACAACAAAACAAATGAGGAACGAATGGGAGGAAACTGGAGTCAACGTATGTGACCGAACTGTAAGAAACCGCCTAAAGGAAATGGGATTTACATACAGAAAAGCTAAACGAAAGCCATCATTAACACCTAAACAGAAAAAAACAAGGTTACAATGGGCTAAGGAAAAGCAATTGTGGACTGTGGATGACTGGATGAAAGTCATATTCAGTGATGAATCTCGAATCTGCATTGGTCAAGGTGATGATGCTGGAACTTTTGTTTGGTGCCGTTCCAATGAGATTTATAAAGATGACTGCCTGAAGAGAACATGTAAATTTCCACAGTCATTGATGATATGGGGCTGCATGTCAGGTAAAGGCACTGGGGAGATGGCTGTCATTACATCATCAATAAATGCACAAGTTTATGTTGATATTTTGGACAATTGAAAGGATGTTTGGGGATGATGAAATCATTTTTCAAGATGATAATGCATCTTGACATAGAGCAAAAACTGCAAAAAACATTCCTTGCAAAAAGACACATAGGGTCAATGTCATGGCATAGGGTCAATGTCAATGAGCAGATCTGATTTGATGCAGGTGTTAATTTGGGGGATGAAAATGTACAGGGTGATTCCATAATTTTTTCCTCAGATTTGAGTGATTCCATATTTTTTCCTCTGCTTGGTCTAAAAAAGTAACCGTTACTGACTGCCACAATCTTTTTTTCTTGATTTCTTATAGTGTTTCTTAAAGCCAGAAAGTTGCCATTTGAAATGACTTTAGTTTTGTGTCAAGTCTGTGATCTGCTTTTTTTCTACAAAATTAAACAACTGAATGAACATCCTCTGAGGCCGGTGATTCCATAATTTTTGCCAGGGGTTGTATAAACAAATTTTGAGAATAGTGTTAATTTCACCCAGTTCTTTTTGTAATACTGTCAAGTACAAAGTCAAACCATTTCTCAGTATGAATTTATTCAAAGTCACAGTGGAAAAACAGACCTGGATTCTGAAGAACTTCTCTCACACAGGAGATCCAACCATTCAGAACATAGGGCAAAGGACTAAAACAGTTTTTATAAAATACAACATGGGCGCGACAAAGGCAGACCTTTATTTTGCAAAATCCATCCGTTATTGGTCCCTGTGGGCATTCAAGGGAGGTTCAGCCCTCTGCCCATAACCTGCGCGATAACAGGACATATTATGATTTATATTGTAACTTGAATCTCTTTATTTGTCTAAATGTGCGTGCGAAACTGTGTTGAACGAGTTTTACCACTTAAGACAAACTAAAAGTATGTCAAACTTGATAACCATTTAAGTAAAGCGATTACTTAACACCAAATCAAATAGTAAAGAAAACAAAATAACAAAATAATAGATAAACACACAAATATATCTAACAATATAATGAAATTGTTGGCAATAAATCAAAGGGCTGCATGCCCAGATTTAATCATGTGTACTGTAAGAGGAAGTGAGGAAGGTCTAGTGGTTAAGCGTTGGGCTTGAGACCTCTGTTCAAATCCCACCCTGTCCGGAAAATCACTAAGGGCCATTGGGCAAGGTCCTTAATCCCCTAGTTGCTCCTGGTGTGTAGTGAGTACCTTGTATGGCAGCACCCTCACATCGGGGTGAATGTGAGGTGTTATTATAAAGTGCTTTGAGCATCTGATGCAGATGCAGTCCATTTACTTGTATTAGCATTAAATTGGCTGCAGACTTTGAATTACTGCACAGCTTCATCTCCAAACCACAGCAAAGTTAATTTTCCCATCCAAGTATTACTACAGTTTTATCCACACTTGGAATCAAGTATCTTCTTTCATTAATTTACACTGATGGCACTTTCCACTTAATTACAGAACCTCCCATTTTCTTTTTAATAGCTTGTGTCCTTTTCTTGTTTGCAACTCCATTCTGTTACTCACAAAACAAAAATGGTTTTGAATAGCAGTAAACGTGCTTCATTGGCTTGCGACCATTAGAGGAACCATTTCTGTTGCTATATAGCACTAGTATCACTCTACATAGCACTACTTTTGGGCTAATGTTAACCATAATCCAAACATAGATTTATGTTCTCTGATGCTACGGAAGTTGAGCGGATAGATATGTATATTATAATATAGGGAAATGATGTAAAAATTTAAAAATGTGCCATGTGGGTCACCATTTATATGAACGGGCTAACTTGTCACACAGTGACTAAACATGCCACTGACCAAGCATCAAAATGTAATGATTATGGAGTGAAAATGTCTTGATGACATGTAACTGCCTTTTTGAATTGCCTTGCACCTTTGTGCTCAGATTACACACCCTGTTAATCACAAACTGGAAGTGAAACCAGCCAAAATGCAATTGCAGCATGCAACTTAGACCAAGCACTATAGGTCATCACGGTATCAATGTTTAGGTTTGCAAATGAGAAAACTGACTGTGCAGCAATAGTTTTAATACATTTTGATATGCAGTGAGCTGTGCAAATTTGTAATAAATATTTTTGTCAGTTTGCTTGCAGATAAGGAAGGCATGGATGTTGGCAAGTAATCTTCTCGAATTGATAAGATGGCAGTATCCTGCTTTGACGTGCGCCAAGCCTCTAGCAACTTGTTTGCAACTGATGTGCTTTTTTTAAAGATTACGTTCTGTGCAAATAGCTCATACGACACTAAGATGCTTCACCTTCCACTCTGCTGTTACATTCTGAAAGAGCTCACAGTCGTCTGTTATGACCTGTGCACAATATAAACAGTAGAAGCTGGACTCCGCTTATCTGGGATCAGGTCACAGAGGCAGCAGCTCAAGTAGGGGACCCCAAACGTCTCTTTCCCGGGCCACATTTGTTACCTCTGACTGGGAGATCATGAGGCATTCCCAGGCCAGTGTGGATATATCATCTCTCGACCTAGTCCTGGGCCTTCCACGGGGTCTCCTTCCAGCTGGACATGCCTGGAACACCTCCTGAGTGAGGTGCTTGTTAAAGATATAGAAAACTTTTTTTTTTTTTTTTTTTAAATCATGTCAGATCATGATGTTCCCTCACCCACACTGCCGCTTACTTCACGCTTCCACTCGCTCAGTGCAAGGATACTCCACTGAGACAAAAAGCGAGAATGCAAGATGAAAAAGAGAAATGAAAGGCAAACAAAAAAGCAGGAATAAGCATTTGCTTTGATTAAGTCCAATCACCGCTGATCTGATGTGTAGCAATAATGATGGATGTCTTGCAAGAAAGAAGAAACTGACTTCACACCTGAAGATGCGTGTAGAAAACACAAATACTGCACTTCAAATTACTTCAGAGCCAAGAGTGACAAAACAGGTTAGCGATTGTAACATAGATTTTGTTTTAAATTTGTTAAGAACTCATCTCATCCTCAGCAAAACCTTGATGTTGTGAATAATATGGGCCACATCTCATGGAAGTTTACCACAAGAAAAGCCAAGAAACCCATCTGAAGTCCTGAAAGAGCCATAATGATGTGCTTTTTCATCAGCATTGATTATGACCAGTGTTGCCACAGTTACTTTGAAAAGTTACTACTATATTAGTTACTTTATACAGTTATATATGAGAGGTACTTTATACAGTTACTTCATTAGCAGCAGTTTTATGCAAACGTTTGAGCACCCCAGATAGTTTTCATGATTTTCCTTTTTTAAATCATTGGTTGTCTGGATCAGAAATTTCAGTTATTATATCACATAGCAGACAAATACACTGATATAGTAGAAGTGAAATGAAGTTTCTAGTATTTACAGAAAGTGTGCAATAATTATTTAAACAAAATTGGGCAGATACATAAAATTGAGCACCCTCATCATTTTACTGATATGAATACATTTAGCACTAATTACTGGAACAGAAAATTGGTTTGGTAAGCTCACTGACCCTAGACCTCCTTACACAGGTGAATCCAATCATGAGAAAGGGTATTTAAGGTGGCAATTTGCAAATGTTTCCCCTCTTTGCATCTCTTCTAATGAATGGCAACATTTGAGCCTCTAACAACTCTCAAAAAACCTGAAAACAAAGATTGTTGTTCGACATTATGGTTTAGGGGAAGGATACAAAAAGCTATCTCTGAGATTTCAGCTGTCAGTTTCCACTGTGAGGAACATAGTGAGGAAGTGGAAGACTGCAGGCACAGTACTAGTTAAGGCCTGAAGTAGCAGGCCAAGAAAAATCTCAAATGAGCTGAAGCAAAGGATAGTGAGAATAGTCATAGTCAACCCACAGGCCTAAAACATGATCTTGCTGCAGATAGTGTCTCTGTGCATCGTTCAAATATACAGCACTCTTTGCACAAGGAGATGCTGTATGATGCTCTCATGCAGAGGGAGCCTTTTCTGCGTACATGCCACAGAGTTGCTTGAGGTATGCTAAAACACATTTGGACAAGTCAGCTTCATTTTGGAATAAGGTGGTGTAGACTGAGTTATTTGGACATAAAAAGGGGCAGTATGCATGGCTGAAAAAGAACACAGCATTCACTTGCTACCTACAGCAAAATTTGGAGGTGGTTCATAATGCTGTGTGGCCAGTGCAGGTACTGGGAATCTTGTTAAAGTTGAGGGTAATGTGGATTCCAGTCAATAGCAGCAGATTATTGAGAACAATGTTCATGAATCAATGACAAACTTGAAGTTGTGCCAGGGCTGAATCTTTCAACAAGACAGCGACCCTAAACACTGCTCAAAATCTACTAAGGCATTCATGCAGAGGAACAAGTACAACGTTCTGGAATGGTCATCTCAGTCCCCAGACCTGAATATTACTGAAAATCTGTGGTGTGATTTTAAGCTGGGTTTCCATACTCAGAAACCAACAAACCTAACTGAACTGTAGATGTTTTGTAAAGAAGAATGGGCCACAATACCTTCAACCAGAATCCAGAATCTCATTGGAAGCTATAGGAAGCATTTAGAGGTTGTTATTTCTGCAAAAGGAGGATCTACTAAATATTGATGTATTTTTTATTTTATTTTATTTCTCTTGGGATGCCCAGATTTATGCACCTGCCTAATTTTGCTTAAATAATTATTGCACACTTTCTGTAAATCCTATAAATTTCATTTCACCTCTCAGATATCACTGTTTGTCTGCTATATGTTATATTCTGTCCTAAACAGACATGATTTTTTTTTTTTTCAGCACTCCTCATTTTACATACTTCGTAGAAATACAAATCCACCTTGGATTTGCTGTGGCGACCCCGAGTGCAAACAAGGGAGCAGCCGAAGGGTAGAAATACAAATCTGCAAACATCATAGTCCATGGACACTCCTGTCTGATCTCATATGTCAATCTGTCCATCCTGAACAAGAAAGGACTACTGCGCATCTCACCGCTGTCACACTATTCTTGTACATGTCCTGTACTACCCAAAAATTCTTCTCTGCCACTCCATACTTCCTCATACAATACCACAAGTCCTCTGTTGTCACCCTGTCATAAGCTTTCTCTAAATACACAAACACACAATGTATCTCATTCTGGCCTTCTTTTTTCTTCTCCAACATAATTCTCAGAGCAGACAATGCATCTGTAGTGCTCTTTCTCAACATGAAACCATATTGCTGCTCACAGATCTTCACCTGTTTTCTAAGCATAGCTTCTAATACTCTTCCATTAACTTCATGCTGTGGTTACTGCAGCTCTGCACATCACCCCTGTTCTTAAAAATAGGAACCAGCACACTTTGTCTCCACTCCTCAGGCATCCTCTCTCTTTCCAAGATTTTATTAAACAATCTGGTTAGAACCACTGCAATCTCTCGTAGACATTTCCATGCATCCACTGGAATGTCATCTGGACCAACTGCCTTTCCACTCTTCATCTTCTTCAAAGATGCCCTCACTTCATTTGTATTAATTTCTTGTACTTCCTGACTTAATTTCACCACATGATCCAGCCTTTTCTCTCTGTCATTTTCTTCATTCATCAGCTCCTTAAAATATTCCCTCCGCCTTCTTCAGACACTCACCTCACTTGTCAGCACATTACCATGTACATCTTTTACCACCCTAACCTGCTGCACATCCTTTCCAGCCATGTCCCTTTGGCCAGTCAGTACAAGTCCTTTTCTCTTTCCTTACTATTCAACTTTTTGTGCAGCTCACGATATGCCTTTTCCTCAGCTTTTGTCACTTATCTTTTCACCATACACCACATCTCCTTGTACTGCTGTCCACTTTATTAATCTCTCTGACTATCCCAAAACATTTTTGCCCACCTCTTTCTCCTTATGCTTTCCTGGACCACTTCGTTCCACCACCAAGTCTCCGTGTCTTCCTTCCACTGTCCAGATGTCACACCCAGTACCATCTTAGCTGGCTCCCTCACCAAATCTGCAGTACTTTTCCAGTTTTCTAAAATTGTTTCCCCTACATCCAGTGCATCTCTCACTTGCTCACTAAATTTCAGACAACAGTCTTCTTCCTTCAGCTTCCACCATCTGATCCCTTGTTGAGCTCTCACTCTCTTCTTCTTCTTTACCTCTAAAGTCATCCTACAAACCACCATCCTATGCTGTCTAACTACCCTCTCTCCTGCCACGACCATACAGTCTCTGATTTCTTTTAGCTTGCATGTCCTACATAGAATGTAGCTCACTTGTGTGCACCTTCCTCCACACTTATGTCACCCTGTGCTCCTCCCTTTTCTTAAAGTAGGTGTTCACCACAGCCATTTCCATCCTTTTTGCAAAATCAACTGCCATATGTCCTTCCACATTCCTATCCTTGATACCTTATCTACCCATTACTTTCTCATCACCTCTGTTCCTTTCACCAACATGCCCATTAAAGTCCGCTCCTATCACCACTCTTTCATGCTTGGGCACACTCTCCACCACCTCATCTAACTCACTCCAGAAATCTTCTTTCTCCTTTATCTCACAACCTCTCTGTGTGGCATATGCACTGATGATATTCATCATCACCCCTTCAATTTCCAACTTCACACTCATCACCCTGTCAGACACTTGCTTAACCTCCAACACACTCTTGACATACTCTTCCTTTAAAATGACCCAGCACTATTTCTCTTCCTGTCCTCACCATGATACAACAACTTGAAACCACCGTGATGTTCCTGTTCTTACTTCCATTCCACTTGGTCTCTTGCATGCAGAATATGTCTAATTTTCTCCTCTCCATCTTATCAACCAGCATTCTCCCTTTACAGTCATACTACCAACATTCAAAGTCCCTACTCTCATTTCCACCCTACTAGTTTTCCTCTTTTCCTGCTGTCTGTGGACATGTTCTCCTCATCTTCTTCTTCTTCTTCATCACTCAGCAGTAACCCAATTTCCACCAGCACCCTGTTGGACAGCAGCACCAGTAGCGGACATTGTTAACCTGGGCCTTGACAGATCCAGTATGGAAATTTGATTCTTAGTCTGCATAGCTGGGTTGGCTTGTTTTACAAAGGTTGCGCTTCCTGACGCAACCATCCTCACTTATCTGGGCTTGGGACCGGCACTCAGAATGTACTGGCTGCACACCCCATGTGGCTGAGTTAAGGCTGCCAAAATGCCAATTCACATTATTCAGCTGGAGTTGTGTTAGAAACAAAACAGATCAACTTCTTTAAAAAACCATAATAATGTTAATTTGGAACAAAAAATATTGTTGGATTTACTGGTTAAAATATTTAAAAAGTAACTTACTACAACTTAATACTGTAAAATTTACAAATTGTTATGTTAAGGAATTTATACATTTTTACTCTTTTTTTTTTTTTTACAGAAGTATTTCAGTAACAACAGCTGCCAGTTTTTGTTTTTTTTTTTTTGTTTGTTTTTTTGTTTGTTTGTTTTTTTCTGTAAACGAACATTTTTTTTTTTCTTTTAACAATATGTGAAATGGACACGAGACCTATCCGAATTCCTAGTCTAATTGCAATCAAATTTAAGATCCCTTCCACGTGTTAAGTGAATTCTAATTTGGTCAAATTTTTCAATTTTGGTGTGTACACAGCACGAGGGTAATCATTTTATCCTGAATTCCAAATTTTTAATGCGCACAATCATTGTTTGTGGGAAATAATACTAAACAGCTGCAACTTCAGTTAGCAACATAAGCACTGACACACTCTCAAAGACCAAAACAATATGAAAATTGTCACACTCAAATAGTAATTACAACACTCAATGCAGTAACGCAATGAAGTGTCACATTTTAACATCTGTGATTAAAATAATGACCAAGTATAAAGCCTGAAACAGTGCTTGACTTAATGTGACAGTGTGTCAGATTTTGGGGGCATTGATCAGCAGAAATATAATGTTGCATTCATATCATCCATTCATTCATGAATGCCAGCAAGAATGAATCTGTGTTTTCAGAGATAAGAAGGAGCCCTCGATATCAACATGGCAGCAGTCACATCATGGAGGCTGCCATGTTTTACTGCCACCTTGATATAGTAGCCCAAAAAGGACATACCTGTCATATTTTTACAGTGCAATCGGAAGACTCCAGACTTTGCAGAGCAGTTTTTGTTCCCCGATATTCCATTTACTGGTCAATAGCACCTGCTAACAAGCTTGAGAACCCACTATTCTGTGAAATCAAGGATCACACTCTGCTTATCACAAGACTACACAGAAGAGGTTGAATCCCCATCATCAAAGAAGTGAAACTGTGGAGGAAAACAAGATATGGACATGTGATAGTCTAATGCATTCTGCAACCTCACCAATAGATGACACTAATTCTTACACGTTATTACATTAGTGGCATTTTTTAAAAACATAAAAATGGATTTATATTGTAAACATTGGACTTTGCATATGAGGCCACTTTTTATCTAAAAGCTTGTAACAATTCGTTGGAAATAAACTGATGTATGATTAACATATGATTGCCAGAAAGTCATTTAATAATCAATCAACTGATTATCAAATGACTTTAAATCAGATTTTTCATTAAAATGCAGGCGTTAAACTTTCTAATGTCACCTCTGAATGGATATTTAAGATCTTGAGACTCAACTCCCTCAACATTATCATTGTTGTAATATTGGTGCAAATCTCCCTGTCATGACTCATGTATTTGGGTAATAAACAAAGCAATGTAATGTACGTGCTCCCAAGCCAATTTAAAATGTCTGCAACCATTGTTTCTCACACATTCAGCTGTTGACAGGGTGATTAAAACTACCCAACTTACCAAAGGTTTTAAAAAACTGCTCCAAAATAGTTGGCCATTGCTGACACTTTATTCATACGCTTAATTTGTGTACTGTGATTAACCTGCATGAGAACGACAAGTTTGTTGAAAATTTGGACAAGCACACTGGAGAAGTAATGGAGCAAACATTTCTTAAACTATAGTCTAATATGCTGATTTGTTGACTTTGCGAAATTCTGCATTGTTTTGCATTAATCTAAAACATATGCATTATTAAAATATATTCTGTGTAAAGCCTTTTTAACATTCTAAAATATTTTCTTTTTAGAAATGGGAATTTCATTTTTTATTTATTTATTGATGATTAATTTTTTATTTTTTATTTGCATACCTAAGAGGGAGAAAGCTGTAAAGAAAAATAACTAGACTGCTTTATACTTTTTGCACATTAATGGGGTGAATTAACTTAAGTTACTGCAAAAAATGTTTCTTTCAATAGAAAATTAACTCCCGTATTTCCTCTGGATCATCATTAAATTTAAATTGGTTCTCCCTCTTACAAGGACAGATATTTTCATGAGCATTCATAACCGCTTCAAAACATCTCTTCTAATTGCAAAATATTTAAAACAGCACATACTAGAGTGCATCCTTCTGCCTCTGGTGAAGACTCCATCTGCTCTAAACCCTCTACCCATGATTGAAACACATTTATTTAAAATCAGTCATGCAGCACACATGCCCTCAAATTTTTAATTAAAAACGAGGGATTAGTTTTTTAATTATTGGCAAAAAAAAAAAAAAAACATCCTCTCACAAAATTCAGCAAACTGATAATGAATCCCCATTGCTTCATCACCTGAATTTAATCAATTCTTTCTCTTATGGTAAGCAACGCTTCCACTCAGATCCATTAAAAGTGCTCCATGAGTTTTCTTGGCATCTTGCAAGCAAACAAGAACATGGCCAAACGAGAAAGGGTAAAAAATGCACCTGGTCTGCATCTTTGTCCTGATCTGGAACAGAAAATATTAGCAGAAAATTATTTTTCATATTCCATTCGATTTGTAACCAACATTTGTGCCTTTGTCTTTTGTTTGTTTTGTTTTTTTTGTTTGTTTTTAATCCTCTGGAAGGTAATTAAAGAAGTAATATTTTGCTCAATACTTTCTGGGAACCATCACCTTATCATGATGGAAAGGTTTATGTGCCACTATGAACCTGAGAGCTGTGTTGTCTGGAAGCTTTGCACTCCTGGTCAGGTTTCCAAAGGCACATTGATCTCAGTCGAGGGGCCAGACTAAGAATGGTTCACAAGACACCATGAAAAAGTGAGGTAGAGGAACTATGACCCGGACCAAAGGAAGCCCAGGGCCCCCGTCTGAAGCAAGGACTGGATGGAGGGCCCGACAACTAGCACCTGCTGGTTGGTCTTGCCACAGAGCCCAGTCAGGCACAGCCTGAAAAGGCAACATGGACCTTCCATCCCCACAATGTGGGCTCACATCCCACAGGGGGGCCGCTGGTGTCGGGTGGCAGTGAAAGTTGAGGGCCTTGCCAGACCAGACCCGGGTGTCAGGAGCTCGCTCTGGGAGTGTGGAACGTCACTTCACTGTGAGGGAAGAGCCAGAGCTTATGCGAGAGGTGGAGCAATGCCAGGTAGATCTGGTGGGCCTCACCTCCATGCACAGCCTTGGCTCCAGAACCACTCTCCTTGATTTGGGTTGGACTTTATTCTTCTCTGGAGTTGCCCAAGGTGTAAGGCACCAGGCGGGTGTGGGGATACTCACAAGTCCCTGGGTGAGCATTACTACGTTAGAGTTTACCCTGGTAGATGAGACGGATGCCTCCCTGTGCCTTCGGGTGGTGGGGGACTCTTGTTTGTGCATATTCACCGAATAGCAGTTTGGAGTATTCACCCTTCTTGGACTCTGTGAATGGAGTCCTGTATGGGGCTCCCGTGGGGAACTCCATTGTTCTGCTGAGGGACTTCAATGAACACATGGGCAATGACAGAGACACCTGGAGAGGCGTGATTGTGAGGAACGGCCTCCCCGATCTAAACCAGAACGGTCGTTTGTTATTGGACTCTTGTGCAAGTCATGAGTTGTCCATAACGAGCACCATGTTCAAACAGAAGGATGCTCATAAGTGTACATGGTATCAGAGCACCCAAGGCTGAAGATCGATGATCAATTTTGTGATTGTATCATCTGATCTGAGGCTGCAAGTTCTGCACTCTTGGGTAAAAGGGGAAGAGCTGTCAACTGATCATCATCTGGTGATGAGTTGGCTCAGAGGGTGGGGTAGGACGTTGGACAGACCTGGTAAGCCTAAACGGATAGTGCAGGTGAACTAGGAATATCTGGAGGAGCCCAACATCCCACAGATCTTGTTTGTTTGTTTTCTAAGTGATGATAAAATCTTTGATATCGGGATAGATATTCTGACATGCTGGTAGCAAATCAACCTGTCAACAGGTATGCATTCCTAAAAAAAACAATATCATTGCTATTATGTGCCATAGGAACCCATGAAAAATATGAAAACCAATGAGAGCTAAAATTGTACTCTTTCTGCTAAAATACAATAATGTGTTATGGTGGGGGCTGCAACGGTAACAGAAAAGAAAACGCACACAAAATGTACATTTTGTCAAAATATTTTTCTCGACAAGGCTACCGTACTACATGTCTTACAATGAATACATGTAATTTACCATTGTTTGATTCTTCAAATGATAAGCTTCATTACCTGAGGCCAAAATATGGCCAGTGGGTATTGCAAAGGCTTTGCATCCATCTGTCTGTGCTCAGCCTAAGTCCAGTCCTATTGCTGCCAGGATCTTCAAATTCACAGGGAACATTCTCGGGACACCTTGGACAAGTTCAAAGATGGCTAACCTTGAGGTAAAGATCACATTCTGTTTCTTTTATGCTCATACGGCTGAGGGAATTTTAGCATTGGGTTATAATTACCCAATGCTACTGTGAGAAATGTTTTTGTAAAGTATGTCAAAAATTTTGGAAAGATATTGAGTCCCAGTTTATTCACAACTGACATTTAATTTCATATTGTGGACATCCCAGGTTTTCCAAAAATATGCACTTTGTTGAGTTGTGGGTGGGAACGAGGTGCACAAGGGCTCCCAGTAGCCCATGGTGTACATGTTCCTCTACTGATTCTCCACCCTCACCTGTGACTGTTTGGCTGCTCCTTATTTTTGAATTGGACATCTCTTTTTGGTGGCAATAAAACACTTATTCCTTGATATTCTGTGCATTCACTGATTGCTTGATGGATTCTGATCAAGATGCTGACAATTTTATTACAAACATCTGGAATAATATGGCTTGTGTGATGAAACATCCTAATGGATCACATAAGGCATCTCTGCTGTAATATACAGTGAGGAAAATAAGTATTTGAACACCCTGCGGTTTTGCAAGTTCTCCCACTTAGAAATCATGGAGGGGTCTGAAATTTTCATCTTAGGTGCATGTCCACTGTGAGACACATAATCTAAAAAAAAAAAAAATCCAGAAATCACAATGTATGATGTTTTAATAATTTATTTGTATGTTACTGCTGCAAATAAGTATTTGAACACCTACCAACCAGCAAGAATTCTGACTCACACAGACCTGTTAATTTTTCTTTAAGAAGCCCTGTTATTCTGCACTCTTTACCTGTATTAATTGCACCTGTTTGAACTTGTTACCTGTATAAAAGACACCTGTTCACACACTCAATCAATCACACTCCAACCTGTCCACCATAGCCAAGACCAAAGAGCTGTCTAAGGACACCAGGGACAAAACTGTAGACCTGCACAAGGCTGGGATGGACTACAGGACTACAGGCAAGCAGCTTGGTAGAAGACAACAACTGTTATGATTATTTATTAGAAAGTAGAAGAAACACAAGATGACTGTCAATCTCCCTCAGTCTGAGATTCCATGCAAGATCTCACTTTGTGGGGTAAGGATGATTCTGAGAAAGCACAGAACTACAAAGGAGGACCTGGTCAATGATCTGAAGAGAGCTGGGACCACAGTCACAAAGATTACTTTAGTAACACGTGATGCTGTCATGGTTTAAAATCCTGCAGGGCAGCAAGGTCCCCCTGCTCAAGCCAGCACATGTCCAGGCCCATTTGAAGTTCACTAGTGACTATCTGGATGATCCAGAGGAGGCATGGGAGAAGGTTATGTGGTCAGATGAGATCAAAATAGACCTTTTTGGAATCAACGCCACTTACCATGTTTAGAGGATGAGAACACCCCCAAGAAAACCATCCCAACCATGAAGCATGGGGATGGAAACATCATACTCTGGGGGTGCTCTTCTGCAAAGGGGACAGGACAACTGCACCGTACTGAAGCGAGGATTGATGGGGTCATGTATTGTGAGATTTTGGCAAACAACCTCCTTCCCTCAGTAACAGCATTGAAGATGGGTCATGGCTGGTCTTCCAGCATAACAATGACCCAAAACACACAGCCAGGGCAACTAAGGAGGGGCTCCGTAAGAAGCATTTCAAGGTCCTGGAGTGGCCTGGCCAGTCTCCAGACCTGAACTCAATAGAAAATCTTTGGAGGGAGCTGAAACTCCAAACCTGAAAGATTTGGAAAATATCTGTATGGAGGAGTTGACCAAAATCCCTGCTGCAGTGTGTGAAAACCTGGTGAAAAACTACAGGAAACATCTGACCTCTGTAATTGCAAACAAAGGCTACTGTACCAAATATTAACATTGATTTTCACAGGTGTTCAAATACTTATTTGCAGCAGTAACATACAAATAAATTATTTAAAAAAATCATACATTGTGATTTCCAGATTTTTTTTTTTTTTAGATTATGTCTCTCACAGTGGACATGAACCTAAGATGAAAATTTCAGACCCCTCCATGATTTCTAAGTTTGAGAACTTGCAAAATCGCTGGGCGTTCAAATACTTATTTTCCTCACTGTACTTGTGGAGTGAAATTCTCAATGGATTTAATGTTACATGCTAATAGCATAAGAATGTTTAACACTGTCTGTAGCTTCATTCTTTAGGTTCCTTTAAAGTGTAGGTGACACTATATGTAATATTTTTTGAGTCTTTAAGAGTAAAATTAAACAAAGGTTTGAAATGTATCCTTTCCTGGTGCGC
Source organism: Thalassophryne amazonica (assembly GCF_902500255.1). NCBI lineage: Eukaryota > Metazoa > Chordata > Actinopteri > Batrachoidiformes > Batrachoididae > Thalassophryne > Thalassophryne amazonica. The sequence goes on along the minus strand of NC_047103.1, from coordinate 145,769,105 downwards.
AGTTACTGAAGAGATAAATATTCTGATTTTGAACTGTGCACCACTTAAAACCAGGAACTTCCAGGCAAGTCCCAACATTGAAGCAGGAGGAGGAGGTAGCATCAGTGCCAGAACCATTATCTTAATAGTCCCATTAATTTATGTATTTTTACAGGCTACTGACAGCCCCGTTTCCACCGAGTGGTTCGGGTCGGAGCTATACGGTGTTTTCAATGTCAGAACAGTTCATTCTCACCGGCAGAATCCTTTTGATTGGCAGGTGGAACACTTATATTGACTAGCATGCATGCACAGTGTCTGCAGCTTCTCTACTCGACACAGAGGCAAAACTGAGTATTTTCAGATTATTTTATTTTGTTGTTTTTGTGGATCATGGGATAATTTTGTTGCATGTAGACTGAGATGTTATGAGTAGATGAGGGACTGGGAGTCTTTCAACTCGCAGCGCAAAGTGGCCCATGGTGGAACAAGAGTAGGATTTGTCCACAGCAGAGACTCTGTCTATCAATGGATTACAGACGGCACTGTAAGATGGCATAAAACTTGTGACAAATGGACTTTTCTTCAGCCAGGACATAAGGAATTAAATTATTTTCAGATGTCCTTTTGTAAAGATGGACAAGTTGTCATCAGACTGAAGAAGATCTCACTGAAACAGACAGGTAAGACTATATTATTTACTCCTTGTATGAATGCTTTTAATATTTAATAATGATGTGTTACGCTACTAAGGTACACTACACTAAATGTATTCAAGAAGGAAACAATATTTATTCTAAAAATAGCAAATATTTTGAGTCCCTTGTGTCATTTTTCAAATTTGAAATGTATGTATCTCTTTCTAAGGGAAAAACAAAATCCACACCTCCTCATCACTTTTTTCTGATGTCACAGACAGTAAAAAATATATATACATTTTTTTAATCAGTTGATTATGACCAAAGACCTGGCAAAATAAATAAATAAATAAAATAAAATAAAAACAGTTTCTCAACCCGCATGCTAAAATCTCCTGCATTTTTATTTATTTATTTTTATAATCACCATTCTGTGTTCTGAACACTGACAATAACATCACTGTTGTCAGACAGAAGGTTTTCCTCCAAGGTTTAGTCTCCCTCACTGTCATCTAAATAAGTGTTGTGTGGGCCGCTGAAGAGGAGGTACTGCTGGCCCACCACCACCAGATGGCGCCCTGCTTGAAGTGCGGGCTTCAAGCACGAGAGGGCGTCATAGCAACCGGGGGTGACAGCTGTTACTCGTCATCAGCACCAGCTGTCACTCATCCACATCACCACCACCATAAAGGCCGGACTGCAACTCCACCTCCCCGCCGAGAAATCAGCAACCTTGGAGGTAATTTCTCTGCTGAATTTAAACTGACTAATAGTCTGAACTTCTTTGCAGCCGTTTTCCTGTGGGTGTTGCCTTATCTGTGGGATTGGCGTTTGGTGTGATCAGCGACGGCTTCGCTTCACACCCCAACCAGATAAGTGGTTAGACAGGAGCTGCACGAGTGTATGACTGGAGGTGGAGGTGCTCCCTCCTTACAGAACACAGACTGTGGGATTACCGAGTGTGCGTACTCACACTCACCTGTGCTGTTTCTGTTCTCTGTCAGCAGTACCAGGTCTGACAGCTGGAGACGGTGACCACCTGGGGACCCAGGACTTGGCGGCTCTGGTGTTCTTCAGATCCGTTGGCGGTGAGGGCCGTGTGGGATCCGGCTCGGTTCTGGACGGGCGTCTCCTATCCTCAAGCCTGCCCACACGTCACCCAACATGTAATTGACTATAGTCCCAAACTGATTGTTGTCTGTATTCCGTTGTGCACAGTTTACAACATTAAATTGTTACTGTTTGGCTTATCCATTGCCCGTTCTTTTACGCCCCCTGTTGTGGGTCCGTGTTCCTACACTTTCACAACAATAAGGCTCAAAACATTAAGGCTGTGTTCCCACAGGTTCTTCACATACACCTTCAGACTGGACTTTAAAATAAAATCTCCAAACTAGAAAAAAAAATACTGTCTGAAAACAGCTTGACCTCCGCTGTTGTAATTGATTTGGGCTTGAAAAGCAGGTCCAGTTCTGGTGATGATGTAGCAACAATATGGCCGCAGCTGATAGCTAAAATACAACACAGGCTTCAGACAGCATTGCTGCTGCTGTCAACATGGCAACACCTAAATATGGGCTTCATCTCAGTTGTTTTTGGGTCTCTATAGCAAAACTATGGGTTACGTCGTGCATGCTTCGTCCAGGATACACCATATGTAAAAGTTTGGGCACTCCTGATAATTTTCATGATTTTCCTTTATAAATCATTGGTTGTCTGGATCAGAAATTTCATTTCATTTCATTGATTTGAATACAATTAGCACTAATTATTGGAACTCAAAATTGGTTTGGTAAGCTCACTGACATTCACATTAGGTATGTTATGAGAGGTGCCTTTTTCCATTTGCGAAATATAGTAAGGATTGGTCCTATTTTGTCCATGGCTGATGCTGATGCTGAGACCCTGATTCATGCCTTTGTTTCCTCCAGATTGGATTATTGTCATGTCCTATTTTCAGGGTTGCCTCAGTCCAGTATCAGGGGTCTCCAATTAGTTCAGAATGCTGCTGCCAGACTTTTGACACGGACTAGAAAGTTTGACCATATTACACCTGTTCTGGCATCCCTCCACTGGCTACCTGTTTCTGTGAGATCAGACTTTAAGGTTCTGTTATTAGCCTATAAAGTTGTTCATGGACTGACATCGGCGTACTTAGCTGATTCGATTAAACCCTATGTACTGTCCCAGGCTTTGCGCTCATCTGATGCAGGACTGCTTTGTGGTCTGAGGGTGAAGAAGAGGTCTGTCAGTCACAGAGCCTTTTCTTATCACGCCCAGTATTGTGGAATGGTGTCCCAGTGTCGATAAGACAGTCCGATACTGTGGAGACTTTCAAGTCAAGACTGAAGACACATTTTTTTTAATCAGTTCTTTGGTTAATATAGTGTGTTATTCTGCTTTTTAATTCTTTTAAATTTTGTTGTTTTAAATTTTGTTTTTGTGTTTCATACTTGTTCTTAATTCATGTTAAACTGTTTTTGAACTGGTTTGTGTGAAGTGCCTTGGGGCAATGTCATGATTTGGCGCTTTTATAAATTGAAATTGACACTTAAACAGGTGAATACAATCATGAGAAAGGGTATTTAAGGTGGCCATTTGCAATTTTTCCCCCCTCTTTGCATCTCTTCTAATGAGTGGTAACATGGGAGCCTCTAAATACCTCTGAAATGACCTGAAAACAAAGATTGTTCAACATCATGGTTTAGGGGAAGGATTAGGGTTGAGCCGGATACTTGTTTCAGATGAGTATCCGGTACGGATAAAGCATTTTTGATGAGTATGAGCATGATCCGACTAAAACTCATCAATATCTGCGCTTGTGCTGAAGGAAAATTCTCACTGGCTAAATGATTGTCTTCACACTCTGTGATTGGCCAGTCACACACAGCGCCCACCCCTTCCTACAGAGACACATCTGTCTGCAGCTTCTCTCTCTCTCTCTCTCTCTCTCACACACACACACACACACACACACACACACACGCAGGATCTGATCTCTGTGCTTGGCTTCTCAGCTGTGCGCTCTCTTCAGTTTGCCTCTTTCTGAATCTAAGCTTTTTAAAAATGTATAGTTTTATATGATGTACACAGCATTTATACAACATTTATGCATGTCAAAAATGCAAAAAAAATCAGCCCGTGATTGGGTGAGGGCAAGACAATTTAAGGTATAATAAGAAAGACGTGTTTTGATCAAGTTGATCCCTATATTTTTTCTGTTACCTCTCCATTTCATATTCTGTAGATTTCAGGGAATCTAAAAAAATATGGTTTCATTAAATTGTAGGGGGGTGCGCCCTGGACCTATTCCAGCCTGTGGCCTAACAGACACACCTCAATCAATATTGTTTAACTTTGTGGAAAAAAAAATGCCAAGAATGTTAGGTAGTAGAAAACAAATAAATATTTGAATAAAAACACAGTTTGTTCATAAAATTAAAAAAAGGAAGTCGTGTTGAGTAGGACAACTCTTGTTCATGCATAATTAGTAGTTCATAAGTGAATGTCAATTCTGAGGCTGTTCAATTATTCCTTCATACACTTAAGAATATTCATGTTCTGAGTTTATAAAAAAAACTTGTTCTGTAAAATAGTTCCTTTACTATTTCGATCAAAAATATATTCATGTTCTGAGTTTATTAAAAAAAACTTGTTCTGTAAAATAGTTGCTTTACTATTGTGATCATAAACATTGAATCTCAATTCTGAGGCTGTTCTGTAAATATTCATTCATAGACTTAAGAATATTCATGTTCTGAGTTCATAAAAACTTGTTCTGTAAATAGTTCTCTTACTTTTGTGATCAAAAACATTGATTTGAATCTCAATTTTGAGTTTTCAAATAAACAAATATAGGAATTTGTGATCAATCCATATCAGTTTCACACTTAAAATAATGTCATGATTCATGCCTGAGCCATTTTGGATTAAACCCTGCCCACTTCCAGTTTAGGCCACGCTCACTACGAGTACAGATATGGATACAGATAATTTAAATGGTTGAACAGATACAGATAGTGGTGTACATGCTCATCCCTAGGAAGGATACAAAAGCTATCTCAGAGATTTCAGCTGTCAGTTTCCCTTGTGAGGAACATAGTGAGGAAAAGGAAGACCACAGGCACGGTAATACTTAAGGTCCGAAGTGGCAGGACGAGAAAAATCTCTGATAAGCTGAAGTGAAGGATGGTGAGAACAGTCATAGTCAACCCACAGACCTGCTCCAAAGACCTACAATATGATCTTGCTGCAGATAGTGTCTCTGTGCATTGTTCAACTATACAGCGCACTTTGCTCAAAGAGATGCTGTATGATGCTGTAATGCAGTGGAAGCCTTTTCTGCGTACACGGCACAAACAGAGTCACTTGAGGTATGCTAAAGCACATTTGGCAAGCCAGCTTCATTTTGGAATAAGTTGCTGTGGACTGATGAAACTAAAACTGAGTTATTTGGACATAACAAGGAGCGGTATGCATGGCTGAAAAAGAACACAGCATTCCAATAAAAACACTTGCTACCTACAGTAAAATTTGGAGTTGATTCCATCATGCTGTGTGGCCAGTGTAGGTACTGGGAATCGTCTTAAAATTGAGGGTCACATGGATTCCAGTCAATATCAGCAGATTCTTGAGAAAAATGCTCAGTGACAAAGTTGAAGTTGCGCCAGGCTGGATCTTCCAACAAGACAACAACCCTAAACACTGCTCAAAATCTACTAAGGCATTCATGGCGAGGAACAAGTACAGCATTCTAGAATGGCCATCTCAGTGCCCAGACCTGAATATTACTGAAAATCTATGGTGTGATTTTAAGTGGGCTGTTCATGCTCGGAAACCAACAGACCTGAGATGTATGAGGTCTGATAGAAAAGTATCAGACCTTTTTTATTTTTTTCAAAAACCATATGGATTTGAATCACATGTGATTGCATTAGCCAAGCTTGAACCTTCATGCGCATGCGTGAGTTTTTCACGCCTGTCGGTTGCATCATTTGCCTGTGAGCAGGCTTTGAGTGAGGTGTGGTCCACCCCTCTCGTCTATTTTTTATTGCGAATAAATGTCTGAACGATTTGGAGCTTTGCTGCATCAATTTTTTTCCAGAAACTGTGAGAGACCTCCAAGTGGACACCGTTCGGAAAATTAATATGGCTTTCAGAGACAATTTTATGGGGATTACACAGATTAAGGAGTGATCCAGACGGTTTAAAGACTGCCTACAACTGCTGAGAGCGTGGCGCGCTCCCAGCCCCCATCGACAGGCTGACACCCCGCTGGAACAACCAGATAATTTCCAACGTGAAGGCTTTGTTGATCTGGGACCTCGTCTAACTTTCACAAAAAGGCTGAAGATGTGGACATCAGCACTTTTTTGGTACATTCCACCATTACAGGAGTTTTTTTCCTGGAAAGAAAAGCGGAGGGACGCGCCACAGAGCCGTTCATTACGCGGGACAAAACCACCTCTGTGTTGGTCTCACAGGACAGCTTAAAGGTGGATTTCAGACGGCTGTCGGTTGCTTTTCAGTTGTGTGATTATCTGATTGTGATTGTGCATGAGCTGGACCTGCCCCAACATATCCTGGAAGGCTTCATCACAGCGTTGCTTTGCGCCATGCAGCTCCACCGCGACGCTCCTCTTTCCATGACAAAAACTCCTGTAACAGTGGAATGTGCTGTTCATTTCTAACCTGTCTTCATCCGGTATGTCATCTGACTAGCACAGGAATTGTATTTTTTCGGCATATTGAGACAGACGTGCGGAGGAATTCCGCGCGTCGCGGTGGAGCTGCATGGCGCAAAGCAACGCCATGATGAAGCCTTCCAGGACATGCTGGGGGAAGTCCAGCTCATGCACACTCACAATCGGATAATCACACGACTGAAAAGCAACCGGAATCTATCTGAAATCCACGTTTAAGCCATCCTGTGAGACCAACACCGAGGTGGTTTTGTCCCGTGTAATGAACGGCTCCGTGGCACATCCCTCCGCTTTTCTTTCCATGAAAAAAATCCTGTAACGATGGAATGTACCAAAAAAGTGCTGATGTCCACATCTTCAGCCTTTTTGTGAAAGTCAGACAAGGTCCCGGATCAACAAAGCCTTCATGTTGGAAATTATCTGGTTGTTCCAGCGGGGTGTCAGCCTGTCGATGGGGGCTGGGAGCGCGCCGCGCTCTCAGCAGTTGTGGGCGGTCTTTAAACCGTCTGGATCACTCCTTAATCTGTGTAATCCCCATAAAATCGTCCCTGAAAGCCATGTTAATTTTCCGAACGGTGTCCACCTGGAGGTCTTTCACAGTTTCTGGAACAAAATTGATGCAGCAAAGCTCCAAATCGTTCAGACATTTATTCGCAATAAAACATAGACGAGAGGGGTGGACCACACCTCACTCAAAGCCTGCTCACAGACGAATGACGCAACCGACAGGCATGAAAAAACTCACGCATGCGCACGAAGGTTCAAGCTTGGCTAATGCAATCACACATGATTCAAATCCATATGGTTTTTGAAAAAAATAAAAAGGTCGTATACTTTTCTAACAGACCTTGTATTGTAAAGAAGAATGGTCCAAAATACCTTCAACCAGATGCCAGACTCTCATTGGGAGCTATAGGAAGCATATACTCTGGATGGCATTTCCCTGATCTCTAGTAATACTGTGAGAAATCTTGGAGTTATTTTTGATCAGGATATGTCATTCAAAGCGCATATTAAACAAATATGTAGGACTGCCTTTTTGCATTTACGCAATATCTCTAAAATCAGAAAGGTCTTGTCTCAGAGTGATGCTGAAAAACTAATTCATGCATTTGTTTCCTCTAGGCTGGACTATTGTAATTCATTATTATCAGGTTGTCCTAAAAGTTCCCTAAAAAGCCTTCAGTTGGTTCAGAATGCTGCAGCTAGAGTACTGACGGGGACTAGCAGGAGAGAGCATATCTCACCCGTGTTGGCCTCCCTTCATTGGCTTCCTGTTAATGCTAGAATAGAATTTAAAATTCTTCTTCTTACTTATAAGGTTTTGAATAATCAGGTCCCATCTTATCTTAGGGACCTCATAGTACCATATTACCCCATTAGAGCGCTTCGCTCTCAGACTGCGGGCTTACTTGTAGTTCCTAGGGTTTGTAAGAGTAGAATGGGAGGCAGAGCCTTCAGCTTTCAGGCTCCTCTCCTGTGGAACCAGCTCCCAATTCAGATCAGGGAGACAGATACCCTCTCTACTTTTAAGATTAGGCTTAAAACTTTCCTTTTCGCTAAGGCTTATAGTTAGGGCTGGATCGGGTGACCCTGGACCATCCCTTGGTTATGTTGCTTTAGACGTAGACTGTGTTTCATAATTGTTGTATGGCCTTGCCTTGCAGTGTGGAGCGCCTTGGGGCGGCTGTTTGTTGTGATTTGGCGCTATACAAGAAAAAAGTTGATTGATTGATTGATTGATTGATTTAGAGGCTGTTATTTCTGCACAAGGAGGATCTACTAAATACTGATGTATTTTTTTCTGTTGGGGTGCCCAAATTTATGCACCTGCCTAATTTTGTTTAAAGAATTATTGCACACTTTCTGTAAATCCTATAAACATCATTTCACTTCTCAAATATCAATGTGTTTGTCTGCTATAATGATGTATTTAACTGAAATTGGTGATCCAAAGAACCAATGATGTTATAAAAGAAAATCATGAAAGTCATCAGGGGTGCCCAAACCTTTACATACAACTGTATATAGTCTGAGATCTGCAATCTGTTTGCCACGCCCACACATTTTCTCACCACTATCACAGACATGTCATGTTAGTGGTAACCACTGGTGTACTGTACTCACAAGTAATTGTCTCCAACACTGGCAACTGCCAAAAAGTGTGAGGCTTGAAGTTGCTCCATTTGAACATGTGACACAGATGACGTGTGTGTGTGGCATATTAGTGGCAAGTAATGGGTGACAGTGAAGTTGAATGGCAAGTGTTCTGAATATGATCAAAATGCTCCCTGCACCCTGTGTGGTGTTGTGACATGTTTGTGGTGGATAGTCAACCTGGTCTCACGGCAAGTCGTGCTTCAGCAGCACGAAATATACATTAATCTATTGGTTTGTGATATTGTGATGAAAAGCACCTCATTTTCGTTACGTCAGCACAAATTCATTTTTATTCATTCTGTGATCGCTGCACAGAAGTGAAGCGGGGGAGGGGGAGCTCAGGGGTGGTTATGGTTAGGGTGGGGGCAAGGAGTAAGATTAGGTTATGGTTAAGGTTAGGGTTGGGGGTGGGAGTAGGGTTAGGAATAGTGAGTCAAAAAAGCTCCGTCACAAAAATGTGACTCATTTCGTCATGGGAGCACGAAAAAACAAAACAAAATTCGGAATTTTCTGGGACTGCATTTGCCAAGATTTGAAACCAAAAATAGCTGCCTCTAGGGACTAGTGTCTACACATAAGTATCAATGGACCATATGCTAATTTACTAAATTCTGAAAGTTAGAAAAGGAAATCAGAAAAGCTATCTGGGACCACAGAAAGCCCATCTGCAATTATTGCTTGATCTCCAAAATCAGTCTATGCAAGCGAAATTATGTTCAGTATGAGTGTTGTCATTAGTGCCACTTCAAAAATTAAATTCATGATAAATAATTTATCCTAAACTTATGATCTGTTGTTTTTTCAAACTTATGCAAAAACTAATCTTGAGAAAAAAAATACAGTATGCGATAGTTAATAATTATTAAGAGCCTGTTCTTTCATATTTATGAATACATATTTTACCACATTGCAGTTGTTTTTTTTAATGAGAACTCATTCTATCATTCTTTTTGAATTCTACACATGTGGTGATACCTTATTTACACCAGGATGTTAATAAAATCAATGCTGGCTGTTCTCAGAATAAAGTACTTATATCCACAGTTTCAAATTGTATAAGTCAAATGGTGTCCACTTTATGGTCTTCTCAAAAAATTTAAATTACTGTTCTGGGTGCTCAGAATGCATCTGAGCTTATCTAGAAACCGTTGGCTTCTGGGAGCCTAAAGCGGCCCCCACACCCCCGGCCTATGGTCTTCGGCCCTGCGGGCCTCGCACTTTGCCCCCCAATTTCTAGTTCTAAATTGCGCCCTTGGGAACAGATTGGTCAAAATTCAAGCTCAAGTTTATCAGAAACTAAACTTTTGTCATTGTGAGGCATTATATGAAAGTTTCCTGTACATATGCAAAAATGTCCTGTATATCTGCATTAGGGCCAGATTAACAGAGTCTGACTCACTGGCCTCGCTACTTCCTCTCCTTCTAAATCTTGAAATAACTATTATACTCTAACAGAGTATACGCCCCCCTTCTGATTTTATTTTTTTCCAAGCAACCAAGCTGTTATCGCATTAATATGTCCCTCTAATCCAAGCCTTTGTGTCCAAACTGTTTTTATCTTGAATCGAAACACATCATTTGTTTGTGTTGCACTGTGTTACTAATCTTCACGTTGTGTGTACAGCACATTATTCACCGTGAGGGCACAAGGGCAACTGTTAGCCTTACAAACATGTGATCATTATTAAACAACAGCGAAAGAGTCAAAAGCACAGCCAAACTGCAAGAGAGACAAAAATATTTCAGTATCGCTGGAATGCAGCTGTGGAAAGAACACAGACTTTCTCGCTGTGCTGCATTTTAGCTTTTATGATGTAATTGTACCCGTGTGTTTGTATGTACATGAAAGGCTATGGCAATCTGACTTTAAACCCTAGTGACCTTCACCCAAATGACTGACCTTTGGCTGGACGTTGCCAGGATAATTCTGCAATCCACCAAAGTGTGTGCCACATTTCGTCCAGATAGGGTTGAAAATCTGTTTTTTGTTTTGTTTGTTTGTTTGTTTTGTTGTTGTTGTTTTTAGGAGCAATTCTGGGGTCAACCTTCACTGACATGCTAAGTTTCAGAGAAATTAAGCAAAAGAACATTGAAGGAGCAGGCCAACAAATGGCTAGACAGACATGGCCTTGATCCCAATGCTTGACCTTTACCAAATTTAACACTGCTGGATGAATTTGGAGCCCACTTCCATGGGTGGGTCAGGTTTTAGTGCAAATCTAAAAGAAAAACAAACATTTTGACCTGTGGGGCCAATGACCTTGACCCACAATGGCTGACCACTGGTAAACTTTACTCCTCTTTGCTGAGGGCACAGTCCAGCATTTGCATGTGAGGTTTGGTACAAATCCAACAGATAACCATAAATTTAACCTTCGACCCCAATTACCATGACAGGTGATTGACCTTCGGTAAATTTGATCTCATCTAGGGTGGGCAATTCCAGAACCAAGCTCCATCCTGCATGTGTGCCATATTTGGTGTGGAGTGGAAAAAGTTAATTTTGATATTTGACCTCAATGACTTTTAATTGACCAGCGGTAAAGTTGTTCTTGCCGTGGAAATTCCTCAACCCCCCCTATGACCATGACCTTTTCTAAAACAAACATTTTAAGGGCAATTCTGGGGTGTACTGTGCTCAACATATCAAGATTTGAAGACATTGACTAAAGGACCTGGGATGAGTCCGGGGACAGACAGACAGGCAGATAGACATTGCTCAAATGAGTTGTCACATTGGGGTTGTTGCTTCAGATTGCTCCACCAAACCAGAACGGCTTGTTTCTTCCAGCTCTGACATGCACGGTTGCACTCCAACAGTATTTTCTAAACAGATGTATGGCTGCCCACTGTGAGGAAGCATCACTTCAGGCTTTTGTACCAAAACTGGAAAGCTAACAAGATTGCAGTGTGTTGCGTTTTGAACCGGTGTCTCCCAGGTGAACTGTTGTGCAATGTAAAATAGGCCACACAAAACAATTCGCAATAATGCAGGAATGCAGATGAAAATAAAACAGTGACATATCTGTTTCCAGCCTGAGTGGATGTGCTCTGCTGTCCCCTGAGATTTTTTTTTTCCAACTACAAAGAAATGTGAATATATGAAAAATATTTTCTTTTTCTTCATCTTTTTTTTAAGCAGCTGAGAAAGAACAGTTTGGGAGCAGAGATCAAAGATGATGAAGACAAGGTTTGACAGGAAAGGCATCAGAACCGATGCGTGAGATTTCACAGTATTGCAAGAACAAAATGTGGAGGTTTGTGTAGTTTGCAATGTGAGTTAAAAAAGGAACATGATTAATATTAATTGGGCTGTGACCTTATTTAGATGAGAGTGTTGTGAAATTGATGCTATCTCTCTTTTACCATTTCAAACAAAGCTATTGTCAGGTTTACAAGTATTTAATCATTTTTTGGTATGTTTGCCTCTGTTCTACCTCATAATGGAGTCGGAATGAAGAAAGACATGCTTACATCAACCATTTACGAATTATGACCATGTGTATACATTGTGCCTCCACTTCCACGCCCATAAATTATTGGACAAATTAAAAAGATTACTGTTCACACAAATGATCACTTTTACAACTTGTTTCTTTTGGAAATGTCAGGATGTAGGTCTATCAATAAGTCTCTGAATACTTACTAGACCCCATTCACATCTATCATTAAGAAATACAAAGCAGCATGGTAATGTATGTTAAATGTGTTTGGAACAGTCTCTTCTCCATAACTGAGTGACTCTGCAAGAAGGAGACAGGTGAGAGAAGTCACCAAGACACCAATAACAGCATTGAAGTTATCGCCTTCTGTGGCTTTGATTAGTGAAAGTGGACGGATTCTAACTTTTATATGTGACACCAAAACACATTTTAGTTTAGATTAGATTAGACAGAACTTTATTGATCCCTTGGGAAGACTCACTCAGGGAAATTGAGGTTCCATCAGCATTATATAGCAGCACATAGGGTAACAAGCACACAGAACATCAACAGTGAAAGTAAAAAAAGAAAAACAAATTGTTCTGTGAATTGTTCTATAATTTATGTCTGTATCATGGCCCAAGCAGAGGGTCACCCCTTTGAGTCTGGTCTGCTTGAGGTTTCTTCCTCAGAGGGAGTTTTTCCTTACCACTGTTGTTCTGGGGTTTAGTAAGGTTAGACCTTACTTGTGTGAAGTGCCTTGAGGCAACTCTGTTGTGATTTGGTGGTATATAAATAAAAATAAGATGAAATTGACAGTTTGCATATATAAATACACAATATAAATACGAGACATTCTGATCAATACTGGTTTACTGGCTACTACTGTTCTTCTCATTCCTGACCTCTGTCTTCCTGTTACTCCTCCTCCCCCTGAATGAGGAGTTGTACAGTCTGATGGCCTGAGGGACAAAGGAGTTTTTCAGTCTGTTGGTCCTGCACTTGGGAAGGCGCAGTCTGTGGCTGAAGAGGCTCCTCTGGTTGCTGATTACAGGGTGACTGGCATCATCTATAATGTCCAGCAGTTTGTCCAGTACCCTGAAGCTTCATGATGGAATGCAATGGGCAAGGGTTTCCATTCAAGAAAAATTCGGTGTCCAAAATCCATCCTGGCAAAATGTTTACATTTTTTTTTAAACAAAATCCTTCTCTGAGCCACTCCTCCTTGAAACTGTATAATGCGATGCAAAAGATAAAAGATACAAGAAGCACATTTTATACACTCACAGCCACAGATGCCTATAACTCCTTTGTAGTTGTAATGGATGTCTTGGTGGTTTCCCTCACTCGTCTTCTTAGGGACGGTCACACGGCACACGGCAATAGCTGAATGAAGGAAAAAAGTCACAAAGTCACAAATCATCTAGAAAAGGTGGACAAATGATGCTGCACCTTCCCCATCACCAAAAAGCCTGCAAATCAAGAGCACAAAAAGGAACAAACCAAAACCGAAACTAATGAAAGACAAACAAAGCCAACATCGACCTTGACGCTTTAAACAAAATCAAAACAAAACATTCACGGTGACATGAGACTGACAGCGGGTATGAGACAGAGCATAGTCAGCCTTGTCCTCATGTCCGTAATACTTACAGGTCTTGACAATATGTGACAGATGTTGTCTTCACAACAACAACGTGTGTGCACATGCAGGCCAGCCAGAAATAGTTGCAATATACAGTAGTGTTCAGAATAATAGTAGTGCTATGTGACTAAAAAGATTAATCCAGGTTTTGAGTATATTTCTTATTGTTACATGGGAAACAAGATACCATTAGATTCAGTAGATTCTCACAAATCCAACAAGACCAAGCATTCATGATATCACACTCTTAAGGCTATGAAATTGGGCTATTAGTAAAAAAAAGTAGAAAAGGGGGTGTTCACAATTAGTAGCATCTGCTGTTGATGCTACAAACTCAAAACTATTATGTTCAAACTGCTTTTTTAGCAATCCTGTGAATCACTAAACTAGTATTTAGTTGTATAACCACAGTTTCTCATGATTTCTTCACATCTGCAAGGCATTAATTTTGTTGGTTTGGAACCAAGATTTTGCTCATTTACTAGTGTGCTTGGGGTCATTGTCTTGTTGAAACACCCATTTCAAGGGCAAGTCCTCTTCAGCATAAGGCAACAAGACCTCTTCAAGTATTTTGACATATCCAAACTGATCCATGATACCTGGTATACAATATATAGGCCCATCACCATAGTAGGAGAAATATGCCCATATCATGATGCTTGCACCACCATGCTTCACTGTCTTCACTGTGAACTGTGGCTTGAATTCAGACTTTGGGGGTCATCTCACAAACTGTCTGCGGCCCTTGGACCCAAAAAGAACAATTTTACTCTCATCACTCCACAAAATATTCCTCCATTTCTCTTTAGGCCAGTTGATTGTAACCTCTTCTGCACATGTCTTTTAACAGAGGGACTTTGCGGGGGATTCTTGCAAATAAATTAGCTTCACACAGGCGTCTTCTAACTGTCACAGCACTTACAGGTAACTCCAGACTGTCTTTGATCATCCTGGAGCTGATCAATGGGTGAGCCTTTGTCATTCTGGTTATTCTTCTATCCATTTTGATGATTGTTTTCCATTTTCTTCCATGCATCTCTGTTTTTTTTGTCCATTTTAAAGCATTGGAGATCATTGTAGATTAACAGCCTATAATTTTTTGCACTTGCGTATACGTTTTCCCCTCTCCAATCAACTTTTTAATCCAACTACGCTGTTCTTCTGAACAATGTCTTGAATGACCCATTTTCCTCAGGCTTTCAAAGAGAAAAGCATGTTCAACAGGTGCTGGCTTCATCCTTAAATAGGGGACACCTGATTCACACCTGTTTGTTCCACAAAATTGACAAACTCACTGACTGAATGCCACACTACTATTATTGTGAACACCCCTTTTTCTACTTTTTTTTTACTAATAGCCTGGATTAATCTTTTAGTCACATAGCACTACTATTATTCTGAACACTACTGTAGATAAAGTCGTTGATAAAACATTCTTACCGCTATTGTTTCTGTATGACAACGTTGCTTTTCATCCTGCGCATGGACAAGTCATCAGTGATACAAGGATGTTACGTGTAGCTCGTTGGACCTTTGTTATGGATCTGTTCCGATATCGTCAATGTTTGTGCAAGACGTTGGACTTGGGAGGTTGGACGAAGTTGAACGACAGTCAAATGGAACGCTGATGTTACGGAAACTATGTAAACAATAATGAACTGTTAAGATAGACATCAAAATGGAAATTGGATGAATTGAGGTTGTCGTTAGGATTTGTTCACATTTTTCAACAGTTTGAAAATTCTGACAAAGTGCCAGCTGCAGCAGTGAAGCTGGGCAAGGGTTAAATGATGCCTCTGAAAGTCCAGATTTCTTGTTTAGTTTGGGCTTCGGTGTCCTCCTTTAGTGCCATGTGACTAGGGCTTTACATGGCTACCCAATTTTTGCAGTCTGCCTATTCCAGATAAACTCGTCACACAGTGCCATAATGCTTACATTACCCATTAACTGATGCAAATTGAGTCCAAAACATATTCACTGTCTTGGAAATCTACATGTATCCATCCCCTGACTCATCTAAAGAAAACTGGCTGTTAAAGTGATGTTACATTTGCAATACTCTTTTTTTGAAAATGGAGATACAAATGAAAAAGTAGAGAATTCTCGGCTTCCATTTCTCCACCGTCTGCTCGTTCAGGTCAGTATTATTTTTTCAGCTCAGAGGACGGCCCATATGTATAAAAATAAGGTCGGAGGTCGTTGTTTACCTTCCTGAGGTTAGAAACTAGTGTTGTTTGTTTTTCTACAACATTTCACTTCAGATTATTGATCTCTTTACCGGAGGGGGAGGTTTCTCTCCTTCCGGAGTTTGACGCCATCATTACCATTTGATGCCTTCATTACTGTTTGACAGGTGGACCGTCCCAGTCAGAGTCCTCAGTTAACACTGTCCCTGGATCGGGAAACACCCAGTGGGGCCGGTTGCTTGACACCAGAAGCGAGAGCTGCTCTGATCACCACCAAGGAGCTGGGGGAGGTGTGCGTGGATCGGGAGGTCTGGGCGGCTTTGCTTGATCTGCTGCCCCCGCGACCCGACTCCGGATAAAGCGGAAGA
Source organism: Thalassophryne amazonica (assembly GCF_902500255.1). NCBI lineage: Eukaryota > Metazoa > Chordata > Actinopteri > Batrachoidiformes > Batrachoididae > Thalassophryne > Thalassophryne amazonica. The sequence goes on along the minus strand of NC_047103.1, from coordinate 145,753,005 downwards.
AAATGGATGGATGGATAAAAAAATAATAATTTTTGCGGTGATAGGGTTTGCGATCAAGTCTTCCTGCAGTAATTTATCCATAAACTGAATTCCATAAACTACTTAAACTGAACATTTTTATATATATATATATATATATATATATATATACGAGGGCTGTCAATAAAGTAAAGGTCCTTTTTATTTTTTTCAAAAACTATATGGATTTCATTCATATGTTTTTATGTCAGACATGCTTGAACCCTCGTGCGCATGCGTGAGTTTTTCCACGCCTGTCGGTGACGTCATTCGCCTGTGAGCACTCATTGTGGGAGGAGTCGTCCAGCCCCTCATCGGAATTCCTTTGTCTGAGAAGTTGCTGAGAGACTGGCGTGTTGTTTGATCAAAATTTTTTCTAAACCTGTGAGACACATCGAAGTGGACACGGTTCGAAAAATTAAGCTGGTTTTCAGTGAAAATTTTAACGGCTGATGAGAGATTTTGAGGTGATTCTGTCGCTTTAAGGACTTCCCACGGTGCGAGACGTCGCTCAGCGCTCTCAGCCGCCGTCGTCAGCCTGTTCAAGCTGAAAACCTCCACATTTCAGGTTCTATTGATCCAGGACGTCGTGAGAGAACAGAGAAGTTTCAAAAGAAGTCGGTTTCAGCATTTTATCCGGATATTCCACTGTTAAAGGAGATTTTTTTAATGAAAGACGTGCGGACGGGTCCGCGCGTTGGGACGCAGCCACTGCGACGCTCCGCCACAGGAAAAACACCTCTGTTGAAAGCCTTAAGGACAAGTTGGAACATGTCCTGCCTGTTAAACAATTTCTCATATACTCACTCCACTGAAAGCCATCAAAAGCCGCCTGGATTTTACAAATGGTTATCAACACGGAGGTGTTTTTCCTGTGCCGCCGCACCGCGTCGGCTGCGTCCCGACGCGCGGACCCGTCCGCACGTCTTTCATTAAAAAAATCTCCTTTAACAGTGGAATATCCGGATAAAATGCTGAAACCGACTTCTTCTGAAACTTCTCTGTTCTCTCACGACGTCCTGGATCAATAGAGCCTGAAATGTGGAGGTTTTCAGCTTGAACAGGCTGACGACGGCGCCTGAGAGTGCTACGCGACGTCTCGCACCGTGGGAAGTCCTTAAAGCGACAGAATCACCTCAAAATCTCTCATCAGCCGTTAAAATTTTCACTGAAAACCAGCTTAATTTTTCGAACCGTGTCCACTTCGATGTGTCTCACAGGTTTAGAAAAAATTTTGATCAAACAACGCGCCAGTCTCTCAGCAACTTCTCAGACAAAGGAATTCCGACGAGGGGCTGGATGACTCCTCCCACAAGGAGTGCTCACAGGCGAATGACGTCACCGACAGGCGTGGAAAAACTCACGCATGCGCACGAGGGTTCAAGCATGTCTGACGTAAAAACATATGAATGAAATCCATATAGTTTTTGAAAAAAATAAAAAGGACCCTTACTTTATTGACAGCCCTCGTATGTGTGTGTGTGTGTGTGTATATAATGAATGACTTTTATGTTTTGCGAGACCCACATTCACGTTTTGTGAGACCTGTGTTCACATTTTTGGAGATATTATTTTCAGTATTTAGATTTTGTAATTAACGGTTTGTGCATAATTCATGATTTGCAGCTGATTCACAGGCATGAGGTCCTCCGTACATGGTGGTGGCCAGAGGACAAATTCCAAACATTGTGTCACTATCCAAATACTTATGGACCCGACTTAAATTGTCCATCTTTTTTCTTTAAAAGTAAGGTTTTAACTCTTACATATAGTTATGTTACCCTGAATTGACCATTTTCTAACTTTTCTACACTTCCCGTCTTTTCCGTATCAGTCTGCAGTAGTGCATCATTTTCTAATCTTGTGAACTGTTAAATTTGAAAGTTGTCATGAATTATGCTGCCAATCTTCAGGCTCAAAGTGCTAATGTATTATGCTGGAATTAAGAGTGATGGACCCTCCTCTTAAGCCTTCCAATTTAATCACTCAAAAATCGGTCTTTAAAACTTGTGATGCTTTATGCATCTGGACAGATGAATGTTCTTGTTGTTGCAGAAGGGGAGGTGGGATTCAGATTTCTTCATCACTATTCTGTTAGACACACGCGTTTCTGTTCTGTAATTCTTTTTGAGTTGAGGCTCCTGTTTTGACACAAGAACCACAGAGACAAGCAGTGAGAAGGGCTGCATGATGAGAGCTCCCCAAGGCTAAAAATTCAGCAGAATTCAGCTCAAAACCTCTCCACTGTGGATAACAAATCCTTGAGAAAGTGCAGAATGACCTCAAAAGTCTTGTAAATTTACCCTTTAAACTTCTTAAAAGCTTTGTCCATCGCTGTGCTTAAACTGCAAAGACTTTAGTCAATACCAGGAACATTTTGTAAAATTGCTGCTTGCTTAACACATAAAAAAAAAAACAATGGAGAAGAAATGAGTGCTTAATTTTTTCTTTTTTTTTTTCTTTGAACAGCCAAACCAGACAGAATGCAGTCAATCAAATTTAAATGCAAAGGTCAAAGAGGAACAGGCCATAATTATTTTCGACTTTACCATTCAGCAAGGAAAGGTGATTGTGCATGTGTGTTATTGAGGTGCACATATTGTGGGCTCCTGATGAGAGGCTTTTGAAAGAAAAAAAAGACCCTTTAACCCTCTGGGGCCGACACCGACGGCGACGGCTAAGACCAAGCTTTACTATATTATAAATAACTTCTTAATGATATGGGATAGAAACTTACTCTTTTTTTTTGCTGAAAAGTTAACTCAGCGGACTTTTGAGCCACCATCCACCATCTTTGTACTCCTCATAGAAGCTGTGTGATGACGTGCGCAGTGTGAGTGTCCAATCGGAATTGGTTTACCGTCACATGGTTTTCCAAAATCCAATCGTAGGGCAGATTCACCTCACGTGAAAAGCCAAAGATCGTTTTCAGGAGTGATATGTTACTAGTTGGCCCATTTGAATAGCCCCCTGGGTGCTCCAGTGAGTACATACTATTAGTAAACACTCAGTGCACCCTGTGCCATTACGCACAGCGAAAGTGAAAGCACATGGAGCAGATGGAGAGCCACTGATGACAATCTCACATGCTCAAACAAAGAGTGTGTAACTATCAGGATTGCATCACTTGTTTGCATGTGAATGTTACTGGATAACTCTGTTGTTTTCTCTGCGTAAAGCACTGTTTACCATATCAATGGACAACAAAATGCATAGACCATTTTGTATATATTGTTCAAAATGTACATTTGTGTTTATTGTTTGAACCTTTGTACAGTTGCTGTGTGTGGAAAATTATTTTTTGCTTTATTTTTTTCCTTGCCTATTTTTGATAGTAAACCTTTATTACACTTATAAAACACAACAAAAACATATATAGTCTGAAAGCACAGGTTTTCCTGAAAAAAGAGACATAAAACTTGATTGTGGGATGCAGGGAGAGCTGTTAACAGCAATAATAAAACATTTATGCCAGGCGAGTGAACTGTCCAAAAAATGTCCTCACACCCCATTGGGTTAAAAAAAAAAATCAATAGGATACCTATCAATGGCACACTATCTGTAATATGAGGAAGATTATCTCAAATTAATTTGCAAGAGTAAGAATGAATGAGAATGAAGAGGCAGACCAAATCAATTTTGATAAAGCCAAGCCCAAAAAATATATATATATACTGGTGTTTTTCTAATGTGCAGTGATTACGTACACTATCTCTACAAAGTTGTTCTTGATTTTATGGATCTGCTGGGAGCTTTGTGATGCATGCACACTCCTCATGCCTTGCCACAACTTCAATTGTGTATTCCAGAAGGAAAAGTATGTACATTTTCAATAGCAATTTCTGGATCTAAAACTAGTTTGGTGGATATCTAGAAATGTATTAAAAAGCACGTGGGCTACATCCAGTTATGCATGCTGTAGTAGGCAAAAAACAGTATGTTACAATCTGTACACACAAGCGAGTCTAAGCGCACTTTTTGTCATGTTTCTATGAATAGAACAGCGAAGGAAAAACACAGACTTCAGCTGAATACTTTAAAATATGTATTCTCATCTGCAAAATCCATCTCTTCTCTGACTCACAGCTCATCCTAGGGGACGGAGAAGGTCACATGTGTTTTCTCTCTGTCCCTTTGAGAGGCTGCACTCTGGGCACAGCTTATGTTAGTGGCAGATCCCGGCTCATAAAGATTAAAATAATGTTTCTGTTGACCTGAAAACACTTTATTTTACTCACAGGGAAGTGATGGTCTCATGGATAAGCAGTGGGCTTGAGACCACAGAATCCTTGGTTCAAACCCCATCTGGCCAGAATATCGCTACGGGCGCTTGGGCAAGTTCCTTAATCCACAAATTGCTCCCAGTGTGTAATGAACGCTTTGCTTGTCATCACCCTGACTTCGATATATGTGTGTGAATGTGAGGCATAACTGTAAAACACTTTGAGCTTCTGATATAGATGGAAAAGCACAATAAAAATCCAGTCCATTTATTTTTATTTTCCCTGCCAGACAAAGCCAGTAATTGTACATACAATGTGACACTCCAGCATTGTGGAAAAACATGTGGATGGATTTTTTTTTCTTCAGGAAAGGTGCAGCATTTTTTTTTTCCAGAATTTCTACCCTGTATTTCCAAGCTGGTAGCGCTGCTGTACTGCATGGTGTATATTTTATTATTATTTTTTTTTTTTAATTTATTATACATTCATTCCTTTTCTGTATGGGCTTACTCCAATCAAGGGTCATGGTGGGGGGATAAAGCCTATCCCAGCAGTCATAGGGTGAAAGGCCTATCAGAAGTATTCAAAAGCTGAAACTAGAGACTCTGCACCAAGATGAACTATTTGTACCTAATGAACTGTTATTTGTCCGTCAATTTTTTTGTAAAGACCTTGAACACTATTGGATTGACCCAAGCAGTGTTTCACCCTTCTGAGTATGGGCTGCCTTAGGTTTGTTCCTCAAAAATGCCAGAGAGAGTTTTTTTCCTTACCACTGTCACCTGTCTGCTTGCTCAGTTAGGTTGGTAAGAAGCTCTCAGTCTGTCTTCCCTGACCAAAGGTTGAAGCACCTTGAGACAATTTTGTTGTGATTTGTTACTGTTTAAATAAAATAAATTTAATTCTATTTGAAGTGGGTACACTTTGCACAGGTTGCCAATGTATCACAGGGCCAAAAATACACAGACAAACTCATTCACACTTGAATGCACACCTACGGTCAATATCACCCAGAGGGAACCAGTGTAAACACGGTAAAAAAAAAAACATACAAACTCCTCTCAGAAAGCACTGGGGGAACCAAACCCAGGACCTTCTTGATATGAGGCAACAATGCTAACTACTAAGCTACTGTGCTGCAAATTTATTATACAACCCCAATTCCAATGAAGTTGGGATGTTGTGTAAATTATAAATAAAAACAGAATACAATGCTTTGCAAATCATTACTTATTTATCAAGATGCAAGATGGCACCATTGTGTGTGGCCTGCCGTCGGCACTCACTTCTTTTGTTGTCGTTTTTAATGTTTTTACATTTTGTTGTACAGAATGTGTCACCGCTTCTGGTGTATGATCGGCAGACTCTTATCAGCGTTTGGGCTTTGCTGGAGAATCTAGTTGTTTTTGGCTCTGGCGGATGGCTAGGGATGTGCTACTCCCGCCGCCTGTCTTAGCGTCGGTACTGGACTTTCTGCGCCGGCCGCTTGTCGTGTTGCCTTGGTGTCTGCGCTGCAGGGGACGTAGGAAGAGAGGAAGTGTCCGTGTTCGGCTCAGTGTGTGCCTGGCTGCTTCCTGCAAACATGCTCCGGGGCATTTCATGGCTGGATTCTTCACACCATATGACGGCTATGACATGCGACGTTCCCTGGATTTTAGCCATCGGTGGCTCCGGCCGGTTGTCCGGGGTGCCGGGTCTCCACTTCTGCATCACCGTCCTGTGAGGAGCTGCAGACGGGGCTGCGTGCAGGAGAATCTGCACCCGCTAAGTCGTGTCTCCCAGCAGACTGACGTGCCCTCAGTCCGTGTGGCGCTCATCAACACAAGGTCACTCACAAGTAAGACTTTCATTTTGAATGACTTTTCTCTAGTTGTGCTCTGGATTTTCTCCTGAAACCAGGTGAAAATAGTGCCTTTTCTGAGCTCCTCCCCCCGACTGCTCGTTTTTCAGCTCCTTGTGAGCATCAGGTCATGGCGGTGGTGTGGCCACGGTTTTTAAAGGCAGTTTGCCGATTTTTATCTGCAAATGTCTACTCCACTTTTGAACTTCAGTTGTTTGTGATGGAGTTTGACTGTCCTGTGCTCTGTGCTCTTGTTTACCGTCCACCAAAATTTAATTAAGATTTTCTTCAGGAGTTTTCTGAGTTTCTGGCAGATTTTATCCCAAAATATGACAAACTTTTAGTCTGTGGTGATTTTAATATTTATATCTGTTGTCCTTCTAATCAGCTGGCTGATGATTTTAAAAGCCTCCTGAACTCTTTTGGTCTAACACAAGTTGTGGATGGACCAACACATAATCGTGGACACACTTTGGACCTGGTCATTTCTCTGGGCTCTCAGTTTCCCTTAAGGACATATCAGACATTGCTATTTCAGATCACTTTCCTGTTATTTTTCAATTTACTGCTCCTCCGTCTGCTGGTAAGCCACTTGTTCCTGTCTCTCACCATCATTTGGTCACCTCTTCGACAGCAGGGGACTTTGCTACTGCCTTCATGGACTCTCAGTTTTATGCCATGAATGGACTGGTTTCTCCATTACTCCCAGATAGCATCCTCTCTTCTTTCCACTCCACATGAACAGTAATTTTGGACTCCGTTGCACCGATGTGCTGCAAATCCAGGAAATCAAAATCCGACCCCTGGCTAAATGCCACAACCCGTGCCCTCAGGCAATACTGCAGACAGGCGAAGAGAAAATGGAAAAAGGACAAACTACAGGTGTCTCTGGGTATTCTGATGGACAGTCTAACTGACTATCAGAAGGCTGTAAAGGAGGCAAAAGCACAATATCTGTCTCATATTATTTCTAGCAGTTGTCATTGTCCCAGTGTGTTATTTCAGACTATAAACTCAGTTGTAAATCCATGCACCTCTGTTTTGATGGATGCTACAACCACAACCACAACCTGTGAGGAGTTTCTTCAGTTTTTTTATTGACAAAGTTTCATCAGTCAGACAGAACACTGATCAGAAATGTAATGTTGAGTTGTCTGCTACTAGTGCACATTCTGCTGTGCTTGAGCAGTTTGAGCCCATTTCTTTTGCATTTCTTGCTGAAGTTGTGAAACACATAAAACCTACAAGTTGTCCTTTGGATGTTGTTCCAGCTAAGGTGCTGAAGGAGGTTTTTAATACTGTTGGGGTGGGTCTCCTCACTTTTATCAATGCTTGTCTTAGATTAGGGTCTATTCCAGCTGCTTTTAAACATGCTGTGGTTCGACCCCTTCTTAAAAAACCTCACCTGGACTCGTCAGTTTTATCCAATTTTAGACCTGTGCCTCATCTGCCATTTCTGTCTAAGGGCCCTGTCCCACTGGCGTTTAGGAGGATTTGCGTATGGATTGCGCACGAAATTGTCTCATATTCGCTTAACATCCGCAATATGCACAAGGCTGTGAAAACTCCACGGGATTCCGCGGATTTCATCATGGGGGGGGGGTTAGTGATGTACTCTTTAATTGTGAACATCACTGATTTTTTTTAAATGCTTATCGCAAAGCGTTCTCTTTTTTTAATGACATAGTGTAAGTCTTATAAGTCAAATCAGTTTCCTCGGATCCGCGGAGTTTCGCGGTGGAAAAATGCCACTCAGAGCGTAGCTGTTATGACAGTTGTCATAAAGCAGGACTGGTTGGTTGCTGCGGTGCTTAAGCTAAACGTAGCATGTGGACATCCCAAAATTTTAGAGCTTTCAATTTTTTAAAAGAAGATTTGTGCAGCATGTCTGTGTCATGGACCGACGTCGCACAGAGAGAAGATGGCAAGAAAGACGGTTTGTAAAAGTCTTATAAGGACAAGAATCCGTGGAATTGTCGCTGGCTTCATCAACACACCTGAAAGATAAAAGAAATGGGAAAAGTGAACTGTGCCCTCTCAGGAAAACACGGTAAGAAGTTTTCTCTCCCTGGAAAATAAACATTCTGGTGTTCAAACAGGATTATGTGACTTTTTTCACTAATCTAGACTTTCTCTCATTGTAAAAAAGACATTGTGGCTTTGAATGGATTTAGGCTGCATGAATTTACACAAGCATATGTGACTTTTTATTATAAGGTATTTTACCATGATTTTCCAAATATTCTACAAGCTTTAGCTGTGGTTTTTGAAATGCTGTAACAGTCTTTTCAGTCTTCATAAATTGCATGTAGTTTAATTGTTCTGAGTTAATGCATAATTTGGTTTATAATTAAAAGGAAAATCATTTCAGGTCCTACTTCCACATAATATTCTGTTATTTCAACATCATCATTGACAGGTCAAAGGATAATTTAAATATCCACTAATTTTGAGATTTGTTCTTCCAGGAGATGCTGAAAAAGAATCATTAGGTAAAAATGTAATTCTGGGGCCCCACAGGGCCCTAGACCCCGGCTCCTGGGGAGCTGTATCCCCCCCCCAGACCCCCTGCAAATTTTCCTCGGATTTCATAGTTTTCATTTCACAGCCCTGTATGCATGAAACATGCTTGTATGAGTCGGCCGACACCCGCACACGTCCGCAATTATCCACAGAGGCACGTTTTTCCGTTACCAGGATTTTTGAGCTGCACAAAATTTTGGCTGCGGATGACATCCGCCTTACACACTCCATACGTACTCAATACATACTCAATCTATGCACTGTATATTCACCGTCATCTGCTGATATCCACAACTGACAGGGATTTGTGGCTTGGCAGCGGACTGGGACAGTGTGTAAAATGGATATTTTGCGTGCCCATCATGTCCACATGATGAACTAAAATAAGTTGTAGCGACTGCATACAGATTGGTCATGAATAAAGCATTTTTACAACATCTGCTTTGCATCTGATTTGCGGCGGATGCAAATCAGATGCGCTGTGTTCACAGCTGGGTTCTACCGGCTGCCACGTGCTGTATACAGTTACAGTCATTTTTAGAAGACAATCACATCCTTGAAAAATTCCAAAAATTCCAAAAATTCCAATCTGGGTTTAGATCGTGACAAGGCACTTGTAAAAGTTCATAATGACATCACTTTGTCAGTGGATGCAGGGAATCCTGCTGTGCTGGTTCTGTTGGTCCACCACAGCAGCCTTTGATACTGAGGATCACACAGTACTTGTTTCCAGGTTAGAACATGTTATTGCCATTCAGCGTACTGCACTTAAGTGGTTTAGATCATATTTGGTGGAAAGGAGCTTTTTCTTATGATTGGGGACCTCTCCTCATCAACTGCTCCTCTGTGCTGTGGAGGGACGCAGGGTTCTCTTCTTGGGCCTATTCTATTTTCTTTGTACATTTTGCCATTGGGGTCAATTATAACCCAGCACAACCTGTCCTTTCATTGTTATGTGGATGATCTGCAAATCTATCTGCCTATGAGGACTAATGGGAGTGATGCATTGTCATCACTGTTTGACTGTATTCGCGATCTAAAGCAGTGGCTGTTCCAAAACTTCCTTTACGTGAATGATAAAACTGAGATCATGGTGTTTGAGTGCTCTGGCATACCAAAAGTGGTAACACTAAATTTTGGTGCCCTGGGAATTATGTAAAACCAGCTGTCAAGAATTTGGGAGTGATATTTAGCAGCTGTTTGAGGTTCGATCAACAGATAAATTCTGTTGTCAAAGCAAGTTTTTTCCAGCTTCATCTTTTGGCTAAAATAAAGCACTTCCTCAGTAGACGTGATCTTGAGACGGCTATTCATGCGTTCATCAGCTCCAGACTTGATTACTGTAATGCACTTTATTCTGGCATTAATCAGTTTTCTCTTGCACGTCTCCAATTGGTGCAGAATGCTGCTGCTCATCTTTTAACAAACACTTTTAGACGGGAGCATATTACGCCCGTCCTGTACTCACTCCACTGGCTTCCAGTTCATTTTAGAATTGATTTTAAGATTTTAGTGTTAGTTTTTAAAGCTATTTATGGCCTTTTGCCTCCCTACTTGTCTGAAATTTTAACTTTCCGCATTTACAGTAGGATATTATGGCCGTCTGGTCAGCTTTACTTAGATGTTCCGAGGTCAAGATACAAACGCTGCGGTGACCATGCTTTTACGGTAGCTGGCCCCAGACTGTGGAACAGGCTACCTCTTGAATTACGTACTATTCCTGACCTCTCACTTTTTAAATCTAAGTTAAAGACTTATTTATTTAAACTGGCTTTTAACACCTAGTGGGGAGGTGACATGTTCTGTTTTTATCTTCTGTATTAAATTTTATTGTATATGTGTTTTATGTTTTGTGAATTTGTGTTTTTAAAGTTAAGTGCTTCAGACACCAGTTGGTGCTGTAAAGCGCTCTATATTGATTGATTGCTCAGAAAGTATTGGGGGAAGCAAACCCAGGACCTTCTTGATATGAGGCAACAAAGCTAACTACTAAGTTACTGTGCTGCAAATTTATTATACAACCCCAATTCCAATGAAGTTGGGATGTTATGTAAAATGTAAATAAAAACAGAATACAATGATTTGCAAATCCGCTTCAACCTATATTCAATTGAATACACCACAAAGACAAGATAATTAATGTTCAAACTGATAATCTTTATAGTTTTAGTGCAAATATTTGCTCATTTTGAAATGGATGACTGCAACACATACCCAGTTGTCTACCCATCACAATTTGCCCATTGTCAACATGACTCAAATCTTTGTGTCTCCATTTGTCTTGCTTCCAACACATTAACCTCAAGTACAAAATATTAACTTCTTGCTTCATCTATTCCACTCATTGGCAGGTGTCATTATAACAAGCTAATAAATGTTACTCACTTCACCTCCCAAATGGTCAGAATGTTGTGGCTGCTGGCACTTGGCCATCTGGACCTAACACACACTCACACCTAGCTGTGCCTCAAAACAACCACACCTGTAATTGTACATACATTTATGGCTTAAAATGATAAGTTACAATAAAGAATGTGTTTTTTTTTATATTTGTGATGAAAAGGGGAACCACCTATAGATATCCAAGGTTTTTTTTTTTTTTGGTTTTTTTTGTACCAGGCTGTAAACATGTTAACTTCTGCTTTAAAGTTGGATTTTAACATAATTTTTATTTATTTTTTTCTAACATAGGGGTCTAATATTATTATATTGAATCATATTTGGAATGACACTTGAGTAAGCCACAAGTAGCCAATTTAAGAACTGCAGGTTTTGGCAATTCCATGTTCTCTTCATTTTTCACCACTGAGGGATACTGCCTGGTGTCCATACAGGATATTCATTTTAAACTATCTTGGTGTGGTTGTTCTTGTTATACATTTTAGAATGAGAGTGGGCCTCATCTCCCACTTGGCACAAAGCAGTACACAGTGTAATGAGTGGTTTCAACCCAACTCAGAGCACGTTATGTACTGTGAAAATTACAAAGAAAGATTTTCCCCTTACAACATGCACCAAAGATCAGCATTTGGCAGCACAGTACTTCAGTGGTTAGCACTCCTGTTTCACAGCAAGAACATTTGGGGTTCAAATGTGCCCACACCTTTCTTCTGGTGTCAGTGAAAGTTTCCTCTGAACAGTCTGGTGTCCTCTGATCATCAAGACAAGGAAAAAAAAAAAGACACATTAGGGTCATTCTCCTTTCTCTGCCCTTGACCAAGGCAGCATATCTAGATCTGGAGCTGGTCCCTGGGTGACAGACAGTGGCTGCCCACTGCTCCCCCTGGTTAGATTGTCTCCAACTGTTGTAATTAGGTTGGCCCTGATAGATTGGCAGCCTGTCCAGGTTGTACCCCATATCTCAGTTAAAGACTGTTTGGAGAGACTCCAGCAACTCCCCACTCCCCCATCACCCTTAAAAGGAATAAGCAAGTTCAGAAAAAGGCATTGATCAGATGGATGGATAGATGTGATTAGTTTGGATTAAAGTCAGATTACAATTATTTTTATATCTAAACATGTATGTGCATTGGAAATATAGCTCTTCCTTTTTTTTTTTCTTAAGACAGGGTCCGATGTGTATTGGTCACCAGGCAGGGTTGTTTCTGTGTCAACTCTGCAGAAGATGTTTGTGTTATACCCTGGAGAGTGGTTGCAGTCAGTTTGACCTAAAGAAGGTGTCAGATCCCGCTTTACATACGACCAGCTCTCCGTCTCTGGGGTCCGACCTTCGTGTCTCCGCGGGTATTACCCGGCGGGGCTGCACAAAGGCTGTTTAAGCTGGTGGCGAGGAGATTCGTCTAGCCGCTCACTGCCTCCATCCGGACGTCCACCCCGCTGACGCTGATCTCGCACCCCGGTCGAATAGCCTCCTTCTGGAACCAGGATACGAGCCGGCCACGCCCGTTAACGGCAGCTCTCCTCTTATGGATCAGGGCTCTTGGAATGTTGCTAGATTTTAAATTTAGTGACTCGTACAGCGAGTCCCCAGGATGCGTTAATTTCGTTAAAAACCAGACTAACCTTTTTAGAGCACTTTTTGATGTTATACACCCAAAAAAAAAAAAACTTTAACTTTTACACCTTAAGAAGAATCAACAAATCCAATGTCCGAGCCTTAACACTTTAACTGCATGCTTGGAAATTTATTGCAGGTTTTGCAAGTGCTGACAACATAATCAATATCGGTTATGTGATGATAATTTCACAACAGTAATTCAAATATAATCAGAATAATGATTGGCAGAGATCTTTGTTTTTGATTCAATAATGCTATCTGATCTTACTCTGACTGGACTGGATTAACTTCTCATCAAATTTTCTAGGAGTGAGGGAAGGAGGTCTTTTGATGTTAAAATCCCCAGTTCGATGAACTTGGTCTCCTCTTCATCAGCTTTTAGTTGTTAGCTGACCACGATCCTTGTGATGTTGTAATCCTTCAGGAAATAATCCACATAAGAGTTTATTCCTTCTTCAATCAACCAAAAGTTGATCTAATCCATTCTGGAAAGATGTGATGTTCCATGAGAGAGAAAACGATGAAACTTCCCCACTCAGACTTAAGGCCAGTGATTATTCTCCAATGCTCTGCTACTCCATGACTGGACGGCCTGAGTGGGAGTTGAAAACTCTCTCAAATAATCTCTTATGTCTCCAATCCTCTCGCTCCTCGATTCCAATTGCAGCTCACAAGATGGTCAAGTCTTGTGATCTCCTCGTAGCAGCGGAGAAGTGACAACAGCACCTCTCCCTGGAAGAATAACCCCGTTTCCTGTTGTTGTACAGTTTTTATACGAAAATTCTTGCCGTTGCTGGGGTGATCTTAGTAACCATGGGGATGATGATGAGTCCAAACCTCCTCCCTTACCCCCTTCTTTTACTGGAAGCCATCTGGAGAACATTTCCTGGCTACCGGTAACTGATGTCCCGATTGTCAGTAAATCTGTTGCGCAAGTTTCCTGTTTTTCTGTTTAACACATCTTTTCTGAGAATTCATTCTTTCTAAATCATGTAATATTAATCACATTTAATCATATTCAATCATTTCATTTCAATTCTTTTTCACATAAAAACATTTCATATGATCATATACAACATTTTCATTAATTATTATTCATTTCATATCTTATTACATCTTAATGTTCTAATCAGTTGTTTTTCTCCTCAGCCCTTCTGGCCTCGCTTGTTACATCATTAACTTCTTCTTTTTTCACCTCTGCTCAAAAACAGCTTTTCTCATTTCCTCTTTTTAACAGCCAGAAAAACAACTCATATAATCATTCATTTCACTTATTTGTAAAACACATTCTTCTAATCAACTTTTACTTTTTATCACATTAATTATTCATTTAATCATTTTTATGTTAGAATCATTCTCAGATTTTACTTGTAATATATTAATACTTCATTTGATCATACTTTGTCATTTTAAAATCATCTTAGACATATTCCATCGTCTTCACCACTGAGTTCATTCCGTGGGCCTCTCCATCTGCAATGGAAAAGTCCGGTATGTCCTCAGTCACTCCAGGAAAGTACCAAACACTGTTCAGTTTATTCCAACAACGTGTGTATTAATCCAATGGCACGTATTATATTCCAAGATGAAAACAAGCTGAAAGCAAGCTTAAAGTCATCTTTCTTGACACCCCCTCCATGACTTGAAGCTCTGCCGATCCCTTATACTTCCATAAAAACATCCCCGTCGTCGTCGATAGGGTGAAGGGTGAGCACTTCTTTCTCATCCACCATCGGAGATAGAACAGGAGGCGCTGGAGTTGAACGACACTCGTCCAGCACCACGTACTCCTCCTCGCCCATCTGTAGATTGCTGTCGCCGTCAGAAGGCTGCTCCTCCATCTGCGATGCTTGTGATGGTAAATCCGATGTAGATGGTGTTGCCTCATATTCCTGAGATGATAATCCGTCATGGAACGATGGTGCACATGGTGAAGCGGGGGTTACAGGTGTATAACACGGGGTAACTGGTGTATTCGGTCGTGGTGGTGATGCATCCTTCGATTGAGGTGAAGCTGCAGCGTGAATATCCTCAGGCTCAGGCTGTTGAAGGTGGTCCTCCAGGAACACCTGCGTGAGGGCCTCCAAACACCAGTTTATATCCTCGGTCTGTACTCCAACCTCCACAGCGTGCTGTGGAGATGAACGTGGAACCGGTGGTAGTGAAGGACCAATGGCCACGATCCGGCCATCAGCAAGATGAGATGTAGAAAATCTTATTCCAGTAGGATACATCCACATTTTGGAAAACACAGGGCAATACGTATATCCGTCTGAAGACACTATAGTATCAGCTCGTAGTTGATCAACCACAAGGGAATGCCAAATCACGGTTGCCTCAGCCTCAATTTTCAGGTATGTTGCTGTTGGTACCTGGGGCACAAAAGATGTATCCTTCCGTCCCATTATTCCTCGCGCCACTTGGACAGCGAAGCTGTTGTTGTAACACGTCGGGCACCACAGAGTCGGTGTTACCTCCCAGAGGTAGATCACTTGTTCCAGGGTGGCTTGACAATTAATACATCTTATATCCCCCTACAGTGTAAGAGGAAACATTAGTCTTTTAATAATTATATTGCAAGCAAGCAAAAGAGTTTGTTGGGATTACTCCGATGCACGCCAAAGCTGCCTCATGATCACCGTAGGAGATGGGGATGGTGATGACGTTACCATTCCCGTAGTAGCTGAAGAAGCTGTACGCGGGAAACAAGCATCATAGGTCGTAAACCATATCAGCAGGAGTAGTTGGCTAACCATAGACAGCCAATATAAGGATGATAATATTCCCCATCCTATGGCCCAAATTATGATTAGTCCAAGTTTGTAGAGCCAGGGTTTCTTGCGTTGTACGGCTCCAGTTAACGTAGCTATGTACGCCAATAGGGTCAGGACCATCACAGCTTCGCACACAATGTCAGCTATTACTGCCGGGGCGTAAAAGATTGCTATCATATCTATCACCATCCAAATTGTAATCGATGTGTACTGCCATATTCCCCAACAGTCAAATTGGAGATTAAAGCGACCGAGGACATGAGTGATGAATAAAGACAACCCTAAGTCACTCTGACCGTAGTGCAGATTGATGATCGCCAATCTGACACATCCATGTAGTAGCGTTACTATTCGTAGTGGTTGTCGTAAGTCCCAACGGCCGACACAGCAGTATAGCAGCCAAATTAACAGTAGTGCTACAAATTCCACTCTACTCACTTTGAAGATGGTGTCAGTTATGCCACCAGTAGTATTGGTCATCGTGTTCTCTTATTTCCTTTACTTATCTCCTTAAGTTGGTGTGCTGTTATGTAGATGCTTCTTCCTCCTTCACTCCCCCAAGGCAGAATGAACAGGGCGTGTCTCGGTATCAAGCTTTGTAGGCTGCATAGCTCCTCCCCTAATGGAGGAGGGGCTCCTTTTCACTGCGTTGTGTGCTCCTCCCACACAAGCGCAGGGCGGCTGCGAAACTTCCTTTTAGCAAAACATATCCAATTACTGCAGCAATAATTAATCCTATTATGGTTAACAGATAGGGCCAAAGATATCCAAATAAATGTCCAATCCAACCAGTCACTACTTCGAGACCTTCTTTGATGACTTCTCCGGTCTCTGCAGCAAAAGTGGTGATGGCTTCTCCAGCGACTATTTGCGTTCTTTCCCACCAAGAACATTCATGCCGACTTCTTCCTTCTCCACAGCTAAGCCAATGTTCTGCAGGCGATTCACATGTACCATTATTGTAAATCCGATTGGGCCCCAACCATTCGTAACCAACAATTTCTTGCCCTTCACACAGACTTTTCTTGAAAGCATATCCTTCTTCAAGCATTATCACAGGATCTCCTACAAATGGCACTATGTGACCTAGGATTTGCCTCCTTTTCAACATTCCATGTCCCAGGACAGCCTTGGCACAGCCAACGTTGGGTGGAAAAGCTCTTATCCATTCGCCTGCACGGTTCTTCTCCCAAACTGTTTGATGGCCATAAGTGTCGTACTCGCCGTCATAGTAAGCATCACAATATCCCTCCCAGCCAGGAACATTTCTACAATTTTGACGGGCAAGACTTATTGTGCATGTAGTATTAAGCTCATTACAAATCATTTTCCATGGCCGTGGCGTAACATAAGGATCTGGTCTCCAGAGTAACCCAGACCAAGTATCTCTATCTCTGGAGTAGACTGTGGCAATGTATTGATATTTAACCCAATAATTATCACTTTGATCTAAACAGGGCAATACCCAATCTTCAATTTCAAATCTTTCCATTCCCCACCAGGTAAGGTCCTCACTACGCTTAAGTCCTTCCTTCCAGGCTTGAAGGGTCCCCTTAATGGTTGGAATCTGTAATAACTTCGTACAGTTATACACCCATCTTAGCCAATTGTCCATCTTAATTTGGTCTATGGGACATCGGGGGGATTTACCAGAACTTGCAGCCAAACTACTATGGTATTCTGTCTCATGTAAGCTTACATAAATTTTATGCGCCACGCATTGATCAATTTTGTCAAAATCATCCTGAGGTACTGACCTTAGCTCATCAGGTTTTGGTAGTTTTTGCACATAAAAATTTGCTTTATATGGACCTTTCAAACTATGCCCAGTCCACATGTATCCCTTTGGAAAATTCCCCTCGAAGTGTCTCAGCGGAACGCTCCAGACCCATGGAAGGGTGTCGTTAAGCCAATCGTCATGTTTTGCCTCTTGTATTTGTCTCCAAACAATCCTGTCTATCAAATCAATAACTGGTGTAAGCACCATGTAATTTTGAGATTTACATCCAATAGGTCGATTCCAATAACATCTATCTAATTTTGCTATTTTTTCTTTCACACAATAATCATTAAGCTCCTTAGCTCTCTTTCTGATCTCATTATCATTAATTTTAACTTTTGGTTCTAATACTCGCTGCGTATCTTGTGTTGGCGATACAGGGAGTAATTCAGTTCCTCTCTGGGTTGGTGATATCTTTGTGGATCCCACCGATCCTTCTGATGAGATGACGGTAGGTTTGGAGTATGATGTTCCTGCTTCTATGTCGGTAAAGTTGTTCAACGGAGGGATTATTGTAGATGTAGTATCCACTTTCGGCACTCTGCTGCGGGTGTTGTCACAGGTGAGGTTGTAATTTCCCCAATGTTTCCAGGTAGGCATTATCATTCTGCAAACATCATGTCTTGGTAATGCTGGAAAAACAGCTTCTTTTTCCCAATATCCTGCTCGATAGCCTAGTAGTACTCTGCATCCCCATGAGCAATACCAGGCTGGCTCGCCCGGTTCAGGTCTTATCCAAGTGCAGCCTACTTCTCTTCGCTCTTTTTGTTTTAGCTGTAAGATAGTTGCCACGATAATCTCTTTATCCTTCACTTGTAGGTCTTGAAGGATTTCTGTTCCGGTGGTCAGGTTGTAATTGGTAGTGACGGTTGGAAATTCTCCACTGTTGTTCAAGTATTGCAGCCACTTGTTCTTCTGCATGTGCTGAGTTAGGTTCTTCATCTTTGCCCATTTTTCTGTAGAATTCTGGTCCCATATCATATAGGTGTTTCTTGATTCAACTCCCCAACATGTCTGTTGAAAAGTTTTAGTTGTTGTATACTGGACCCTGATATGGGTTAAGGTCCAGGGCGTACTACCATAATGGTACAGGATGGCTAGAAGTACAGCAATGCCGACTAATAATGCTGTAAGTCGGGCCATCCAACTCCAACATTGGAGGCATTTTTTCTTCCCCAGCCAGTTTTGTTGCTGCTGTTGCTGCTGCCCTATTCCAACATTTTCGTAGTAGGGTTCACTTGGTATTGGTGGCAGCGGCTCCTGCCTTCGAGGTTGTTGCAGTAGTGGCATTTCTATGCCAAATTCTCTTTCTCTTGGTCTTTTGTTGATTCCTCGAGGTTGCGTGGTGATCACGTTGTCTCCCTGTAGTTCTGTCATCTTGGAGATAGACGATCTTAGGTGCTGTTGCTTGTCTCGTGCTCTCCCCAGGGACATTTGATACTCGTTGCTGAAGAAGAGTGTTTAACAAGGGAGAGGGCCACGGGAGTCTAATATCCAGTCCTCGCCACGCCCATTGCCAAATGACAACTGTTACTTCCTTCATTTCAGGCGGTGGTCC
This sequence comes from Thalassophryne amazonica, assembly GCF_902500255.1. Taxonomy (NCBI): domain Eukaryota; kingdom Metazoa; phylum Chordata; class Actinopteri; order Batrachoidiformes; family Batrachoididae; genus Thalassophryne; species Thalassophryne amazonica. Next base: position 145,734,271 of record NC_047103.1, on the reverse strand, counting down.
CTGGGGTTTGAAGAAACATTGTGAAGGTGCAGGATTCAATTCTCTGCGTAGGTTCAAGATGTCCTCATAGGCACTCCAATATGCCTCTCCCTTGTAGAAATACTGTGCTATCACAGAGTACAGAGGAGTTGATCTACGAAATAATCCTCTTCCCGACTTTATGCCAAGTCGTATCAGTACAGCCTTTGGGGGTTGCCAAAGTCCCACTAGTGCTCTGGTTCGCCATCCTCTTCTAATAGGCGGAATACTTCCACCCTTTTCGATGTCAACGTTCTGTACTGTCGTACATATTGGCAAAGTTTGGTTCTCAATCAAATAAAAAGCTGATTGTGCTTCTTTTTTCTGAAGTCTTTTAAACATGTAGGGACTACTGGTCCAAATCTGGAAAGATCCGAGCCATATATCCACATACATTCCTTGTAATGGATCAACATAATTAGGTCCCCATCTTATTTTAAATCTGTAGCCCCTTTTCTGTACATACACCACGTTCAAGATGCAGGGGTATATGGTTGGGCACCGGGGAATTGGGTAAAACTTCCATCCGACCCCGGGGCAATTCCAGTGTTGTCCCACTTTTTCCAAGATAGGTTCTAGAGGAGTATATATTCCAGGCGCTTTAAGATCAGCAGTTCTTGTATATGAGTCATTATCTACAAAGTATCCTCCTGTTCCCAACAACCATCCTTTTTCTTTGTAATCCTTCTGCGGCCAGTTTAAACATATTTTCTTGTGGGGTAGTTCCAAATATGGTGCAGGTCCTTTTGGCCCGGAACGTAGACTATTTACATTATTTTCATCCAATTTGAAAGTCCGCCGCATGATTCAGAGTGAATCGTTACTCTGCCTTTGGTCTCCTTCTTTTCTTGCCAAGATACACCACCATAGGGGACAGTTGTTGTCTCTTAATGAGATGTGTGTAGATGGGAGATGGGTGTTCAAGTTCTGAATCCATTCCTCTCCACGCCCATTTCCACACCGTAACGACCACTCTGTCAGGCTTAGGGAGGGGTCCCTCAGGGATTCTCTGTGTTTGATTTGGGGGCACATAGCTCCATAAATCTTGCCAAGACTGCCAAAAATTATATCCAGAATATCTGGATTGAGTTAGGGCTACAAAAAGGGGAGCTGTATGTTTGTCCTCTTGATCCGTAGGTTCAATTTGAAGTTGAATCTTCATTGCCTGATTACAGTTCCAAACTCCTCTATTATAGAGGAAGATGAAGTGTTGGTTTGTAAAAACCACTGGTACGGTTGGGGGCATGAAGCCCTCACAGTCCAGAATTTTTTCAACAATTCTCAAATTTAATGTCTGGTTATCTAATACGGGATATCTGGGGTCTTGCTGTCGTCTGTCCAATTGACGTTTCATGCTAGGGCTTGTCGTCCAGATCAAGTACTGGTTAAGGTATATTTCAACGTAGACTCCTTGGAGTGGCTCCACGTAATTAATCCCCCATCTCACTGTGAATCTTAGGCCCTTGATTTGTAGGTAAACCACATTAAATATCCATGGGTATGTATCTGGACAACTTGGAATCGGGTGGGACATTTTTCGGCGTCCGTATATATACCAATATCGCAGACTTAGATCACTCAACACTCGGTCAGAAAGTATCCTCTGTCCCGTTGTATCTGTGAATACGGCATCTCTTTTATATTCATAGTGTGAAACAAAATATCCTTTAGATGCTAACTTCCAATTTTCTTCTTCAAAGTCTTTCTCTGGCCAATGTAGGTATAGTTTTTCAGCACCGAGGACATTTTGTATGTAGGGTCCAAATCTTCCTCGATTATTAATAACGGGTACTCTATTTACACTTGGTCCTTGCGACATTTTGCAATCAGTCGCTTCTTTTTACTTCTTCTTTGTCCCACGGAAGATGGAGGGAAACATCCAGCGATTCCGAGACTTTGATTTTTCCTCACCTTGAGTCGTTTGGTCTGACTGCTGCTGTTCCTCCAGGAGTTCAACGCGTGCTCCGACAGAATAAACCCCCACATAAGGAACCAGCACCATCAGCACTGTGAGCCGCACCCCAACTGTTTGGTCCGGCCTACTAGGAGTGTCCACTCTGCTAGCCACTCCCCCTCTAGATTGTATCCTCCTCTTCCTCACCCATTCCTCGGGTGTCACGTGGTACACAGCTGACTTCTTTTTTGGTTTTGCTGCTTTATTTCCCCAGGCATCTAATCCAGTGGTGAAATAATACATAAGGGTTTCTCTGCCCCCTTTTTCTTGTGGCACCTCTTCTGCGTCTTCCAGTAGAATTTCTGGGTTTTTTAGAACTTCCTCTATCAATTTTGCCCAAGTTGTCAATTCCCAAGGGCCAATCCATCCTTCTTCTTGGGCTTTTTGCTGCTGATCATCTGTCAGTCCTTCCATCATGTCTGTATATCCGGGTCGCTCCGGATCTCTGTATACTCTGAACACAAGTGGAATTTGTACTGCATCTATTGGAGGGTCATAAGCTTGTCCATACTCTGGACCCTGGGACCAATTTTGCTGTATAGCTTCATGCAACAAAGATGGCTTTCGTTCACTACCTCCTGCAGCTTGGTCACTTCCTCCTGCTCCAGTTGTGTCCAACATCAGATAGACACTTGGGGCCGTTGGACTCACGTCACCGCCGCCTTGATTCCCCTCAGCTCGATCAGGCGCAGTTGTTGCTGCAGGATTAGCCCAGCAGGTTTCATTGGTGTGAAAGGTCCTCAGTGGGTCCAAGAACCTTCTCACTTGCCATCCGCCTGCTTTTACCACATGCAGTAATCTTCCCATATGAGTTCTGGCTTTACATACCAGGCAATACTCGATATTATGTCCATTCCAATAGCATGAACACACCTGCATATCCACATTGTCTCCACGTAAGTCCCACTGGGTGTAAAAGACCATTCTTGGCAAGTGGGTTAGTCGGCATAACCCACATACCAGTGCATCCAAAACCTTCACCGGCTTGTGAAGTAATTGCTTGAATTCATATTTTGCCCCATTTGGAATTGGGGGTTTTCTAAGTCCAGGTCCCGACCATTGGACCGTCAGGTGTACGTCTCCACGACAAATCACACAGTGATTCTCAACTCTTTTCCATTGTAATAACTCCTTTTCATTAGATAAAAATCCTTTCTTTGCATGAGATAAAATCCTCAGGGCTCTGCCTGCCCAGAGGTCTTCTCTTGTTCTTCTTAAGGCAACCACCCCATTGACAGTGGCCATTCTGACGAAGGGTGGAAGTTCTTGGGTGTTTGTGGCCATATTTAGCTCCTGGTTTCGTCTAGTTAGGAGTTGGCTTCAGCTGCTCCACTCCTTGGATTCCTTTCCTCTTCAACTCTACTGTGTTACTATCCAGTATCTTCACTACCGTATCTGTGGTCTCATACTTAGGTTTAACAGCAGTGTTGGTTGGGTGATCTCGTGCTCTCACCCACACCTTCTGTCCAACTTTGAATGGGATCTTTGGTTCTGGTTCTCTGTCCCTTTCCATCTGACTCCTCCCCACTTCCGGTGTCGAAAATGGGCGTTGGTTCAGTTCTTGCGAAGGGGTGGGCCTGCCGGCACGTTGGCGGTCATTCAGGGCCTGTCCAATTTCCAGGGCCTTAGTACTCCATTCCTTCGTGTTAGCATTTTTTCCGATCCAGTTTTTCACCAGTCCAATAGCCCTTTCTACAACTCCATTTGCTTGTGGGGTGTATGGGGGCGAGTAAATTCTCATTACTCCATTTTTCTGGCACCACTGGTCGACCTGAGCATTACGGAAATGTGTTCCATTATCCGTTCTCAGCTCCTTAGGTATCCCCAGATTTGAACACACTTGATCCAACATGCTGATCACACTGCTGCCGTTGGCTTTTCTCACAGGCTTAACAGTCACATAGCCTGACATAGAGTCCACAAGCACCAACAGATACTTTTCTCCTTTCTTACCGGTCACCCCCATGGGCCCGGCAACATCCATGCATACTGATCCCCATGGAACAGTACTCTTTATGGTGGAACCATCCACCCTTTGTCCTCGTCGTCCTGCATTGTATCGACCACATACTTCACAGTCTTTGAGAACTCGGCAGACTTGGTTTCTCGGAATCCAAAGTTGCAGCTTCTCCAGCTCCTTCCGCGTGGGAATGGTGCCTGCATGGCCAAGCGCTTCATGTACGGCCAGCACCACTTCTTTCACGGACCCTTTAGGAACCACCCTTCCCTTGGGTGTCTGTTCCCACTTCTCGATCCCGACAACGACGACTTTTCTCAGCTGCACATAGCGGTCCACTTCTTCGTTCCCGCTCCAATGTGCTCCTTCTTTTACATGGGCTCTCTGATGTACAACATCTAAGTCCATTGTTAGCCTCAACTCGGCTATTTTCTTCCATAAATCCATATGAGCTACAGGCTTCCCCTTAGCTCCCTCGAATCCATTTTCTTCCCAAATGGATAAGTCCTCTTTCAGGGCTTGTGCGCAGTAATGACTGTCTGTAACCACTTTAGCCTTTTTTACTTTCCTCTTGTTTAACTCCAAGAGTCCTTCTAGTATTGCTGTAACTTCTCCAGCTTGGGCACTCCCTGGCGTTTGACCTTTCCGACGATATTTCTCCTTATCTTGATACTTCAGAATATAGCCCCAATGAGCTACATTGTCTGTTCCTTTCTTTGATCCATCAGTGTACATAGTCCAGTCGTATGGCTCCACAGGGAGTTGCGTCTCCTTCGGTAACTTTTTTGTCGCCGACTGGTTTGGCCCCATTTCCAGCTCAGGGTCTAGCAGGATGTCCTCCCACCTTCCCCATCTGGCATTTGTGGCTTTAGTACTTTCAATTGTTCCTTTTCTTAGGAACCGGTGGACTTGGCTTTGAGTGATGACTTTTATTCCCTGTCCTTGTGCAAGTTCTTTTAACGCACTCCAATATCTAGCCAGGACTGCTAGTTCTTTTTCTTCTGGTGGATATTTTCTCTCAATAGAAGACAGAGTATAGCTCCACAATGTTACCATACCCCCTCCTTCATTGCTTACTTTTACTACCGAATCCTCTTCTTCACAGCTTATTTCGGCTAGCAGACGAGTAGTCAGACTACGCGGCTCCAGCCTAACCGCGTCTTGAATGGCTTTCTTTAGCTTTTCCAAGCAATCCTGATCTGTAGCTGTCCAAATCCATTGCTTTTGCTCTTGTCCATCAGGTTTCTTCTTGAGACGAGCATAAAGGGGCTTTGCGTATTTCTGATAATGTGGAACGTGATCTCTCACATAGTTACACAGTCCCAATATTTTCTGTAGGTCATTCTCAGATTGAGGTGGTTTAATCTGACTCAATTTTTCTCGGTATCCTTCTGAGAGTCCCAAGTCTGATGACACCTGGAATCCCAAATAGTTAACCTTGAATTGTCCAAATTGACATTTCTTCAGGTTGAGTTTTAACCCAGCTTCTGTGAGCTTCTGTATCACCTTTTGCAGCCGCATTAGGTGTTCATTTTCATCATCATCTGCGATAAACACATCATCGATATAGACTGTTACTCCCAGATCTTTCAATATTTCCATTACTGCTGCTTGGAAAACATTTGGTGAATTTCTGTATCCCTGTGGTAATCGTTGCCACACATAGCTTTTCCCTTTATGTGTGAATGCTGTTTTCCCTTGTGACTGTTTTGCTAATCGCAGGGAAAAGAATCCATTTGCTAGATCAATGCATGATTTGTATTTCTTAATTTGGAGCGTTTTCAGTGCTCCTTGGGGATTTATCAAACTCGCTCTATTGGCTATTGTTCGTCGATTGAGAGCCTTGAAATTGATTACTGGTCTCCAGCCTCCTCCTGCTGACTCTGGCTTCTTAACCGCTTGGATGGGGCTGTTAGTGATCGGGTTTAATTCCACTCGAATGATCCCCAGAGTTTCCAATTCTTTTACTATTTTATCCATTTCCTCAACCGCTCCAGGGTTCAAGGGATATTGTCGCACTGGTGGATGTACTCCTCCTTCGATGACATGAATGTGTTTAGTCCCCAAATCTCCACAATCATTTTTAAATCGTGCCACTTCAGCTTCGGAGATAATTTCCCTCAGTTTTTCTTTCCCTGCTTCAGAGAAATCACTTTCTTCAATTTTTTCTTCTGTGATAGCCGGTACATCCACTTCTTTGTACCAGCTTACTGGACTCTTCCCAGTTGGAGTTATTCCCATTCGTACAACTCTTGCTTGTAATTTTTTCACTCGTCGTCTTATTAGAGTTCGAAGTCTTTTGGGCCGATGCAATTCTTTCAAATCTCTGACTGATATCAAATTAAAGGGGCCTTTTAACCAAACTATCCCCTTCCATATTCCAAATGGTGTTTTCTCTGTTGCCCCATTTGCATACTGGATCAATAGGTATCCTATGGTAACGAGGTTTCTGCGGGTCATGGACACCTCTGCTCCCGTGTCTACCAGGTACGGTTCTCCATCCACATCAGTGTAGATATCGTCCCCTTCCCAGTAGGCATGGTCTAGCGTGACCCGCTCCTCCAAAGCCATTACTTCTGTTGCCCTCCAGCCGCCGCTGTAGCTTGGCGGACTTCCTGGAGGGTTTTCCTTTGTTCTGGAGTTAATTTGTCATACTCCTCTTTAGGGAGATAGCCACCACCACGAGGTGCAGGTGTAGGTCGCGATTGTGGTGGTGGAGGTGGTGGACCTCTCGGCCGAGAGCCCCATTGTCCGGCTGGAGATCTTTGATTATTCCTCTGTGGTGTTTGATGTGACTGAGGAGGTGGTGGTTTGGACACTGCATTTCTTTTCTCCACTCCCCCCGGTTTTTGTCCTGATTTCGGGGTGCTCTCCTTCTTCCTCTTTTCTTCATAGAACTGCTGCTCCAGATCCCAGCTCTTTACCACCGCATCCATTTGTGGGACTGTAGTGCCGTCTATGGGCATTTTTACAAAAGTTATCTCTCCTCTTCTTCCTTTAGTGACCTCTCTCAGAGCCCTAACATAGCGTTGTGGCAAAATCGTCTGTTTCAGCCCATGCCAAACTTGAACCAATGTTTGACCTTTGTCTAATCCAGCTTTAGCTCGAGCAATATGGGAATCTTCATCGTTAGGATCTTCCAACACTAACCTGGCATAATGGTTTCGTGCTGGTTCACCTCGACTGATGGGTTGACTGGTAACTTGAGCTAGCCACATAGATTTACCCTCTTCACTGTTCGAAGCTCTGTCAATAAGGGGCCACACTTCTTTCAGATAATCCTTCAGGTCTTCATTTGGTTCTTTCTCTCTCACCAGCATCTTTAATTTCTTGAACTCACGGAATTCCCTGCCGTCTGCTTGAATTTCAGCTTGAATTGCTGGCATTCTTTGCTCTCTAGCTCCAGCAGGAAAGTTCTGATTTGGGAGGCTCGGTTGTAATCCTGATGATGGTGGAATTGTTTCTTCCTCATCATCTAGATTTTCTTCATTGAATTCTTTCAACACTTGCCGTGACCAGCGTAAAGCTGCTGTTTTTAGTTTTCTCAGCATCACATCATGGGCAACGCCTAAATAGGCGACTCTGAAGTTATTTGTTAACTCTTTACAGGCAGTGAGTGTAGGATAGAAAGGCCACATTAGTATATTAGCCCACTCTCCAACAGTAGCTGTTACCTCGAGAGTTTTCTTCTCATCTTGTTGCTCTATCCACTCTTCTGGGATGTCATACCCAGTTTGTCCAACTTCTGGAGCATAGGTTTGTCGCTTATCTCGGGTCTCCACTGGGTTGACTCTGACATCTCTTGCAATTCTCTCAGAGGCTACACGCACGTTATACACCCCAACTTCTTTCTTTCGTCCTCTGTAACGTCCAGTTCGTAGTTCTGGGCGCGAGACTTCTCTTTCTCCTACCACAGATAGCGGTTCATCCTCTTCTGAGTCTTGTGGATTGATCTCCTCTTCAGACTCTCTTTCCTGGTCCTCATCCATATCAGATTCATGGGGAGGACATAGGTCTTGTGGTTGTGGGTCCCCGTTCTGTTCTGACTTTCGGGGTGGCCCAGTTGCTTCAGTATTTCCGACTGGTATAGGAATGAATATAGGATCCTCTTCTCCATTATCTGGTGGAGGAGCCTGGAAAGGCTCTTTCATCCGTGATTGGGAGCCTGTCGGGTGTATGATGGTCTGGAGCCCACTTGCAACTTGTTTGAATGTTGGTCGTGGGGTTTTAATCCTTAATTGCTGCACTCCCATAGTGTGTGCTGATCTTTTCTCACTTGTCGCCAGGGGAATGGGCTGCATCACTAATGGGGGACTAGTTGACACTCCACTTACTCCAACTGCACCCTTTTTTGGACCTGCTCTATTTGGTCCTAAATTCACCGCTTCAAGTGCCCTTCTCACTCGATCTTGCTCATGCTCATTGCTAGTGACCACCACAATCTCTCTCATTGATCCCCATACTCCTGGGGTGCGCATGTGTAGGTTCACGGCTGCCATGGCAACCTTTTCTGCCTCTTCCCATGTCATTTGTCCAGATCGTAATCCGTCCACGCATATCACCACTCGCCGATGTTGGCGTTCTTTGGCCATATCGATAGCTATACCCAGAGTTTTCAACATTTTCTCAGTGTATTCAATTGAATTTTCTCTCCCTGGGTAGCTCTCAAAAGGCACATGTACGAGTGCATGATAATTCATTTGTGGTGCACTTGTTATCACCATCGATTTTCCCTCCAGATTTCTCCTCTTTATGTCTTTAAGCTCCTCTTGGTACTCTTTGCCTGCCTTCTCCTTAAGTTGTGCTCGGAATTTTCGGTTGGCAATTTTCAATTTGGGATTTGTGAAGACAATGAGACTATCTCCATCTATATCCCATGGACTGCCAAAATAATGATATGCCCGTCCTCCATCTTGGGTCACCATTTTTTTGGTTCCTTCGGGCATAGGGTTCAAGTCTTCCATGTAGTCAGATTCACCATATACATGGTGGGTTTTTGCTTTGGCTTTTCTAAATATTTCCTGCGAGGGCCCTTCCTCTTTACTATGGTAACTCGGTCCGGGAACACATTCTTCAGATTTAAATTGTCTCAAGCTTCTGGGCCAACATTCCGGCGACCGACGGAATATCTGTCCAGATACTCCCTGAAGGCTTCTTCGTCTTTTTTCCTGCTCAATCAAGCGTTCTGTATGTTTTTTAACTGTTGAGGTTGTTCCTCTCACAGTTCCTAAGGGCAATGTTGGCCACTCTGGATCAAAGCTTGTGAGGAGCTGGTCAGGGCTTTTATCTTCTTGACCATTTACTCCAGAATTAGGACCTCCCTCAGTTGTTAATTCATCTTCACTGTCCTCTGGCTTGTTTTCCTCATCACTTTGCTCAGAGTTGACCTGGGAATCTGTCTTGCCCTCATCTTCAGTGTTGAGGATCTGACTTCCATCCTTATCATCTATCATAGGATATCGTTCCTTAAGCATTCTTCCTAACCCTTTTAGTCGTTCTGCCATGGACTTAAATTCGGCATATACGGACGCTGCTTTTGCCTTAACATCAACCAGGACCGTCTCTGCTCCTAACAACCCAGCTGTCATTTTCACTACCGGGTCATAACTTTTCTCAGGACTTATTAAAGTGGTGATTTGTCCTCTTTGCCACCCTTCTTCGAGAATTCTGCACCACCACTCAAGCCAATCTCTGGTCCCCGCCTTGTCTTTTGGGGCTGGTGGGCTTGCTAATACGGCCAGAATCTGCCCCTCTTTATGCTGACCTGGATAATACACCCCTACTCTGTGTAGTGTATCTGCCATAGCTTCTTTGAAACTTTCTTCATCAGGTTCTACACTTTGATCTCTGACATAATTTTGAACTGTTTCCGCCCAAAAATCATATCCTCGTCCATACAATACTACTCTGTGTGGTTGAATATTCACTTCTTTTCCCCCGTCTGGTTCGGATTCAGGGGTTGCTACAGGTCCTGACTCTTTTTCAGCCATCTTTCTACTGCTTGTTTTACTCTAACCTCACTGTTTCGTAATGAATATCCTTTCTTTATTCTCTTGGTTGCTGAGATTGTCGATTCCACCACTGTCGTCTCCTTGGACTTCAGCTATGGTCCTTGTCGTCTCGAGTTGTCTGCCTCTCAAAGCCTCTCTTGGCGCCTTGAGTCAGGGATGAGTGACAAACTGCTTGGCTATTCAGCGCTAATTCCAGAGGTTAACTCCAAATCAGCTGCTCCTTTTCCCGCTTCTCCCCTCAGGAACCTCACGGGTCGATGATCCTACTCTCTCTTGTAGATCACCATTTTGCACGGTATACTCTCATACCTGCTCTCTTTTTGACGATCCGATCCAGCAGGCTCCCTCGTCTGCTTCCCTTCCTCGTCGTCTCGTGACGATCCAGCAGGCTATCTCCATCTGCTTCTCGTCCCAATTTAGACGATCCAGCAGTGACACGTCTACTTCTCGTCCTTGATCCCAGCTCCCTGGGAGGCTTACTCCTGTTGTCTTTACGTCGTCCTTCTGGTGGTTGCCTCCAAATTTTCACTTCTCTATCCAATGGCAAAAGACTCTCCTTTGGCCAGGATTCTTCCTCGGACCCGACTACACTTCGTCAGGTCCCTGTTCGGGCGCCACGTGTCAGATCCCGCTTTACATACGACCAGCTCTCCGTCTCTGGGGTCCGACCTTCGTGTCTCCGCGGGTATTACCCGGCGGGGCTGCACAAAGGCTGTTTAAGCTGGTGGCGAGGAGATTCGTCTAGCCGCTCACTGCCTCCATCCGGACGTCCACCCCGCTGACGCTGATCTCGCACCCCGGTCGAATAGCCTCCTTCTGGAACCAGGATACGAGCCGGCCACGCCCGTTAACGGCAGCTCTCCTCTTATGGATCAGGGCTCTTGGAATGTTGCTAGATTTTAAATTTAGTGACTCGTACAGCGAGTCCCCAGGATGCGTTAATTTCGTTAAAAACCAGACTAACCTTTTTAGAGCACTTTTTGATGTTATACACCCAAAAAAAAAAACTTTAACTTTTACACCTTAAGAAGAATCAACAAATCCAATGTCCGAGCCTTAACACTTTAACTGCATGCTTGGAAATTTATTGCAGGTTTTGCAAGTGCTGACAACATAATCAATATCGGTTATGTGATGATAATTTCACAACAGTAATTCAAATATAATCAGAATAATGATTGGCAGAGATCTTTGTTTTTGATTCAATAATGCTATCTGATCTTACTCTGACTGGACTGGATTAACTTCTCATCAAATTTTCTAGGAGTGAGGGAAGGAGGTCTTTTGATGTTAAAATCCCCAGTTCGATGAACTTGGTCTCCTCTTCATCAGCTTTTAGTTGTTAGCTGACCACGATCCTTGTGATGTTGTAATCCTTCAGGAAATAATCCACATAAGAGTTTATTCCTTCTTCAATCAACCAAAAGTTGATCTAATCCATTCTGGAAAGATGTGATGTTCCATGAGAGAGAAAACGATGAAACTTCCCCACTCAGACTTAAGGCCAGTGATTATTCTCCAATGCTCTGCTACTCCATGACTGGACGGCCTGAGTGGGAGTTGAAATCTCTCTCAAATAATCTCTTATGTCTCCAATCCTCTCGCTCCTCGATTCCAATTGCAGCTCACAAGATGGTCAAGTCTTGTGATCTCCTCGTAGCAGCGGAGAAGTGACAACAGCACCTCTCCCTGGAAGAATAACCCCGTTTCCTGTTGTTGTACAGTTTTTATACGAAAATTCTTGCCGTTGCTGGGGTGATCTTAGTAACCATGGGGATGATGATGAGTCCAAACCTCCTCCCTTACCCCCTTCTTTTACTGGAAGCCATCTGGAGAACATTTCCTGGCTACCGGTAACTGATGTCCCGATTGTCAGTAAATCTGTTGCGCAAGTTTCCTGTTTTTCTGTTTAACACATCTTTTCTGAGAATTCATTCTTTCTAAATCATGTAATATTAATCACATTTAATCATATTCAATCATTTCATTTCAACTCTTTTTCACATAAAAACATTTCATATGATCATATACAACATTTTCATTAATTATTATTAATTTCATATCTTATTACATCTTAATGTTCTAATCAGTTGTTTTTCTCCTCAGCCCTTCTGGCCTTGCTTGTTACATCATTAACTTCTTCTTTTTTTCACCTCTGCTCAAAAACAGCTTTTCTCATTTCCTCTTTTTAACAGCCAGAAAAACAACTCATATAATCATTCATTTCACTTATTTGTAAAACACATTCTTCTAATCAACTTTTACTTTTTATCACATTAATTATTCATTTAATCATTTTTATGTTAGAATCATTCTCAGATTTTACTTGTAATATATTAATACTTCATTTGATCATACTTTGTCATTTTAAAATCATCTTAGACATATTCCATCGTCTTCACCACTGAGTTCATTCCGTGGGCCTCTCCATCTGCAATGGAAAAGTCCGGTATGTCCTCAGTCACTCCAGGAAAGTACCAAACACTGTTCAGTTTATTCCAACAACGTGTGTATTAATCCAATGGCACGTATTATATTCCAAGATGAAAACAAGCTGAAAGCAAGCTTAAAGTCATCTTTCTTGACAAAGGTCATTGGCTGTTTCCCTTAATGGACAGATGAAATGTCCTTTATCTTCTGGTGAGGGGGTTAAATGACAGAATTACAAGTTGTAGAAAGATGGTGTCTTAGTCTTCCCCCCAGGTTGAGGCAAGGCTTTTCCATCTCAATTTGAAGAATGTCTTTGGCTGTTTGCCCTATGATGAATGTGTGAAGTGTCCTGAATTTTCTTGTGTCTAGGTAAGCAGACATATTTGAAAGTTGCTGAAAAATGGTGTCTTAGCTCTCCACTCAAGTTGATGCAAGATTTCTAACAATTTTGTGACATTTTTTTTCCAAACATGCAGTCAACTATGTAGAATAACAATTGTTGCAGTTCCGCCCAGCGGTCCGTTTGGCTGTGGATTTTGGTTCTTTGCATGTCTTTGGGTTTTTATGTCTTGTATGTTCTAATTTAGTCATTTGTCTCCTGTTAGTGTGTGTGGTTGCATCCCTCCTTGCACTCTTCTTTTTTTTTTGTGTATGTACGTGTGTCTCCGCTCTCCGTCATGTGCGCTTTTCTCCTGGCCCCGTGTCTTTGTGTGGGTGTGTCTCCCCTGCTCCATGTGCACCTGTCTTTGGTCATCCTGGGTATGGCTGTGTATCATACACATTGTTTCCGCCTGTCTTATATGTCCAATATAAGTCCCTCTGCCATCCACCTCCTTCCTGTGTGCACTGTTTATTCTTTATTCCACATCCTTTGCTAAAGTTTGGTTCTGATTGTCATCACGTTTTATCACCTTGTTGTATTATTATTATCAGTTTTTCTATGATTTGCGGTTTTGTCACCTTTATTTACGGGTTTTCTTTTATTGTCTTCTGCAGTTTTGCTAGTTATTGTATTTTATTTCTTACTTACCTTTTGTTGTTCTCAGTATTATTATTAGCACCGGTTATTGTCTGTCCAGTTTGTTGTCTTCCTGTATTCTGTTCTTTCATGTGATTGTTGCACACCTGTTTTCACTTTATTCTTTGGTATTTCAACACTTCCTTGTGGCCTTTGCTTTTGCTGGTTAATTGTGAATTTCCCTGTTTGTCTCTGCACATTATGCACGCTTGTGTTGTGAGTATATTTCTGTTTTCTGAATAATCCTGCTCCCTGTGTGTTTCCTGTCTTTGGTGTTTTTTGATGACTCCTGATAACTGTATTTTTGGACTCTGTTTCCCTTGCCCCCCGTTTTTGCACTAAGTGGATTGAGTGTTACTGTGGATACACCTGTATATAATTCACACATACTTCACATACTTCCTGTGTTTTGCTGTCTACATTCTGGGGTTATATCCGACTGTTGGTGAACTCGATCATAGCAAACAATGTCATTCAGCAACATTACAATCACACTGAATGTTCTCTGTTCTCTCACGACGTCCTGGGTGAATTAAGCCTTAAATTAGGATGTTTTCAGGTCGAAACAGGCCGACGACGGCGCCTGGAAGCACTGCAGGACGTCCCGCTCTGTGGGAAGTCCTTACACCGACAGAAACACCCCATAATCTCTCATCAGCCGTTAAACCTTTCACCGAAAACCAGCGTAATTTCTTGAATAGTGTCCACTCGGATATTCCTCACAGGTCCAGAAAAAATTTTGATAAAGCAACGCGCACCGTCTCGAGCAGCGTGTGAAATAAAGGAATTCAGCCGAGAGGGCGGGACCACATCTCACTCAAGGCCTGCCCACAGGGAAATGACGTCACCGACACGCGTGAAAAAACTCACGCATGCGCACGAGGGTTCGAGCATGATTGGTGTAATCGCACGTCATTCAAATCCATATAGTTTTTTTAAAAAATAAAAAGGTAGGATAGTTTTCTAAGACACCTCGTATATTTCCTTTCCATTCCCTGAACGGGATCCAGTGGAGGTGCATGTACATAGCACAAGCAGGACATGCCAGCAGGATATGACATGCTCGATCCATTTCAAGGTTCCCCTGACCACCATCATATTGCTCCAAATGCTGTTATGACCCCGTATTAATATGCAGATTGCAGTGGAATTGCGCCCAGACTTGCACATTGACTGCCGTTACATGGGTGTCCCAGCTTGACTGCGCCACAAGTGTTTTGTACATGTGCAAAACATTTGGGGCAGCTGCACTAATGGGTCTGCCCTTGTTAACTGCTCTGAGACTGCTGTCTGACGTTTTCAGACTGCACCTCAACACTTTTTGGATGCGGGTCGATTCTTCATTCGGATGCCATTTGGCCACATTCCTGCTATGTGTAACTGGGGTCTAATCTATTTCAAGAGTGTTGCTTCTCTCTGAAAGGAATTTTAGTTTTTGACTTTTCAGTGTCTGTTAAAGCCAGACGAAAAGTAGATGCCTAATACTTATATACATCATTATTTAGGATGGTAATCACCTTAGGTCACACCCTCCCTCATTTTACAATTACATATCACCTACAAAGTAAATTTGCAGAGTAAAATATATACTACCAGGATAACATTTGGTCCCAGTCCAAATAGAGTTAAATATACTCTATCACAGTGGTAAATCAATTATATCAGATTGTAAAATCAACTCTATCATGCTGTGAATGACTCTTATAGGAGTTGAAAAACATGATTTGACATGTAGCGCTGATTTCACTCTATAATAGAGTGTATTTAACTCTATTTTGACTGGGCCCAAACGTTATCCTGGCAGAACATATTTTACTTTGCAAAATTTACTGTGTAAGTATGCTTAAATCTAATATGCATTCAGGTTTACATATTGCTGATTAACTGATTCCACCTGCTCAAAGCGATGTTAAGCAGTGAAATCACCTGGTGGAGTGGGTGGTTGCAAAGAAAACCTGCACCCTCTTGGCCCTTTCTCAAATCAGTTTGAGACCTCTGCTTTAGATCATGTCAGACACGCCTTCTAGGGGCACAGATACAATCTGAATAACATGATAGATTTGCAAAATTTCAATTTATGTTCATTTATATAGCACCAAATCGCAACAGGTTTGCCTCAAGGCACTTCATACAAGTAAGGTCTAACCTTACCAACTCCCAGAGCAACAGTGGTAAGAAAAGCCTCCCTCTGAGGAAGAAACCTCAAGCAGACCAGACTCAAAGGGGTGACCCTCTGCTTGGGTCATGCTACAGACAAAAATTACAAAAGAATTCACAAAATGAGCATACAGGAAATGTTGCCGGTGCACAGGACAGTTTCCAGAACAGACACCACACCCATCTCTGGATGTAGCCGCACCTCAAACAGAGAGAAAAGAAAAAAGCTGAATCAAGCATCAGAAAGACAAATACAGTGCAATATGTCAGCATTAAGCACCAAGAAAAACAGAAGAAATACTAATGTGATCGC
Organism: Thalassophryne amazonica; assembly: GCF_902500255.1. Taxonomy (NCBI): domain Eukaryota; kingdom Metazoa; phylum Chordata; class Actinopteri; order Batrachoidiformes; family Batrachoididae; genus Thalassophryne; species Thalassophryne amazonica. Next base: position 145,718,413 of record NC_047103.1, on the reverse strand, counting down.
CAGCCACTGGCCCTAAGCTTCACAAAAAGACCCATAATTTAGATAAAGTTGAGGCCGCGGCTTGCTCTGTTTCCTAATAAAATTAATTAAAAGAGTAAAAAGCATAGAAACATACCATGCCAGCATCGTAGCCATACGAAAGGGAAAATAAGTGTGTCTTAAGTCTGGACGTGAAAGTCTCTACAGAATCTGACTGTTTTATTGATGCTAGGAGATCATTCCACAGAACAGGGGCACGATAAGAGAAAGCTGTGTGACCCACAGACTTTTTATTCCCCTTAGGGACACTAAGTAGTCCTGCACCTTGGGAACGCAAAGCCCGGGCTGGTACGTAGGGCTTAATTAGGTCAGCTAGGTAGGGAGGTGCCAGTCCTTGAACAATTTTATAGGCTAATAGCAAAACCTTAAAATCTGATCTCACAGGGACAGGAAGCCAGTGAAGAGATGCCAAAATGGGTGTAATGTGGTCAAACTTTCTGCTTCATGTCAAAACTCTGGCAGCAGCATTTTGAACCAACTGGAGAGCCCTAATGCTGGACTGCGGTAAACCAAAAATAGAACATTGCAGTAGTGCTAGACATGCAGCTTCTCAATGATGCTAGGCAGTCACAAAAGACTGAATGGTCAAGTGGAACAGTAGATAAGGTCTTGAATGATTGGGAAAAGTGCAAAACTATAAGGATGTCATAAGAGGGTGGCTTGAGAGGAAATTTGAGGTGTGGTTGGAAGAAGATCTCGTGAATGTAAAAAAAAAGAAAAGAAAAAGAAGGTCTATGTGTTTGTTTCTTAGAACCCCATCTCATACAAGGCTACTGGATATATTGCCACCAAGTTTGGCAGGCATATATATTTTGAGCCACAGATTACTCTTGGGGGCTTTATTTGTAATTTTGTTACCAGTTTTGTTACCAGAAATAACTTCTGTTTTTTTGTTCTTTCTCTTTATCTCTCCTCTGATTGTCCATCTGTCACTGCACACACACATACATATACATACACATACACACACACACACATACATATATACAATTTCCCCATTTCGACATTCAGCGTGTCACTTTATTTCTCTTTTTATTTCTACATTTCTCTCCTCACGTTACACAATTCTCAAACCTTGTATGCAGCTCAGCCCCGCCCAACAGGAAAAACCAACAGGGCAGAGACCTCTGTATGCATTCAGAAATATACAACCAAACACAGTGCTTTGTATGCATTTCGCACAAGTCAGGGTTTTGTCCCGTGCATACAGGAATACACATCGCCCACATGGGCAGAGACAGGAAGCATCAATATGCGAGACAGCGTGTCATATGTAAGACAGTTAGTCATATACAGACATAGCAAGGATACACATTGTCGAGACAGGAACAAACATCATAGGGACCGAGAGACTTTATAAGCATAGAATACACATTGCAGAGACAGGAAACTCAGTAAGCAAACCTTGGTGGGTTAACACATGCAGAACATGGGACACATGTCTGTCTGTGCTCTGCACATCTGGGCGTGTTATCGTATACCAAGCAGGAAACACACACAGTGTGGTGAATTATATCCATTGCATGTTGAACGTTTGCTACATACGAGGCCCCCCAGAATTCACCATAATGAAAAGAATAAATGTTATGTGGGGTGGGTGAATAAACCAGCCACGACGACTCCTCAGTACCACAGTGACAGAGGCACTGAGGTGTAATTGAGCCCTCCCCCATGGTGGCCCGGGGCGAGCAGGGTGATGCCCCCATGGAAGTGGGTGGGTCACCTCCATGGGTATGTCGACCACAATATTTTTGTCCCCCATTTTAATAAGTGAAACAGTCCATCATAGGGATGGTGTAGCAGCCCTCTGTGAATATCATGGCAAAATAAAGGTGTATTCCGCTGACTGCAGGCGCGAGGAAATGTACCCTACTGTTGTCTGTTAAGCTGGTCAGAGTGGCTTTCATAGAGCAATGAAAGCACTCAGACAGTCCACACAGTTAGCCTGGGGGTGATATGTCATGGTCCGGTGGAGCGTCACATGCAGGCTATGTGCTAGTGCAGTCCAGAGCTTGGATGTAAACTGCATGCCCCTGTCAGAAGTGAGGGCAGGAGTGGCAGTGCAGCTGTGTGCAAAGTGTGGGCTAGGACATCCATGCCAATATAGGCAGGCATGACTGCTACTGCAGATGTGCCGATGAATGCCCAGCCCATTTGTTTTTGATGCTCTGCTCAGGAATAGGGATGTGAGTCAGGGGAGCTTTGGAGTGGCGGTGGATCTTGGAGTGCTGACTCTCTCTAACGTCCGTTTTGAGCCTGTTGCTTCCATGCGGCGGGGACAAGGAGTCGTGGCTGTCCAGTAGAGACGTCACAGAGCAGCTATACACTATATCAGCTATATCGCCTCAGCCGATTACCACACTACAGTCTTCAGTTCTTTTTTTATGATTCCACCCCATTTTAATTTAATAGCCTGTTTGTTGATGCAGACAAAACACATATGATCAGTGGTTGTGACTTTGATGCACTGACTGATGAAGTCCTTTCTGACTAATGACATCCTTTCAGCTGGGGCCAGTGCCCCTTTGGTCCCACTCCTGTGACAGGTCAGCTGTGTCAGTTATGAATGCAAACATTTATTACAGATCCGAAGTTTTTTGTTAGCAAATCAAGTCGGTAGAGAAAGTCACATTTTGTCATAGCTTTATTTGATGTATTTTGAAAGTCATAAAATCTGAGTACCCAATTTCCTTTAAAAGCAGATTGAAAATTGAACCTTTCTCACACCCGTCCTCTTTCATACGCCCCCCCCACCCTCAAATAATAACTTTAGCAGCAAGTAAAATTTGCATACCTTTTGTAATATACAACACAAATGGGGGAGCATGATGGATTAGTGGTTAGCACTGTTGCCTCACAGCGAGAAGGTCATGAAAACTGAATAAGGTATATTGTATATATTATATTCCAATTCTAAGGTAGAACTATGCTAGTATACATATAAAAGGTATATCTAAATATCTAAAAAGGAAGAGTAAAATAGGAGAGTAGAGAAGAGTAGATAGAGTAGAGCCACTTAGGTGCCTGGTCTTGAGAACCAGAGATGGTAGGTTAAAAAGCTTTTTTATCCCATGGGAACTCTCCCTACCCACCCAGGAGGCTCAAGAAAAAGGTATATATGTAAGTCCCTTTGGCTGCTCCCTTGTTTGCACTCGGGGTCGCCACAGCAAATCCAAGGTGGAGCTGCATGTTGAATTGGCACAGGTTTTACGCTCGATGCCCTTCCCGACGCAACTCCACATTACATGGAAAGATGTGGCAGGGGTGGGATTTGAACCCGGAACCTTCTGCACTGAAACCAAGCAGCATTAACCACTTGGCCACCACCCCCTAAGAAAAAGGTATATATAATATAATAAATAATAAGACATAAGAAGGATAAGACATCACAGGAGAAGACTGTAGTATAGGTAATTTAGTATGCAGACTTGTAGTAAAATTAAATATTAGTAGGCTAAGCTATAAATCTGGTATTTTATTATAGAAGCAGAAGCTATGAGTGTGTGAGTGTACTGGTATCTATCTAAAGTAACTCTGTTAGCATACTATAGGAAAAAAGTATAATCATTACCTTCTACATGTTGTTTTATTGGGAACCCCAAACTTAGATATTATTTCTTGATGTCTATTAAAAAATCTTTTGAACTGAAGAACCAATTTGTTATACAGAAACCCTTGTTTAACTAATCTACGAGTACGTTTATGGTGTCTGGTGGAAAAACTCACAGATGCGACCAATTCTGACTAATTGAGAGGTGTAAACACCGCATGTAGGTTTACTCAATATGTTACTACTCATACAAGGAAATTTTACAATAAGAAAGTTAAAATCATCCCGTTTGTCGAAAACGGCTGTTCTAAACTGTCTATAATGCTCAACTTTATATCTAAGTATATCTATGAGAGTTTTTTTTATTGTTTTCTGTAGTCTTTTTTAGTTCTAATTCTGATGGATAAATATTTTTAATTTCATTCTCAAAATTAGGGTTATTTAAAGTAAGTAGGTCATCAATGTAACGGAAGGTATTATTAAAGGTTTTTGCTGACTTGCTATTAGTTTTAAGTTTATCTTTCATAAATTTATATTCATATTAAAAAAGAAAAAGGTTAGCTAAAAGTGGAGCACAATCTGTTCCCATAGGTATCCCTATTGTTTGAAAATTCTATTGCCAACCTCTATATAGATATTGTCTACAAGGAATTCTATATGCTCAATCATATTTTCCTCAGTTATATTATGGTAACGTGTTGATGTAGTGTTAGACCAATATGTTGTGCCATCATTTCTAATAACGATATATTTAGAACCTCTAATTCTAAGAGCTTCCCTGACTAGTTCACTGATACTATATATAAGTTCGTCATGTTAGATGTTAGTATACAGGGCGGAAAAATCAAAACTATCAAAATGTGTAGCGACTTTAGTTTTGTTTAACTTTTTTAGTTTATTTTAAACCTCTGTAGCATTATTGATAATCCAAAAACTATTAACTCCAGTGTTATGAGCTATGCCTTCGCAGTATTGTTTGAAATGTTTTGTAACTAATTTAAGGCTAGAGGTTAGTAGTTGGGATAATGGTTTAGCAGTACATGCATTAGAGGGTGCTATACATCTACTACCTATTGGATTTTTATGCATTTTTGGAAGCCAGTAGAAGGATGGTAATTGTTTCATATTGTTAGTAATTTTAATGTTATATTTAGTCAGAAATTCTTGGTGTTTTGTAACAATATCTTCTGTGTGACTATTATAAGACATATATGTTTGTGGGTTAGTCCCATCACTAGTGTTGAGTTTCTTTAAAACTACATCTAGGTAATATTTTTTGCAAACTATTAGGATATTGTTGCTGGCTTTATCTGCTGGTACTAAAACAAAATGTCTTTGTAAGTTATTTAGGTATTCTAGGCAAACCTTGTCTGACAGTACATGTTTTTATATGGATTTTTCCTTTTTTTCTAAGTCTATCTATCTTAATTTGAATGGTTTCTAATACTCGACCTTCCCATTCGTCCAATGTTCTAGTATCTAATTTTTCTTTTTTAGCCCAACCTTTTTTGTAATCCTTAATGGCTTTTTTTTTTTTTAACTATTATGAGGTTTGTGTCCCAGTTAATATTATTTTGTTCTCTAAATGATGGTCCTTTACTAAGTAATTTTCTAAGCTTTCTGTTCTCAATTATTCAGAGATTACCTGTTATTATATGTCCTGTTTGCTCGTACTTGAAATTAGACGAGTCGCAATCACAGCTAACGTTTGTAGTTCCTAATTCAAAGTCTAAATGTTTTATGCTTCGTTTGAAATTAAAAACTTTACCAGCTATAGATTTCATATATGAATAGCTAATAACAGGGGGGCTTGATCACTGATGAAATTTGGCATAGTTTTTTGGATTGGTTTGCTATGTAGAATCTGTGATAGTTTGATCATTTCAATGCCTTTGTTGTGAAAAGGAATTTTCAAGAAAGATTTATTCTCATCTTTGGTTATTGTAGGTTTTTTTTTTTTTCCATTTTTTGTAAACCTAACCTAAAGTTGGCTAAATCTTTTATAACAAGTGGAATATAATTAGGTAATCTTTGTTCTGAAAGTATAATATTAGCTAAAGCTATTAGGATGCCAGGTTTTTGTTGTAGAACCGAAAAAAATTAATGTGATAAGTTCATGTAATAACCCAGGTCTATTGTAATTGTTAACTAGTTCTTTTAATCTAAATCTATCTTAGTAGTTGCATGTTGTCTATTGCTCTTACCTGAGCGTTTTTTGAACTTACGTTGTTTTTTGTTAAAATATGTCTATATGACAATATTTTCCATATCTTTTTTAGAAACATTATGTAGTTTTTGACATTGTCATTGAGCCCATATGGATAAACTGTGGCAAGTTCTTTGTACCAGTATTCCTCCCTTTGTAATCGTTTAGAGGCTAAACTAAAGCATTCACCCTCTTCCAAAAATACTTCTTCTATAGGCATAACCTCTATGTCATCTACATTATGACCATATGAGCAAAAGTGTTGGTATGAAAATAAATTACACATTTTATTAAGCCTCTGTCTATGGTTATTCATTCTGCTCCTAAGGGTTTGGCTACTTTCTCCTACGTATTGGATACCACATTTTTTGCAGCTGATCAAGTAAATTATATTTTTTGTGTTGCATGTCATTTTTGTGTGAGCTAACCTTGTATTGTCTACCTGTGGTGTTACTTCTGAAGTTATTTCCTATGTACTATGTATTTGCAAGTTTTATATTTATGATTCCCACCTGTGTCCTTTCTGTGTGGAGTATGAATGTTCCCTCCATGTTTGTGTGGGTTCACTATGGGTGGCTGGCTTCCTCCCAGATCCAAAGACATGCAGGTTAGGTGTAATGGAAACTTTAAATTGTCCTTGCATGTGTGTATGAATGTTTATTTGTCTATATGTGGCCCCTGCCTTACACCCTATGCCTGATGGGATAGGCTCGCACTCCCCTGTGACCCATAATTTGAGTAAGTGGTTATAGCAAATGGCTGAATGTACAACAAATATAAACATACTTTATAATTCCCACATTTCAACACAAAAAAGTCACTGTGTATATATATATATATATATATATATATATATATATATATATATATATATATATATATATATATATATATATATATATAACATTTTTATCACTATCTTATTCAAACAGTACAGTGCAGCAATATAGCAATATTCTAGGTATCCTACTTTTTATGGCATGGGTGTCATCTCTTTATATTATGCTGCTGGGAGATTGTGATGCAACTGAAACATTCATGAAACATCATTTTGAGAGTAATCTTGTGTAGCCATATCTGTCTCAAGCTCATGCCAACACAAAAAACTTGAATAACAGAGCCCTATGCAGCAACTTGATTGATTCTCACTTTAAAAGCTCATGCCCTGAAAACAACATTGCAACTTTGTTTTCCTTTTGTTATTTAAGCTAGGTTGATGATAAATTGGAAGATGTAATAGCGTTTTTACCCAGAGGCAGTGGGAAGAGTATCAAAGCTCCCGGAGGCTTTGTTTTTCTTTCTGTCTTAAGCAATCTATCCTTTCATTTCATGTGAGTGAGTTTGAGAACAGCGACGACATACTTTCTGGGTAATTAGCTTACAGTTAGCAAGACACAAACTGGCTGTTGTGAGTAAGGGAACACTGAGTTCATGCATCATGTGTATTTCTGGTTTAACTGAGCAGGATAGTTCAGTATGCCAAGCTCCATATTATCTATCATGGACATACTCTCAGATCTAACTACAGTATTACATAGCAATCCAACTTTGTTGACCTTTTTTTTTTTTTTTTTTTTTTTCATTTGGTAGCAAGATTTCAGGATTAAAGTCATTTTTTTTCTAGTTATTCACACAAGGTCAGCAAACTTATCCTATCACAATGATAGGATAAGTTAACGCGTTACCAATTGATTTGAATTGGTTGGATTGAATTGATTTGATTTCCAGTCATGCTACTGGTCTGTCTTCTTGGAGAAGACATTTAATCTGCGTTATCCTAATCAATACATCTGTGAATGGGTGACAACCTGAAACAAACAGCCTGAAAGTAACTTGTATTGGACTGTCGTCTTATCAAGGGGGAGCTGCAGATGTTAATCTGCTTCACACTAGTATCCATAGTAAACACCATCACTGTTGGGAGAAGCATTCACATCCTGACATTCCGAAGACCAACTCAACATACTCTGCAGGATAATAATTGGATAGATGAATAGTATGTCCGCTTACCTAGGCAAATCTCTAAAGTTGAGCTCTCAGCTGGCTAGTGTTCATGCAGCTACCTTGAAAATTAGGGTGTTTGTGAACAAATTATGTGTGCTCTGAATATGTTTATTGGATAATGTTTGGTAATTTATAGAATCTTTGTCTTGATTCCCCACATGAGCATGTGAGTTCAGCTTGTTACTGTAATGTCCCACAAGGATAAGCAGTTTTGGGGTTCACTGTTTTTCTTAGGGCCTCTTCACACATAGCACAAAATACGTACGAATCACATCGAATCACAGTGAAACAGCGCAAATAAGTGAACCACAAAACATCGAGCTGATGTCGGGAGGGACACACAGTCGGGCAGGCGTGAATAATCCCGCTGTGATGGTTTCTTGCATGTGCATGTGTGTGTGCGAACATAGTGTATGTTGCACCACATCGTGCCACTGCTGTGGAGAAACAAAATGAAAACCACACAGCGCAGCGACTCAGTGCGCCTCAGAGCCACTTTGCACCGCACATGGCTGAGCAGGCTGTTACAACTGTGATACACATCATATCACAGTAACACTGATGTCTGTATTACCAAGCAATCAAAGTATGAATAGAATAAATAGTCACCTTTGGAATGGCTACAGATGGATCCGCTTGGCGCATGCCAGCCAGCCTACAGACACGGTTGAACTGAAAGGCGCAAGAGGGACGCAGGTGGGCAAACAGTGTCACCTTTATACTTTTATTTATTCCCCCTTTTGACAGATACGTGTCAGAAATCATTACATATAGATCAGTAATGTTATTTGGCTGGTTCATCCACATACCCCGCTGTGCGTGTGTGTGGTCAAAACAGTTGATTTCACCATCATGCATGCATGTGCTTTGTCTTTTTATTTTTATTTTTTTGTGTTACGTGCTGTGTTGTATCTGCATTCGCCCTGAACTCTGGGTAGTCCACCTCCATTCAGGAACTGCTGCTTTGAGCCCACTTCAAACTACATTCTGGGTATTCGAGCAGCATTCATAGACGGCTGTATGAATATCCCGTCTGAATGCAGCTCAAATTCTGTTTTTTCCCCATTCGTGTGATTTATACAGCATTCATGCTTGAGTGTGATGGGTTCTAATGTAGGATACTTCACTGGGCAAAGCCACTCACTATTTATATAACATCTTGTTGGAGGACACCGACATATATTTTGACTGGAATTGAACCCAGGTCTATATTTTGGCAGCCCAACTACTTTTCACACGTACCCACCTGCTGTATGCCACATGATGCATGTCTAAAACATAAACTGCAGAGTTTTATAGGCACCTCCTGCCTTGATTGATTGTGGCTGATTGCATTCACATACAGGGTTGCAGGTGCACGTCTATGCCTGTATTTGTGTGTTACCCTCTGTGTTTTCATGTTTGTGTTGTTTCAGTATATTTGTATCCATTTAGTCACAGTGCTTGTGCACATTTGTAAGTCATGTCAAACGGGCGACAGCATGTCACTGCATCGCATGCTTGTACATGCACAATGTAGGATGGCACAGAATCTGCTGCTGGAGGCTGGAATGTTATGTTTCCTCCTCAACAGCACCTTGGGGATGTCTTATTCTTCAGCACTCCCACGGTGGCATATACTTTATTAACTCCTGAAACACAAGGTTACTCATTTTTGTAGAATTGCCTCCTGATGTTTCCATTGTGTGCCTTTGTGAAACCTACAGGCATTATTTTCTTCTTTCTATTATTTCAGATGCAAGTATTTTCTTCAGACATTTAAAATTTGTTTTGAGTTCTTCACCTGTTTTTCAAAAGAGAAGTTCTAGATTATGTTTGCATGTATAAGGTCAAACTTAATTCAACCACTCTATGTAATCTTCACACCCGCGCACACTGATGCATGCAGGGCTATTGTTTTCAAGCCTAGGTGTTCAACCCTCTTGATCTGCCTGTGCCAAATTTGGTGGAATGATTGAGAGTCAGCTAAGGACAAAGTGAACTGATTGTGAGGAACAAAAACAAGATGAAAACTAAAGGTGACAAGCGTTGCATTTTGCATTTTCAATTTCAATTTATTTCATTTTATATAGCGCCAAATCACAACAAAGTTGCCTCAAGGTGCTTCACACTCTAACCTTATCAACTCCCAGAGCAAGCACACAGGTGACAGTGGTAAGGAAAACTCCCTCTGAGGAACAAACCCCAAGCAGACCAGACTTAAAGGGATGACCCTGTGCTTGGGCCATGCTACCGACAGAAATTACAAAAACAATTCCGAATAAAAAGAATGAAAAGAGTAAAAAGCATACTAACATACTATGCCAGTGTGCTACTCATACAAAAGGGAAAATATGTCCATCTTTAGTCTGGACTTGAAAGTCTCTACAGAATAATGCTGTTTTATTGACGCAGGAAGATCATTCCACAGAACAGGGGCATGATAAGAGAAACCTCTTTGACCCGCATCAGCCATAGACAGGATGGGATGAATCTTCGCCACATTTCGCAGATGGAAGAAAGCAGTCCTCGTAATATCTCTAATGTGATGGCCAAAGGACAATGTAGGATCAAAAATTACCCCAAGGTTCCTCACTTTGTCAACGTGATGTATGACACTTGAACCGAAGCTAAGTATTAGTTAGTCAAATTGATGCCAATGTCTCACTGGACCAAGAACCATCATTTCAGTCTTATCAGAGTTTAAAAGTATGAAGTTGCTAGACATCCAGCGTCTCACTGATGCAAGGCAATCTGCTAAGGGTTTTATGTGGATGAGATTACCAGCAGTTATTGGCATGTACAACTGAGTATCATCAGTATAGCAGTGAAAGGTAATCTCAAAACACTGCAATATGGGCCTAAGGGTGCTATATGAAGGGAGAAAAGCAAGGGGCCTAAGACGGACCCCTGTGGAACCCCAAATTTCATGTCACTAAGGTTAGAGGTAGTGTTACTGTACAAAACACAGTGAGAACGACTGGTCAAGTATGACGTCAACCACACAAGGGCACTCCCGGTAATTCCAAAATGATTCTCCAGCCTATCGAGTCGAATATGATGATCCACTGTATCAAAGGCAGCACTGAGATCTAACAGCACCAAAACCGTAGTGGTGTCTGACTCCATTGCAAGCAGAAGGTCATTCACCAGTTCACAGTGAGAGCTGTCTCTGTGGAATGATATTTTCTAAAAGCAGACTGCAGTGGCTCAAAAAGATTATTCTTAGTAAGGTGGTCCATGACAGCTCGTGGACCACCTGTGATACAGAGGAGGATTTTCTTTAGAAGAAGACCTGAAAGTTTAGCTGCACATTGCAAAGAGGTACATCAGAGATGCAATCTTAGAGTTGATATGTTTCGGTGAAAGAATATCCTTCTCCACTCTACCCCACTATAAAATGAAGTGTGGTGATGCAAAATGCAAAATTTGTACTGTGCACAAGTACTCCAATCATAGTCTCATAAGCCAATCACTTCTTCAAGGTTGTCTGATTGTCTTGGTGGCTTTCCTCACTCTTCTCCTTCTTGCACAGTCACTCAGTTTTTGAGAACTGTCTATCCTAAGTAGATGTACTATAGAGTGTCATACTGTTTGTATTTCTTCGTAATTGATGTAAACAACATCCAAGACATATTCATGTAGGCTTTACCATCAAACAGCCTCATCTGCAACTACCACAAAAGATTACAAGCTGTCATTGATGTTAAAGGGGGCAATACACGGTATTAAGAACATGGGTATGTAAACTTTTGATAAGGGTCATTTGCATAGTTTCTGTTGTCATTATGGTTTAAAAAGAGCAAACAGTTTTTTGACGACACATGGTTTCACCCAACCACTAACCATGAGTATAACCAAAAGTTTTTTTGTGTTATCAATTCATATTCTCTGAAAAAAAAAAAAAAAAAATCTGCCAGTGTATGTCAGCTTTTGAGCACAACTGTATGCTAGATATTTGGAATATGAGGAATTTGCTGGCAGTAAATTCATGATTATTATTAAATAGCAATACAAAATCATACAAACCCCAATTCCAATGAAGTTGGGACATTGTGTAAAATGTAAATAAAAACAGAATACAATGATTTGCAAATCCTCTTCAACCTATATTCAACTGAATACACCACAAAGACAAGATATTTAATGTTCAAACAGATAAACTTTATTGTTTTTGTGCAAATATTTGCTAATTTTGAAATGGATGCCTGCAAAATGTTTCACAAAAGCTGGAACAGTGGTATGTTTACCACTTCAGCATACCTACAGCATTGATGTGCCATCACAGATGTGTAAGTTGCCCATGCCATGGGCACTAACACACCCCCATACCATCACAGATGGTGGCTTTTGAACTTAGCGCTGGTCACATCTGGATGGTCTTTTTCCTCTTCTGTCTGGAGGGCACAACGTCCATGATGTCCAAAAACAATTTGAAATGTGGACTCATCAGATCACAGCACACTTTTCCAATTTGTGTGATGAGGTTGAAGACATATTCACACACACACACACACACACACACACACACACACACACACACACACACACACACACACACACACACACACACACACACACACACACACACATCTTCAACTTCTTAGTCCATTTAAGGTCGCTGGGGGTTGGAGCCTATCCCAGCAGTCATAGAGTGCGAGGTGGGGTACACCCTGGACAGGACGCCAGTCTGTTGCAGGGCCACATACAGACAAACACATCCACACCCACACTCACACCTATGGACAATTTTAAAGTTACCAATCCACCTAACCTGCGTGGATGTGGGAGGAAGCCGGAGCACCTGGATAGAACCCACGCAAGCACGGGTACACACGCAAATGCCACCGAGAAAGGCCACAGGTGGGAATCGAACCCATGACCTTCTCGCTGTGAGGCAACAGTGCTAACCACTAATCCACCATGCTGCCCAAGACATATTCAATGACTTGCAAATACTCATGTACACTCAAAAAAACTAACTCATTGGATTGGATTTCCCTGTAATAAATATATGTAGTCCCAACAAAATTAAATTAAATTATCTTGCATGGATTTTTTTTTTTTTAAGATGTGCTACATATTTTTAGATGAAAATCCTGCACATAATTGAATTGAATTCATCCAATGAGTCATTTTTGAGTGCAGCCATTCACTGACTTGTTTCAAGAAAACTGTCCGTAAAAGTGATGATTTGCATCAACAATATTCCTATTTAATTTTCCAGTAGTTACTTCCAGGTTCTAAAATGTAGATAATGTATATAAAATGTCTGCAGTTGCAAACTGGTTAATGCAACACTTTTGTCAAACCGCTGAATTAAAATTAAACCACTGAATTAAAGCACATCCCACCTTTAATTCCAAATTTCAAATCCATTGTAGTGGCAAAATTGCAAAAGTGTATGCACCCTGTCCAAGTACTTATGGACCTGACTCTCATATTCTTGTACAACTGTAATTTGTTGTTGTATTATGCCACCATATGTGCACAGTTTTGAAATGATCAAAGGCAAACTTGGAATTGGCTTTCACAAAAAAAAGCGTGTATGTGCCCAAGCAAGTGTTGTTGCTGTGGATTTGTACTAGAAACAACCTGTAAATCCCAACCCTGCTCCCATATGTTCACAGTTCCATTCTGGCGCTTAAAAAATGACACTTGGCAGGCTGAACCAGCGGGAAGATGTGGAGGCCATGTGGGCGACATCCCCCCTTTGTGGGATGTGTTTTTCTATTGAAGAGGAAAAAAAAAAAGAAAACAAATGTGTATAGAGGTTTTGTAGGTGTGTGTTTGTTTGGGTGCACTTCCCGTGCCAGATTTCTGCTGTTCCAATCTGTACCAGCTCTGCACCTTCTTAGCCATCAATCAGCTGCCTGCTACGGCTGAATGCTTACAGACACATGGAAGCACAAACTCACTGAAAACACAGGCATCCCTCAGTTTGGACAAAATCAAGGACAACCACTGTGTTATTAAAAGGCTTCAACTGTTGCCAACATGGGGGTAGAAAAAAAGATTCTTTCTCAAGATTCAACAAGGACAACAGGTCGTTCTGGCTCATCATTAATTTTTTTTTTTAATTTGTCGACATAGAGGACATAAATTCTCTGTTGGAACATTTCATAGAATATAAGTTTTACATCTGTGAAACACTGTAGACCAGAGTTCTTCAACTCATTCCAGAAAGGGCCGACAGGGTGCAGGTTTCCTTTACAGTCACCCACTCCACGAGGTGATTTCACTGATTAACATTGCTTTGAGCAGATGGAATCAGTTAATCAGTGAAATCACCTCGTAGAGTGGGTGGTTGCAAAGAAAACCTGCAGCCTCTTGGCCCTTTCTGGAATGAGTTGAAGACCTCTGTTGTAGACTGTATTTTCCACTAGCTATGAAAGTCTAACGAGAATAGAAAGAGAAATGTGTCATATGTCAGGCAAGGCACAAACTGGGTGGACACAAATGGAAAGACTCTCACTAGCAGACTGGGGTAAGGAAAAAGGTTTAATATAATAAAACAAGCAGGGATTCGGTAAACAGCTGGTCCAGCAGGAAGCAAAGGTACAGACAGACGTAAGGCTGAGGCTTGGTCCAACAAACAGGCGGAGATCAAAAAACACAGCGTGATGGCGATCGGAGGCGAAGACAAAAACGTGGTCAAGGACAAAACAAGGTCAAATACCGACAGACTGAATACAATGAAAAACAAGGCGAGGTGCGGAGACTGGAAAGTGAATAACATTCAACAATCTGGCGAGGGATTGTGAGACTGTGAGGGCTTAAATACTAGTGGACTAATCAGGGTGTGAAATGAGGAACAGGTATGTGGAAGGTTCTGGATGGGGTGTGGCTGACAAATACAAAGTCAGGTGCAAAATAGTGCAGTGAGACGGAAAGCAAAGCAAACTGGGTTTAAGATAAATAAGTGACAGAAAAACCAATGGTGAAAAATGTGACATGCTCAAGACAAACAATAATTACTGTGGACAAAACAAAAGGGGCAGAACTGGGAAATAAAGTGACAAGCCTAAAAAGAAAGATAAGCAAAAGACTATGATCCAAAACCAAAACAGAACTGATACAGACTAAAGAATAAATATATTATATTTATTTATATAAATATAAATAAATATAAATATACAGGATGGCAACACAAACTATGGACTGAACCAAAACAAAATAAAAGATAAATAGAGAACAAAACCAGTGACAAGAATTACCCAAGACAACATGACACACCAAACTACAAAGTCAGAACTAAACACATGGCTAACGTATGAATGTAAATGCAAGGACAACACAAAATAAATTATAAACAGAGAAGGCAATAAATAACTAAAGGAACGTAATCAGATTACAACACAGAGAAGGAAAATGAAACAAAACCAATGATAACATGACCATGACCATAATGACAAGACAAGACATGAATAAAACCACTGAAGGCTCAGAGCACGGAAGCAGATACAAATCCATACTTATGGCAGACCAGATCATGACATCATATTTGATACAGTTTTCCATCAAAAAGGACATCTCACAAACAGTGTGAGGAAAGCATACATTGCTTTCTCGACTGCTCCACAGAAACTGTATCCGTCAAATTGCATCTCAAGAACAAGATGGGATGCAGATTCAGATTTTAACCTGGTAATTTTATTCCCCCTATTTGACAGGGTAGCATGGTGACACAGTGATTCGCAGTCTTGCCTTATTGCAATAAGCACTTTGGTTCCAATCTTTCCACGTCAATTCTGCTTGTATAGCTGGAGTTGTATCAAATTTATGTCATTGCTAAAAGGAAAATCTTTTTTTTTTTTTATCTTAGTTGACAGGGTAGCACAGTGACACAGTGCTTTGCTGTCTCTCCTGACAAGAAGAAAGTGTTGAGTTCAAGTTAGCCCACCTTCTTTCTGCTGGTATATCTGGAATCCCATTGCCATCCTGCATCAAATATTATGCCAAGAAAATCTACATTTTTTTTTCCATGTGACAAGGTGCATGGTAACACACACATTCACACTCATCTTCAACTGCTTAGTCCAATCAAGGGTCGTGGAGGGCTGGAGCCTTTCCCAGCAGTCATAGAGTGCGAGGCGGGGTACACTCAGGACATGACACCAGTCTGTCACAGGGCCACAAACACACAAACAAATACATACACACCTACTTGCACACCTATGGACAATTTAAAGATTCCAATCCACCTAACCCGCATGTCTTTGGATGTGGGAGGAAACCGGAGCACCAAAAGGAAACCCATGCAAACATGGAGAGAACATGCAAACTCCACACAGAAAGGCCACAGGTGGGAATTGAACCCATGACCTCCTCGCTGTGAGGCAACAGTGCTAACCACTAAACCACCACGCTGCCCCATGGTAACACAGTGGTTAGTAAATTCATTTTTCAGCCAAAAGTTCTTGGGTTCAAATCCTCTCACAGTCATTCTGTAAGGAGATCTATTTTTTCAGGCTGCATTCTTCAGGAAAAGTCATATGTCCTCAGGTTCTTAAAGCTATTGTAAAACAATTGAGTTTTAACACAATATTGTTTTACTGCACCACTGATTGTTGTTTAATTAACAGCAGAATGGAATCTAAATTAATGTTGATGGAGTTCAGTCTACTTAAAACACTTGACAACATGTATTATCTGTAAAGCTGATGTTGCCAGTGGGTAATCCTACAGTAATGGAATTACAATCAGAGCAAATTTTTAAAGGTGAGCTAAAACATGGCCAGAATTTTGTGATTTTAATTGTTATTAGAGAATTTCCCCAATGCAAATAAACTGTAAAACATTTCAGCATGGTGCAACAGTGTTTAACCCTCTTACCTCACAGCTACAAGGTCCTGGGCTCAATTCCATAACCTGTTGGGACTTCTAAGTTCACCCTGTGTTCGTGTGGGTTTCCTCCAAGGACTCCGGTTTTGTCAAAGCAGCACTTGTCCGGGTTCAATGCTCACTATACCTACTTTCCATGTTCATCTGAAGTTAGTATAGGTATGGCACCAGGTAGAAAATCAACATGCAGATGTATACTTTGCCAAAACACGAAGCTGGTGGTACTGACCTTGAGCTTGGATAACTGATGCATCGGGAATGGTTTTTGGCAGTTAAAAAAAAGTGCCAAGTCAAGTATGCAGATCACAGTTTGGAAGGATCACACACCAGAACAGGGTTTTAAAAAGTATCTTTTTTGTAGCAGGCATAAGTCAGAAGGCTCTGGGTTAGAGCATTTGGTTTCTACTTTATCTCATTTTGAATTATATATCAAATTAAGCTGAAGAGATGATCTACTTTTAATCATTTATTCAGTGGATTTCCCTCTGGAAGCCAAATGATTTTCTAACAGGTGGTCCTTCTGACTAATAACAACTTATGATAATACAGGTGTCCCCACAGGAACACTTGAAAAGATAATAAGTAAAGTAAAAATGTTCCACAAACACATTAAGTGAAGTATTCAGAGCTATTTACTGGCAAAGAAACATACATTGCAACAAACTACTTTATGTATATAGATAGATAGATAGATCAACCTGCAAAAGGAATCCTGCAATGACAGCAATGTTATCATACTCTATTACTGTACATTCTACAGTGTAGCTCTTTATGATCTGTTCACTGAAAAGACTTACTCCATTTGGCTTTTCACTCACATTTTCGTTATTTGTGTGCAACGCTTGAAACTGAGTCATTTTACTACCTGAGAGAATGACGTGTTTTGGCTCATTTGAATTTGATTCATGCAGCCTTCCTTACAACTCCTTGGAACGTTTCATTACGACTTGGCTGTAGTTATATTGGGATTTTATTTCATAAGAAGTGCCTTACATTGCTTTTGGAACATGTCCCTTGTGCACCATTCACAACTAGGTTCAGAAGTATTTAGTCACTGAGCATTTTTGGACTTTCGCCGATGGACACCAACATAATGGGGTTGCAGGTAAAAAAAAAAAAAATTATATATATATATATATATATATACACTCAACAAAAATATAAACGCAACACTTTTGGTTTTGCTCCCATTTTGTATGAGATGAACTCAAAGATCTAAAACTTTTTCCACATACACCATTTCCCTCAAATATTGTTCACAAACCAGTCTAAATCTGTGATAGTGAGCACTTCTCCTTTGCTGAGATAATCCATCCCACCTCACAGGTGTGCCATATCAAGATGCTGATAAGACACCATGATTAGTGCACAGGTGTGCCTTAGACTGCCCACAATAAAAGGCCACTCTGAAAGGTGCAGTTTTATCACACAGCACAATGCCACAGATGTTGCAAGATTTGAGGGAGCGTGCAATTGGCATGCTGACAGCAGGAATGTCAACCAGAGCTGTTGCTCGTGTATTGAATGTTCATTTCTCTACCATAAGCCATCCCCAATAAAACAAAACTGCACCTTTCAGAGTGGCCTTTTATTGTGGGCAGTCTAAGGCACACCTGTGCACTAATCATGGTGTCTAATCAGCATCTTGATATGGCACACCTGTGAGGTGGGATGGATTATCTCAGCAAAGGAGAAGTGCTCACTATCACAGATTTAGACTGGTTTGTGAACAATATTTGAGGGAAATGGTGATATTGTGTATGTGGAAAAAGTTTTAGATCTTTGAGTTCATCTCATACAAAATGGGAGCAAAACCAAAAGTGTTGCGTTTATATTTTTGTTGAGTGTATATATATATATATATATATATATATATATATATAAAAATAAAGGTTCCAGGGTTCAACCCCCACCCTGCTGCATTTCTCCATGTAATGTGGAGTTCCATCAGGAAGGGCATCCGCCATAAAAATTGTGCCAATTCAACATGCACTTAGGATGTGCTGTGGAGACCCCAGTCCAAACAAGGGAGCAGGCATAATCTAAAAAAAATAAATAAATAAAAAAATAAAAAAATTCCAGAAATCACAATGTATGATTTTTTAAATAATTTATTTGTATGTTACTACTGTAAAGAAGTATTTGAACACCTGTGAAAATCAATGTTAGTATTTGGTACAGTAGCCTTTGTTTGCAATTACAGAGGTCAAACATTTCCTGTAGTACTTCACTAGGTTTTCATGCACTGCAGCAGGGATTTTGGACCACTCCTCCATACAGATCTTCTCTAAATCTTTCAGGTTTGGAGTTTCAGCTCCCTCCAACGGTTTTCTATTGAGTTCAGGTCTGGAGATTGACCAGGCCACTCCAGGACCTTGAAATGCTTCTTACGGAGCCCCTCCTTAGTTGCCCTGGCTGTATGTTTGGGGTCATCGTCATGCTGGAAGACTCAGCCATGACCCATCTTCAATGCACTTACTGAGGGAAGGAGGTTGTTTGCCAATATCTCGCAATACATGACCTCATTCATCCTCCTTTCAATACGGTGCAGTCGTCCTGCCCCCTTTGCAGAAGAGCACCCCCAGAGTATGATGTTTCCACCCTCATGCTTCACGGTTGGGATGGTTTTCTTGGGGTTGTTCTCATCTTCAAAACATGGTAAGTGGAGTTGATTCCAAAAAGCTCTATTCTGGTCTCATCTGACCACATGACCTTCTCCCATGCCTCCTCTGGATCATGCAGATGGTCAGTGGTGAACTTCAGGCCTGGACATGTGCTGGCTTGAGCAGGGGGACCTTGCTGCCCTGCAGGATTTTAAACCATGGCAGCATCACGTGTTACTAATGTAATCTTTGTGACTGTGGTCCCAGCTGTCTTCAGGTCATTGACCAGGTCCTCCTGTGTAGTTCTGAGCTTTCTCAGAATCATCCTTATCCCACAAAGTTTTCAGGGCAGGTGATGGTTTGATGCAAGAAGTAGTAGGAGACCAATGCAAACTCACAGACATGGTTGGTTGTGGAGAATAAATCGCTTTATCTGAAGACCAGGCAGTGGATTCGGTACACATGAAGTCAGACATACAGGCAGAGGTATCAGACATGGAACGGGCAGGGTCGTAGCCAAGAAACGAGCAGGGTTCGTACCAATGGCGTCAAGGAGTATAGCTGGCAGAGCAAAAGCAGAGTCAAAAACAGGCAGAGTTCAGGGATATGGCGAGGCGGAGGACGGAGTACACAAGCAAGGTCAAAAAATACTAGAGCACAAACTGGACAAGACGAGAGGTGAGAAAGTGATCAAAGTCAACAATCGGGCAGTGAGCTATGGAACTATGAGGGTTTTAAAGAGGAGCAAACTAATCTGGTTGATGTGGAGCAGGTGTGTGGAAGGAGGTGTGGTTTAGTGAACAAAGAAGAGGGAGGAAAGGCAAGAAAGTGCAGGAGGGCAAAACAAACCGGTGCAAAGCAAGATAAGTAGGTGACAGAAAAACTAACTGAATAACATGACGTGTTCCAGACAAACAATAATGCGTGAGTGAAACCAAAAGGGGCAGAACTAAGAAATACGGTGACAAGTCTAAAGAGAGAAAAAACAAGGACCTTTGAATTAAACCAAACTAGGATGAAACAGATATTGGCAGACAAGAGAATACAATAACTGACGAAGGCACAACGACTATGGATTAAACTGCAAATAACCAATACCTGGAGAATACAGAATAATGCAATAAATAAAACAAGATAACTGATGAACAGAAAATGCCATGAATAACAAATGGAACATAATCTGATGAGCAACACCAAAGTTAAAAAAATAATAACATGTGACTAAGCATATACAATAAATGTGATAAACTCATGATAAAAAATGAAAACAAACTGGCAGGACAAAACTAGAATGGAACTGAATCATGACAAAGAAATACAAAGTGACAAAGAGACCAAGTAACAAAGCACAGAATAAACACATGATGAAAGTAATCCACTAATAAAACAAAGCAGGAGTCAAAGGGGAGGAAAAGAAAAAAGGAATCAAAGCCTTGAACAGGGCCAAACCATGACAAAAGTGAGATCTTGCATGGAATCCCAGACCGAAGGAGATTGACAATCATCTTGTGTTTCTTCCAATTTCTAATAAATAATCATAACAGTTGTTGTCTTCTACCAAGCTGCTTGCCTGTTGTCCTGTAGTCCATCCCAGCTTTGTGCAGGTCTATAGTGTTGGCCCTGGTGTCCTTAGACAGCTCTTTGGTCTTGGCTATGGTGGACAGGTTGGAGTGTGATTGATTGAGTGTGTGAACAGGTGTCTTTTATACAGGTAACAACTTCAAACAGGTGCAGTTAATACAGGTAAAGAGTGCAGAATAAGAGGGCTTCTGAAAAAAAAATTAACAGGTCTGTGTGAGCCAGAATTCTTGCTGGTTGGTAGGTGTTCAAATACTTATTTGCAGCAGTAACATACAAATAAATTATTAAAAAATCATACATTGTGATTTCCGGATTTCTTTTTTTTTTTAGATTATCTCTCTCACAGTGGACATGCACCTAAGATGAAAATTTCAGACCCCGAAATTATTTCTAAGTGGGAGAACTTGCAAAACCACAGGGTGTTCAAATACTTATTTTCCTCATTATATATATATATATATATATATATCATTATTATCATCAGGGCCTTTTTCCCCAGCCAAGGACAGTGCCTATATTGGTCTGTAACAGCACAGATGATGTGTTGATAGAGGTAACAGAGAGGAAGCATGACCAGGAATGACCCCAGGTCTCCATATTGACAGCCAAACTCCTATCACATTGACATACCTGCTCTGTATGGAGAAGGCAGTTCAGAACAATGAAATGACCATGCAGAAATTAATATAGTGAATATAGTTATTGTGCTGAATTAAGGATGAAAGTCTGCACGTCAAGCACATCTTATATGTTTCATTTCAAGTCCACTGTGGTGGTGTAGTGAGGCAAAATAAACATTCCAGACGTGACAGCACTTTCATCAACATATCCTGTCTGCTGGAACTTTCTCTCAAAAACAAGTTGATATTTTTATTATTAAAGACTGTGCTATTCCAAATGACTGGAATCAAAATCTGAATATGGGAATTGTAGAAAACAAAGATTTGGAAAGAAGATGACAAGCATCTGCTCAGTCAGAAATATGCATTTGTGACAATTTTGTGATCATGAAAAGTTAGTTGACATTTAGTTGACAAAGATTCGATGTGAAATTGACAAAGATGTGAAATTGTTGTGCTGATTATGTATATATCACAATGTATGCATGCCAAAGTACACTGCAGTGGTCATTCTTGGGAGTATTATTTACCATCCACACCAAATGATTTAGTTTAGCAAACCCATTTGCGGTTGACAAGCTTTGAAAATGGACTTGACTTTGAATGATTTAAACATCAAATTGATATACACAGTAGGATGCTATCAAGGAGATCGCTCATCTATAATGCATAGTCGTGTTTGCTTCAAATCCTGTTGGGTACTGTACTTGTGTGACAAACACGAGATCAATAAGACACATTGCAATTCATTACTGTGCACAGTCTGCATTAAATTTTAAAGTAGTTGTGCATTTGTTGTTGAAATTAAATTGTTGAATAAACATTCAGTGTGAAACAAGAAATAAAGCTCGACATATCCAGCTTGGCGATATGGAGGATTTCCGATGGAGTGGTTCAGTAACGGTGGGCATGGATTGGATGTCTGCATGGGTGGCTGTTATCCATGACTAAAGGCATTTCTGTAGTGTGTTGCAGACTCAGCAACATGTGGCACTAGTGCATGCTGTCATACTTAACCCAATGGAATGTCATGTCAACGTACTGATGTTTGCTTATTCTAAAGTAGCGGAGCAAATAATGTAAATTTTACAATTAAAGTGTCCAAATGCTGATACAAGCACTAATGTTGTTATTATGAGTTATAAGGTAGTACTCACCAAGCGTGGTCAATTGGCCACTATAAAATTCAAGATGGTGGCCATTTTCCAAGTTGGTTGAGGTCTAAGCCTTTTGGGGATGCTCCATTTATACCCAATCATGACACTCACAATTAGTGTCCTCAGTTCCCAAATGCTTATTGAGTTGTTAGAAGGAAAGGTGATGTAACACAATGGGAAACATACCACTGTCCCAACTTTTTGAAATGTGTTGCAGTCATCCATTTCAGAATGAGCAAATATCTGCACAAAAACAATAAAGTTTATCAGTTTGAACATTAAATATCTTGTCTTTGTGGTGCATTCAATTGAATATAGGTTGAAGATGATTTCAAATCAAATCAAATCAATTTTATTTATATAGTGCCAAATCACAACAAACAGTTGCCCCAAGGCACTTTATATTGTAAGGCAAAAGCCATACAATAATTACAGAAAAACCCCAACAGTAAAAACGACCCTCTGTGAGCAAGCACTTGGCGACAGTGGGAAGGAAAAACTCCCTTTTAACAGGAAGAAACCTCCAGCAGAACCAGGCTCAGGGAGGGGCAGTCTTCTGCTGGGACTGGTTGGGGCTGAGGGGAGAGAATCAGGAAAAAGACATGCTGTGGAGGGGAGCAGAGATCAATCACTAATGATTAAATGCAGAGTGGTGCATACAGAGCAAAAAGAGGTGAAAAAAAGAAACACTCAGTGCATCATGGGAACCCCCCAGCAGTCTGTAGCAGCATAACTAAGGGATGGTTCAGGGTCACCTGATCCAACCCTAATTATAAGCTTTAGCAAAAAGGAAAGTTTTAAGCTTAATCTTAAAAGTAGAGAGGGTATCTGTCTCCCTAATCCTAATTGGGAGCTGGTTCCACAGGAGAGGAGCCTGAATGCTGAAGGCTCTGTCTCCCATTCTACTCTTACAAACCCTAGCAACTACAAGTAAGCCTGCAGTCTGAGAGCGAAGCGCTCTATTGGGGTGATATGGTACTATGAGGTCCCTAAGATAAGATGGGACCTGATTATTCAAAACCTTATAAGTAAGAAGAAGAATTTTAAATTCTATTCTGGAATTAACAGGGAGCCAATGAAGAGAAGCCAATATGGGTGAAATATGCTCTCTCCTTCTAGTCCCCGTTAGTACTCTAGCTGCAGCATTTTGAATTAACTGAAGGCTTTTCAGGGAACTTTTAGGACAACCTGATAATAATGAATTACAATAGTCCAGCCCAGAATAAATAAATCCATGAATTAGCTTTTCAGCATCACTCTGAGACAAGACCTTTCTAATTTTAGAGATATTGCGCAAATGCAAAAAAGCAGTCCTACATATTTGCTTAGTATGCGCATTGAAGGACATATCCTGATCAAAAATGACTCCAAGATTTCTCACAGTATTACTGGAGGTCAGGGTAATGCCATCCAGAGTAAGGATCTGGTTAGACACCATGTTTCTAAGATTTGTGGGGCCAAGTACAATAACTTCAGTTTTATCTGAATTTAAAAGCAGGAAATTAGAGGTCATCCATGTCTTTATGTCTGAAAGACATTCCTGCAGTTTAACTAACTGGTGTGTGTCCTCTGGCTTCATGGATAGATAAAGCTGGGTATCATCTGTGTAACAATGAAAATTTAAGCAATGCTTTCTAATAATACTGCCTAAGGGAAGCATGTATAAAGTGAATAAAATCGGTCCTAGCACAGAACCTTGTGGAACTCCATAATTAACCTTAGTCCATGAAGAAGACTCCCCATTTATATGAACAAATTGTAATCTATTAGATAAATATGATTCAAACCACTGCAGCGCAGTGCCTTTAATACCTATGGCATGCTCTAATCGCTGTAATAAAATTTTATGGTCAACAGTATCAAAAGCAATGATTTGCAAATCATTGTATTCTGTTTTTATTTACATTTTACACAATGTCCCAACCTCATTGGAATTGGGGTTGTAATCAAAATATAGATAACAGATAATAGATAACATACATACCAAATAAAATCTATCAAAATGGCAGTTGAGTTCAACATAATTTTCATTGATCAAATAGGAGCCTTTATATTCAAAAGTAATTTTCGATAGGTCATTTTTCTTCTTGAATTTCCAAGTGGCCAGCTGACAACATATGCTAAGTAATATAACAATCACCATGCCAAATGTAGTCCTTGCATCCTCAAATGCACAATTTTTCCATTGTTTGCTCCCCTAAAATGAGTTCTGGTGGACATCAAGGTCTTGACCCTCCTATTTCAATCTTAAACATTCATTTGTGTTTCCAAATATCAGGAACAGTTGACATTTTGCAGCATCTTTTGTAGATTTCCTGCATATTTTGTTTATCCTCTCTCTCCTCGTCGCTCAGCAATATAGCAAGGTGCCCAACCTCCATCCCTGCGAGCCACAGGTGTTGGTATTGATGGCCACAAAATGAGTTCTCATTGAATGAGAGATTCAGTCTCACCCTCTGAGACTGGTAGAAGGCCAAAACATGCTCATCACTCATTTTGCATATCTTCATTGATTCTTCGTTTCTTCAAGTTTTGCTTTGGTTTTTTGAGAGTGACAGTATATCTCAGTGTCATCATGACGTATCTCTTTGCTGTGTGTTTCTGGGTTTAGATCATAATATGTATATGTCGCAGACATGACGAACGAGCTCTTCAGCATCTCACCATGTCATTTAGGGCCTACATGTCATTTAGTGAGTCCCAGATTGTGCAAGTTCTCCTACTAATGCCTGGTTCACACAACGGGATTTTAAAATTATCTTTAGGTTTCCAAAACCTGAGAGAGCACACACGTGAAGATAAAAAAAAAATCATAGCTCTAACAGGTTTGGTCGTACAGTGTGTGGTGTTCAGCCACATGGTAAGGACAGCAACACCACACACAAACAGATTTCACACACGAACATTCCCAGCTCAGACAGGGAATCTTGAAAAATCTCTCGAGATTAAACATGACTTCAGAGTAAACAAATGGAGATACTTTGTGGACTATTTAAAACAGAGGGAAAAAAAATACAAAAAGAAAAGGCGTTCTTTAAAGAAGTGGAGACAGCGTGACCACCGGACTTTCTGGTAAATCAGAACAGCTGTTTTGATTTTATTTTCTGCTCTGTACGTCCATCACCTCGCTTACTGATTAGCTGCACATCACATTCAGCAGGCTGCATGCTTGTTTGTTTAATTATCCTGCAGTGTGAACCAGGCCTTAGAAAGATGAGAGAGGTCTTTAATTTTCATCATAGGTATACTTCAACTATGAGAGACAAAATGAGAAAAAAAAAATCCAGGAAATCACATTGTAGGATTTTTTAAGAATTTATTTGTAAATTACGGTGGAAATAAGTATTTGGTCACCCACAAACAAGCAAGATTTCTGGCTCTCACAGACCTGTAACTTCTTCCTTAAGAAGCTTTTTCTGTTCTCCACTCGTTACCTGTATTAATGGCATCTGTTGGAACTTGTTATCTATATGAAAGACACCTGCCCACAGCCTCAAACAGTCAGACTCCAAACTCAACCATGGCCAAGACCAAAGAGCTGTTGAAGGACACCAGGAAGAAAATTGTAGACCTACACCAGAGTGAATTTACAATAGTCAAGCAGTTTGGTGTGAATATATCAACTGTGGGAGCAACTGTAAGAAAATGGAAGACATACAAGACCATTGATAATCTCCCTCGATCTGGGGCTCCATGCAAGATCTCATCACATGGGGCTCAAAATTATCATGAGAACGGTGAGCAAAAATCCCAGAACTACACGGAGGGACCTGATGATTGACCTGCAGAGAGCTGGGACTAAAGTAACAAAGGCTACACACTATGCACAGAGGGACTCAGATCCTGCAGTGCGAGGCGTGTCCCCCTGCTTAAGCCAGTACGTGTCCAGGCCCATCTGAAGTTTGCAAGAGAGCATATGGATGATCCAGAAGAGGATTGGGAGAATATCATGTGGTCAGATGAAACCAAAATAGAACTTTTTAGTAAAAACTCAACTGGTCATGTTTGGAGAAATAAAAATGCTGAGTTGCATTCCACGAACAACATACCTAATGTGAAGCATGGGGGTGAAAACATCATGCTTTGGGGCTGGTTTTCTGCAAAGGGGACAGGACGACTGATCCGTGTTAAGGGAAAAATGAATGTGGCCATGTATTGTGTGATTTTAAACCAAAACCTCCTTCCATCAGTGACAGCATTGAAGACGCAACGTGGCTGGGTCTTCGAGCATGACAATGATCCCAAACACATTGCTCGGGCAACAAAGGAGTGGCTCCATAAAAAGCATTTCAAGGTCCCGGAGTGGCCAAGCCAGTCTCCAGACCTCAATCCCATAGAAACTTTCTTGAAGGAGTTGAACAGCTGTGTTGCCCAGCGACAGCCCCAAAATGTCACAGCTCTAGAGGAGATCTGCATGGAGGAATGGGCCAAAATACCAGCTTGTTTTCAGCTAGTTGACAGAAGGGTTATACAATATAGGCAAATTATCAAATCACAATATTTTCATATCAATATGATATACGATATGACTATGATTTCACAAAAAATGCAACAACAGTGAAAATTAAACATTAAACAAATTAGTAATAATATCACACTCATTTTGCACTCATCATAAGGTTAGGATACACTGCCTTCCAAAAGTATTGGAACACTTGGTATTTCACACATATGTTCGATGTCACTGACATTAGTGAGCAAAGCTCTTCACTATCTGTGTATATACACTCAACAAAAATATAAACGTAACACTTTTGGTTTTGCTCCCATTTTGTATGAGATGAACTGAAAGATCTAAAACTTTTTCCACATACACAATATCACCATTTCCCTCAAATATTGTTCACAAACCAGTCTAAATCTGTGATAGTGAGCACTTCTCCTTTGCTGAGATAATCCATCCCATCTCACAGGTGTGCCATATCAAGATGCTGATTAGACACCATGATTAGTGCACGTCTGACACGCTGAAACGGAGGTGTTCCTTTGTCTCGCTTCCAAAGTGAATTGGTCTTTACGCGCGGCTTTGCAACGTGACATTACCATGTAATGTTACCATGTAATGTGACATTCAGATTGCCAGCTGAGTGTACACGTGATCAGACGGTCCTTTTCACCTGGCACAGACTGCCAATGTGCGCGCTGTGTGGTTGCTGCAGCCCATTGCAAAGACATTATACATATATCATTATTTCCATTATGTCCGGCGCCTCAGGAGGCGGAAGCAGCTCTCCACCAGCACTGTTTACGGTGCGGGTGAGGAGCTGTTGACACTGACTGGGGATGTTGTCGGGCAGTGGAAGGAATACTTCAAGGATCTCCTCAATCCCATCGCCACGTCTTACGAAGAGGAAGCAGAGACTGGGGACTCAGAGGCGGACTCATCCATTACCCAGGCCGAAGTCACCGAGGTGGTTAGAAAGCTCCTCGGTGGCAAGGCTCCTGGGGTGGATGAAATCCGTCCTGAGTACCTTAAGTCTCTGGATGTTGTGGGACTGTCTTGGCTGACATGCCTCTGCAACATCGCATGGCGATCGGGGACAGTGCCTCTGGATTGGCAGACCGGGGTGGTGGTCCCTCCATTTAAGAAGGGGGACCAGAGGGTGTGTTCCAACTATAGGGGGATCACACTCCTCAGCCTCCCCGGTAAGGTCTATTCCAGAGTACTGGAGAGGAGAATTTGACCGATGGTCGAACCTCGGATTCAGGAGGAGCAGTGTGGTTTTCGTCCTGGTCGCGGCACACTGGACCAGCTCTACACGCTCCATCGGGTGCTCGAGGGTTCATGGGAGTTCGCCCAACCAGTCCACATGTGTTTTGTGGATCTGGAGAAGGCGTTCGACCATGTCCCTTGGGGCACCCTGTGGGGGTGCTCCGAGAGTATGGGGTCCGGGGTCCTTTGCTAAGGGCTATCCAGTCCCTGTACAACCGCAGCAGGAGCTTGGTTCGCATTGCCGGTAATATGTCAAACCTGTTTCCAGTGCACGTTGGCCTCCGCCAGGGCTGTCCTTTGTCACCGGTTCTGTTCATTATTTTTATGGACAGAATTTCTAGGCACAGCCAGGGTGTGGAGGAGGTCTGGTTTGGGAACCATAGAATCTCGTCTCTGCTGTTTGCGGACGATGTGGTTCTGTTGGCTTCATCAAATCAGGACCTTCAGCATGCACTGGGGCAGTTTGGAGCCGAGTGTGAAGCGTCCGGGATGAAAATCAGCACCTCCAAATCCGAGGCCATGGTTCTCGACCGGAAAAAGGTGCTTTGCCCTCTTCAGGTCAGTGGAGTGTCCTTGCCTCAAGTGGAGGAGTTTAAGTATCTCGGGGTCTTGTTCACGAGTGAGGGACAGATGGAGCGTGAGATCGATAGACGGATCGGTGCAGCGTCTGTAGTGATGCGGTCGCTGTATCGGACCATCGTGGTGAAGAGAGAGCTGAGTGGGGGGGAAAGCTCTTGATTTATCTATCGATCTACGTTCCGATCCTCACCTATGGTCATGAGATTTGACTCATGACTTAAAGAACGAGATCGCGAGTACAAGCGGCCGAGATGAGTTTCCTCTGCAGGGTGGCTGGGCGCTCCCTTAGAGATAGGGTGAGGAGCTCGGTCACTCGGGAGGAGCTCGGAGTCGAGCTGCTGCTCCTCCACATCGAAAGGAGTCAGTTGAGGTGGCTTGGGCATCTTTTCCGGATGCCCCATGGACGCCTCGCTGGAGAGGTGTTCCGGGCACATCCCATTGGGAGGAGGTCCCGGGGAAGACCCAGGACACGCTAGAGGGACTACATCTCTTGGCTGGCTTGGGAACACCTTGGGGTTCCCCCGGAGGAGCTGGGGGAGGTGTGTGTGGATCGGGAGGTCTGGGCGGCTTTGCTCAAGCTGCTGCCCCCGCAACTCGACTCCGGATAAAGCGGAAGAAAATGGATGGATGGATGCATTATTTCCACGTGAGGACAGCATGCACACACACGTGCCTCACGGTGGAGAGTTCTAAGGTCATGTCCGTCATAACACGGCACATGTTCTCCAGCTGTGACTGGTCCACAGATCCCAACAGCTGCAGCTGTTTGAGGACACACCCACCTTTTTGATCAGCACACAGAACAAAGTGTCACTCTCTGTTTCTTTGTTCTCTGATTATTTATTTTAGTTATTTGTTATATAATTATGTATGTAGTTATTGTAGTATTTATTTATTTACTTGTCCTGGCTGTGTTACTTGTGTTTTTCATTTAACATGTCGTGTGCGCTGAGCCGTCATTTCCAGCTGTCAGTGAGTGCCTGGTCGGTCCCCATGTGATCTTGTCTGTACATAATTATCAGCATGTCATGTAGTTGTGCATGTGTGCATGGCATGCTGGGGGGAGCAAAACACACACACCACATGTGTTGAGGGGGAGCTGACACACTCGAACACTACATGTGTTGGGGGAGCACACTTGCTTGACATATGTGTTGCTTGGTAACGGCACACTCATGTGGTACTTAGACAAATTTCACAGACAGCTTGAATGCAGTCATCTGCACTACACTATCATGCCAGGAGCGTGAATAGTCACCTTTTCCAAGTACCCAGCGAGTGGTGATGGATATTCATGTGAGGCACCTGGAATTTGTCCGACACCTGCCGAGAGGGGGTCAAATGGGCACTCGCAGTCTTTTGGCCGCTGGTGTGCATGAATGGTTGTGGCGACAGCTGTACGAGGCATTCGAGCGGCTCTGATTTTTCATGAGTGGCATACGATTGCTCCATCGTACGCCAGTCGGCTTCAATCATGTTGTGTGAAGGGGCCCTTAATAATATATTCCTAGTGACTACAGCTTGAAATGTTTTTCATCATGCACCATCAGTGTAAAAATTTGAACCCAAAGCAGCCTGTATGGATATTTTTTTATTTTCCAGTTTTTATTCAAAGTCGAACAGCTTGATCATGTCTGGCTGAGGGTACGAAGGAAGAGGAGGCAAGCCTACAACTGCTAGTATGGTAAGATTAAGACATTTCATCAATTTTGGGAACTTTCTGTACTGTCTACAGTGTACTTTTCATTGACTGTGGCATCTGTAGCTCTGGTGCTACAGTGTGGTTTCCATTACCCAAATGGTTATTGATCAGACTCCTGCCTCCTCTTGTCTATGTGTCCAACGTGTCCTTGAGCAACATGCTGAGTGCCAAATTGCCCCCACTGTGCAAGATAACACCTAGCATGACAGTTCTTGAATGTGACAAAGCACTGTAAGGCATTTTATGCATTTCTTCTCCACTAGAAAGATGCTCCTACTTCATATGGTGCTGTGAAATGTTTTAGGGACATCATATTTAAATGTTTGATGTATGATTTCCACTTCAGTTGGTCAACAGACAATCCAATTAGAAATGGGACCACTGATAAAATATTCTATTTGCCCTGCATTTATTCATATAATTTTGCAAAGATTGGCAAATCCATGTGGCATGTATAATCCAAATTTATCACCTATGACCACAGGACGATCTTTGAGATTTTCAATATTATAGCTTCAGATTTAATTGTAATTTGGCATCGCTAATCATCATCATCATTATTATTATTATTATTATTATTTTTTATTATTTTTTTTTTTACTGTTTTGCAAGGAAGCATGGCCAACAGACCCAGAATAGCAAGATTTACAGCTGCACAAGCATTGAAAGTGATTCTTGATGCCCAGAGTGGGGATGAAAAGGATGATGGACAAATATATATATATATATATATATACACACACACACACACACATCACATACATATATGTATGTGTATTACAGAGTAAAATAAATATGAAGAACCCTAAAACAACCATTATTTTTTTATTTACTCCCCCGCCCTCAGTATTTTCATTACCCAAACCACACTGACCCATATTCAGTATTTTTTCCAAAAAAAAAAAAAAGATTGTAATTGCACTGAGTGAAAGGCTGTTCAATTTTGGATGTAAGCTTTCCTGACAGAGCTGTGGAAAGGCATGCTGCATTCTCTTAATTTATCACTAATAGCTGCAGGAAACAGCTGAGTCCACACTGTCATTCACTGCACAAATGGCGTGCATGCACACACATACATGTGCAGTCATGCCTGTGCTGATGGAGTTAATTTGTGCATAAATACATGAATACAGAAAGGCTCATTACATCAAACATGGGTTGAATAATAATATTATTAATGGGGGTAAAAAAAAAAAAAAACTCTTGGACAATAAGGCACATGCTCAGCATGTGTAGCATATTGTGTGTCTGGCCTCGCCTCAGCTCAGGGCAAGCAGACAGATGCAAGGGTCACCGCCTCACAGCTTGTGATGGGAAAATTAATGCCTAGTTGCTGCAAGAAAGTAAACACGATGATGTCTTCATTTTGCTCTTTGCATACTGTAGTATGTGTACTGAGTGGAGAATATGTATTGTTGGATGCAGCTGAATGTGGTAGCGAGACTAATGGTTTTAGAAAGCAGGTTGATTTTTTTTTTTAAATTTGACCTTTTTAAAGTGCAGCATTTCCTGCACAGGAAAATGTGGATAATATAAAAAAAAAAATGACAATGTTGTCGAAGAATAATAATAGCAATAACAGTACATAGATTGTAACAGTCCATTACCCAAACTGTCATCAGTTTGGGTAATGTTGAGATTTATTGTACTGCTCATGACTTTTTTTAAAGCAGGTGTCAAAATGTTGTGTACTGCATGATACCAATGGAGTAGAGGTCATACATGGGGAGATAAAAAAAAAAAAATTACATTAAAAGCTGAAGGACAAGTAAATGAAATAGTAAAACAATAACGTCTTAAATACAGGTTAAATGTGCCCTGTTTCTTTAACATGTTGTCACAACCTAGTCAGTACCACAGACAGCTTAAGCTCTTATCAGTATGTTTGCTCTTGCAAGCTTCTTTGTCAAATGATAAATGAATAAATAAACATGCTGAAGGAAATTATCATAGACAGCACTCATGTGTATAGCCCTGTTCCAGGCTTTTATCCCTTTTTTGCCCCTTTCTTTGCGGCATCTTCTGTTCCCGCTTTGATTTATTAGTGGTTTATTTTCATCATGTGTTTCTGCTATGTTCTATTTTGCTTTGTCACTTTGTTTCTTTGCTACTTTTATACTTTAGCCGTTGTCCTGTTCCATCCTTGTTTTAGCCAGTTTGTGTTTTCATTGTTTACCACTTGTTTATTTTGTTCTTCTCATTTGTTATATTATCTGTTGTGCTTTAGTGTCAGGTTTTGTTGATCTCAGTCTCTGTTTTATTTTGTAATTTGTTTAACCACTCTGTTTTCTTAGTCAGTCCAGTTTAGTTTTATCTTTGTGTCTTCTTTCAGTTGTCATGTTCATGTCTGGTTTGCTATTGTGTTATATTCTGCCCCTGATTCCCATTTTAGCACTGTTCTGCTTTTGCCATTTGTTTACACTCTGCACCTCCCATCAAGTCTTTGCTCCTTGTCTCATGCCCAGTTATTTATGTTACTTCACTACACCTGCCCCATGTCTTTGTCTCCCACCTTGTTTATGTCTGCTTTGTGTTTCCACTTACTCATGCTCTTGCACCTGTTCCATTGTCTTTGTCTATTACATCACGCCACTGTGCTCACTCCCTTTAGTCACACTCTTGACTCCTGTTCATACATCTTGGTCTTTTCTTCTCTCCACCTTGTGCTCTCTTCCCTCACTGTCTTGCACAACATTGTGTCTTTGTTCATGAGCCATGCCCCCTTTCTGGAATCTTCCCTCCACACCTGCACCTTGTTTCTTAATTAGTCTGCACATGCACATTGTTCACAGCACCTGTTACTTAAGCCCTTAGAGTCTCACAGCACCCTGCCAGATTGTTGTCTTGTACACTTTCCAGCGCCCATCACAGTCCTGTTTTTGTCTTGACGTGTACTGCACTTTGCTCTGTTACCTCGACCATGCCTTTTGCCTCATCCCAGATGTCGGTGTTTGCTCGTGCCTCTGACCCCTGCTTGTTTTTGACTGCGCCTCAGCCTGATCCTGTTTGTACCTCTGCCACGCTGACTGACCAAAGGTGTACTGAACCCTTGCCTGAAATAAAGACCACATTTTCACTTTCACCTAAGTCAAGTCTGGGAGTCTGTATTGCGGGTCCAGCCACCCCAGGTGATGGGCTCCCACCCGTCCTGACATCATGACACTTAAAGGGTCCCCTACACAGGAGGAACCCTTTAATAGTCTGTTGTGCATCCAAAAATTTGGCCAGGATGCAAAACCACATTTCAACATGCTTGTCTCTTGTTTTCCACGGAGTTCTACACTGAGCAGAAGGATTTTCCCAGTTTATAGACATATATGCTGGATTTGAGTGGAGTTCCAGTGGTTTAAAAGCATGATGCCATATTTCCTCACTGTTTGTGTGCCAAAACATCAAACAGCTTTGCCACACCTAATCGCTGAGAGAGAGAGAGAGAGAGAGAGAGAGAGAGAGAGAGAGAGAGAGAGAGAGAGAGAGAGAGAGAGAGAGAGAAAACACTGTCTTCTTCATTAAGACATGGAGCCATGCTCCATATTGTCACTGCATCAGTCCTTTCTCCTCTTGTGCTGAATTGACACTGGAGCTTTGGCTATTCAGAAGCTCGGAATGAACCACCGGACAGCCACAGAAAAAGTAGAAGACAAGCAGAGGACAAACAGCAATCAAACGTGCAGGCAGTGGGAAAGCTCTATGCCTGGTCACCGCCCAAAGATTTGAACATACACACACACACACACACACACACACACACACACACACACACACACACACACACACACACACACACACACACAAATCTTTCTGACTAACTCGACGGACATCGGCTGACAAGGAACTGCTTTTGCGCTTTATAACAGCACTTTTTTAAAATTAACTTTATTCATAAAAATCATGGCAAACAGCTCCAGTAATGGTATGTTCATTCAGAGTTTGTTGGGCGACCATGGCATCATCTGTGCCTTCTTTGTGCATCATCTGTGCATCCTGTGAGCATTCTCCAGCCTCTCTGTCCCTTCTGTGTTTGTTTTGAACATGCCCAAAACTTCACAGCAAACCTGGCATCCTGTGTGCTTCCATTGAGCATTTGTTGTGGAATAGAAAATAATAGAATAGAATAAAATGCCCTTGATTGTCATTATACAAAATGTGCAACAAGATAGAGGAGAGCTTCTCCTTTTTCAGTGCAAATAGATAAAGTGAAAAAAAAAGTCATAGTTATAATAGTTATAAGTATAAAGTCCTACAGGACAGTGCAATGAAAATGTGCTATGTGCAAATATAAGATAAGACTATAATAATAAAAGTGCAACTTGTACAACCTATGTTTGCAATATGCATTCTTTCAGCATCCTGTGGCATCCGCTGTGATTTTCTAGTCACACAAGGGAGGCAGAGAGGACTCCATCCCTGTGTACTCGGGGGATTAAGGTAATTTGTTGTTGGAGAAAATTGGCCTGGATTTCTGGTATTACAACTGTTATACACCTGTCTATCAGTCAGTTCAGTAAATACAATTCTCTCACATTATTGTTACCAAGTCTTCCTACTGAATTCTAATGTATGAAGAGGTAAGACAAATAACTCAATGAATAACTTCAGCTGTCACATTTGAAGCTCAGCCATTTAAAAAATGCCACAGATTTGACTTTTAAATGTAAATATAATTTTTCATGTCAAACAAATCTAATCACAGCAACATTAATGGCTTTATGAAGCAGTTGTGGGTGGACAGGACTGTTGATGTGTTTAATGTGACTCACAAAATGCTCAAAAAACTGTAATTAGTCATGACGGCTAATTTGCATAGAGCCTGTTATTTTTCTTGGGCGTGTGTATGTGTGTGTGTGTGTGTGTGTGTAGAGGCAGAAGCACAGTGGATTAGTGGTTTGTACTGTTGCCTCACAGGGAGAAGACCCGGTGTTGTTTCGAACATGGTGGAGTTTGTAGGTTCTTCCCATGTTTCTCATGCAAAGGTCAGCTCAAGAAATTAAATGAACACACAAAATTAAACAGTGGTTCAGATTCAACACTAGGGTTGGGTATAGAGAACCATTGTTTTTTTTGGGGGGGTTTTTTTCGGGTATCGTTAAGAAATGATTTGATCCACTGACATCAATAGTCTTTTTGCTTAACAATTCCCTTAACGGTCCTTTAGAGCGGCCATTGTTTTTGAGGGTGTTTGTTGG
The DNA here is from genome assembly GCF_902500255.1 of Thalassophryne amazonica. Lineage (NCBI taxonomy): Eukaryota > Metazoa > Chordata > Actinopteri > Batrachoidiformes > Batrachoididae > Thalassophryne > Thalassophryne amazonica. The sequence goes on along the minus strand of NC_047103.1, from coordinate 145,682,650 downwards.
AAAAATTATAATTTCTCTACATTGATTACAGACCCTGCAGCCCTTCTGTAATCAACCGTTTCTGCAGCGCGACTCCACTTTGATGCGTGAACCAATGAAGCAATGCTTGGATCTGCTGGCTCGTTGGTTCTTTGATTCGCTGCTCTTCAGAAGTGGAAAGTCCGCTTTTTATCCCCTCTCAAAGCCATTAAAATATGTTTAATCATGAGTCACTTTTCTGTGGATTAAAGTCAGTAACTGGGACTCTTGTCTTGTTGCAGTCAATAAATGAGAATTGTCCTCCGTTCCACTGGCACAGTTCCAAATGCTGTGCTGCTTACTGGCGAGACAGAGTCCAGTCAGAATTAATAACTTCAAAATGAATTGCTGCTTTAAATAAAATGACACCTCTTTCCAAACACTATAATACAGACAATAAACTACAATCGACTAAAATGTTTTTCCTCCCAAAAATTAGACGTCCTGCATTGTTTATGAATTACATCCTGACGTGCAGCACAGCCGGCTGTAAGGCTTCAGCTAAGATGTAGGGAAAGACATTCATGCCAATAATGTCTGAAAGGAAATGCTTTTGACATAAACTACAGATTTTGTCCAGAGATCAAGGATCCACCATGTAGAGTTTATTATGACCAGAGTTTAAGGATCCAGTGATCAATTTCACATTTATTTACTTTAAGACTCAATAAAATGTTGTTGACATAGAAAACCTGTAAAGGCTACTTTTAGTACACAGAAAATTCACAAGAGGTATCGATAAGGGAATCAATAAGGAATTGGATCAATAAGCAGAATCAATAATGGTATCATATTGATAAAAATATTATCTTATCGATATCAATAAAAATCTTATCAATACCCATCCCTATTCAACATACAGTTTATTGCAGTACAGAACACAAGGAGAGAAGAAATATGATTATTACATTTGTCTGGCATGACCTCCTCTTCCTCCATTTCCTAGAGGTGACTCTTTTGCACAACGTGTCAGTTTTGCTGGATTAGCGTATAAATCTCAAAAGGAACAAATGTATGAATTTAAGATTCACAAACATTTTTGACCATTAAACTTTATTTAAAAAAGTCAACTAACCTAAAGTTAGTGAAACTAGGTTTAACGGAAGCTTATTGGTTCCTCCATGTCTGCATACTGGGTCAGGATCATCCATCGCCTGCTGGCCTGTGTTGATCGAACAGGTTGTGTCTCTCTAAGTCCACGACAAAACATCTGATTGTGTCCCAGACTAGCCATGGTCACGTTTGTATTATGGATTGTTTATACTATGGCAGGGGTGTTTAAGACATTTCTCTGAGTTTGGAAGATCAGAAGACTGTAGTAAACGAGGTCTGTTAGAAAAGTATCGTACTTTTTTATTTTTTTCAAAAACTATATGGATTTGATTCATGTTTTTACGTCAGCCAAGCTTGAACCTTCGTGTGCATGCGTGAGTTTTTCCACGCCTGTCGGATGCGTCATTCGCCTGTGGGCAGGCTTTGAGTGAGCACTGCTCCATCCCTCTCGTCGTCGTTTCATGCGAGGAAATGGCGGAATGATTTGGGCTTTTTTTCCATCAGAATTTTTTTCAGAAACTGTTAGAAACAGGCAGCTGGAAACCATTCGAAAAATTTATCTGGCTTTCGGTGAAAATTTTACGGGCTTCACAGAGAATAAGGAGTGTTACTACAGCTTTAAGGACGGCCCACAATGGCGCATGGCGTGCTGCGCTCCGAGCCGCCATCGAGAGGCAGAAACCACCACATCATTTCTAAATGGATCGCTGTGTGGAGCCGGGGCCATTATGTGCAATTTCTCTGGTTATCACAAGAGCTGGACATCAGCCATTTTCCGGCAGATTTCACTTTTAACAAGAGATTTTGTCATGGAAAGCCGCGCGGAGGCTTTGCGCATCACGACCGATTCGCTGATGAAGCGAGACAAAGGAACACCTCCGTTTCGGAGTGTTAGAGGACAAGTTGGGACATGCCCAGCTCTCCACAATTTCTCTTATACTCACTCAACTGGTAAGCACTGAAAGACGAGATAGACATGTCCCAACTTGTCCTTTAACACTCCGAAACGGAGGTGTTCCTTTGTCTCGCTTCATCGGCGAATCGGTCATGACGCGCGAAGCCTCTCCGTGGCTTTCCATGACAAAATCTCTTGTTAAAAGTGAAACCTGCTGGAAAATGGCTGATGTCCAGCTCTTGTGATAACCCACCCGGAAACCGAACGTTCTTTGAATGTTCGTTTGCATGAGAACATTTGCAAACGTGGCATGAACACTGCACGAACACCATATGAACAAAGAATGAGGACAGGTAATGTTTGCATGCAAACATTCACAAATGTTCATAAACACCATATGAACAGTTGCAGCAGAACATTAAAAGAACATTTGTAGAATGTTCAAATGTGAACATTACCTGTCATTCTTTGTTCATACAAGTATGATGTTCGTGCAATGTTCTTGCTCAATTACCTACAATTTTTGTAATTGTTCCTATTGAGAACAAAAAAATTAAGTAAAACAAACTTCATAAATGTTTTAAAATTCAATAGGTTTTATTCCAATAGTGACTTGCAATGTGGAATTCACATATAAAATCAACACTGCAGAAACTTTTGAAATCACTTAATTGATAACAGATTAAATGATGGAATTCTCTTTACAGAATTAAACATCATTGCTCAAAAAGCACATAAAAAACATTTTCAACTTTACAAAAGATTTCTTAAGCGGTAAACCACAGACGCTACTCCAAAAAAATGTTCAGACACAAGAATAATAAAGAATAATAGAAATAATTATCTATCTATTGATCTACATACAACTAATACACATTTTAGGAGCAAAAATAAATTCAACTTAAACATAAATCACAGCTTGAAACAAAAACTACAACAATCTTTTAGACATCTACATACAATTAATAAAAATCATATTTAAGAGCAAAACTGCAGACAGTTTTAACACAAACATTACTATCAATAAATTCCCTGAGAAAATTCCTATGAAAAAATATTCTAAGTTTTTAATCACAGATTTGAAGACTCAGTATGACAGTCAGATATGACAATGCAATTGAATACACCATTTTTAAGAGTGAAACTGAACAGTTTAACACAAACATATTACAATCAATAAATTTCCTGAGGAAATTCACATGATGAAAAAAATATACAAAATTATTAATTTAAATTATGTTTGATCCCCAGAGAAAAGGTTTCTCTGGAAGTAAAATTAAATTTTATCAAAAATATTCCACATACAATGCAAATTAAATGCTGCTGCTAATCTGCCCATAAGCTTTGATATTATATATAAAAACCCTCATATCATATAAAATACCCTCAGCCGTATGAGCAGTCTTCTTAATAATTACTTAATTGGTATCCCAGTGCTGAGTGTAGTGTAATGTAATATATATATTTATATATATACACACACACGGGTGGGGCCAAAAGTTTACATACCCTGGCAAAAGTTTTGTTTTTTGGCCATTTTTCAGAGAATATGAACGATAACAAAAACTTTTTCGCTCATGGTTCGTGGTTGGGTGAAGCCATTTATTGGCAAACAACAGTGTTTACTCTTTTCAAATCATGACAACACAAACTACCCAAATGAACCTGATCAAAAGTTTACATATCCCCGTTCGTAATACCGTGTACTGCCTGTCTTTTGTGGACGAAGCTCTCTGAGGGTAAAGCTGCCACTGAATGTTTTGGACTTTATTTACATCAATTATGAAGAAATACAAACAATATGGCACTCTGTTAAATCTGCATGGACAGTTCTGAAAAACTGAGTGACTGTGCAAGAAGAGTGAGGAAAGCCACCAAGTCACCCACACAACCCAGAAGAAGTTATAGGCTTACGTGGCTGTGATTGGAGAAATTATGCACAGTGCAAGCTTTGCATTTTGTATCACCAGTTATCCATCTTCATGATGAAGTGGTATAGAGGAGGATTTTCTTAAAAAGAAGACCTGAAATTTTAGCTACAAATTGCCAGAAGATACATGTGAGATGCAAACCTGGATTTGATCTGTTTTGGTGAAAGAAAATCCTTCTGTGCTCTACTCCACTATGAAGCTAAGAGTAGTGATGCAAAATGCAAAGCTTGCACTGTGCACAATTTCTCCAATCACAGCAACATAAGGCTATAATTTCTCCTGAGTTGTCTGGGTATCTTGGCAGCTTTTCCTTGTAAATCAGGTTGTGAAAACAGCGTTTTCAGTTTTCGAAGTGTTTTTCAGTAGCTTTTGCATAATATATGATAGACATGTTAGATTTACACAGAAATGAAGCTGTTTTGGAGTGGATTCTGCCATGTTGGATTTGCAGCCAAAGAGAGACCAGACATCACGGTGCCTCTCTACTGTGACTGGCTGTCACCCCCACCCACCCCCCCCCCCAAAAAAAAAAAAAAAACTGATTTGCAAGACTAATACTTTTTCAAACCTGTAATCTGGGTCAGGAAAAAGTTCAGGATGGTCCCGTCTATACTTCTTTGATTCTGCTCGGACAGGACATCTTCAGATTATGGCACAATTGTAGAAATGATGGTAGTACTGTCCATTGATGTGATATTTATTGTAGCCACCATGACAACTCTGTAAATTTGTGGCACATCCCTGGCAAGGCTGCCTTTGACGGTTCCTGACTGCCAAAGATAAACAGGAGCCGTAGCGTTCAAGCAGCCCCTGACAATGATTGTTACTGTATCCTTCCCTTGTTCCATTCCAGGGGTGTATGCAGTTAAGGTATTGATTAGGGCATTCCTCTGGTGCCTGGTTCCCTTGTCCTCGCCATCAAGTCTGTCATTAGCACTCTTGAGCTGCAAGTTGAAAATTTCCTTTGTTAGTTACAAGCAATTATATATATTTTCCTGTTCAGATACTGTATAATTTGAGAGGCATGGTCATAACTGGTATTCAACTCAACACCTTATTGGACAGGCCCTATATTTTTAACAAGCTGTTTATATTGCTTCCAGAATTTTCTCAATTTAGTTATCAATTAGGTATACCACACAGGTGAAAGCAGATAAGACAACAATGATTAATCCTCTGTACCCACTGCTATTTGTGTCAAGGGCCTTCCACACCGCATGCTTTGCAAGCATCAGAGGCACCACAAATCGGTCTAAAAAGCATTATTTTCAATGAAACGCGTTGCTTTTTAGAGGCGTCTGAAACGTCGCATCAAAAGCCAAGCTAAACCAATGCTTCTGCCGGGAGTGTGTGCATTCCTGCTTGTCAACAGGCTGACGTGGTCAAAGTTCAACCCAATCCAACTTTTGCCGCTCTGAACTGTGACAAAACTTCACACTGTCCAATAGAAACGTGTTGGGTCCAAACATGGAAGACTAGTGGCAGAAACCACTGATCTCTACAAAACAGAAAGGTGTCACAGGACTGCTCATTTATACAGAGCAGTTTTCTGAAGAAAAATCCTTGCAAATGTTTTTTTAAACCTCAAAATTAATTTGATTGCTGTATTAAAGCTTTTTCATGGTTCATCGACGCACATACAACATGGTGATCACTCAGCATTCCTCTGGAGAAAAAAAAAAATCTGAGCGAAAGTCTCCGCCTCCTTGCCGCATGCAACACATCGGGGGTGTGGGAGGCGTTGACGTGACGTGTTGCCTGATGCGTATAAAGCATGCAATGTGAAAGGACTTTTAGTTACCATATTTCCATAAATGCAGAATGTTTCATAATATACTGTGTAAAAAATTAAACAGCAAAACTTTAAAGTGATGAGGATCTAACAAACAGAAAACAGATTAACTCACTTCTTCAAGTGACTTTACTGGTAGGCCCGTTACTTCCAGGCACTGCTTGTAATTGGTTCAAGCCCACACTTCTGGTTTAGCTGGCCATTCTTCGGATAATCATCTCAGCAGGGTCCACATTGGTCTCTCTCCTGGTATGTCTGGGAACCGACACTTTCAGGAATGGCCAAAGGATGCAGTGCATCAACTTTGTCATTCAGCTGTTTGATACTGTGAATGATGTCATTCTGCTTTTCCTGGAACACAAAATGTATATATATATATATATATATATATATATATATATATATATATATATATATATATATATATATATATATATATATATCCATATATATATATATGTTAAAGCCTTAATAATGTTCTCACTTTACATTAAATCCTATGCTTCACAAATGATTAAACCAATGCTGTTGACCTTTCATCATGAGCACGGACAAATCTGTGAATGAACTGAGTAATGAAAGTAAGTAGGTAAGTAAGTCCCTTCAGCTGCTCCCTTGTTTGCACTCGGGGTCACCACAGCAAATCTGAGGTGGATCTGCATGTTGAATTGGCATAGGCTTTATGCCAATGCCCTTCCTGACGCAACTCTACAGTACTTGGAGAAATGTGGCAGGGGTGGGATTTGAACCCGGAACCTTCTGCACTGAAACCAAGCCCATTAACCACTTGGCCTGTCTCTAACTGAGTGATGAAAGTGGGCCATGAAAAAAAAACAAAAAAAAAAACTTGAAAGATCTTGGCAAGGCCGTGGCGGGGTCTGGTGGTTGTCCCCTAGAAAAATGTGAAATCTCAAATGCATTCTGGTTAGGGCTGTAGCTATCGATTATTTCAGTAGTCAAGTATTCTATCGATTATTCTGGCAATTAATCGATAAAAAGTACTTTTGCGTTTTAAACAACATCAATAGTCCAGGGCTGTCCATAAGCAATGGCACAATGTCACTGCGCCAGAGTGTTGGCAATTTGCTGAAATGGCGATGGGATGTGCGTTCTATTTTGTTTTCTCCAATTTGTAAAAATTAACCATTTAAGGTTTTTTTTTTTTTTTTAATAAAGGTTGATGGACTGGGTCCCTGCGTGATTTTTTTTTATCCCTCTTTCACTTCAGCAGATGCATTTCAGCTGGAGGTTGAACATGCAAGCATCGCAGATAGTTTTTTTAATTATTATTATTTTATTTAAGTTACCATGTTTGTGAAGTGTTGTGTGTTACCCAAAAACGCAAAAATTAAAAAGTCACACACTTAGTGTGAGTCTGAGGGAAACACAGAAGAAAGAGTGGACTTCTGCTGTTTGCGGGGACAGAGCTGTGACTTGCCCGGTCTGAGAGCTCCTCACACTGGGCAGAGAGACAGCAGCCAGCCACCAGGTCAATAGTCCCTCCCCACGTAGAGCAGACCGTGTGTTTTTTAAAAATAGACAAACACACTGCTTTGCTTTAAATGCACAGTAAGTCTATTTCAGATGATCAGCGTGAACCATCTTTCTCTTAAAAGGCTTTATTTTACTCTCACGTTGGAAAGCAGTAGCTATCGTTGCTAATTTGATTAGCTGTTATGCTCGCCTTTTTATTTTTTTCTGCGGATGTTGCAGCGCCACACACAGACCTAGCATATGTACTACAACGTTAAACAAAGCTTCGAGGCACAGAATTTCCCTCAAACATTTTTTTGTAATCGAATTATTTGAGTTACTCGACTCATTGTTTCAGCCCTAATTCTGATGCTTTCTCAGGTCTATTTACCGACCAAAAGAATCTCCAAATAAATAAATAAATAAAATAATTTTTGTTTGGACAGATCACTTTTTCCACCCCAGATAAGGTGGTAAACATCAGTGTAGTATAGCATAGAAGTCCTTCTGTTTCAAGTGTATGGTACCATAGACAGTATGCACACACTATGCAAATGAAACATTATGCAAGGGACATAGAAATTGAAATTTAGCATTTATTTAACCAAATTAGTCAATTTGAGATAGAGACCTCTTTTATAAGTGACCTGGACAATTATAAAGTTTTCACCCAATTCACCCAAATAGCATGTCCTTGGAAGTGAGATGCCCACACACCTTATTGACACCTTTAGGCTTCTGGCTTAATATCAGAATAAATTAAAACATGGACAAAATATGAATTAGGCCTGTGGCTCTCTGTGGCTAACATTAGCTCTGTGCTAGTCAAAAATGTGTTGGTTTGGTTCTCAGTTCTGTGGGACTTCTGGATAATAAGCTGCCATTCTATGAACGTTCAGTTGATGTTCACAAATTTTCGCTTCCATGCAAACATTAGACAAACATCACAAACATTACATGAACGTTTGCAAACTTGCTGAACAGTAAACAAACATTCTATGAACATTTGTTTGACGTTTGCAAATGTTCGCTTCCGGGTGGGAACCAGAGAAATTGCACATGACGGTCCCGGCTCCACACAGCGATCCGTTTAGAAATGATGTGGTGGTTTCTGCCTCTCGATGGCGGCTCGGAGCGCGGCGCGCCGTGCGCCATTGTGGGCCATCCTTAAAGCTGTAGTAACACTCCTTATTCTCTGTGAAGCCCGTAAAATTTTCACCGAAAGCCAGATAAATTTTTCGAATGGTTTCCAGCTGCCAGTCTCTAACAGTTTCTGAAAAAATTCTGATGGAAAAAAAGCCCAAATCATTCCGCCATTTCCTCGCAATGAAACAACGACGAGAGGGGTGGAGCAGTGCTCACTCAAAGCCTGCCCACAGGCGAGTGACACAACCGACAGACGTGGAAAAACTCACGCTTGTGCACGAAGGTTCAAGCTTGGCTGACATAAAAACATATAAATCAAATCCATATAGTTTTTGAAAAAAATAAAAAGGTACGATACTTTTCTAACAGACCTCGTATGTTTGCGTGAGTGTCGGTCGGGGTCTCCTCCAGGCGCACGTTTTCTGCTTCAACTGCAATTAAATATCTCTCTGTATCGTACATATGAGTCTCTGGTCATCTTTGATTGTCTGTCTCATTTCTCTGCTGACATCATCATGGAAATTCCACAATAGGTGTTAGCTGATGACTTGAACTGTGCCTACCACTGCCAAGGAGTCGTTATGTGCAGCAGGTGGACTACTGTCTTGACTAAGGGGAGTTGTAGCCTATCATCTACTTCACGCAATGCCATCCGGGATAAGAACAAACATAAATTGGGCCCAGGACCTATTTGTGATATACTTCCTCAATTTATATGTATAGTTGCAGCCCTTCACTTCTGTTCCAGCTTTCACATTCATTTCAAATTGAGTCTTCTGCCATGAGACCAGCTCTGTGTGGGGAGCAGCAAAACCGCTGAGTGGTATTTGTGAGGAGTTGGATTGGCATAAAATAAAACCCAGGCACAGCTGGATCATCATTGTGAAAAGCGCCCCGCGGAGTTTGGAAATAAGAATAATGTGCACTATTATTGACTTTCATCGGTCATTTGAAGGCAACTGCTGACAGTAAATCGCCAATAAATGATGATGCCAACATAGTGTTTGTGGTTTCTGGATATCACCAGCAAATGCCATTAAACCCAAAGTGTGGGAAAATTTTACATAAAGGTCATAGCTACATCTAAAAACATTGTATTTAATAAGAAATTTGATTTTCACACGAGATTGTTTTACACACACAGACTTACACACACATAGTGAACACCTCTATCTAGCTAGATTTATCCTGATCAATGTGCACCATTAGACAGTGATGAGACACAAGCTCAGCTGTTTTGATTCTTAATTAATCGATTTGCATTTAGAGCTAATGGGGCTTCGACACACACATGAGCCGATAACGTGTCAGGCTGTTGACAGGCAGATCAGCAGGGAGCAATCAAACTGACCCAAAACTAATTCTCTATTTTTGACATATGTCCATCAAAACCAGTGCCAGAATCAAAACTTGAAAACCCAGTGCATCACAAATATATTTGTGCATGCTAAACTCAAGCATGCACATGTTTTAATTTTCCAACCTGAGGCCTTGGAGAAGGCTATCTTCTATTTATTCCAGGTACCATGCATGGAATTAAAGCTATTGGGATTCCTTATGGAGGCACTAATACTGGAATCGCGGCTTGCAGAGAAGCACCTGTTGCCATTTGAATTGTACATTTCAAAGTACTGCAAAGAACACTGTTGCACAGTTGGATAAAAATAATGGCACACCAGGTGCAGTATAATTGTCAACAATAGTGGCATAATTTTGCCACTACTGTTGCTTTTCATTTAGCAGCGGTGGCCTGCAAGTACCAGTTAGCCGTGGTGTAAATAGGGTGGGAGGGGTGGGGTTCGCTTCTTGTGTGACTTGGTGCAGCGTTTAAGACAACTGTAACCAACCAGTTTACCTAGCAGTAAAATCTACCATGATGCATAAGTGTAAGTAGTACCATGGGACATCATCCGGATATATCCGGGGTACAAAAACAGGTGAGCCCACGTTAACACCAGGTATAGTTTAGGCAGGGGCTATATCTTTCTATTGCACTGGGTCACCTGATGGTTTGAGTAAGAGATATTGAAATGCATTCTCACCTTCAGTGCATGCCTATATGCAACCGCAACCATGTGTCCGTCATATTTCCTGTCAACTCCATGATGTACCAGTATAGTGAAAAAAATGTGTGTGCATATATATATATATATATATATATATATATATATATATATATATATATATATACACTGAACAGAAATATAAATGCAACACTTTTGTTTTAGCTCCCATTTATCATGAGCTGATCTCAAAGATCTAAACCATTTCCCATATACATAAAAGACTTATTTCTCTCAAATATTGTTAACAAATCTGTCTAAATCTGTGTTAATGAGCACTTCCTTTGCCATCCCACCTCACAGGTGTGACATATCAAGATGCTGATTAGACAGCATGATTATTGCACAGGTTTTGTAGGCTGGCCACAATAAAAGGCCACTCTGAAATGTGCAGTTTTGCTTTATTTTGGGGGTCAGAAAACCTGTCACTATCTGGTATGACCACCATTTGCCTCACACAGTGCAACACATCTTGACATCTTCACAAAACGTTGATCAGCAGCCAGATGAATTTGAATCTGAGCATTTGCCCACTGAAGTTGGTTACGACAACGAACTACAGTCAGGTCAAGACCCTGATGAGGACGACAAGCATGCAGATGAGCATTTTATACAGATTTGTTAACAATATTTGAGAGAAATAGGTCTTTTGTGTATATAGAATATCTTTTAGAGCTTTGCGTTTAGCTCAAAGTGTGACACTTTGGCTGTGTTCACTTGACCTTTCAGAGTGTAAGCAGTCCTGTTCTTGTCGTAAAAATAACTACTGATGACGTCCAGCTGTGCACCGGGTGATTGGGTTTGGACAACAGCAAGAGGATGAGACTAATCAGAATAACAGGTGGAGGAGGAGGACAGGAGAGTAAAATTGTGAGAGGGATTTAATGTTGAAATATGTTGACTTTTAATTTTATGTTGATATAGGCCATTGATAACAACAAGTGCATGACCTCTGGAAAAGCTCATTTCTCCTTTAAATTTCCATGTTTGATCACATGTAGACAATGAAAAGATGAAATGTAGCTTTTTAAAGTGTTTTAATAAGCTCACGACTATCACTTGTCAAACTACAAACAGACAACTATCATAGATTGGTGAAGCACGACTGTGAAGCTATTTTCAAATGAGGCTTGAGAGTGTTGATAAGTGACATGTTCTGCGTGTCAGCTTTCAAGTCAAATTCTGCTTCAGAGCATGGCTCACATATGCACTGAGGACATAGGACGTTTGTCTGAACGTGGATTGTGTGACGACACACAGCTTCAAAGTGCACTCGAAAATACACTGAGAACATTGGACAGTCATCTCAACATCTCTGTTCTAACTTGTATCAAAGGCGCCTGCTTATCACCAGAGGGCGATTCTTTCAACACGAGTACTCTGATTTCAATGACGGGATGATCACAAGCATAACACCCTGCTTTCCCTCAATTTTGACAAGAATGCTGGGTGTGGAGTTGATTTTCAAATATTTCCAACCTGTGTGAAAGAAACCCTGCACAAACATGCACAGACATGACACACAGAATCTCCTGCCTATCCCACCAGGGGTATGACCTACCTCATGGCCAGCCCCATGTTGATGCTCCCGATCTGTGAACCCAGGGAAGAAAAAAGTTTTATTTATTTTTTCTTTCAACTCAATTTTATTCAATTTATTTACATAGTGCCAAATCACAGCATGAATTGGCCCAATGCACTTCACATTAGAGGTGGGCGATACCGGGAATTTTGGTATTGAACTGATACCAAGTAAATACAGGCCCAGTATCGCCGATAATGATACCAATACCGATACTTTTTCATATTTAAGCTTCATAGATCCAAAGGATCCAAAAGACCTAGGATAGAATTTCACCAAACATTGTACGTGACAACAGAATACTTTATTATCACAGTCAACATTTTTGTTTAAAAAATATCAATCAACACAGCTTAAAACAAAATCTCCTGAGGTAGAGAGCTGACTCAAGGAGAGTGCCGAGTGGGCAGCCAGGCTGAGCCTACCTGCATGGCTGTTGGCTGGTGCCACTGAGTCACGTGAGGACGCAACAACAAAAGACCGGGGGGGGGGGGGGGGTGTGTGCTGCTCCATGTTGTGTGACACAGCGCAGCGCTGCTCTTACAGACAGAGAGTAGACTTCGATGAATCTGCATGCGCAGCAGTCAGTGCATGTGGGAGAGAAAAAAGCTTGAGTATCGATCTTTTTACACCAGGATTGTTCAATATCAATACCAGCGTTGGTATCGATATTATCAATATTAGGGTCGATCTGCCCACCTCTACTTCACATGGGTAAGACCTAACCTTGCCAACCCCAATAAGGAATGACAAAGGTGACAGTGATGAGGAAAAACTCCTGTTCAGATCAGGTTCAAAAGTCACAATTGTAGATTGTGTAAATCAATTCAGTTGTGCTGAAAAAGTAATGCTGCATAAGAGACAGGATATTCGAGGTGCCCATCCAAATCAGACATTTCAGGTTTGGATCTGGAAATCACTGTACTGTGGACCTCAGCACTGCACCAGTCGCCATGCTACAAAATCCCATGGCAGACTTGTGCAGTTTTGTCTTATCCATAAATGAGGCTCTATATAGCTTGTTGCCAGCCTCGTCATAGCTCACGGAGCGTGGAAACGCCCATGTTTCAACTGACAGGTTGATGGTTACTTTTTTAAGGTGGGGTGAGTTGGTTGTTTGCTTGGACAAGTGCCATCCAGAACCCAAGCTAGTTCTGTATTGTGATGTATGTGATTAATTCTCAGAGATTTAGTATGACAAAATGGAAATTTTGACAAATAAGCTGAAATTTTCAAGATAGGTGCAAAAAATGTGTTAAATCACATATTAATTCTTTAAAAATCCTCCTTCTAGTTCTTTTCAGTGGTGGGCACTGTTCAGCTAATCCGATAACTGAAAATTATCGAAGATAATGTTTTTGTTAGCGGATTCGCTTTTCAGATAAGTTTTAAAACCATCATCAGACCAATTATCCACAGATAAATTTAGTTCTGATAACTTTTAGACTTTTAGCTCTGATAACTTTTAGCTAACGTTTTTTTACATAGCTAGTAATGTGGAAAAACATTTGTAATCTATAATCTCTTTTGCTCCTGTCTGTTATGTATTTTGCAGCAGTGAGATCGCTAAGAGGAGCTGAGCTCAACTCTACCCCCAGCAGAAGGGGCCTGACTGCCAAACTACCACAAAAAACAGTAGTACTTGTATGTGTCTGCAGAGCCGGATGCTGTTCGTTTACAGCTGCACATGTACGGCTGCATTCTCAGACCACACTCTGCTTCTTCTACTGATGTCGATTCAGAGCATTTCTTTAGAGACTGCGCCACCTACCTGTAATTCAAGAGCGTGACTTGTTATTTTCAAATTTGATTTCAATCCAAAAACACTTACAATTTAACTAAATCAGTTAGTACGTCTCTAGAGCCTATAAGGCTGCACTTTCAGGAGCACTTTGCACAAAAACTAGTACTTTAGGTCTTAAATATAATTTTAAAGGTTAAATGTAAAAAAAAAAAAAAAAAAAAAAAAAATGTTAAAAAGTTAATCTTTTAATGTTTTATTCCACCCAAACAATTACTTATTAATAAAGAAAAAGACTTTGTTTCATACATTGGGACAAATGTGAAGCAATATAATGTTATAATCAGGTAATTTAACTAAATCAGTTAGTACGTCTCCAGAGCCTATCAGGCTGCACTTTCAGGAGCACATAGTATTGCACAAAAAGTAATACTTCAGGTCCTACCTATAATTGTAAAGGTTAAATGTACCCCCCCCCCCCCCCCAAATTTTATTTTTTTTTTAAAGTTTAAGCTTTTAAAGGTTTATTCCACCCAAAAATCTTACTTATTAATAACTAAAACAAACAAACAAACTTTGTTTCATGTATTGGGACAGAATGTGTAGCAGTATAATGTTATAATCAGGTAAATTACTAATGTCATCATATAGTGTGGTCACTGTTCTCTCGATCTACAACAGGACAGTTGTAAAGTTTTGAACAACGTGATAAAAAAGACAATGCTGGAAGCAGATATTTATTTTTATTTTTACATTATCAAACCAAAATAAAAGCTTAAAACACACACACACACACACACACACACACACACACACACACACACACACACACACACACACACACACACACACACACACACACACACACACACACACACACACACACACACACACACAGATCCAAAATGCCAGAAGAGCATCAAGTTATGTGGACATCAATGAAGTAGCTCCTCAGACTAATCCCAGAGACTCTTGAGAGACAGACACAGAGATAATTAGCATGTCTACAAACAATGTTCTGAAGCAACATCAGTAGAAGCAGCGTGTAGCCTGAAAGTGCAGCCGTACGCGTGCAGCTCTGCAGAGACACCCTACTCACAAAAAAAGAGAAGTCATTATTCCTTAACACCATGCAGTTGTCCAGCCATGAGGCAGAGGTCTTGAAATGGAAAGCAGGTTTGACTTATGGTTTTGATTTATAAATCAAATTAATCTGGATAGAATAACTACATTAATGAAAACTCTTAAAATGTACAAAGTGATATATAACACATATCTGTTAATTTTAAAATAATGTACTAATTCTGAATATTTGAACATTAACACACAGATGCCTTTAGGGATTATGTGTAAATGGAGCCTCCGCTCATACTGTTTGGTTCATCCAGATTAATTAATTGGTAATTGATTCTATCCAGATTAATTTGATTTAGAAATCAAAACAATAAGTCAAACCTGCTTTCCATTTAAAGACCTCTGCCTCACAGCTGGACCACTGTATGGTGTCAAAGTTAATGTTGCTTCCCTACAGCAGTGGACAGAGCACACAAAGACAGAAGCACTGACTCATTGGCTGTGTTTGAGTTTGTGATCGCCTTTAATTCTATTACATGGGTTAAAGTTCTCCGTCACCACGACGGATTTCCATCATTTAGAAAATTTAACCACACATACTCACGCGCATATTGTGTTGTGCATGTTTTCTGGCCGAAATATGATACTCTCACTGTCAAAGTAACATCCCATTCTGCGCTAATCAAAGCAACAGCATTGTCAGTGTGGATGGTGCCGCACCGCAGGGAAGGGACAGTGTGAATTTTCACTCCTCTCCGCTCTGTTTACTGCTTGCCATGAGCCACGGTCCTTCTCCTCCCTATCCAGTGGAGAGGGAGAGAGAGAGGTTTGTATCAGTCCGACCTGCAGCCCGGAGGACTGACGCCCAGCTGCTAACAGACGGTGGCAGCAGCAGAGAACGAGTCACTTGGAAGAGAAGCACATAATCAGTGAAGTTCCACAAAAATCACACGAGGGATATATTTTTTCTCCTTTTCTACACGAGGGGCCATGACTTCCGCTTGTCGGTGAGCCCCCGTGACACCAGTAACACCGCATGCATTTGAAGGAACAAGTCACGTTTCAAATAAGGGAGGACTTTATTTTTAACTTCAGTCGATAAACTAGTGAAGTGGCAGATATTAATGATCCAGTCCAGGTCTGAGAGTTAGCTGGCTGCCCCTCAAAAAAGCCACATTAATGAGGAACAAATAAAATCTCCATTGGGACATGGCTGGCGAGCCTCGTTTCTTGATCGTACCAAGAGTCCTGGTTAGCGACTTTAATCAACAAAAAGGTGAGTCACGATTGATATCTTTAAATGGCTTTGACGAAGTTTAACTTGCGGTACACTAAGTTTGTTTTACGAGCGACAGCATTTTACTGATTAAATGTGAATAAGCCAGTTTGAAGTTTCTCAGTGTGCATGCAAAATTTGACTTGCTCTTTTAAAGAGCACCCCCAGAACCCCCATAATAAATACTGTGTTTTTACTCCATAGTTTAAAGTTCCTTATTTGTTTCAGAGGACTTCATACCAATTAAAATTCACCAGAATATACAAAATTTGACTTGTTCTTTTAAAAACATTTCTGGAGGAGATCCCCTAGACACCGAATAATAAATACTGTGTTTTACTTCACAGTTTGAAGTGACTTATTTGTTTCAGAAGACTTCATACCCATTAAAATTCACCAGAATATACAAAATTTGACTTGCTCTTTTAAAAAAAATCTGGAGGAGATCTCCCAGACCCCCCGAATCAAAACTACACCCCCAACCCCCACCACCATTTTATGTACCTTTATGTTCAGGTTTTGCATTCTTTTTATGCTTTTTCTCTCTCTCCTTAGAGACTATTTAGAATAGATTTGTATACTGTATTTATTGAGGCAAAAAGTGTGTGCTCCCACTATGCCACATTTTAGGGAATTGCTGGCACTGATTTTTGCCAGGAAAAAAATTCAGTCAGCTGAAAATGTATTGCTTTAACCCATGTTCTATTAAAAGCTTTGGCGGTGTTGAAACTCAAAATCGGTTTGTTAGTAGCTGAGCGTATACGGGAGACAAAATTGAAAGTTATCGGTTAGCTATAGCTTCCGATAAATTTTTAGGCAGTTTATTGGTTTAGCATTATAAAAGATAGTTGATTAGCAGTTATTGAAGGTAACTTTATGGTTAGCTATTTTTTTTTTCAAAGTCGATGGTAACTACTGTTATCCTATTTTTACTAACTTTCATTCTTTACAATGATTACCTCAGTATGCTGAGTTTTGAACATGTTGAAAAATAAAATAGTGGCCATATTGGACTTGAAAGTGAGCGGTCTTGCGTGTGCACAGATGTGCACACACACACACACACACACACACACACACACACACACACACACACACACACACACACACACACACACACACACACACACACACATAGCTATAGTGGGGCCAAAAAGTATTTAGACAGTCCCTGATTGTGCAAGTTCTCCTACTTAGAAAGATGAGAGAGGTCTGTAATTTTCAACATAGGTACACTTCAATTATGAGAGACAAAGTGAGAAAAAAAATCCAGAAAATCACATTGTAGGATTTTTAAAGAATTTATTTGTAAATTATGGTGGAAAATAAGTATTTGGTCACCCTCAAACAAGGAAGCTTTCTGGCTCTCACAGACCTGTAATTTCTTTTTTAAAAAGCTCTTCTGTCCTCTACCTGTTACCTGTATTAATGGGACCTGTTGGAACTCGCTATCTGTATAAAAGACACCACAGCCTCAAACAATCAGACTACAAATTCAACCATGGCCAAGACCAAAGAGCTATCGAAGGATACCAGGAACAAAATTGTAGATGTGCACCAGGCTGGGAAGAGTACAAGACAACTGATAAGCTCCCTCGATCTGGGGCTCCACACAAGATGTCATCCCATGGGGTCAAAATGATCATGAGAATGGTGAACAAAAATCCCAGAACTACACGGAGGGACCTGATGAATGACCTGCAGAGAGCTGGGACCAAAGTAACAAAGGCTACACACTATGCAGAGAGGGACTCAAATCCTGCAGTGCCAGGCGTGTCCCCCTGCTTAAGCCAGTACATGTCCAGGCCTGTCTGAAGTTTGCCAGAGAGCATATGGATGATCCAGAAGAGGATTGGGAAAATATCATGGAGTCAGATGAAACCAAAATAGAACATTTTGGTAAAAACTCAACTCGTCATGTTTGGAGGAAGAAGAATACCGAGTGCATTCCAAGAACACCATACCTATTGTGAAGCATGGGGGTGGAAATAGTAGAGAAGCTTGAATCTGGACTGGGTTGCTTGATGCGAGGACCACACGGAACAAGGAAGTTAAACTATTAGCTAGAGAAAAGAAATGGTTTGAGAGGGGAGTGAAGGTAGCATTGTATGTGAAACAGTTGAAATCCAGCCTTAACCGGAGGGGATCTGAGACACGCTTTGTCCCCTGTTTACAAAAGGGTACTCAGATCAAAGCAGTTTGTATTTTGTTCATGGTAATGAGTCGCTCACGTCATCAGGAGAGGTGTCAGTCCCATCGTTAGGAGGGACAGCTGCCCTGTCATTAGGGAAGTGCTAACTAGAGCACAATAAGTGCTAATTAGAGCAACTGTTAGTCACTAGCCAATAGCAGTCTGCCTCTCGGTAGGAGGGTCTGGTTAGGTTTAAAACTCCAGCTTTTGCTGGCTTCTGTTATTCTTCTATACAAGACTCAAGACAGAAGGCAGACTACCAGAGCAAGAATTTTAGCTGGAGAAGCTTCTGCGATTAGAAACATGGGGGTGGAAACATCATGCTTTGGGGCTGCTTTTCTGCAAAGGGGACATGACAACCGATCCATGTTAAGGGAAGAATGAACGTGGCCATGTATCATGAGATTTTAAGCCAAAACGTTCTTCCATCAGCGAGAGTATTGAAGATGCAACAAGGCTGGGTCTTCCTGCATGACAATGATCCCAAACACACCACTCGGGCAACGAAGGAGTGGCTCCGTAAAAAGCATTTCAAGGTCCTGGTGTGGCCAATCCAGTCTCCAGACATCAACCCCATAGAAAATTTGTTGAGGGAGTTGACAGTCCATGTTGCCCAGCAAGAGCCCCAAAACATCACTGCTCTAGAGGAGATCTGCATGGAGGAATGGTCCAAAATACCAGCTACAGTGTGTGCAAACATGGTGAAGACTTACCGGAAACGTTTGACCTCTGTCATTGCCAACAAAGATTATGTTACAAAGTATTTAGTTGAACTTTTGTTATTGACCAAATACAAATTTTCCACCATAATGTATAAATACATTTTTAAAAAATCCTACAGTGTGATTTCCTGGATTTTTTTTTTTCTCATTGTGTCTCTCACAGTTGAAGTGTACCTGTGTACCTAAAAATGTGTACCTAAAAAAGTGTACCTAAAAATTACAGACCTCTCTCATCTTTCTAAGTAGGATAACTTATACAATCAGGGACTGACAAAATACTTTTTGGCCCCACTGTGTGTGTGTGTGTCTAAGTGTATATATATATGCATGAGAAACTATGCACTCAATACCTAGATGCTTCCACTTTTAGAAATATAAAAAAAACGAATTAGATGATGGCCATGACAGAAGCCAAATGCCCACAGTTTAATTATTTTAATGAACTTGCCTATTGACCTATAATAATGCTTGTACATTTCAACATAATTTTGAGAAGTGCAGCACTGTGACTTTGTTGTTAGCACTGTTGCCTCACAGCAAGACAAACCTGGGAACGCTTCCCAACTTCAATGATTTCCCCATGTTTGTGTTGGTTCCCCTCTGCATGCTCTGGCTTCCACCCTCTTCAAAAGGCATGCAGGTTAGGTGAACTGGAATCTTTAAATTCATTGTAAGTGTAAATGTGTTTGTCTGTCTACTTATAAATGTGGCACTGCAATAAACTAAGGTCCATTCCAGGGTCTATCCCGGTCGCGCCGACCGAACAGTTCCCCAAAAAGTCGGTCCGCCCTACCTTCACAGTGCAGTGTCATTTCTGAGCATCACCAGCAATTCACTGATTATCACCTCATTTCTGCTTCAAACTGCACTCCAGTCATCATGCAGCTCAGGGAGAGATATCTGAGGCTTTTGTACAGCAATCATTTAAACATAAATTCAGCATTATTTCGTAATAAAGGACAGGGGGACCGATCAGAGCACCACAGCTGCTGCTGCTGCACCTACGTCATTTCAGAGCAACTGAAACAACTGATTATCACCTTATTTCTGCTTAAATCTGACTTTAGAATGATTTAAGGGGTTTTACCTTGTCATGTGATGGTTAGTAATCACATTAATACCTTTGATCACTTTGGGTGTAGAAAGTCTGTCTCAGCTGTGCTGCTGTGGTCCCAAATGATGCATGCACAGTGAAGGCAGGGCGAACCAATTTTTAGTGGGGAACGATCAGTCGGCGACAACGGTTCTCACTCAGTGGCTGCTGGGATAGGCTCTGCCCCCCCTTAGTCCCTTGGCTGGAATAAGCAGTTTAGAAAATTCAGAAAATGAATGAAATTTTCTTCACATTTTTACGGATCTGTCCTGGAAATTTCAACTTGTTCTACAAAATTTCCATTATTTGGCTGTTTGTGAGCACAAGCTATTGGACAACAGGTGCAGAATAAGTGAATGGTCACTGACCTGACCATATTTTGATGAGTGAAGAACAGGAATAGCAGTAGTAATTTGCATGCCTGTGTGTGCACACTGAGTGTACTCAAGTCCTGAACTCATTTATGTAAAGCATATCTGAATATTAGTTAACCCTCTGGGGCCAACACCGTCATATACAACAGCTAAGACCAAGCTTTACTAAATTATAAATACCTTTTTAATGATATGAGATAGAAACTTTTTTTTGCTGAAAAGTTAACTCTGCGGACTTTCGAGCCAGCCATCGGCCATCTTTGTACTCCTCATAGAAGCTGTGTGATGACGTGCACAATGTGAGTGTCCAATCGGAATTGGTTCATCGTCACATGGTTTTCCAAAATCCAATCGTAGGGCAGATTTACCTCACGTGAAAACCCAAAGATTGTTTTCAGGAGTGATATGTTACTAGTTGGCCCATTTGAATAGCACCCTGGGTGCTCCATTGAGTACATATGATTGGACTCCATTGCACCCTGCGCCATTATGCACAGTGATCAGTGAAAGCAGACGGAGAGCCTCTGATAACAATATCACGTGTCCAAACAAAGAGTTTGTAACTATCAGGATTGCTCCACTAGTTTGCATGTGAATGTTACTGGATAACTCTGTTGCTTTCAAAGCACTGTTTACCATATCAATGGAGCGAGGGGGAGGGCCACTCCTCAGACTGTAAGGAGCCAAAGTGGGCCAAAGTGCGAATGAAAGCTGCTTTCAGCACAGAACACTCCAAAACACAGTAGAAGTAGAAGTTTGTGATGTAACCTTTGTGTAATAGCAGACAGAAATTGCTTTGAGATGAAGACAAAAAAAACAAACAAAAAAAAAAACACAGAAAATTTTGTATATATTGTTCAAAATGTGCATTTGTGTTTATTGTTTGAACCTTTTTGTTGTACAGTCTTTCAAACAAGACCTCAAATGACCTTTATAAAGTGTCAAAAAAGTTGTTTATTATATAGTTTGTTGTGTGTTTTGAATAAATGTGTGTGGAAAATTATTTTCTGTTTTATTTTTTCCTTTCTTATTTATGAGTGCAAACCTTTATTGCACTTATAAAACACAATAAAAGCATATGTATTATGAAAGCACAGGTTGTCCTGAAAAAAAGAGACATAAAACTTGATTGTGGGATGCAGGGTGAGCTGTTAACAGCAATAATAAAACATTTATGCCAGGCGAGTGAACTGTCCAACAAATGCCCTTGGACCCCAGAGTTAATAAAAATAACGGGAAAAAAAAGCCAAACTGTGTTCAACTTTACACCAGGATTTTCTTCAGTATTTCTTCTGTTTTTATGGTGCAGTCACTTTGCAAGGGTGGTGGCCAAGTGGTTCGTGCACTTTTTGAATGAATGAATGAAAACTGTTTATTTCAAACATTTGATACAACAAATACAAGATAGATCAGTGAAAACAACAACAAAAAAGTTCCTACTGTGTACCCAACATGTCCGAAAAGGGGTAGGGTGAAGCATCAGCTTATTTATCCCTACCCCTTCTTCCCCACAACCAGTAATACCCTTTGCCAAATATACACATAGATTCCTACACACCTAAACCGATATTAAACCGATATCACTTTGTTTCAGTGCGGAAGGTTCCTGGTTCAAATCCCACCCCTGCCACATTTCTCCATGTAATGTGTTGTTGCATCAGGTAGGGCACCCAGAGTAAAACCTGTGCCAGTTCAACATGCAGATCCACCTTGACTCTACTGTGGTGACCCCAAGTGCAAACAAGGGAGCAGCTGAAGGGACTTAATTTTATGGTACAATTACTTTCTGTTGCCTCATAATAACAATACACCAACATTGCACCTGCCAAAACTCATTTTAAAACCAACACACCTGCTTGTGGACGGTTGAAGATGAGTATATTTATTATTTACGCAACATGGGAGTGGGTGTAAAAATTACACGTGCGTTTGTTGGGAACGAGAAATGGTGCAATATGCTGTGTGTTACACAGCACCAGATGTTATACAGGCCCTCATTCTCTCTGGAAGACTGATCTACATCTCACTGCTCTGCATTCTGTCTGAGACTTCTTGTTGAAGTCTTTTGCACAGTGCTTTGGGATGACTTATGTTTTGATTTAGCACTATAATAAATAATAAATAATTAGGATAGAATTGGTTTATTTGCTGTTTTGTATAGGTGGAAGGAATTTGCATTCTGCTCTCTGATGCTCCTTTTGTGTTTTATGGAAAAAATGGCGATTCATGTGATTCAAGCGATAATGCATTCTGGTAATTTATGCTTTGCTGACCTCTTCTCACCTGATTAGCTTTGAGCTAGAATAATAATTATTTAAAAAAATTGTTTGCAGCATACAGTTCCTCAAAAATGTCCATCATTTAAGGACACCTGTCGAAATGTTCTGTTTGTATTTAAACAGAACAAATGAGTGGCGACGCTCTGGGCTAGGAAACATCTTCAAAATTCTGACAGACCATACAAATGCTGAATTCCAAATTATGATGAACCCTGAACTGTTGTGAATTATGATTTTAAAATTTATTTTTAGTCAAATCATCATCCTGAAAGGCAGCGTGGCGGCCAAGTGGTCCGTGCACTTGCTTTCAAGAGAGGAGGTTTCTGGTTCAGAACCACCCGTGAACATTCCCTATGCAATGTGGAGTTGTGTCTGGAAGGGCATCTGGCATAAAACCATATCAGATCTGCTGTAATCACCCCAAGCAAAACTGGCTTAGTACATTTTTTTTTAAATATACTGGAGTAGAAAATTAGTGATTGATTATGAAAGTGAAAAAAAAAGGGAATGATTATGGTGCCCTTGGCAAAATTGTTGTCTTCGGGGAGGCATGGGAAACTGGTGTCCAAAGGCTTGAATACCGTCTCATCTTTAATCACTTGGGTCCTAATTTACTTGTCCAGTTTTCTAAAAAAAAAAAAAAAAAAAAAAAAAAAAAACTAAACTTTTGCAGAACATTTTCTTTTGTTGGCTTCAGTCAGCAGAGAACCCTCACTTACTGCTGATACTGCATTTTTTAGATGAACCATCTGCTGCTGTCTATATGTTGTTTGGTCACAGAGAAAATAATAACCACACACACACACACACACAAAGAAAACAAAAGAAAGGAAAGATGACTGAGACAGCTGTGCTACTTTGATAAATTTGATTTGATATGTGACAAATTGATATCAGCCATGAACAAATACAGATTGAAGAGTATGTCTGTCTCACTGATAACCACACGAGCCATAAAAAAAAGCAGGAAACGGCCAAAAAAAAAAAAAAATGCAACATAAAATGAATTGGGCAACCAGAAAAAATTCCACCTGCTGTTGGGAGGGACACACGGTCAGATGGGCGTGAATGATACCGCGGTGCCAGTTTCGTGCACGCTTGTGCATGTGTACGAACACAGTGGGAGCACCATATTGTGCTCCCACAGCAGCAGAGAAATAAGATGCTGGACATATGAGGTCTGTTAGAAAAGTATCCGACCTTTTTATTTTTTGCAAAAACTATATGGATTTGAATCATGTGTGCTTGCATCAGCCAAGCTTGAACCTTTGTGCTCATGTGTGAGTTTTTTCATGCCTGTTGGTTGCGTCATTCGCCTGTGAGCACGCCTTGTGGGAGGAGTGGTCCAGCCGGATTTTCGTTGTCAGGAAAATGGCCGAGTGACTGCCGCTTTGCTGCATGAAAATTTTTTCAGAAACTGTGTGAGACAGCCAGGTGGAAACCATTCGGAAAATTCAGATGGCTTTCGGTGAAGATTCAATGGGCATCACACAGATTAAGGAGCATTACAACCAGATTAAAGACGGCCCACAGCGGCTGAGGGTGCACCGCGCTTTGAGCGGCCATCGACAGGCTGAAATGACCAGATCATTTCCAAAGTGAAGGCTGTGTTGATTTGGGACATCGTGTGACTACCGGAGAAATGGCAGAAAAGGTGGACATCAGCCATTTTTCATCAGATTCCACTGTTACAGGAGATTTTGTAATGAAAAGACGTGCGGAGGCATTCGCGCGTCGGGATGAAGCCGCAGTGGCGGAGAACAAAAGCAAGTCTGTGTTGGAAGTCTCATGGGACATGTTGTGACATGCTCAGGTCTTCACACTTTCTCGGATACTCAATCGACTAAAAAGTCACACGATGTCCCGAATCAACACAGCCTTCACTTTGGAAATGATCTGGTCGTTTCAGCCTGTCGATGGCCGTTCGAAGTGCGGCGCGCCCTCAGCCACTGTGGGCTGTCTTTAATCCGGTTGTAATGCTCCTTAATCTGTGTGATGCCCATTGAATCTTCACCGAAAGCCATCTGAATCTTCCGAATGGTTTCCACCTGGCTGTCTCACACAGTTTCTGAAAAAAATTTCATGCAGCAGAGTGGCAGTTGCTCCGCCATTTTGCTGACAATGAAAATCCGACGAGGGGGCTGGACCACTCCTCCCACAAGGTGTGCTCACAGGCGAATGACGCAACCGACAGGCGTGAAAAAACTCACGCATGCGCACGAAGGTTCAAGCTTGGCTAATGCAAGCGCACATGATTCAAATCCATATAGTTTTTGCAAAAAATAAAAAGGTTGGAAACTTTTCTAACCTAGACCTCGTATGTACATAAATCAACAAATACATGGAAGCCCACAATAATGTGAAGCACAGATTCAGAACATTATAGGAACAATGAATGTACTGTTTAAATGTAACACAATCATGAATCTGTTGTCACTGTAAAAAAAAAAAAAACAAACAAAAAAAAAGAAACAGCAGTTTCTAATCATTAATTCCTGTTATGAAGTGTGGACAATCCTCCTGTTCCTCTCTGTACATGATCCATGGTTATGCAAGTAAAAATGCTGATGGAATGACATGATGAAGCCGCTTGCTCATAATGTCGACACATAAGCCAGTGCCGCATGTCCAGCGAATGGCACACTGAAGGATCCCGCGTCATATGGCCCATAACTCACGTGGTGGACGTGACAGTCCGATTACCAACTGAGTGTTCACATGGGATAGCCACCTGATGTTGTGCACATGGTTGCTGCTGTCCGTTGCAAAGGCAATATATGTTTTAATGTATTTCCACGTGAGGACAGCATCCATATGCATGCACCTCACGGTGGAGTGTTGTAAGGTGATATCCTTCATAACACAATATGTGTTCTCCAGCTGTGCGGGTCCACAGATCCCAACAGCTGTTCCCATCATGGACACACCCACCTTTGTGATCAGCACACAGATATATATATATATATATATTAATATATATATTCCACTCTGTATCTGTCAGTGGACTTTAATTTACATTATATTATATTTTGGTGGAAGTCTCATTAGCCTGGCTGGTAGGCTGATAACAGTGTTCACACCGTGCTGTGCACACTCAGATATGGCTGGCTGATCCCCATGCCATCTTGTCTGTATGTAATCAGCATGTCATTAGAGCCCGATCACACATGTGCATTGTGTGGAGTGCTATTCATGTTGTTCATGGCATGACATATGTGCTCCAGCTTAGTTACGAGTACACAGTGGGCAGCTGTTCCAGATGGACAGCAATCGCATTCCAGCGACCTCAGCCACACCTGATAATATTGGATCATTTGTTGCGGGGAGGGGCACACTTGCATGACATATGTGTTGCTTGGTAACGGCACACTTATGGGGAATTTCGACATTCTGCGGCCATTCGCACAGCCAGAACAAATGTGGTCACTTCCTACTTTTAAACTGTGATAAGACTGAAATGATGGTTCTTGGTCCAGTGAGACATCGGCATCAATTAGACCAGTTAACGTTCAGCCTAGGCTCGTGTGTCATACATCACACTGACAAAGTGAGAAACCTGGGGTAATTTTTGATCCTACATTGTCCTTTGACCTCCACATAATGACTGCTTTCTTCCACCTGTGAAATATAGCGAAGACTTGTCCCATCCTGTCTATGGCTGATGCTGAGACCCTGATCCATGTGTTTATCTGTTCTAGATTGGACTACTGCAATGTTCTGTTTTCTGGTTTACCGCAGTCTAGCATTAGGGCTCTCCAATTGGTTCAAAATGCCACATTACACCCATTTTGGCATCGCTTCACTGGCTTCCTGTCCCAGTGAGATCACATTTTAAGGTACTGCTACTAGTCTATAAAATTGTTCATGGACTGGCACCTCCCTACCTAGCTGACCTAATTAAACCTTACATACCGGCCCGGGCTTTGCGTTCTCAGGGTGCAGGGCTACTTTGTGTCCCTAGAGTGAATAAGAAGTCTGCAGGTCATAGAGCTTTCTCTTATCGTGCCCCTGCTCTGTGGAAAGATCTCCCTGCGTAAAAAAAGCAGTCAGATTCTGTGGAGACTTTCAAGTCCAGACTTAAGACACACTTATTTTCCCTTTCGTATGGCTATCATACCAGTATAGTTTTGTTTTACGCTTTTTACTCATTTAATTAATTTATTAGCAAATTGAGCGTGCTGTGGCCTCAACTTTACCTAAATTCTGGGTCTTTTAGTGAAGCTTAGGGCTAGTGGCTGGTGATCGCCTTAGTATTTCTTCTGTTTTCTTATTGTTTAATGCTGGCAAATTATATAGTATTTCTTGTCTTTCTGATGCCTGATTGTTTTTTCTCTCTGTTTAAGGTGCAGCCCCATCCAGAGTTGGGAGTTGTATTTGTGCTGGCAACCCTCCTGTCCTGTGCACCAACAGCATTTCCTGTATATTCATTTTGTGAATTGTTCTGTAATTTATGTCTGTAGCAGGGCCCAAGCAGAGGGTCACCCCTTTGTGTCTGGTCTGCTTGAGGTTTCTCCCTCACAGGGAGTTTTTCCTTACCACTGTTGCTCTGGGGGTTAGTAAGGTTAGACCTTACTTGTGTGAAGCACCTTGAGGCAATTCTGCACACTCTGCACACAATGTTCTGAAATGCATTTGCGTTTACTTTAGTTTAATTATAGCATCAAATCACAAGAAAGCTTCCTCAATGTGCTTCAAAAAGTAGGTCGAACCTTAACAACCCCCAGAGCAAGCATACAGGCAACAGTGTAAGGAAAACTCCCTCTGGGGAAGAAACCTCAAGCAGACCTGATTCAAAGGGGTGATCCTCTGCTTGGGCCATGCTACTGACAGAAATTACAAAACAATTCACAAAACGAATATACAGGAAATGCTGTTGGTGAACAGCACAGGAGGGTCGCCAGCACAAATACAACTCCCATCTCTGGATGAAATGTTGCCAGTGCACAGGACAGTTGGGTTTCAGAAACAGACACCACACCCATCTGTGGATGGAGCTGCACCTTAAACAGAGAGAAAAAAAAGGAGAAAAGAAATACTAAGGTGATCGCCAGCCACTAGCCCTAAGCTTCACTAAAAGACCCAGAATTTAGATAATGTTGAAGCCTCGGCCCACACCGTTTCCTTATAAAATGAATTCAAAAGAGTACATTTTTTAAAATTGAAGATGTTAAATAATAGCCGAGAACATACATAAATAGCATCATTTCTTCTTAAAATTCAGGCTGCACTCTCTTTCTACTCAAGAAACCATCTCTGTCTTTATTTTTTGTACCTGCTGTGCAACTCTCCACAGACACGCTCTGATACATTCGATGTGACTGGTAAATGCACTCTCAGTTCTTTCTTCTTGTTGACTGATTCTTTAAACACACTACAGCAAACGTGTGTAGAAATGACCAAAACTGTAACAAAGGCTTTGATGCATATGTGATGCGACAGGTCAACACAACGAATAATAGCATGTAATTTAAATCTCTTTGCTTTGTGTTGTTACTTCTTGATTGCATATCAAATTTTATTACAAAATTTAATTAAAGACTTTTTTATTTTGTCTTTAACCCCTCTGGGGTAGGAGGGCATTTTTGGACAGATCACTCGCCTGGCATAAATGTTTATTATTGCTGTTAACAGCCCTCCCTGCATCCCACAATCAAGTTTTTATGTCTCTTTTTTCAGGACAACCTGTACTTTCAGAATATATATGCAATAGTGGTGTTAAACAAGGGTAATAAAGGTTTACAATCAGAAATAAGAAAGGAAAAAGTAAAGCCCCCTCGAACTGCCACCTTATCATTGTGGGGGAGTTTGCATACCCGGATGATCCTAGGAGCTATGTTGTCGGGGACTTCATGCCCCTGGTAGGGTCTCCCATGGCAAACAGGTCCTAGGTGATGGGTCAGACTAAGGACAGTTCAGAAGCTCCTATGACCAGTGTGATATCAAGGACTGCGACATCGCCAGGTATGGTGGAGCTGGGGCCCCGCCCTTCAAGTTCAAGTTCAAGTAGTTTTATTGTCATTTCAACCATATACACAGTGCAATGAAACAACTTTCTCCAGGACCAAGGTGCTACAAAAGAAAATTATTATGGTTTATCACGATAACCAATAATAAATACAGGTAAGCAGTAAAGTGCGGTTGTGACCATTTTTTATAAAGAGAAAAGCATAGCAGCAGTTATTGATCATAAACATTGCACTCTAAAAAATTAGTTTGTGTGTGTGTGTGTTCAGTCCAGTCACTGAAATATGTGTGACTGTTCAGACCAGACTCTGATTGTTGGGGAGTCTGATTATTTGGGGGAAGAAGCTGTTGCACAGTCTGGATGTGAGGGCCCAGATGCTTGGTACTTTTTTCCAGATGGTAGGAGGGTGAAGAGTGAGTGTGAGGGATGTGTGTGATCATCCACAATACTGGTTGCTTTGCGGATACAGCGTGTGGTGTAAATGTCTGTGACTTGTCATTCTTGCTGATGAGACCCACCACAGTCATATCATCTGCAAACTTGATGATGTGGTTCGAGCTGTGCATTGCTGCACAGTCGTGAGTCAGCAAAGTGAACAGCAGTGGACTGAGCACACAGCCCTGGGGGGCCCCAGTACTCAGCATGGTGGTGCTGGAGGTGTTATGTCCGATCAGCACTGACTGAGGTCTCCCAGTCAGGAAGTCCAGGATCCAGTTACAGAGGGAAGTGTTCAGGCCTAGTAGGTTCAGCTTCCTGATCAGGTACTGGGGAATGATTGTGTTGAATGCTGAACTAAAGTCTATGAACAACATTCAAACATAAGTGTCTCTGTTGTCCAGATGGGTGAGCGCCAGGTGAAGGGTGGTGGATATGGCGTCGTCCGTTGTCTTCCGAAGAGGAAGCAGAGACTGGGGACTCAGAGGCAGGACTCCATCCATCATCCAGGCCTAAGTCACCGAGATGGTCAGAAAGCTCCTTGGTGGCAAGGCTCCTGGGGTGGATGAAATCCGTCCTGAATACATTAAGTCTCTGATGTTGTGGGACTGTCTTGGTTGACATGCCTCTGCAACATCGCGTGGCGGTCGGGGACAGTGCCTCTGGATTGGCAGACCGGGGTGGTGGTCCCTCTGTTTAAGAACGGGGACCAGAGGGTGTGTTCCAATGACAGGGGGATCACACTCCTTAGCCTCCACGGTAAGGTCTATTCCAGAGTACTAGAGAGGAGAATTCGACCGATGGTCGAACCTTGGATTCAGGAGGAGCAGTGTGGTTTTCGTCCTGGTTGTGGCACACTGGACCAGCTCTACACCTTCCATCAGGTCTCGAGGGTTCATGGGAGTGTGCCCAACCAGTCCACATGTGCTTTGTGGATCTGGAGAAAGCTTTCGACCGTGTCCCTCGAGGCACCCTGTGGGGGTGCTCCGGGAGTATGGGGTCCGGGTTCCTTTGCTAAGGCCTATCCAGTCCCTATACGACCGCAGCAGGAGCTTGGTTCACATTGACGGTAGTAAGTCAAACCTGTTTCCAGTGCACATTGGCCTCCGCCAGGGCTCCCCTTTGTCACCGGTTCTGTTCATTACTTTTATGGACAGACTTCTAGGCACAGCCAGGGTGTAGAGGGGGTTCAGTTTGGGAACCACGAATCTCATCTCTGCTGTTTGCGGACGATGTGGTTCTGTTGGCTTTGTCAAATCAGGACCTTCAGTGTGCACTGGGGCGGTTTTCAGCCGAGTGTAAAGCGTCCGGGATGAAAATCAGCACCTCCAAATCCGAGGCCATGATTCTCGACTAGAAAAAGGTGCCGTGCCCTCTTCAGGTCGGTGGAGTGTCCTTACCTCAAGTGGAGGAGTTTAAGTATCTCGTGGTCTTGTTCACGAGTGAGGGACGGATGGAGCGTGAGATCAACAGACGGATCGGTGCAGCATCTGCAGTGATGCGGTCGCTGTATCGGACCGTCATGGTGAAGAGAGAGCTGAGCAGGGGGGCAAAGCTCTCGATTTACTGATTGATCTATTTTCCGACCCTCACCTATGGTCATGAGATTTAGCTCATGACAGAAAGAACAAGATCGCCAGTACAAGTGGCTGAGATCAGTTTCCTTCGCAGGGTGGCTGGACCCTTAGAGATAGGGTGAGGAGCTCGGTCACTCGGGAGGAGCTCAGAGTCGAGCCGCTGCTCCTCCATGTTGAAAGGAGCCAGCTGAGGTGGCTCGAGCATCTTTTCCGGATGCGTCCTTGACGCCTCACTGGAGAGGTGTTCCGGGCACGTCCCATCGGGAGGAGGCCCCGGGGAAGATCCAAGACATGCTGGAGGGACTATGTCTCTCAGCTGGCTTGAGAACACCTTGGGGTTCCCCTGGAGGAGCTGGGGGAGGTGTGTGTGGATAGGGAGGTCTGAGCGGCTTTGCTTGAGCTGCTGCCCCTGCGCCCCGCCCCGGATGAAGTGGAAGAAAATGGATGGATGGATGGAAGGAAAATAATTTTCCAGACACATTTATTCAAAACACACAGCAAACTATAATAAATAACTGTTTTGACACTTTATAAAGGTAATTTAAGGTCTTGTGTGAAAGACTGTACAACAAAAAGGTTCAAACAATAAACACAAATACACATTTGAACATATATACAATATGGTCTATGCGTTTTGTTTGTCTTCATCTCAAAGCATTTCTGTCTGCTATTTCAAACTTCTACTATGAAGTTGACTGTGGCTGCACTGTGAAAGCAGCTTTCACAATTCGAGGCTCATTCACAGTTTGAGGAGTGGCCCCTCCCCCTCGCTTCATTGATATGGTACGCCAGAGTGAGAGAGCTTGCCACAGGCTTATCCAATAACATTCACAGGCAAACTAATGGAGCAATCCTGATACTCACACACTCTGTTTGAGCACGTGAGATTATCATCAGAGGCCCTCTGTCTGCTCCGTCTGCTCACTTTCACCGAATGCTGTGCGTAATGGTGCATGGCGCATTGGAGGCAGCAGCCAGGGGGCTATTCGAATGGGCCAACTAGTAACACATCACTCCTAAAAACAATGTTTGGTTCATCAAGTGAGGTTAATCTGCCCTTCGATTGGATGTCGGAAAACCATGTGACGCTGAACCAATTCTGACTGGACACTCACATTGCGCACGTCATCACACAGCTTCTATGAGGAGTACAAAGATGGTGGATGGCTGGCTCGAAAGTCAGCGGAGTTAACTTTTCAGCAAAATAAAAAGTAAGTTTCTATCTCATATCATTAAAAAGTTACTTATAATTTAGTAAAACTTGGTCTCAGCCGTCGTATACGATGGCGTCAGCCCCAGAGGGTTAATGAACCTTTATGGCCCATGAACCTCCTGCAGTACCATCTTGGCCCACCAGTGGACTTTGGGCATCACAGACCAATGCGCATTTTTGTTTTTGTATTAACACCATCTCCAATGAGATGTCATAAAAAAAATTAACTAAAAAAAGTCCTTTAGTATGCTTGTTGTTTTAACTGGAAAGGAATTTTTTGCATTTTCCATAAATCAGTCTTCTCCAAGAGATGTCTGAGAATATCTCACAGACCAAACTGGAATTTGAATTTAAGCATCTGTAACATATGTCACAAAAGTCTCAAACAAGTCAAGTGAGGTGGAAATTGTTCTTCTAGCAGGAAAAAGTGCATAAACACAGGCTTTAACCCTCTGGGGTCCGAGGTGATTTTTTTGGACAGTTCACTCGCCTGGCATAAATATTTTATTATTGCTGTTAACAGCTCTCCCTGCATCCCACAATCAAGTTTTTGTCTCTTTTTTCAGCTCAACATGTGCTTCAGAATATATGCTTTTGTTGTGTTTTATAAGTGTAATAAAGGTTTACAATCAAAAATAGACAAGGAAAAAATAAAGTGAAAAATAATTTCCACACACATTTATTCAAAACACACAGCAAACTATAATAAACAACTGTTTTGACACTTTATAAAGGTAATTTGAGGTCTTGTGTGAAAGACTGTAGACAATAGACAAAAGACAATATATACAAAATGGTCTATGCGTTTTGTTGTCCATTGATATGGTAAACAGTGCTTTACGCAGAGAAAGCAACAGAGTTATCCAGTAACATTCACATGCAAACTAATGGAGCAAGCCTGATAGTTACACACTCTTTGTTTGAGCAAATGAGATTGTCATCAGAGGCTCTCCATGTGCTCCTGCTTTCACTGATCGCTGTGCGTAATGGCGCAGGGTGCACTGAGTATGTACTAATAGTATGTACTCATTGGAGCACCCAGGGGGCTATTCAAACGGGCCAACTAGTAACATATCACTCCTGAAAACAATCTTTGGCTTTTCACGTGAGGTAAATCTGCCTTACGATTGGATTTTGGAAAACCATGTGACAGTGAACCAATTCCGATTGGACATTCACATTGTGCACGTCATCACACAGCTTCTATGAGGAGTACAAAGATGGCCAATGTCGGCTCGAAAGTCCGCGGAGTTAACTTTTCATCATCAAAAAAAAAGTAAGTTTCTATCTCATATCATTCAAAAGTTATTTATAATTTAGTAAACTTGGTCTTAGCCTTCATATACGATGGCTTCGGCCCCAGAGGGTTAAACTGTGGGGTGTTTGGGACTTTTAACACGTATCCAAAACACATGCAACTGTGAAAATAAGTCACAATGTGACTTCTTTGAAATGACAAATTTCATGATTTTTTTTTTTTTTCAAGTTTCTGTATGTGGGACAAGTACAAGTAAATCAGCAGTGGGTGACTTATATCGTACAACTTTACTTTGATGTGCATGTCTGCACCCAGCATTGTGCTGCAAAGTAATATTTTGTTTTCAACACTTAATCCTCTGCCTGTCACAGTATCTCTGGGATCTGCAGGATCCATTACCTTGGTCCTTGCAATCCTCCCAAGATTACTTTATCATCCATCTATATCTGCTTCTCACTCTATTTTCTCCCTCATCTCCCTCCCCATTTTCTCTCATACGGTCCTGTTGTCTTTGTCTCCTTTGTAATTAATTTATTAATACAGCCAAAATGTTCACACAGGATTATGTAAGCTTACAACCTCTTGTTAGCCTTAGTGATAGAGATGAAGTCATAAACAGAAGGCTAAAGCCCCGTTTACACATAGACAGTTTAGTCACCGAGTGCGCGGTAGTTCCGGCTGTTTTCCCGCGGTGGAAAGGGGTGGAGCACTTTGCCGGTGTTTTGACCGCTGTACTATCTGCAAATAGGCGATAAAACGCCACTAAATCCGCCAATAAAGTGATGTTTTGACACCTAGCATCCGGCACACATCAGGCAACGGAGGTTAATACCCAGTTCTATCCCTTACAATCGCAGGTTAAGATGCGGGTGAGAATGGCGGTGTTCTGATAAAGCCCTGTATACCGCTGGTTAATACCCAGGTTTTTACCCAGGCAAAGGGTAAATCCTGCGTTACTCCAGGATCATTTTTTTTTTTTTATTATATCAGTTTCTTCTTCTTCTTCTTCTGTTTCTTCTTTTTGTACTTTTTACTGCTGGTTAATACCCATGTTTTTACCCAGGCAAACAGGGTAAATCCTGAGTTACTCCAGGATCATATTTTTTTTATTGTTATTATTATTATCTGTTTCTTCTTCTTCTTCTGTTTCTTCTTCTTCTTCTGTTTCTTCTTTT
Organism: Thalassophryne amazonica; assembly: GCF_902500255.1. Lineage (NCBI taxonomy): Eukaryota > Metazoa > Chordata > Actinopteri > Batrachoidiformes > Batrachoididae > Thalassophryne > Thalassophryne amazonica. The sequence goes on along the minus strand of NC_047103.1, from coordinate 145,648,324 downwards.
TATACTTTTATACTTTTTATACTGGAACGCCATTTTAACCGGGAGGTGGCGTATAGAACGGCGTACTGTCCGCTAGCGCCGCCGTTTTGACCGCCTCTGTCGCCGTTCTATACGCCGTTGATTATGGATACAACGCTGGCCACTGAATAATGGCGGTGTAAACTGCGGCACTACAGGAAGAGAAAGTTTGAACTGCGATTAAAAAGTATCAAATGCCGTTGTTCGCATTGTCTCCGTCGTCACGTGAATTCTCCAGTCTTCTCCGGGAGCGCTCCCGGAATTATTCAACATGTTGAATAATTTTTTTGACAATTCCCGGTAAAGCCGGAACTAAGCCACGCACCCTAGTGCCGGCATTAACAACGTTGTGTGATCCCTAAGACGGCCTGGAGGAGCCAAAAACTCTTCCGGGACGCTTCCGGGAGCTCTTACCAGCACTGTGTAAACCGGGCTTAAGGCAAGCTAAAGAAAAAAAAAATGAGGATGAGGAAAAACCAATGGCAAAAACATGAGGAGAGCGAAAGTCATTATAAAGGAGAAAGGAGCAAACACATTCAATAAATCAAAGCTGTGAGAAACCTGCAAGTCTCGTGCTTCTTTTATTGGCACATGGGGATCAGCTCTTATTCGTCTCCCAGGTCCCCTGTGGTGTTATTGGGCTGTCCAGCAAGTTATGTCTCGAAGGTTTTACATCGGTGACACATGGGCCGGGGAGACATGTTTGCGATTGCAGGAGAGGTGCAGAAGAGCAGTGTGCACCCATATGCAAAGAAGAGAGAGAGCCAGAGAGATAACAAGTGAGGTTTTCATGTTGAATAATGAAAGAGCATGCAACGAGGGGACCGCCGGTCCTCATTAATGATCATCGGGAGAGGTGCTGTCGGCGGTGCCTTCCTCAGATGATGCGCAAAATCGGTTACGTGTGAGAGAATGTGATGAATCGTGATTCAAAACCCCCATGCTTTAATTCTTATGGATGTTATCATCATTAACATCCATAAGAATTAAACCCTGCCTGCTAACACACAATAGGGCAGCATCTTCAACTCGAAATAGGGAGGGGATGAAGGAAAATTTTTAGAAATCACACCATGATTGCCACCTAACAAGTTCAGAAAGAGCGAGTAAGACATAATGTGCACTCTCCATCACCTCCACATATGTTGGCCAATCAGGAGTCGGCTCACCTCAGCGGCAAGAGTGCTCACTCGGGAGTCAACCCCACTCATCCTCCTCTTGGTGCTCCTCTTCAGGTGAAGCTGACTCATGGCTCGCTAAAAGTTAAAGCTGCAATCCCTTTTGATTTTTAGGATGTCACCAAAAAAAAAAAAAAAAAAAAAAAAAAAAACCAAACAGCTTTATTCTGCACTGGTCATTTTTTCCCCCCCATAGAATTCAAATACATGATTTCTAATATTATACACAACATTTCCTCAAAATTTGCTTTGTCGAGAGAGACAGAGAAATTTGTTGGTTTATAGAATTAATCTGATGTTTTCTAAATTGCTTAACAGTGGTTACGTAGTAAAATGTCATGGTCGCAAATCCACACAACCCTGCAGGAAGGAATTTGTATAAACATAGGCAAAGCAGACACTTCTTCGTTCTCTCTGCCTCTCTCAATAATGAACCACATGGATAAAAATTGCAATATCAAGACACCATGGCATATTGGGAAACTCAGTTTCCCAGCATGCTGTTCAAGCGTTAAAGCGTAATGCTATGCTATGCCTAGGTGCAAATTATGAGTTGAGACTTTTCAAATACAATGGCCAGATGTGCAATGGACAATAATTCTCCAGTTTGAGATCTTGGTTTTGATTTATAGTGAGTTTATCCATGATATTGATACCCAAGTATACCTCTTCTGTGAGATAGTTATTGCTTATACCCCCTCCCACATAGCCAGAATCATGCAAAATGGTGTCAGAATGACGAATCCATGCACATCCAGAAAGTGTTGGATTTCAGTTCCAAAACATTCTGACAGCCATCTCCGGAAGTCCATACAGTTGGTCAAAATCGGCTGGGGGCCCCGAGTGTGATGCACATGTTCATAACTCTCTGGGCAGTCCATGTGTAATTCGAGGACAATCTGACTGCAATTTACATATCCCGATGGTGGAAAAACAGGATCTGAAATTATTTGTGCGCATACGAGGGAACTTCAAGATGGAAATGGCACGGCAAAGCCTGCCGGTATGACCTGCATGTGCCACGTGTAATAATGTCCACCCCAGAGCGCAAAGAAACTGTTGAAATGTATGTGCCACGCTGCCGCAAATCTGAATAAACTGTTATATCCACAATAGACCTTACAGTATAGATATTTGGCCATTCCTTCCCATGGGTGATGTAAATAATGTGAATATTGTCTGAATGGATCTCACACTGTAATATATGATCACCTTCTAACTCTGTAGGAGATATGACATGGAACTTGTGCCAGGCCGTTACAGCATTAATAAACATTAATCTCACCTCCAACAGCGGTCCAGGAGTGTTTCACAGCGCGGACAAAGATGTGGCGCAGAGATGCAGCCTGGTTAAAATCCTGTCACCCAAAATAAAAAATAAAAAAAATACATCCCATGTGATAATCCAACCATTGTTGTGTCCAGAGTTGTGCAGTGCTCCTGAAGTGATGCAGGGGACTGCTTGGCCCAGTGCCAGCAAACTTTCAGTGAAGTTGTCCAGTGGCACTAATCATACTCGCCCCGCCTGCTAATGCAGCGTTATGCATACACACACAGTCACACAGCTGAGTGATAATTACAGCTGCCACATACACATGCAAAGTGCATGTGCATGTGAGGAACACAGTGCTCCAGTCCCGTGTTTGCCATCCAGACGTTTAGACATTGGGCAGTCTGCAGTGCCTTTTATGGCTGTTTGACGGCAGTCTGTGTCATCTACCTGTTGTCTACATGCATTTTGGATGCCATCGTGCAGGTGTGGACAAGGTACTCGGATGCATTCTGACACGGCTAACCACACCTCTTTTCCTCCCGACTGCGTCGGATTTTGGTAATATTTGCTGTGTCGGCCATGGTTCCTGCATATTCTTGCTATGTGTGACGGGGCATTAAGATTACACAACTGCATCTCAAAAGCAACACTATTCTAATATGACATGGCACCAGTGAGCAATGCAGAATCATCATTACCTTCATGCCAAGGGAACAAGCACAGACGATTAACACTGCCACAGTCAAATATTCCTTGACTCAGAGCCATTATCCCAAAGCTCCACTTATTCACTTCTTAGTCATGCATTCATCACCTCCACAGGCATCAACCCTGCTTCTCAATCCACTCACACAGCTGTAGTGTACATGTTTGCTGGCAAACCACTGGAAACATTTTTTTTTTTTTTTTTTTTGTTTGTTTGTTTGTTTGTTTTTTGCAATCACAACAACAGGCCAGCTTGCACTCGGCCGAGACGGACGCACTTTTCTCTTCTCCCTCCCTCCTTATCTTTCCTGCTTCTGTGGCGTGTTGTCTGTGAGGATGCAGCTTTGCTCTTCTGGAAAATGACAAAAATGGATCTGTTAAAGTGGTCTTTGAATGCAATTGACACTATTTTTTCTACAAGACATTCAGGGGCGGAGGACCCGACCTGTCCTGCAGGGACGCATGTGATGGGTTACATGATGGACTCGTGGAGGAGCTGGCAGGTCATGTGCCTTGTCAGATCCAGCTTTTTAGATGCACGGCACACGCTCACCCTCCGATGAGTGTGTTTGTGTAAAAACCAGCTCTCCGTCTCTGGGGTCCGACCTTCGTGTCTCCACGGGTATTACCCGGCAGGGCTGCACAAAGGCTGTTCAAGCTGGTGGCGAGGAGATTCGTCTAGCTGCTCACTGCCTCCATCCGGACGTCCACCCCGCTGAAGCTGATCTCGCACCCCGTTCGAATAGCCTTCTCAGGAACCAGGATATGAACCGGCCATGCCCGTTAACGGCAGCTCTCCCCTTATGGATCAGGGCTCTTGGAATGTTGCTAGATTTTGAATTTAGTGACTCGTACAGCGAGTCCCCAGGATGTGTTATTTTCATTAAAAAACCAGACTAACCTTTTAGAGCCTTTTTGATGTTGTACACCCAATAAACTTTAACTTTTACACCTTAAGAAGCATCAATAATCCAATGTCCGAGCCTTAACACTTTAACTGCATGCTTGGAAATTTATTGCAGGTTTTGCAAGTGCCAATAACATAATCAACATAGATTATATGGTGATAATTTCACAACAGTAATTCAAGTATAATTAGAATAATGATTGGCAGAGATTTTTGTTTTTAATTCAATAATTCTGACTGATCTTACTTTGACTGGGACTGGATTGACTTCTTAACAATTTTTTCTAGGAGTGAGGGAAGGAGGTTTTTGAGGTTAGGGTCCCCAGCTCGATGAACTTGATTTCCTCTTCATCAGCTATTAATCGTTAGCTGACCACGATCCTTGTGTGATGTTGTAATCCTTCAGGAAGTTAATCCACATAAGAATTTATTCCGTCTTCAATCAACCAAAAGTTGATCTAATCCATTCTGGTATGCGGTGATGTTCCTTGAGAGAGAAATCATTGAACATTCTCCACTCAGACTTAAGGCCAGTGGTTACTCTCCATTGTTCTGCTACTCCGTGACTGGACGGCCTGAGTGGGAGTTGAAATCTCTCTCAAATGATCTTTTATGGCTCCAGTCCTCTCACTCCATGATTCCAATTGCTGCTCACAAGATGGTCAAGTCTTGTGATCTCCTCGTAGCAGGGGAGTAGTGGCAACAGCACCTCTCCCTGGAAGAATAACCCAGTTTTCTGGTGTTTCACAGTTTATATATGTGCTTGACTCTTGTCGTCCTCAGATGATCTTGGTTACCATGGGGACGCTGTTGACTCAAAACCTCCTCCCTTCTCCTTCTACTTTACTGGAAATCCCCGCAGCCCCTACCAGTAACTTATTTCTCAAGTTCCTCTTTTCTGTTAACACTTCAGCTTTTCTGAGAATTCATTCTTTTAAATCATTTCTTTAGAATCACATCAATCATATTCAATCATTTCATTACAACTCTCTTTCACATAAAAACAATTCATATGATCATATACAAACATTCTCATTCCTTATTATTCATTTCATTTTTACCAACATCTTAATCATTTGATCAGTTGTTTAACATCAGCATTTCTTGCCCCACTTGCAACATCTTCTTCATTTCCTCTTTTTCTCTGACTCTGCACTCTTTATGAAAAACAACTCATATAATCATTCATTTCACTTATTTGTGACATACTTTTTCTAATCAACTCTTAATTTTAACACATTAATACTTCATTTGATCATACTTGTCATGTTAGAATCATTCTTAGACATATTCCCTCATCTTCACCACCGAGTTCATTCCGTGGGCCTCCCCATTTGCAATGGAAAAGTCCGGTATGACCTCACTTACTCCTGGAAGGTACCAAACACTGTGCAGTTTAATCCAACAGCATGTATATTAATTCCATGGCACATATTATATTCCAAGATGAAAACAAGCTGAAAGCAAGCTTAAAGTCATCTTTCCTGACACCCCCTCCATGACTTGAAGCTCCGCTGATCTCTCTATACCTCCATAAAAACATCCTCGTCGTCGTCGACAGGATGAAGGGTGAGCACTTCTTTTTCATCCACCATCAGAGACAGAACAGGAGGAGCTGGAGTTGAACGACACTCATCCAGCACCACGTACTCCTCTCCGCCCACCTGTAGATTGCCGTCGCCGTCAGAAGGCTGCTCGTCCAGTAGTGGTGATTGTGATGGTAATCCCAAAGGAGATGGATTTGCCTCATATTCCTGAGATGATAATCCGTCAGGGAACGATGGTGCACATGGTGAAGTGGGGGTGACGGGTGTATAACACGATGTAACTGGTGTAGATGGATGTGGTGATGTATCCTTCGTTTGAGGTGAAGCTTCAGTGAGAATATCCTCAGGCTCAGGCTGTTGAAGGTGTTCGTCCAGGAACACCTGCGTGAGGGCCTCCAAACACCAGTTCATATCCTCGGTTTGCACCCCAACCTCTGCAGTGCGCTGTGGAGATGAACGTGGAACTGGTGGTAATGAAGGATCAATGGCCACGATCTGGCCATCGGCAAGATGAGCTGTGGAGAATCTTATTCCTGTAGGATACATCCACATTTTGGTAAACACGGGGCAATACATACATCCCTCTGGAGACATTATAGTGTCAGCTCGTATTCGATCAATCAAGAGAGAATGCCAGATCATGTCTGCCTTGATCTCAATTTTTAAGAATGCTTCTGTTGGTACCTGGGGCAGAAAAGAAGTATCCTTCCGTCCCACTATTCCCCGTGCCACTTGAACAGGGAAGTTGTTGCCATAACACGTCGGGCACCACAGAGTCGGTGTTATCTCCCAGAAGTAGAGCACTTGTTCCAGGGTGGCTTGACAATGAATACATCTTATATCCCCCTATAGTGTAAGAGGAAACATTAGTCTTTTAACTATTATATTGCAAGCAAGCAAAAGTGTTCGTCGGGATTATTCAGATGTACGCCAGAGCCGCCTCATGATCACCGTAGGAGAGTGGGACTGTGGTGATGTTGTCATTCTCGCTGTAGCTGAAGGAGCCGTACGCGGGAAGCAAGCATCATAGGTCGTAAACCATAACAGCAGGAGTAGCTGACTAACCATGGACAGCCAGTATAAAGCTGATAACATTCCCCATCCTAAGGCCCAAATTATGATAAGTCCAAGTTTGTAGATCCAGGGTTTCCTGCGTTGTTTGGCTCCAGTTAACGTAGCTATGTACGCTAATAGGGTCAAGGCCATTACAGCTTCGCACACAATGTTAGCTATCACTGCCGGAGCGTAAAAGATTGCTGTCATATCTATCACCATTCAAATTGTAATTGATGTGTGCTGCCATATTCCCCAACAGTCAAACTGGAGAGTAAAGCGACCGAGGACGTGAGTGATGAATAAAGACAACCCTAAGTCACTCTGACCATAGTGCAGAATGATGATTGCCAATCTGACACAGCCATGTAGTAGCGTTACTATTCGCAGTGGTTGTCGTAAGTCCCAACGGCCGACACAGCAGTATAGCAACCATATTAACAGTAGTGCAATAAACTCCACTCTACTCACTTTGAAGATGGTGTCATTTACGCCGCCAGTATTGTTGGACATTGTGCTCTCTTATTCTTTTTACTTATCTCCTTAAGTTTGTACGCTGTTATGTAGATGCTTCTTCTTCCTTCACTCCCCCAAGTTAGAATGAACATGGCGTGTCTCGGCGTCGGGCTTTGTAGGCTTCATCGTTCCTCCCCTAACGGAGGAGGGGCTCCATATCACTGCATTGTGTGCTCCTCCCACACAAGCGCAGGGCAGCTGCGAAACTTCCTTTTAACAAAACATATCCAATCACTGCAGCAATAATAAGTCCTATTATGATTAACAGATAGGGCCAAAGATATCCAAACAAATGTCCAATCCAACCAGTCACCACTTTGAGACCTTCTTTAATGACTTCTCCAGTCTCTGCAGCGAAAGCGGTGATGATTCCTCCAGCTATTATTTGCGTTCTTTCCCACCAAGAACATTCATGCCGACCTCTTCCTTTTCCACAGCTCAACCAATGTTCTGCAGGCGATTCACATGTACCATTATTGTAAATCCGATTGGGTCCCAACCATTCGTAACCGACAATTTCTCATCCTTCGCATTGACTTTTCTTGAAGGCATATCCTTCCTCAAGCATTATCAAAGCATCACCAACAAATGGCACTATGTGGCCTAGGACCTGCTTCCTTTTCGACATTCCATGTCCCAGGACAGCCTTGGCACATCCAACGTTGGGTGGAAAAGCTCTTATCCATGCGCCAGCTCTGTCCTTCTCCCAAACTGTTTGATGGCCGTAAGTGTCATACTCGCCGTCATAGTAAGCGTCACAATATTCTTCCCAGCCGGGAACATTTCTACAATTTTGGCGGGCAAGGCTTATCGTGCATGTGGTATTACGTCTATTACAAATCATTTTCCAGGGCCGTGGTGTAACATAAGGGTTTGGTCTCCAGAGTACACTGGACCAAGTAGCTCTGTCTCTGGAGTATACCATGGTGATGTATTGATATTTAACCCAATAATTATGTCTTTGATCCAAACAGGGGAATACCCAATCTTCAACTTCATATTTCTCCATTCCCCACCAGGTGACGTCCTTACTCCGTCTAACTCCTTCCTGCCATGCTTGAAGGGTCCCTTTAATGGTTGGAATCTGTAACAACTGTGTACAGTTATATACCCATCTTAGCCAATTCCCTGTCTTAATTTGGTCTATGGGACATCGGGGGGATTTACCGGAACCTTCAGCCAAATTATACTCAACAAAAATATAAACGCAACACTTTTGGTTTTGCTCCCATTTTGTATGAGATGAACTCAAAGATCTAAAACTTTTTCCACATACACAATATCACCATTTCCCTCAAATATTGTTCACAAACCAGTCGAAATCTGTGATAGTGAGCACTTCTCCTTTGCTGAGATAATCCATCCCACCTCACAGGTGTGCCATATCAAGATGCTGATTAGACACCATGATTAGTGCACAGGTGTGCCTTAGACTGCCCACAATAAAAGGCCACTCTAAAAGGTGCAGTTTTGTGTTATTGGGGGGGGATACCAGTCAGTATCTGGTGTGACCACCATATGCCTCATGCAGTGCAACACATCTCCTTCGCATCATCCGTGAAGAGAACACCTCTCCAACGTGCCAAACGCCAGCGAATGTGAGCATTTGCCCACTCAAGTCGGTTACGACGACGAACTGGAGTCAGGTCGAGACCCCGATGAGGACCACGAGCATGCAGATGAGCTTCCCTGAGACGGTTTTTGACAGTTTGTGCAGAAATTCTTTGGTTATGCAAACCGATTGTTTCAGCCGCTGTCCGAGTGGCTGGTCTCAGACGATCTTGGAGGTGAACATGCTGGATGTGGAGGTCCTGGGCTGGTGTGGTTACACGTGGTCTGCGGTTGTGAGGCTGGTTGGATGTACTGCCAAATTCTCTGAAACGCCTTTGGAGATGGCTTATGGTAGAGAAATGAACATTCAATACATGAGCAACAGCTCTGGTTGACATTCCTGCTGTCAGCATGCCAATTGCACGCTCCCTCAAATCTTGCGACATCTGTGGCATTGTGCTGTGTGATAAAACTGCACCTTTCAGAGTGGCCTTTTATTGTGGGCAGTCTAAGGCACAACTGTGCACTAATCATGGTGTCTAATCAGCATCTTGGTATGGCACACCTGTGACGTGGGATGGATTATCTCAGCAAAGGAGAAGTGCTCACTGTCACAGATTTAGACTGGTTTGTGAACAATATTTGAGGGAAATGGTGATATTGTGTATGTGGAAAAAGTTTTAGATCTTTGAGTTCATCTCATACAAAATGGGAGCAAAACCAAAAGTGTTGCGTTTATATTTTTGTTGAGTATATTATGGTATTCTGTCTCATGTAAGCTTTCATAAATTCTATTTGCCACGCATTGATCAATTTTGCTAAAATCTTCCTGAGGTACTGACCTTAGCTCATCAGGCTTTGGTAGTTTTTGCACAGAGAATTTTGCTTTATGTGGAGCCCGCAAACTATGCCCAGTCCACGTGTATCCCTTTGGAAAATTCCCCTCAAAATGTATCAGTGGAACGCTCCAGACCCACGGAAAGGTGTCGCTAAGCCATTCATCATGTTTTGCCTCCTGTTTTTGTTTCCAAGTAATCCTGTCTATCAAATCGGTGACTGGTGCAAGCACCATGTAATTTTGAGATTTACATCCAATAGGTCGATTCCAATAACATCTATCTAATTTTGCCACTTTTTCTTTTACACAATAATCATGAATCTTCTTCCATCTATTTTTAGCCGCGTTATCAATACTTTAACTTTTGGTTCTAATACTTGCTGGGTATCTTGTGTTGGCGATGTAGGGAGTGGTTTGGTTTTTCCCTGTGTTGGTGATATATTTGTGGATCCCACCAATGCTGCTGGTGAGATGGCGGTTGGTTTGGAATATAGTATTCCTGTTCCCATGCCGGTAGCGTTGTTCAATGGAGGGACCATTGTAGATGTAGTATCCACTTTCGGCACTTTTCTGCGGGTGTTGTCACAGGTGAGGTTATAGTTACCCCAATCTTTCCAGATAGGCATTATCATTCTGCAAACATCATGTCTTGGTAATGCTGGAAAAACAGCTTCTTTTTCCCAATATCCTGCTCGATAGCCCAGCAGTACTCTGCATCCCCATGAGCAATACCAGGCTGGCTCGCCAGGTTCAGGTCTTATCCAAGTGCAGCCTACTTCTCTTCACTCTCTTTGTTTTAACCGTAAGATGGTTGCCACGATAATCTCTTGATCCCTCACTTGTAGGTTTTGAAGAATGTCTGCTCTGGTGGTCAGGTTGTAATTGGTGGTGATGGTTGGAAATTCCCCACTGTCGTTCAAGTATTGCAGCCGCTTATTCTTTAGCATCTGCTGGGTTAGGTTCTTCATCTTTACCCATTTCTCTGTAGAATTCTGGTCCCATATCATGTAGGTGTTTCTTGATTCAACTCCCCAACATGTCTGTTGAAAAGTTTTAGTTGTTGTGTACTGGACCCTGATATGGGTTAAGGTCCAGGGCGTACTACCATAGTAGTACAGGATAGCTAGAAGTACAGCAACGCCGACTAATAATGCTGTAATTCTGGCCATCCAACTCCAACATTGGAGGCACTTTTTCTTTCGCGGCTGGCTTTGTTGCTGCTGCTTTCTTCCAACATTTTCGTAGTAGAATTCACTTGGTACTGGTGGCAGCGGCTCCATCTTTTGGGGTTGTTGCAGTAGTGGCATTTCTATGCCAAACTCCTCTTCTCTTGGTCTTTCGTTGGTTCTTTGAGGTTGCGTGGTGATCACGCTGTCTTCCCGTGGTTCTTCCATCTCGGAGATAGATGATCTTAGGTGCTGTTGTTTGTCTCGTGCTCCCAACAGAGACGCTTGATGCTCGTTGCTGAAGAAGGGTGACTAACAAGGGAGATGGCCATGGGAGTCTAATATCTAGTCCTCGCCACGCCCATTTCCAAGTGACGACTGTCACCTCCTTCATTTCAGGCGGTGGTCCCTGGGGTGTGTAGAAACACTGTGAAGATGCAGGATTCAATTCTCTACATAGGTGCAAGATATCCTCATAGGCATCCCAATATGCCGTTCCACTGTAGTCACAGAGTACAGAGGAGTCGATCTCCGAAATAGTCCTCTTCCCGACTTTATGCTAAGTCGTATCAGTATAGCCCTTGGGGGTTGCCAAAGCCCCACTAGTACTCTGGTTCGCCATCCACTTCTAATAGGTGGGAGACTTCCACCTTTCTCGATGTCAAGGTACTGTACTGTCGTGCATATTGGCAAAGTTTGGTTCTCAATCAAACAGAAAGTTGAACGTGCCTCTTGTAGTTGAAGTCTTTTAAACATATAGGGACTACTGGTCCAAATCTGGAAAGATCCAAGCCAAATATCCACATACACTCCCTGTAATGGATCAACATAATTAGGTCCCCACCTTATTTTAAACCTGTAGCCCCTTTTCTGTACATGCACTACGTTCAAGATGCAGGGGTATGAGTCTGGACACCGGGGAATTGGGTAAAACTTCCATCCGACCCCAGGGCAACACCAGTGTTGTCCAACTTTGTTCACAATAGCTTCCAGAGGAGTGTATATTCCAGGCTCTGCAAGGTCAGCAGTCCTTTTATATGAATCATTATCTACAAAGTATCCTCCTGTTCCCAGCCACCATCCTTTTTCTTTGTAATCCTTTTGTGGCCAGTTTAAACATATTTTCTTGTAGGGTAATTCCACGTATGGTGTAAGTCCTCCATGCCCGGATTGTAGACTATTTACATTATTTTCATCCAGTCTGAAGGTCCGCAGCATGATTCAGAGTGAGTTATCACTCCACCATCGGTCTCCTTCTCTTTCTGCCAAGATGCACCACCATAGGGAATAGTCGTTGTCTCTTAAAGAGATGAGTGTAGATGGGAGATGGGTGCTTAAGTTCTGAATCCATTCCTTTCCACGCCCACTTCCACATCGTAACAATTATTCTGTCAGGTTTAGGGAGGGGTCCCTCAGGGATCCTCTGTACCTGATGTGGGGGTACATAGTTCCATAGATCTTGCCAATGCTGCCAAAACTCTTTTCCAGAATACCTGGTCTGTGATAAGGCTAGATAAAGGGGAACTATAGGCTTCTCTTCTTGATCCTAGCTCAATTTGAAGCTGAATTTTTATTGCTTGACAACAGTTCCAGACTCCTCTTTTGTACAGGTAGAAGAAGTCTTGATTTACAAAAAATGTTGGTATGATTGGGGGTAGGCAGCTCACACAGGCCCGAGGTTGATCGATAACTCTCAAATTTAATGTCTGGTTATCTAAAACATGATATCTTGGGTCTTGCAGTCGTCTGTACATTTGACGTTGCATGTTGGGGCTCGTTGTCCAGATCAAGCACTGGTTAAGGTATATTTCAACATAGACTCCTTGGAGTGGCTCAACGTAATTAATCCCCCATCTCAATGTGAATCTCAGGCCGTTGAGTTGTAGGTAAACCACATTTAATATCCAAGGGTAGGTGTCTGGACATCTTGGAACCGATTGGGGTATTCTTCGGCGTCCTATTATGTACCAACGCCACAGACTTTCCTCGCTAAGCACTCGTTCAGCAAGTAATTTTTGTCCTGCTGTCTCTGTTAAGTCGGCATCTCTTTTATATTCATAATTTGAGACATAATATCCGTTAGATGCTAGTTCCCAGTCTTCTTCCTCAAAATCTTTTTCTGGCCAATTTAAGTATAGTTTCTCAGCACCAAGGCCACATTGTATATAGGGTCCAAGTCTTCCTCGATTATTAATAATGGGTACTCTATTTACATCTGGTCCTTGCGATATTTTGCAAACAGCCGCTTCTTTTTACTTCTTCCTTATCCCATGGAAAATGGAGGGAAACATCCAGCGACTCTGTGGCTTTCCTGATTTTTTCTCACCTTGAGTCGGTTGGTGTAACGACTGCTGCTGTTCCTCCAGGAGGTCAACATGTGCCCCGACAGAGTAAACCCCCACATAGGGAACCAATACCATCAGCACTGTGAGCCGCACCTTAAGTGTTTGGTCCGGCCTACTAGGAGTGTCCGCTCTGCTAGCCACTCCCCCCATAGATTGTATCCTACTCTTTCTCACCCATTCTTCAGATGTCACGCGGTACTCGGCTGACTTCTTCTTCGGTTTTGCTGATTTATTTCCCCAGGCGTCTAGTCCAGTGGTAAAATAATACATGAGGGTTTCTCTGCCCCCTTTTTCTTGTGGCACCTCTTCTGCATCTTCCAGTTGAATTTCTGGGTTTTTTAGAACTTCTTCTATCAATTTGGCCCAAGTTGTCAGTTCCCAAGGACTGATCCATCCTTCTTCTTGGGCTTTTTGCTGTTGATCATCGGTCAGTCCTCCCATCATGTCTGTATATCCGGGTCGCTCCGGATCTCTATACACTCTGAACACTAGTGGAATTTGCACTGTGTCTATTGGAGTGTCATAAGTTTGCCCATACCCAGACCATGGGACCAACTTTGATGTATAGCTTCATGCAACAAAGACGGCTTTCGCTCACCACCTCCTGCAGCTTGGTCACTTCCTCCTGCTCTAGTTGTTTCCAACATCAAATAGACACTTGGTGCCGTTGGACTCATGTCACCGCTGCCTTGATTCCCTTCTGCTTGATCAAGTGCAACTGTTGCTGCAGGATTAGCCCAACAGGCTTCATCGGTGCGAAAGGCCCTCAGGGGGTCCAAAAACCTTCTCACTTGCCATCCTTCTGCTCTTGCCACATGCAGTAGTCTTCCCATATGAATTCTTGCTTTACACACCAGGCAATACTCAATCGCATGTCCATTCCAATAGCATGAACACACCTGCATATCCACATTGTCTCCACGTATGTCCCACTGGGTGTAAAAGACCATTCTTGACAACTGGGTTAGTCGGCATAACCCACATACAAGTGCATCCAAAACCTTCACCGGTTTGTGAAGTATTTGCTTGATCTCATGTCTTGCCCCACTTGGAATTGGGGGTTTTCTAACCCCAGGTCTCGTCCATTGGACCGTCAGCGGTACTTCTTCGCGGCAAATCACACAGTGATTCTCAACTTTTTTCCATTGTAATATCTCCTTTTCACTGGATAAAAATCCTTTCTTTGCATGATGTAGTTTCCTCAGGGCTCTGCCTGACCAGAGGTCATTTTTTTGTTCTTCTTAAGGCAACCACCCCATTGACAGTGGCCATTCTGATGAAGGGTGGAAGATCTTGGGTGTTTTTGGCCATGTTTAGCTCCTGGTTTCGTCTAGTTAGGAGTTGGCTTCAGCTGCTCCACTCCTTGGATTCCCTTCTTCTTCAATTCTACTGTGTTGCTGTCCAGTATCTTCACTACTGTATCTGTGGTCTCATACTTAGGTTTAACAGCAGTGTTGGTTAGGTGATCTCGAGCTCTCACCCACACCTTCTACCCAACCTTAAATGGGATCTTTGGTTCTGGTTCTCCATCCTTTTTAATCTGACTCCGCCCCACTTCCGGTGTCGAAAATGGGCGTTGGTTCAGTTCTTGCGAAGGGGTGGGCCTGCCGGCACGATGGCGGTCATTCAGGGCTTGTCCAATTTCCAGGGCCTTAGTACTCAATTCCCTCGTGTTAGCATTTTTTCCAATCCAGTTTTTCACCAGTCCAATAGCCCTTTCCACAACTCCATTTGCTTGTGGGGTGTATGGGGGCGAGTAAATTCTCATTACTCAATTTTTCTGGCACCACTGGTCGACCTGAGCATTACGGAAATGTGTCCCATTGTCCGTTCTCAGCTCCCTAGGTATCCCCACATTTGTACACACTTGATCCAACATGCTGATCACACTGCTGCCGCTGGCTTTTCTCACAGGCTTAACAGTCACATAGCCCGACATAGAGTCCACAAGCACCAACAGATACTTTTCTCCTTTCTTACCGGTCACCCCCATGGGCCCGGCAACATCCATGCATACTGATCCCCGTGGAACAGTACTCTTTATGGTGAAACCATCCACCCTTTGTCCTCGTCGTCCTGCATTGTATCGACCACATACTTCGCAGTCTTTGAGGACTCAGCAGACTTGGTTTCTCGGAATCCAAAGTTGCAGCTTCTCCAGCTCCTTCCATGTGGGAATGGTGCCTGTATGGCCAAGCGCTTCATGTACGGGCAGCACCACTTCTTTCATGGACTCTTTTGGAACTACCCTTCCCTTGGGTGTCTGTTCCCACTTCTCGATCCCGACAACGACGACTTTTCTCAGCTGCACATAGCGGTCCACTTCTTCGTTCCCGCTCCAATGTGCTCCTTCTTTTACATGGGCCTTCTGATGTACCACATCTAAGTCCATTGTTAGCCTCAACTCGGCTATGGATAAGTCCTCTTTCAGGGCTTGTGCGCAGTAATGTAATGTCTGTAACCACTTTAGCCCTTTTTACTCTCCTCTTGTTTAACTCCAAGAGTCCTTCCAGTATTGCTGTAACTTCTCCGGCTTGGGCACTCCCTGGCGTTTGACCTTTTTGATGATGTTTCTCCTTATCTTGATACTTCAGAATATAGCCCCAATAAGCTATATTTTCTGTACCCTTCTTCGACCCATCAGTTGCCTCTCCTTTGGCAACTTTTTTGTCGCCGACTGTTTTGGCCCAATTTCCAGCTCAGGGTCTAGCAGGATGTCCTCCCACCTTCCCCATCTGGCATTTGTGGCTATAGTACTCTCAATAGTTCCTTTTCTTAGGAACTGGTGGACTTGGCTTTGAGTGATAACTTTTATTCCCTGACCTTGTGCAAGTTCTTTTAATGCACTCCAATAGCCAGGACTGCCAGTTCTTTTTCTTCCGGTGGATATTTTCTCTCAATCGAAGACAGAGTATAGCTCCACAATGTTACCATACCCCCTCCTTCGTTGCTCACTTTTACCACTGAATCCTCTTCTTCACAGCTTATTTCGGCTAGCAGACGAGTAGTCAGACTACGCGGCTCCAGCCTAACTGCGTCTTGAATGGCTTTCTTTAGCTTTTCCAAGCAATCCTGATCTGTAGCTGTCCAGATCCATTGCTTTTGCTCTTGTCCATTAGGTTTCTTCTTGAGACGAGCATAAAGGGGCTTTGCATATCTCTGATAGTGTGGAACGTGATCTCTCACTTAGTTACACAATCCCAATATTTTCTTTAGGTCATTCTCAGATTGCGGTGGTTTAATCTGACTCAATTTTTCTCTGTATACTTCTGAGAGTCCCAGGTCTGATGATACCTGGAATCCCAAATAGTTAACCTTGAATTGTCCAAACTGACATTTCTTCAGGTTGAGTTTTAATCCAGCTTCTGTGAGCTTCTGAATCACCTTTTGCAGCCGCATTAGGTGTTCATTTTCATCATCATCTGCGATAAACACATCATCGATGTAGACCGTTACTCCCAGATCTTTTAATATTTCCATTACTGCTGCTTGGAACACATTTGGTGAATTTCTGTATCCCTGCGGGAGTCGTTGCCACACATAACGTTTCCCTTTATGTGTGAATGCTGTTTTCCCTTGTGACTGTTTTGCTAATCGCAGGGAAAAGAATCCATTTGCCAGATCAATGCATGATTTGTATCTCTTAATTTGGAGCGTTTTCAGTGCTCCTTGGGGATTTATCAAACTCGCTCTATTGGCTATTGTTCGTCGATTGAGAGCCTTGAAGTTGATTACTGGTCTCCAGCCTCCTCCTGCCGACTCTGGCTTCTTAACTGCTTGAATGGGGCTGTTAGTGATCGGATTCAATTCCACTCGAATGATCCCCAAAGCTTCCAATTCTTTTACTATTTTATCCATTTCCTCAACCGCTCCAGGGTTCAAGGGATATTGTCGCACCGGTGGATGTACTCCTCCTTCAATGACATGAATGTATTTAGCCCCCAAATCTCCACAATTATTTTTAAATCGTGCTACTTTAGCTTTGGAGATAATTTCCCTCAATTTTTCTTTCCCTGCTTCAGAGGAATCACTTTCTTCAATCTTTTCTTCTGTGACAGCCGGTACATCCACTTCTTTGTACCAGCTTACCGGACTCTTTCCAATTGGAGTCATATCCATTCATACAACTCTTGCCTGTAATTTTTTCACTCGTCGTCTTATCAGATTTCAAAGCCTTTTGGGCCGATGCAATTCTCTCAAATCCTTGACTGTTATCAAATTAAAGGGGCCTTTTATCCAAACTACCCCTTTCCATATTCCAAATGGTCTTTTCTCCGTTGCCGCATTTGCATACTGGATCAGTAGGTATCCCTTGGTCTCGAGGCTTCTGCGGGTCATAGACACCTCTGCTCCCATGTCCACCAGGTACGGTTCTCCATCCACATCAGTGTAGATATTGTCCCCCTCCCAGTAGGCATGGTCTAGCGTGACCCGCGCCTCCAAAGCCATTACTTCTTCTGCCCTCCAGCCGCCGCTGAGGCTTGGCGGACTTCCTGGAGGGCTTTCCTTTGTTCTGGAGTTAATTTGTCGTACTCCTCTTTAGGGAGATAGCCACCACTACGAGGTGCAGGTGTAGGTCGCGATTGTGGTGGTGGAGGTGGTGGACCTCTCGGCCGAGAGCACCATTGTCCAGCTGGAGGCCTTTGATTATTCCTCTGTGGTGTTTGATGCGGCTGAGGAGGTGGTGGTTTAGGCACTGAATTTCTTTTCTCCACTCCCACCGGTTTTTGTCCTGATCTCGGTGTGCTCTCCTTCTTCCTCTTTTCCTCATAGAACTGCTGCTCCAGATCCCAGCTCTTCACCACCGCGTCCATTTGTGGGACTGTAGTGCCATCTATGGGCATTTTCACAAAGGTTATCTCCCCTCTTCTTCCCTTAGTGACCTCTCTCAGTGCCCTAACATAGCGTTGTGGCAAAATCGTCTGTTTTAGCCCATGCCAAACTTGAACTAATGTTTGACCTTTGTCTAGTCCAGCTTTAGCTCAAGCAATATGGGAATCTTCATCATTGGGATCTTCCAACACTAACCTGGCATAATGGTTTTGTGCTGGTTCACCCCGACTGATGGGTTGACTGGTAACTTGGGCCAGCCACATAGATTTACCCTCTTCGCTGTTAGAAGCTCTGTCAATAAGGTGCCACACTTCTTTCAAATAGTCCTTTAGGTCTTCATTTGGTTCTTTCTCTCTCACCAGCATCTTTGATTTCTTGAATTCACGGAATTCCCTGCCGTCTACTTGAATGTCAGCTTGAATTGCTGGCAGACTTTGCTCTCTAGATCCAGCAGGAAAGTCCTGATTTGGGAGGCTCGCTTGTAACCCTGATGATGGTGGAATTGTTTCTCCTTCATCATCCAGATTTTCTTCATTAATTTCTCTCAACACTTGCCGTGACCAGCGTAGAGCTGCTGTTTTTAGTTTTCTCAACATCACATCATGGGCAACGCCTAAATAGGCGACTCTGAAGTTATATGTTAACTCTTTACAGGCAGTCAGTGTAGGATAGAAGGGCCACATTAGTATATTAGCCCACTCTCCAACAGTGGCTGTTACCTCGAGAGTTTTCTTTTCATCTTGTCGCTCAATCCACTCTTCTGGGATGTCATACCCAGTTTGTCCAACTTCTGGACCATAGGTTTGTCGCTTATCTCGGGTCTCCACTGGGTTGACCCTGACATCTCTTGCAATTCTCTCTGATGCTACACGCACATTATACACCCCAACTTCTTTCTTTCGTCCTCTGTAGCATCCAGTTCGTAGTTCTGGGCGTGAGACTTCTCTTTCCCCTACCACAGATAGTGGTTCATCCTCTTCCGAGTCTTGTGGATTGATCTCCTCTTCAGACTCTCTTTCCTGGTCCTCATCCATATCAGATTCATGGGAAGGACGTGGGTCTTGTGGTTGTGGGTCCCTGTTTTGTTCTGACCTTCGGGGTGACCCGGTTGCTTCAGTGTTTCCGACAGGTAGAGGAATGAGTATAGGATCCTCTTCTCCATTATCCGGTGGAGGAGCCTAGAAAGGCTCTCTCATCCGAGATTGGGAGCTTGTGGGGTGTATGATAGTCTGGAGCCCACTTGTAACTCGTTTTAATGTTGGTCGTGGGGTTTTAATCCTTAATTGCTGCACTCCCACAGCATGAACTGATCTTTTCTCACTTGTCGCCGTGGGGATGGACTGCATCACTAGCGGGGGACTAGTTGCCACTCCACTTGCTCCAACTGTATCCTTCCTTGGACCTGCTCTATTTGGTCCTAGGTTCACCGCTTCAAGTGCCCTTCTCACTCGATCTTGCTCCGGCTCATTGCTAGTGACCACCACAATTTCTCTCATTGATCCCCATACTCCTGGGGTACGCATGTGTAGGTTCACGGCTGCCATGGCAACCTTTTCTGCCTCTTCCCATGTCATATGTCCAGATCGTAATCCGTCCACACATATCACTACCCGCCAATGCTGGCGTTCTTTAGCCAAATCAATAGCTGTTCCCAGAGTTTTCAGCATTTCCTCCATGTATTCGATTGAATTTTCTCTCCCTGGGTAGCTTTCAAAGGGCACATGTATGAGTGCATGATAAGCCATTCGTGGTGCGCTTGTTATCACCATCGATCTTCCGTCCAGACCTCTCCCCTTTATGTTCTTAATTTCTTCTTGGTATTCTCTGCCTGCCCGCTCCTTGAGCTTTGCTCGGAATTTTCGGTTGGCAATTTTCAGTCTGGGATTTGTGAAGACAATGATACTATCTCCATCTATATCCCAAGGACTGCCAAAATAATGATATGCCCGTCTTCCATCTTGGGCCACCATTTTTTTAGTTCCTTCGGGCATAGGGTCCAATTCCTCCATGTAGTCAGATTCAATGTATACATGGTGGGTTTTTGCTTTAGATTTTCTAAAGATCTCCTGCGAACGCCCTTCCTCTTTAATATGGTAACTCGGTCCGGCAACACATTCTTCAGCTTTAAGCTGTCCCAAGCTTCTGGGCCCACATTCCGGCGATTGATGGAATATCTGTCCAGACACTGCCTGAAGGCTTCTTCATCTTTTATCCTGCTCAACCAGGCGTTCTGTCTGTTTTCTAACTGTTGAGGTTGTTCCTCTCACACTTCCTAGGGGCAATTTTGGCCACTCTGGGTCAAAGCTTGTGTGGAGCTGGTCCGGGCTTTTATATTCTTGACCATTTCCCCCAGGATTAGGACCTCCCGGGGATATCAATTCATCTTCACTTCCCTCTGGCTTGTGTTCCTCATCACTTTGTTCGGATTTGGCCTGGGAGTCTATCTTGCCTTCGTCTTCATTATCGAGGATTTGACTTCCACTCATATCTTCCATTATAGGATATTGCTCCTTAAGCATTCTTCCTAACCCTTTTAGCCGTTCTGCCATGGACTTAAACTCAGCATATACGGATGCTGATTTTGCTTTAACATCAACCAGGACCGTCTCTACTCCCAACAACCCAGCTGTCATTTTTACTACGGAGTCATAACTTTTCTCAGAGCTTATTAAGGTAGTGATTTGTCCTCTTTTCCACTCTTCTCCAAGAAGTTTACACCACCATACAAGCCAATCTCTGGTCCCCATCTTGTCCTTTGGGACTGGTGGGCTCCCCAAAACGGCCAGGATCTGCCCCTCCTTATGCTTACCTGGATAATATATCCCTAATGTGTGTATAGTTTCTGCAATGTCTTCTTTGAAACATTCTTCATCAGTTTCCACACTTTGATCTATGACATATTTTTGAACTGTTTCTGTCCAAGTATCATATCCTCGTCCATACAATACCACTCTGTGTGGCCGAAAATCCACTTCTTTTGTCCCTTCATGTTTGGATTCAGGGTTTGCTACGGGTCCTGGCTCTCCTTCAGCCATATTTTCACTGCTTATTCTTAATACTAACATTACTGTTTCGTAATGATTGTCCTCCCTTTATTCTCTTGGTTGCTGAGATTGTCGATTCCACCACTGTCATCTCCTTGACTTCAGCTATGGTCCTTGTTGTCTTGAGTCGTCTGCCTCTCAAAGCCTCTCTTGGCGCCTTGAGTCAGGGATGAGTGACAGACTACTTGGCTATTCAGCGCTAATTCCAGAGGTTAACTCCAAATCAGCTGCTCCTTTTCCCGCTTCTCCCCTCAGGAACCTCACGGGTTGATGATCCTATTCTCTCTTGTAGATCACCATTTTGCATGGTATACTCTCATACATGCTTTCTTGACGATCCGATCCAGCAGGCTCCCTCACCTGCTTCCCTTCCTCGTCGTTTCATGATGATCCAGCAGGCTATCCCCGTCTGCTTCTCGTCCCAGTCCAGACGATCCAGCAGTGACACGTCTGCTTCTCGTCCTTGATCCCAGCTCCCTGGGATACTTACTCCTGTTGTCTTTACTTCATCCTTCTGGTGGTCGCCTCCAAATTTTCACACCTCTGGAGGACAGATATGTTTCAAGCCATTACTGGACCTATACAGGCCATCAGCCGACACTCTCCACAACACTGTCTCCTTTGGTGATCTATTCACAGGCTTTCCACTTACCCAATGGCAAAGACTCTCCTTTGGCCAGGAGTCTTCCTCGGACCCGACTACACTTTGTCAGGTCCCTGTTCGGGCGCCACGTGTCAGATCCCGCTTTTTAGATACACGGCACACGCTCACCCTCCGATGAGCTCTCCGTCTCTGGGGTCCGACCTTCGTGTCTCCACGGGTATTACCCGGCAGGGCTGCACAAAGGCTGTTCAAGCTGGTGGCGAGGAGATTCGTCTAGCTGCTCACTGCCCCCATCCGGACGTCCACCCCGCTGAAGCTGATCTCGCACCCCGGTCGAATAGCCTTCTCAGGAACCAGGATACGAACCGGCCACGCCTGTTAACGGCAGCTCTCCCCTTATGGATCAGGGCTCTTGGAATGTTGCTAGATTTTGAATTTAGTGACTCGTACAGCGAGTCCCCAGGATGTGTTATTTTCATTAAAAAACCAGACTAACCTTTTAGAGCCTTTTTGATGTTGTACACCCAATAAACTTTAACTTTTACACCTTAAGAAGCATCAATAATCCAATGTCCGAGCCTTAACACTTTAACTGCATGCTTGGAAATTTATTGCAGGTTTTGCAAGTGCCAATAACATAATCAACATAGATTATATGGTGATAATTTCACAACAGTAATTCAAGTATAATTAGAATAATGATTGGCAGAGATTTTTGTTTTTAATTCAATAATTCTGACTGATCTTACTTTGACTGGGACTGGATTGACTTCTTAACAATTTTTTCTAGGAGTGAGGGAAGGAGGTTTTTGAGGTTAGGGTCCCCAGCTCGATGAACTTGATTTCCTCTTCATCAGCTATTAATTGTTAGCTGACCACGATCCTTGTGTGATGTTGTAATCCTTCAGGAAGTTAATCCACATAAGAATTTATTCCGTCTTCAATCAACCAAAAGTTGATCTAATCCATTCTGGTATGCGATGATGTTCCTTGAGAGAGAAATCATTGAACATTCCCCACTCAGACTTAAGGCCAGTGGTTACTCTCCATTGTTCTGCTACTCCGTGACTGGATGGCCTGAGTGGGAGTTGAAATCTCTCTCAAATGATCTTTTATGGCTCCAGTCCTCTCACTCCATGATTCCAATTGCTGCTCACAAGATGGTCAAGTCTTGTGATCTCCTCATAGCAGGGGAGTAGTGGCAACAGCACCTCTCCCTGGAAGAATAACCCCGTTTTCTGGTGTTTCACAGTTTATATATGTGCTTGACTCTTGTTGTCCTCAGATGATCTTGGTTACCATGGGGACGCTGTTGACTCAAAACCTCCTCCCTTCTCCTTCTACTTTACTGGAAATCCCCGCAGCCCCTACCAGTAACTTATTTCTCAAGTTCCTCTTTTCTGTTAACACTTCAGCTTTTCTGAGAATTCATTCTTTTAAATCATTTCTTTAGAATCACATCAATCATATTCAATCATTTCATTACAACTCTCTTTCACATAAAAACAATTCATATGATCATATACAAGCATTCTCATTCCTTATTATTCATTTCATTTTTACCAACATCTTAATCATTTGATCAGTTGTTTAACATCAGCTTTTCTTGCCCCACTTGCAACATCTTCTTCACTTCCTCTTTTTCTCTGACTCTGCACTCTTTATGAAAAACAACTCATATAATCATTCATTTCACTTATTTGTGACATACTTTTTCTAATCAACTCTTAATTTTAACACATTAATACTTTATTTGATCATACTTGTCATGTTAGAATCATTCTTAGACATATTCCCTCGTCTTCACCACCGAGTTCATTCCGTGGGCCTCCCCATTTGCAATGGAAAAGTCCGGTATGACCTCACTTACTCCTGGAAGGTACCAAACACTGTGCAGTTTAATCCAACATCATGAGTATTAATTCCATGGCACGTATTATATTCCAAGATGGAAACAAGCTGAAAGCAAGCTTAAAGTCATCTTTCCTGACAGCCTTTACATGCTTTCTGTGGAGGACGTCGAAGATGTGTATATATTTGGCTTGGTGGTGACCGGCTTTCTGCTGTGTGGAGCGGGCATGGCGCTGGTTTACCGGAAAATCAAGAAAGTGGAGGCAGCTTTGATTGG
Organism: Thalassophryne amazonica; assembly: GCF_902500255.1. Classification (NCBI taxonomy): domain Eukaryota; kingdom Metazoa; phylum Chordata; class Actinopteri; order Batrachoidiformes; family Batrachoididae; genus Thalassophryne; species Thalassophryne amazonica. Next base: position 145,624,618 of record NC_047103.1, on the reverse strand, counting down.
GCCGTCCAGACTGCCCTACATGATTGATTCGATTGGGAAGGCAGTAGCTGCGCAGTCGGAGATGTGTTAACCGCACGCTGGAAAACATCTCGGGCAGGATTGCAGCTCTGGAAACCTGCTCTGTAAAGACCACATTCTACATTCAGATGCATTGAGAGCAACTCTGTTCTCAGAACTGTGGAATCTTTCAGGCGTCTGCTAATCTGGATATTCATTTGGCCTCCCCAAAACACAGCTGCACTCCAAGGCCGCTGTGATAAAAATCCTCCTCAAGAAGATCAACACTTAAGCCTCGCTCCCTGGTCATCCCCCTCCCCTCAGCTTCTCCAGCTCTGACGTTGACTGTGGACAGTGGACTGCTCAGGGCTGAGCCCCTCCCCCTCCAGGATTGTTGGACAAGGCCGTTGATGGCACCTAATAGGTTGCCTCCGGAGTGTTCTGATAAACTGGACCTTCAAATCTCGGTTGTTGTCCTGCATCTTTGTTTGTCTGTGTGATTATTGTTTTTCTGTGCTGATGGGGTTTTTTTTTCCTCATTGCTGCTGTGTAATGCAGCGGCTATGAGGGTTTTTTTCTCCTTTTTCCCTCGTGTGTGCTTTTTTAATATGTGTTTATGTACCGGGCCGGCCTATGTGTGTTGTGTGTCATTTGTTATGGGTCGGTCTTGGTTTGCTCAGCCCTGCTGTTGACCAAGGCAGGGATGTACATCTGGAGCTGGTCCCGGGGCGCCTAATGGCGACTTCTGCTCCTACTGGCAATTAGGATGGGTTAAATGCAGTAGACACATTTCATTGTGCAGGGAACATGTTCTTTTGTGCATATGACAATAATATTCTTTTGAATCCTTTGAATCCTTGAATCCTTTGAGGCCAGTACATTTCAACTTAATAAAGGAAATAACTTTTGTAATATAAATAATTTCCGGTGTATACGAGGTCTATTAGAAAACTATCCTACCTTTTTATTTTTTTAAAAACTATACGGATTTGAATGACGTGCGATTACACCAATCATGCTTGAACCCTCGTGTGCATGCGTGAGTTTTTTCACGCGTGTCGGTGACGTCATTTCCCTGTGGGCAGGCCTTGAGTGAGATGTGGTCCCGCCCTCTCGGCTGAATTCCTTTGTTTCACACGCTGCTCGAGACGGCGCGCGTTGCTTTATCAGAATTTTTTCTGGACCTGTGAGGAATATCCGAGTGGACACTATTCGAGAAATTAAGCTGGTTTTCGGTGAAAAGTTTAATGGCTGATGAGAGATTATGGGGTGTTTGTCGGTGTAAGGACTTCCCACGGAGCGGGACATCGCGCAGTGCTTCCAGGCGCCATCATCGGCCTGTTTCGACCTGAAAACATCCTAATTTAAGGCTTAATTCACCCAGGACGTCGTGAGAGAACAGAGAAGATTCAGAAGAGGCCGGCATGAGGACTTTATATGGACATTCCACTGTTTAAGGACATTTTTTAATGAAAGACGTGCGCGCAAATTCGCAGAGTCGTTTTGTCGTGACGACTCGGCGAATCTGTGTGCGCCGCGACAGGAAAAACACCTCAGTGTTGAAAACCATTTGTAAAATTCAGGCGGCTTTTGATGGCTTTCAACAAGTGAGTAACTGAGAAATTGTTTAACAGCTTGGGCATGTTCCAACTTGCCCATTAAGGTTTCCAACGGAGGTGTTTTGTTTTTCCTGTCGCGACCCCCCGCGGTCGGGTCCGGCCCGACATGCGACTCTGCCCGCACGTTCTAACAATGGAATTTCCGAATAAACTCCTCATGCCGACTTCTTCTGAAAGTTCTCTGTTCTCTGACGACTTCCTGGGTCAACAGAGCCTGAAATGTGGAAGTTTTCAATTTGAAATGGCGAGACGCTGCCGCCTCGAAGCGCAAATCGCCGTCAGGCACCATGGGCCATCCTTACGGCGACACTACCAGACCAAAATCTCTCATCAGCCGTTAAAATTTTTACCGAAAACCAGCTGAATTTATCGAATGGTGTCCACTCAGTTGTGCCTTACAATTTTGAAAAAAATTTGATCAAACAAAGCAACAGTCTCTGAGCCATTCCTAAACAATGAAAAAATTGACGAGAGGGTGGGCGACTCCTCACTCAAAGACTGCCCACAGGCGAATGACGTAACCGACAGGCGTGAAAAAAATCTCGCATGCCCACGAGGGTTCAAGCATGTCTGATGTAATCACACGTGATTCAAATCCATATGGTTTTTGAAAAAAATAATAAGGTCAGATACTTTTCTAATAGACCTCGTATTTGATTGAAATCATTGCCTGACAGTCCAACAAAGTCAAGCGCTATGATGACTTTAGTGTATAATTGGCACACTTAATGCACAATATACATTGGACACCATCCTCCAAAACATTTTCATCATCCAATTTATATGACATGATATGAAAACGCACAGATGATATTGAGTGCATTCATTATCTATACCCTCTTTCTCCAAATATGGGTCATTTGAAGAGATTCCATGACCTTCTTGCTGTGAGGCACTAAGCCATTCACCCTGCCCTATTTAGTGGATAGTTCTACAAATTTCTGTGTTGTGCATGCACACATAATGTTCAGAAATGCATTTGCGTTTACTTTAGTTTATATAGCACCAAATCACAAGAAAGCTTCCTCAAGGCGCTTCAAAAAAGTAAGATCAAACCTTACCAACCCCTAGAGCAAGCACACAGGCGACAGTGGTAAGGAAAAACTGATGATATTGAGGAAGAAACCTCAAGCAGACCAGACTCAAAGGGGTGACTGACTGATTAGGCCATTCTACCAAAGGTTTACAATACAGAACACAACATTTGATGAGTGTCCATGCAGGTGTCCACTCCACCATTGGTGGTGGTGGTGGTTGTGGGGGGAGGGTGTCAGAGCCACTTGTTGGATTGTGGTTAAGGTTTGAATAATAACAACAACAACTGAAAAACAACTTGCTGCATGTTTTCCCCTCAGATGATCCACCACCTTGTTGCCAGTGATGTCATAAGTGCCGTCAGACAGAAAACATGCAGAATATGTAATTTCCAATTGAAAAAAAATGTGTAATGTGTAAAAAAAAAATAAATAAATAAATCATTGTTTTTTAAAATCAGATTCTAATCTATTTGTGCATATTAGATTCCTTGCCAAAATCTTTCTTATTCCTGAGTGTGAACAAAGGCAATGGTGTTCGCACTCAAAGGAAGTGGTAGATGTCACTTCTATTGGTTGAAAAATTGAAGTGCTCACAACACACCCTTGATGAATGGAGAGACAAAATATAATACCTTTGTCCCCAGTTCCCACTCAGTTTATGCAACCTCTTGATTGCAAACATGCACTCAAAAGCAGTAATTCAATTTTGAGCAGGATTTCCATTTAATAAATAAATGTAGACCCAACTCAAATAAAGCACATCCCTGCAAGATAATTTCATGTCATTTAGTTGGGACAATGTATATTTATTAGTTGGAAATCCTGCTCATAAATGAATTGAGTTCATCCAATGAGTCTTTTTTTTTTTTTTTTTGAGTGTGCCTCACTTCCATCTGCACCTCACATCATGCACCCACCATCAAAATAAATGCAGCAGTCCAGTCTGTCATTTGGGTGAGCTCCAGTGGTCACCAAAGCTCACTTATTTTAATCGTTATCTATTTGTATAATTTGGGGTCCTCCCTGAAATATGGTAGCTTGATACTGTATTCCAGTGAATAAAATGAAAGATCCATATTTCATGTGAAAATATTTTATGAACAGCAGCGATTTGTGGTGACCTTCACATAAAAGGAAACAAGGAGTTCTAAGACAGAGAATAATGGGAAGTTAGCTGTTTTTACTGTATGTGCAACATGTAAACAGATGTTTCTCTATGCTGTATTTCCATGCATCCATTTTCTCAATCCAGTTACTCCAGCTAAGGGCTATGCTATATTTTTTTTTCCATTATATTCAATATAATACTTTAATGTGTTCACTGGTTTTTGCATTTATGTCACACAATATATGGGGAATTCCCAACCCTGGGTATTGTCAAACTGAACGACAACTGAAATGGAATGCCCTTATATTGTAGTATCCAACATTAGAAATGGAGAACACCTTGCAGTATAGTATTGTATTGAATTTTAAAGTAGAGGTTATTCTGTTTGCTATCAGCCACATTCTTGTGATGATCCTAGAATTTTCTTTCAAAATGTAATTTATGAATTATTAAAATTTTCATGAACATTGTTTTCATATTACAATCCAGCCATGTGTAGACAAGCAATGTATGTGCTCATGCACAAACCCTGCACTAAATGTAGCTTTCATACATATAAATGTAGCTTTCATACAAGTTGATAAATGAACATTGTTGACCTACAGTGAGGTAAAAAAGTATTTAGTCAGTCCCTGATTGTGCAAGTTCTCCGACTTAGAAAGATGAGAGAGGTCTGTAATTTTCAATATAGGTACACTTTAACTGTGAGAGACAAAATGAGAAAAAAAAAATCCAGGAAATCACATTGTAGGATTTTTAAAGAATTTATTTGTAAATTATGGCAGACGTCAAATGTTTCCTTTAAGTCTTCACAAGGTTTGCACACACTGTAGCTAGTACAGTAGTGTTCAGAATAATAGTAGTGCTATGTGACTAAAAAGAGTAATCCAGGTTTTGAGTATATTTCTTATTGTTACATGGGAAACAAGGTACCAGTAGATTCAGTAGATTCTTACAAATCCAACAAGACCAAGCATTCATGATATGCACACTCTTAAGGCTATGAAATTGGGCTATTAGTAAAAGTAAGTAAAAGTATTAGTAAGAATTTACAAATAAATTCTTTAAAAATCCTACAGTGTGATTTTCTGGATTTTTTTTCTCATTTTGTCTCTCATAATTGAAGTGTACCTATGTTGAAAATTACAAACCTCTCTCATCTTTCTACGTAGGAGAACTTGCACAATCAGGGGCTGACCAAATACTTTTTGGCCCTACTGTACATGCTCTGTAGGTTATACAGGCTCCAGAATAGTCTTCTGAGACATGGGTGTTCCAGTCACTAATCTACAGTAGTGATGAAAAACTTCCTTGGTTATCACTATCCCAAACCAGACATTCTATATATTCTTTCTGACTGGTTTTACTTTCTTGTTCTGTTGTATATTTCTTCCAGTACTTACCCATGCAGTAGGTATCATGGTTCTCCCCAGGATTGCTACCTTGTTATCTGGCTGGATACAAATAGACAAATATACATATACAATAAATATATATATACACAAATATATATATATATATATATGCTAAATTAACCCTGTGTGATGTCACATACATATTTTCTATAGAGACCTGGAAGAGACATTTTAAAGCCCAAAAAACTGCGGGTAAAGTGGTGGACAAATGAAGCCTGAACACCAACATCCCCTTCCCCAAATCAAAAAGACTAACCTCAGTTTCGATGTTTATTAAAATCATATTTTTGGGGACTGAGTGGTTATTTTCTTGATGATTTGCTTTGCTGTGGGCATTAAAAATTATGACCACCTTTTTATTTTTTTCAGTCATTGCGGATTAACCAGACCTAACAGGTCAAGGTTCCAATAGCTGCAAAAGACGCTAATGTTATTAGCATACAACATAAATAAAAAACACTAATCTGACTTGATGCAAATACTGGAACATGGATGTCTTAGACGATGCGCCAAAGGAAGCCACCACACACCAAGCCATCTCTTTGCAGATATTTGTAATCAAATGCTCAAAGGAGAAACACTGATCTTCAAACTGGTAGCATCCACAGTTAGCAACCTCTAACAATGTTCTGAGTCTGGATAATGTGCTCAGCAAACAGTCACTCAAAGGGCCCATGCCCCTAATTATGTATAACTTATTGCCTTAAAATATCTGAAATGAATTAACCCCAGTACAGTTGTCATAGAGGAGGAAACTTGCTATAGAGACCAAAACATTTATAGCAGCTTGTAAACATATCTTTCTCTCTGTACTCCTCAAAATTTAGACATTTTGACATAGGTGTCTGTGGCAATGTGTTCACTTTGGCACAAGGAAATGCAGCTTCTTCTTCTGGGTGTGCCTCATTTGGGACAATCAAGGCTTACCACATTCTTGAGGTTGGTAATCTTAGACCTTACCTATGTGAAGCAAATTGAGGCAACCTATGTTGTGATTTTGCACTGAAAACAAAAAATGAATGGAATTAAATTTGAAATGAATTACATACAATGTCATTTTGGACCACAGCTGTCTGTACATTTTGACAGTGTACCAAGCATTCAGTAACTATCCATAACTTTTTCAGTGAGGCACGTGAAAGATGGAGCCTCCACGAACCACCCAGCATGTGGCATGTCTAAGGGGTGCCCTTTCAACTCATGTCATCCATCAAAGTTCACCAGAGTCAGTATAGATTGTTCTCATTATCTGTGCTATCAGATAGGTGATTTGAATGACAGTATCAGGCTTTGTTACATGAAATGGCTGGAGACAATTGCTAGGGTCAGCCTCAGAGGAGAGTTGTTCAAAAAGGTTTACTGGTGTAACAAGCAGGGTTTGATACATAAAGAGGCAGTCCAGAATAAGCAACAGTAATAAGTTCAACAGGCAAAAGCATGGTTCAGAAAACAAGCAGCTGCTCATGAAAGCACAGAGAGGCAAGCAAGACAAGAAAAACACAAGGAACAAAGCTGGAAGCGAAGTTATGGAGCACAGCAATCTGCTGGGGAGCAAGTGGACAAGGTGAGGTTTAAATACAGGATGATGATGAGCAGAAAATGAGAAACAGATGTAAGGGAAAGATTCAGGGCATGGGAGTGGAAAGACAGAGGGACACGCCCACCACCGAGAACCAAGTGACAGACAAGAGAAACAGAGACAGCAGAAAAGACAAAAAAAAGAAAATCGCCACACAGAACATGATCAGAAAACACTAATGCAGTGGTGTCCAAACTATTCCAGAAAGGGCCGAGAGGATGCAGGTTTTCTTTGCAGCCACTGACTCCAGCAGGTGATTTCACTGAACTCATCCCACCTGTTCAAAGGGATGTTAATCAGTGGAATCACCTGCTGGAGTCAGTGGCTGCAAAGAAAACCTGCATCCTCTCGGCCCTTTCTGGAATAGTTTGGACACCACTGCTCTAATGCATGAAAAACAGACAGACAGCATATATTGTTTAAAAGTTATTATCTACATAATTTTTCTGGAATGGACTAACTCACTCTTCCGCTCATCTGCATTTTTGCTGCCCAAGACATACACTGTTAACTTCACATGGAATAAAGAGTGCTCATTCATGTACAGTTTCATTAACATCAATACCTCCTACACTCTGACTAAATATATTTTATTTGCTCTTACAGTCATCAGGTTTGTGTCAGACGGAGAAGGCCATGAGAAAATCCACAAATACTTTAGGGAACAGGCAAGAACTTTTTGTTTTCAGCTGTAGTGCTGGAGGGTTGACTATAGATGCTCGGCAAAAACTGTGAGGCAGTGGGAAGTTTTGCATTTTGCTTTTTGCAAATCACATAAACTGAGAAAACAAAACAGCACGCCGTGTGGCACAGATAAAAATGCCTGGCTGGCAGCTGCTCTCTCTCACACTTGGGTGCGTGTTTTTTGTAACTTTGAAGGAAGTATTGCAAAGAAAAGTCAAAAAAGTCACTTCAGGTCAGATCAAGCTGCCTATATAAACTCAATGGAAACTCTACAGTTGTTAGACAAATAGCAACAGTATGACAGAGAAGATGTGAAGCCCTACTGATGATGGTGGTGGCCAAAGAAACTACATCCAGGTCCATATGTATACGGATATAGTAAATATGAGTATTTTTTTATAATACAAATTACCATCTTTCAGACACTATTCTTAGCACAAGTCAGGAGATGAATACATAAACATGTCCATGCCACTGAATATGTCTTGGACTTTATTTACACCGGTTAAGGGATAAAAAAAACAGCAAAAGCTCAAAGATGCGTCACATGGCCATGACCGCACAGTACCATACTGCTTATATTTCTTAAAACTTGATCATATTCAGTAATTTCAAAAACATTCCTTTATCCATCCCGACTGAAAAATAAAAGTGATTTGTGCACAGTCTACACAAATGCACAGTACACTGGGTAAAGGTCGATAAGCTTACCTTTGACAAGTGATACTATTCTGTAGAAGGCTTTCACAAAATATAGTTGTGCTTTTTACATTTTACCTATTGATGTCAAAATTAATTTTCCTGTTGGGGTCACAATGCCAAACACACAAACCAACTTTGATTCCAATCAGGCAATGGGGAAATAAGTTATTGTATGTATAGTGACTTTGGGGGGTGGTGGCCAAGTGGTTAATGCGCTTGGTTTCATTTCAGAAGGTTCCGGGTTCAAATCCCACCCCTGCCACATTTCTCCATGTAATGTGGAGTTGCGTCAGGAAGGGCATCCGGCGTAAAACTTGTGCCAATTCAACATGCAGATCCACCTTGGATTTGCTGTGGCGACCCCAAGTGCAAACAAGGGAGCAGCCGAAGGGACTTTACTTTATGTATAGTGACTTTGACCTTTGACCCCAAAGTCAATAGGCTTAATGGGGGTCAACATACCTAACACACATTCTGAGCTTGGTGACAATTGACCAGTTACAAAAGAAGCTATTGCACTCACAAAATTTGTACAAAATTTGTTTCACTGACCTTGACATTTGAACTTTTCACATCCAATCAATATGCTTCTTGGAGTTACTGTGCATAATTCCCCAAACTGTGTGTGGGCAGACAGCCAGTTAGACAGCCAGCTCACTGGCTGCAGTGTGGAAAAAAGAAAAAAAAAATATATGGAGTTTTTGCAATTGCTTATGAACTCAAAAAATCACAATAATTCCTAATCACTTCATGCAATGTTCATGTCAAACCCCTCACATTAAATTTCAAAAATCTTCATTACAAGGCAAAAAAAAGAAAAAGAAAAGGTGTAACTGTCCAAATACTTATGAACCTGACAGTGTGCATTTCTAGTTTGGCATGCAGCAAATGTCAATTAAAAACAAATAAAAAAAACAAAAAAACAAGAGCAATCAGAGATTTCTGACGTCCGCCAATCCGGATCCAGATCACCTTCAAAATGCAGTGGAGTCTTCCATGCCCTAATATGTGTCCATGGTGCAAATTTGGTGAGAATCTGTGAAGTCAATTTGAAGTAATCCTTCAAAGCTTATATAAAGGGAAATCTTGATCCAGAATCTGGATCTGGAACTGGATTACCTCCAAAATTTTATGGAGTAGTCCATGGTCTAATATCTGTCTGTGGTGAAAATTTTGTCAAAATCCAGTAGTTTTGATGTAATCTTGCTAACAGACAGACAGAAAGACAAATACATAAATAAATAAAGAAATACCAATGATTTTATTATGTCCGTGGCAGACGCAAAAGTTAAGAATTGGAACCGGTTACCCTGTGCGCTGGCAAAGCAGGGCATGATAATCACTATAACTACAAAACTGGCTGGATGGCTTTTCACCCAATTTGGTGGGAATATTACTTGGACACATAACACGTATCTCTGCAACCAGCAGTGCCAGAGAGATGATTTAAAGTTTATATTGATCAGCAAAATAATTGCGATTGATTTTTATCATTAATTTTTGGACATGGATATATCTCACTGTGCAGAGTTCGTAGAGTTTGTATCGACATTCTGATGCCTTTCATTTTTGATTGTGCTGATTGTGTTTTCCTGAGAATTATAGGTTCTTTGCAATTCTTATTAAAATACCAGTTGTCCTATATTCACTGTCCTTTAATAATTAAATAAAAATTGATTAATAAAATGAATAAATAATCTGCTTTGAGAAGAAAAATCAATGGCAACAGCATGTGAGAGAGACAGAGAGCCATCTTGACAAATATGGATCGAATGAGGTAAACTGAGGCTTTGATGAAGTGAGAGGAAGGGAGGGCAGTGAGGGTTGTTGCTCAGTGAAATGCACCTTGTGGTGTCACCCCTAAAGGCAAACATCACTGCTGTGGACTGTTAGGTGAAGATGGACAACTAGGCTACATGCAATGTGTGAGTGTGTTGGCATCTGAACACGTGTGAAGAAACATAATAAATTCCGTTTCATACAACACAGGCGCTAACGTAAGGGCTTGCTGTGAAATGATTGCAAGCCGCCCACTCACACACAGACACAAAGCAATCAACACCATCACTCCACGACTAATAATAAAACTATACCATAGCTTCAATTAGTGCAATTTTACCTATTTGCATGGGTTAGAAATTAACAAGAACATGGTGGTAAATTTAAACTTTGAACCCTATCTGAAATTTATTACACACTGACATGGATGCAGTGAGAATTATTGAGTCATTGAACCATATGAAACAATGAAGTCTGGTCAGGTTTGTGAGTATGCTCCGGGGCAATGTATCACCACATTCACCTCACAACAGAACCTCGGATCTCTATGGGATGAAGCAATTGAGTCAATAATTCCTGCAACACCTCTTCCTTCTCTATCTCAATCCTTCCAAATCTCATCCATATCCCATATAACAGTGATGGCTGGGTGACAAGAAATCAGAAAACAAAAAGATGAGAGTGATGCAGCCAAGGGCGCCAGCAGGGATTTTGGACCCCATGAAAAGAAATCTTACTGGGCCATCCCCATATTATTTTGTCATTATTATGATTGCATTAGGGGCCTCTCTGGGCCCATGTCAATCATGGACACCTAGAATCCTTCTCCTTATTCTCCCCTTTTCAGCACCCCAGCAGCACTATTTATAAACCATGCTAATGCTCCCCACAAGCATTTACTGAAAAAGTTCTGAAGGACCTAAATGACATGGTGAAATACTGAAGAGCTTCTCTTGTTCATGTCCGCGGCATATACATTTTATTAACACGTCATCAGACAGCCTGTCCACTGTGCAGAGATAAATTGCCAGAGTAAAGAGGAAATGCCAAGATAAAGGCCTTAATTTTAATTTAACCAGGTTAGTCCCATTGAGATCGACACCTCTTTTGCAAGGGACACCTGAACAGTTATAAAGTTTGCAATTCACCTAACCTGCATGCAGTGATGCTGGTAATGTGACCGTTTTTTTTGGTAACGAGTAATCTAACACGTTAATCTTTCCAAATCAATAATCAGATAAAAGTTACTTCTCTGAGTAGCTGTGCATTATTATTGTATTGGGGGTGGATTGCAGCTTTAAAGCAGGTGTCTCGACGAGATGCAGAGGTAGGTCTGAACTGCTTCGACCACTTTCAGCGAGCTGCTGCACAGAACCGCATCTGCTGTGCTGCAGCTGGGAGTTGAAAAAGAGCTGTCTTCTCAAAGTGTGGTGATGCTCGGAGCTATAATTTTACAACATGTTTACACTTTTTTTCTTTAAAACTCTGTGCCCCTCTGTGCGTGTCCTCGGTAAAAACAGCTGATCTGCAACACGCAAATACTAAGGCTTTTTTTTCCACCCAAATGCACCCAAGTCTCTTTTTGTCGATGACATGACATAAAAAATGCTGATAAAACTCTCTTGCCTGTCAATCTGGCAATGTTTTCTGCATAAATAAACATTATGCATTCTTCCCCACAACAGCCCTAAAGCCTTAAAGGTCCACTTTTGAAGATATTTTGTCATACTATTATTAATACTAATACTAGTTAATAATAATATTAACAGTAATAATAATAATAATTTCAACAACTAAAATATTTAGAAAGAATTTAATAGTTACATTTATAATGTCCCCTTCACACATAGTGCGAAGTGTGGATGAAAACGGTAAAATAGTGCAAAACAGTTCGAAATTAGTGCATCACGAAACATCGCGCTGACGGGCAGGCGTGCACGATGACAGCGCAATGGTTCATGCACCTGACGGTATCTGTCGAGCAGGAACAGCAGCTGCTGCAGCTGTTCGCGTTGTGTTCCATGGGACGAGCTGCTGATTTGGAAGAAAAAAAAACAACAGCTGTATAATTAGTGAATATCACTGGGTTGATATAAATAATACATAAAGAGGAACACAAGAACTCCGCGGTTAAATAACCCTGGATTAAAAAAACCCACAACATTCACAGGATTTGAACCTGCACATCCTAAATACCAGACAGCAACTCTACCACTGTACCACAATCGCTATCTTGTAAAAGGAGCATGAAATGGCTCTAATCAACAAGCATAGAAACCAAATGATCCGCACAGCCACAATGCTCCAATACAAAAAGGACTTTATTTAACAAAACATGAAGGTAATGTTTCAGGCAACCAGCCCTTTGTCATGTTTTGTTAAATAAAGTACTTTTTTATTGGAGCGTTGTGGCTGTGCGGATCATTTGGTTTCTATCTTTGGTATATTTTTTCTTGGTCCTGCATGCTTTTTTACATGTTTTGGATGTGCGTGTCTCCATTGCATCATTCTAATCAACAAGCAAACATATTTTCTCCAAAAAAAAAACACATACACAAAAAAAAAAGACAACACTGTGATAACTGACCAAACAGTGTTGAGAACCACACGCATGCACATGTTGGGACCATCGGAACCTGGAGTACATCCAGACCGCCAAGCGGCTGAACCCCAGGGAAGCCCGCTGGTCTCTGTTCTTTGGGCGCTTTGACTTCCAGATCACGTACCGCCCCGGGACCAAGAACCAAAAATCAGATGCATTGTCCCGGGTGCACGAAGAAGAAGCCAAGGCGGGGCTGTCGAACCCCACCGAGACCATCATCCCCGAGTCCACTGTCGTGGCCACCCTCACCTGGGACGTGGAGAAGACTGTCCGGGAGGCCCTGACAAGGAGCCCGGACCCGGGGACCGGCCCCAAGAACAGATTGTACGTCCCACCAGAGGCAAGAGCTGCCGTATTGGACTTCTGTCACGGGTCCAAGCTCTCCTGTCATCCCGGAGTGCGTAGGACCGTGGCAGTAGTCCAGCAGCGCTTCTGGTGGGCATCCCTGGAAACCGACATCTGGGACTACGTCCAGGCCTGTACCATCTGCGCCAGGGGCAAGGCAGACCATCGGAGGACTACGGGACTCCTCCAACCCCTGCCGGTGCCTCATCGCCCCTGGTCTCACATCGGCCTGGACTTCATCACGGGCCTCCCGCCGTCCCAGGGCAACACCGTAATTCTCACTATAGTGGACCGGTTCTCCAAGGCGGCCCACTTCGTGGCCCTCCCGAAGCTCCCGACGGCCCAGGAGACGGCAGACCTCCTGGTCCACCACGTCATGCGGCTGCATGGGATACCATCGGACATCGTTTCAGATCGTGGTCCCCAGTTCTCTTCGCAAGTGTGGAAGAGTTTCTGTAAGGAGCTGGGGGCCACCGTGAGTCTCTCGTCCGGGTACCACCCCCAGACAAACGGCCAGGAAGAGCGGGCCAACCAGGAGCTGGAGCAGGCCCTTCGATGCGTCACCTCCGCACACCCGGCGGCCTGGAGTCACCATCTGGCCTGGATCGAGTATGCCCATAACAGCCAAGTTTCGTCTGCTACCGGCCTCTCCCCTTTTGAGGCATGTTTGGGGTACCAGCCCCCATTGTTCCCGCTGGTGGAGGGAGAGGTCGGTGTGCCCTCGGTCCAGGCCCACCTCAGGAGGTGCCGCCGGGTGTGGCGGGCCGCCCGCTCTGCCCTGTTGAAGGCCCGGGCAAGGGCCAAGACCCATGCGGACCGCCGGCGTTCCCCGGCCCCCACGTACCAGCCCGGGCAGGAGGTGTGGCTCTCAACAAAGGACATCCCCCTCTGTGTGGACTCCCCCAAGTTAAAAGACAGATACATCGGACCATTCACAATCGTCAAGATCATCAACCCTGCCGCAGTGAAGCTCCAACTCCCAGCTTCACTACGGATCCACCCTGTATTCCACGTGTCCCGTATCAAGCCACACCACACCTCGCCCCTCTGTGCACCTGGACCTACGCCGCCTCCTGCCCGGCTCATCGACGGGGAGCCTGCTTGGACAGTCCGCAGGCTCCTGGACGTCCGTCGTAAGGGCCGGGGGTTCCAATATCTGGTGGACTGGGAGAGGTATGGACCTGAAGAATGCTCCTGGGTGAAGAGGAGCTTCATCCTGGACCCGGCCCTCCTGGCCGATTTCTACAGCAGACACCCGGACAAGCCAGGTCGGGCGCCAGGAGGCGCCCGTTGAGGGGGGGGTCCTGTTATGTGGGCCGCTGAAGAGGAGGTACTGCTGGCCCACTACCACCAGAGGGCGCCCTGCTTGGAGTGTGGGCTCCAAGCACGAGAGGGCGCCAGACCCAGAGGAAGTGACAGCTGTCACTCATCACACCAGCTGTCACTCATCTACACCACTATTTAAGCCGGACTGCCACTCCACCTCCCCGCCGAGAAATCGACTACCATTAACAAGGTAATTTCTCTGCTGACAGACACTTTGTGTGTTTAACCTGAACTTCTGTTACAGCAGTTTTCCTGGAGTGTTTCCTTGTCTGAGGGATTGGCGTTTGGTGTGACAGCGATGGCTTCGCCTCACATCCCAACCCAGATAAGTGGTTAAACCAGGAGCTGTACGAGTGTGTGATTGGAGGTGGAGGAGCTCCCTCCTAACTGTGTATGGACTGTGAATTACTGAGTGTGCGGACTCACACTCATACATCTTATCTCTGCTTTCTGCCAGCAGTACCAGGGTCGACAGCCGAAGACAGAGGCCACCTGGGGACTCGGGACTTGGCGGCTCCGGTGTTCTTCAGACCGTTGGTGGTGGAAGCCGTGTGGGACGCGGCTTCTCTCTCGTCAGGGGTCTTCTATCTTCGAGCCTGCCCACACGTCACCTGGTGTTAATTGACTGTGCAAATTCTGTGATTTTAGTTGTGTATTATCACAACATTAAATTGTTACTTTTTGGCTTACTCATTGTCCGTTCATTTGCGCCCCCTGTTGTGGGTCCGTGCTACGACACCTTCACAACACGATTCCTGCATCATGTGCGCTAAGTGTGCACTTCATCCAAACTTCGCACTACAGAATGTGTGAAGGGGCCTTAAACAATGTAGGTTAGAAATGGTAAGTTTTCCCATTACAGTGCTGTCAACAATTAAATATGATGCCAAGAAAGATGTCTTTATTCTATTTTCATAAAACAAATATTAATGTTGATTGAAGACAAGAATGGTTGACTATAAAGTGAGTATTGACAAAACGCGTTGTCATTTTTATGTTGAGGTGGTAAGGGGTGTTGTCGGCTGCTGCTGAAAGTAACTAATAAAGTAACTAATAATCTAACTTAGTTACTTTTAAAATTGAGTAATCAATAAAGTAAGTTACTTTTTCAAGGAGTAATCAGTATTCTGTAATTGGATTATTTTTTCAAAGTAACTTTGGCAACACTGCCTGCCTGTCTTTAAATATGGGTGGAAACATGGAAAGAACATGCAAACTCCATACAGAAAGGCCACAATGTGGGAATCAAACCCATGACCTTCTTGCTGTGAGGCAACAGTGCTAACCCCTAAGCGATTGTGGTGCCAGTAAACGTTAGAAATATGATAAGCACATGGTAGGCATGTTCTGGGTTAATGTGAGGAAGGTGAGCTTGGAGGAAGACAGATCAAAGAGTGGGAATCAAAGAAAGAGTGAAAAAAGGGCAGTGAGGGTGTAAATGGCAGTGGTGGAGGCATAGCGTTGGGTCGAGCGGAGGGAAGAAATAAGGAGAAGCAGCTTTGGAGTAGAGGAAAGGCCGAGCCAAGTAAGCACTTTCCGGTCCATTTTTCATTAGGCAGTCTAAATTAGGCCAGGCTCTTCTCTTTGTGCGTGAGCATCTGTTCTCACATTCCCGACACGTCTCTTCTGTCTCGGCAACCCACAGGGCAGGGTAATGTCTCTTCAAATGCCCTTCTCGGTGTCCTGCCTTTTCAGTGCCTCAGATTTATTCATCGGTGGGCACAGTCCATCACATTGTTATGTGGGAAAGCATCATGTTTTCTCTGTGTGTGTGTGGGCCGTTCAGCACTCTGTTCCACCCCTTTAGCCCTCCATCCCTTCTTCTCGGGTGGCTAGTTCATCTCTGTCATCTCATTTGCCATTTTGTTCCGTGATCCGTCAACTCTTGTTTGACATCTTTGCTCTGAAGCTTGTCTTTTGCAGGCTCAAAGTGCCTGTCATTGGAATTCTGATCAAGAATACTGAACCAAAAAGGGTTCAAAGTTTAAATGCAATTGTTAAAAGTTTCTACCATGCCCTCCTTTGGCACCAAAACCTTTTACTTCCATTTATTTCATCATGCATCCATCCACCCATTTTCTGAACAGGTTAATGGGGTGAATGGCACATTTAAAGACATTTAAACAAAATTATCATGTTTGTTATCAAGTATGTTACATTTCCATTGCATATTGACTATGTTGACTCAGCAAAGCATATCTGATAGTATCTTTAAATGTTTACCATGTACAGATCAGGGCATGAGGTTAAAATTCTGTATTTTGTACAATACAATGTGCTATATATTTCCCCACTAATACTTGTTACATATAGAAATGTATATTTATATCTTTTTAAACATGCCCCAGATACTCTCATATTTGAAAGAGAGATGCAGAATGGCACTCACTACCTACTGACAAAGTTTGATTCGGATCTGATCGGGACTGTCAATTTTGTGGACATTTGAATTTAATATTGAAAAGGCCATTTGGTGAACATTTTGCATTATATCACAATCAAACGTGTGTCAATCACTCTCATTTTTCTCTTATGGATTTACCTATACCATCAAATTTGGATGGAGTATCAGTAAGAAAGTAAGTGCCAAAAAGGAACGACAAATTGTGCATAGCAGAGATAACCAATTTTCTGTGAACATTTTCTGAAAAATGATTCAGAAACCAAAAAAGTAAAAAAAAAAAAAAATCCCTGAGAACACCACAAAAAGCCTTTGATTTAAGTGCATGAAGTAAAGACATACTCCTGACATTGTATCACATCTAATTTTGCTTATGAAAAGCCACTTCTAACAGGACTTTGACCTTGGAATTTTTTTCCCAGTTAAGGTTTTGTGGAATTGACAAGTCGTTTTGGTGGAGGTTTGCGATCTTTGAGCACAGTGCTCTAGTTTCATTTTGTCATTACAGGGTGATGTGAATAGAATTTCAAGGTAAGTTAATCCATTAGGAATAAGGCTGGAACAGCATGGGTGGTGGTCACATGGTTAGTGAGTTTGGTGTCAGTGCAGAAGGTTGTTGGTTCAAATCCCACTCCTTCCACTTTTCTCCTTGTAATGTGGAGTTGCGTCTGGAGGGGCATGCATAAAACTTGTGCCAAATCAACATGCAGACCCACCTTGGATTCATGTGGTGAAATCAAGGGAGCAGCCAAATGAATTCAGTTTTTGGAATAAGGCTGTGTCAGGGTTTGATATTTTGTCTGGTTTTCTCTTTTGTTTTTGGTCTGTTTTGTTATTTTCTTTTTGCTTATGTATTGCTTTTCTATGTGTTCATTTTCTTGTTGGGATTTTTCTGCTTGAGTCTGTCTGTTGCTATCTTTCTTGTTTGTCTCTTGGTGAGGGGTTCCACTCTATCGTTCTCTCTCTGGCCACACCCTGTTTCTGGTGCTTTCCATGCACACCTGTTCTTGACTTCCTGATTGTCACCTAGGGTTATATAAACTCACTGGTTGTGTTTGTTCCTTGCCAGATTTATGCTCCTTGTGCCTTCTCTTCAGCTCCTTATCTCATGTTCCATAGTCCTGCCTGCCTCATTGTTTTCTCTACCTTCTGCCTGATGATTATTGTACTGCTGCTGTGTTTTTTGGACTGCCTTCCTGTGTACTGACCACTGCTTTCGTCACCACTAAAGTCTTTCTACAAGTTGTTTGTGTGAGCCTAGCATTTGTGTCGTAACGTCTTTGACAAACCTGCCTGTCAGGCTATAACAAAAGATAATGTGGAAAAAATGAAGTGCTGTGAATACTTTCCGGATGCACTGTGCATACACACACACATGGGGAGGTGATGGTCTAGTGGTTAAGGCGTTGGTCTTGAATCCAGAAGATCATGGGTTCAAATCCCCAGCTGACTGGAAAATCTCTAAGGGCCCTTGGGCAAGGCATTTAATCCCCTATTGCTCCCGGTGTGTAGTGAGCGCCTTGTATGGCAGCACCCTGACATCGGGGTGAATGTGAGGCATAATTGTAAAGTGCTTTGAGCATCTGATGCAGATGGAAAAGCGGTATATAAATGCAGTCCATTTACCATTTACATACACACATACGTATATATCGGGTCGGCAGGGTTAATATGGAGTGACTTGGGCCAAGTTTGTTGTGATTTGGCACTTTATACATAACATACTTATACATGAATTGAAATATAATTGAATATTGAAGTGTATGTCTGTGTTGATATGTAGTGTGTTGTGAATTTGTGCATATGTTGTTATGACTGTTATAATTATTGGACTCATTCTAGCAGGGATGGGCGTTGATAAGCTTTGCTTCTGCCCACACCCTTTCGGACTCACAGGCTTGTTTATATAACATTCATATTATTGGTATGTTTCTGTTCTTTCCGATTTGTGTGTGTGCCAAATAAATCCATTCATTCATATATATTCCTATTTTTAAGTTACTCCAAGTAACTTTACATATGACATCCTTATTGTCTTCTAAAAATCCTGATACAAAAACAGACCAACTTATAAAAGAAAGTAATTTGAGATAATATGCAGCAACTTTTTTGTTATTACAAAGGAAACTAATCTCCATCTTTTTATAATCCACAATATGCCTTTTCATAAAAGGCTGAACCACCAGAAGTCTCCCATACTGACTTTTTCAAAGCTCCCAGAAGACATTCAAAATCAATCTCTCTCCCTTTTGACTAATATTTCCCCATATATTGCTTTCAACGCCAAGGCCAAATTTCCACAAATCAATGGCAAAAAGTTCTAAACACAGATGAGCTTCAGTACGACTTTCACTTTTTGTTCTCAGCCCTTCCACCCTCTGTTATTGTCTGAATGAGTCATTTTACGTGCACAGTGTTATGAACCATTTTCATTGTTTCACTGTCTAATTAATAACTTTTAACCAGGTGTGGTCATTGTTTATCACATGGTGTCAGATAACAAATGGACATGAAGGCCTGTAATATGTATGTTGTAAATATGAAAAGTAGCTCAGTAGCCAAGTTGATTTTTTTTCCCCTCATTATTCACCTATAACCTCAGCCAGCACACAGAGGAGGGTGAAAATGATATGCTCAGCCCTGTCCTACAACAGGGGAGCTGCTTTAATTTTTCAAGAAAACCTAGACATTATTCTGCATCTATTTGGATTAATATTGAATGTCTATGCCAGTTATATGGTGGATAATGCGAGTGCAATCTAATGCATGAGGAGGAAAAGGGCTGGACTTTTGTTTCTCTCTGAATTAGATTTGTGTGTGTTTTAGGCATTTTATGGATGACACCAGTCAGATTGTCACTTATTACCTCCGCCAATGAACATTTGTTTGTTTGTTTGTTTGTAAACAGCCTGGAGCCCACGATTTTTCATATGTCCTTATGAAATTTTTTGCTGAAGATTCATATTCTGATAGGCAAGAAGTGATTAATTTTTTAAGGTCATAGGTCAAAGATCAAACTCAGGAAAAACCTTGGAAAATTGGAAAAAAATCCCGTCTTTAACAGTAAACAAATTTTCAAAAAAAATCATTACTCTGTCAAAAAAGATCCAGTTTCTTTCATGTTTTAGAGTGTTATGTAGGATGTATCCTTTATCAACTGACAACGTTTGATCCAGATGACAGATTTTGTGGCCATTTCAATTTAATATTGATGACATCATTTCATGTATATTTTACATTATATGTTAATCAAACATGCCCCAGTCTCTCTCATATTTGAATGTGAGGTGCAGGCTGGCATTCATGATCGGCTGACAAATTTTGATTTGGATATTCTCTGGATTACTGATATTGTGGACATTTGAACTTAACACTGAAAAGCCCATTTTGTTTACATTTTGCATTATATCTCAAACAAAAGTGCTTCAATCACTCTACTTTTTCTGTTATGGATACCTTCACCACCAAAATTGGATGGAGGTTCCAATTTTATGCCGGATTGTCTATGTTCCAGTTATCAGTTGGAAACCAAGTGCAAAAAAGCAGTGACAAAGTGTGCATTCCAAAGATAACCAATGTTCTGTCAAAATTACCTGGAAATTATCTGATTTTACCCAGTCTGGCAATGGTTTTAATGGAGTATGCTCTGGTATCAAGCCCACCACTTAACCATTAGACCATCACCTCCTTTCAAGAATGCACTGCAATGGGCACTGTTGCATGACTACTCGTGCACGTGGCAGAGCTGTGATTCATTAGAGCAGAACCAAATGATCCTGGTGATACCTCAACTCTAGTGGTGGTTGTGTGGTGGCTGTTGTGTGTTGTGGGGTTTGGCTGGACATTTGGGTGCTGTTTTCTTTTCTTTGCTCTCCAGGTGGTATGCAAACTGTTTTTTTCTGTGGAGAAGGTGCTGGCGGAAGAGTCCTTCACCCTCATCAGAACTATTGGCTGCACCTGTGGAGGATGTTCACGTGCAAGCCTAACAACTTGCAGCACCTGTGGATGATGCTCACGTGCAGACTTAAAGACTTTCAGCTGAAGCAGATAATGAAATGGCGTTCTGCATTTAAGCCATGAGTGATTTGAGCAGAATTGCCGGGAACTCGACCTTGTGACGTTCGGTTGTGAGACGCTGAGGACCGCGCCAGGGTTTGACACATCGTGCCTGTAAAGGAGGACGGGTGAGGGACACATGCTGTCAGCACACATCGGAGGTGATTATCGTCTGAATACTCGTTAATAGTAATTTGGCGTTTTATTACGCAGTATATTTGAACATTGATGAGAATTGTGCAGTTTGCTTCTCACTGCTGTGGCGTACGGATTGATGATCCTCCACCTGTTGTGAGAAGCTGCTCATTTACATAAAGCTTAAATTCAGACCTGAATGTGTTGCTGATAGTGTGTGCCTCTGAAGGATATTTGTTGTAGCTCTGTTGACTTACCTCACCTTTTCCGTCCTTCACAGATTCAGTTTCTCGTATCCACCTGGGGGGTGTTCGGCGGTGAATCTGAGTCCAGAAGTGCCGGGCTTTGATCCATTTGGACGCTGGAAAGTGCGCCGTCCTTCACCTTGCCAAGACAGCTGAATATTTATGTTATACACAAATTATTGCACATGAGGGGGAATAAATTTGTTTCTTGGAACTGCTTTCTGGTTATTTAGCGCTGGGCCATTGTCAGATGCTGGTTCGGTTCTCTGACTCGCGTCAGCACATAACAGTGGCAGCATAAGAGTTATTGCAGTTATGTGTTTTTGCACTAGTTTTTAACTTTAAATTAATTTTGTTTTGTTTTGTTTTCAATTCAGTTTAAATATTTAATGATTAAGGAGCGCAAATGCACATCCCTATGTGTACAAGTAGAGTTCATGTGAATTATGAACCAGACTATGTAAGGCACAAGTGAATAATACACCATATGAATATCAGGAAAACCTACACTTGACTAGAAACCAGGCTTTTCTTGGTCTATGCCGCAGTCATTTTTTACAGCATCACAATAGCAATACACCCTGTCCACATTTTATATTTATTTTTTTTTTAAACCAACATAGCCTTGGGTGTACAGATGAGCATAAATAAAGTTACTACAGCATGGGAGCTGGTTTGAAAATTACATCTGTGTCGGGTAGAAAATATGAAGGACACTTCCACTGTGCAGTGAACTGCTATGTGCCAGGCATGAGGTAAGTTCCAATATTTGTGATTTTTTTTCTTTTTTTTTTTGTCTCTTGCAAGTTGTTGACTTCAAATCAATCCTCCTTCACTGACAATTTAGAGACAGGTTTGATGCCATTCTAAATATTTCTTTCCTTTTTTTTAAAATCTGCATCTTTTATGGGTAACAAAAACTGGTCTTTTTATATCATAAAGCTCTGACTGCAAAAATGTTGATTCATATTAACAATAATCCATATATTTGGTATGTCCAATTATTTATGGGCCCTGAAAATGGAGATACTATTATACTGCTGTAACACAATATTTTTATTCAACATCTTTGAGGTTCAATCCCTCCAAGACTGAATGTGCTACATTTGGCAAGTGTTACTTGGAGTCACAGCCTATATAAATACTTAATGACACAACACAGTCAAATAAGGGACAGACAGTTCATGTTTCTGGGCGTGAGACTCTTGTAATGAAGACAGGATAGCTCCATGCCGGTGTCGGCCAAATTCCAACTGCCACACACGCACATCCAACATTATTTGCTGGGCACTTAGAAAAGGGCTATTCTTGCTCCTGGCATGATAGTGGAGTACAGATGACCACATTTGAGCTGTCTGTGAAAATTGTCTATGTGCAACACATGGTTGGCGTTACCAAGCAATACATATTGGTGTGACTGTGCTGAACCCCCCGCCACACACACACACACACACACACACACACACACACACACACACACACACACACACACACACACACACACACACACACACACACACACACACACACACACACACAAATGGCTTGTGGAGTGTGTCGTCTCCCCCAACACAAATGGTTTGTGGAGTGAGCTCCCCCCAACACACACCATGAATCCAACATTGTCAGCTACAGCTGAGAGTCCTGGATTCTGGTTGCTGTCCAGCGCAGTGTGCTGCCGGAAAAGCTGACCACTGTGTACTGCAACTCAGCTTGTGAACACGCAATGCATATTTGTGGGTGGGCACTCATGCCATCATGACATGCTGATAATTAAGTACAGATACGATCACATGCCAGCGTATGAGCACACAGCATGTTGTGAAATTAATAAGCCGGCCAGGCAGGCTGACGTCGCCACATAAATTGTAGTTTACATGACAGATAGAAAGAGTGGAAATTAAATAAAAAAAAATAAGGGTAAAGACATGAACTCATTTATGTGTGATCACTTTGCTGTGGACATACAGCACCTGTTAGCTGACCGCCGACTGTCAGCTGGACCTGACTGTGCATGAAAGGTGTTAAATAAAAAAAAAAAAAAAAAACACAGACATCTGACAGATGCAGGACAAAAAATAATAATACATACATGAAATAAAAATCACAGAACAAAGGAACAGAGAGTGACCCTTTTTTTCTGTGAGCTGACGAGGTCCGCAGACAAAGGTGGGCATGTCCCTGTGAGTTGCAGCTGTTCAGATATCTGTGCTCGCCCATCACAGCTGGAGAACATCTGTAGTGGCTTGTGAAATATGACCTCTTATCACTTCACCATAAAGCGCAGATATCAGCATGCTGTCCTCATGTGGAAATATATCGCTTCAGCTGACCGCTGCGTCAGCAAACCACAACACTGGTGAATATCGTGCCATGCAGAAAATCACCGTAAGGCATGGGTATCTGCAGGATTTCCCCACTTTGTAATAATTAAAACACATCACATTTGCAATGCGGTCACCAGCGGATCACTGCGCACTGGACACACCATGCCAGCTGATCTGTTCATGACATGTGAGCCGGCTCTTCATGACAGATAATTCATGCAAAAAACATAAAAGGGAGAAGAGTAATCCACGTCATTTCAGTACTTCTTGGTGTACATTTAGGCGGAGGCTATGTCCACTCTATAACAGGTATTAAGTATTATAAAGTGTTTTTTTGTTTGTTTGTTTTTGTTGTTTTTTTTTTTTGCTCCGCTGCTGTGTGGGGAACTTTCCATGTGCTTGTACTGTGTTTGTGAGCGCGAACACAAGCGTGGACGAAATTGTTGCCGCAGTATCGTGCACACCTGTCCAACCATGTGTCCCTCCCGGTAGCAGGTGGAATGTTTCGCGGTTCCCATTTCAGTTTTTAGTTTGCGGATTTTCTTCCGGTTTCTTTCTTTCGCCCAATTTTATGTTATGTGTGAAGGGGCCCTAAGAATTAATTGAAGAAGACCAATAACATGAACACTCTGTTGTGAAAGTGTAGTGACACGGACCCACAACAGGGGGCGCAAATGAACGGACAATAGAAGGAGTCAAATTTGAACACTTTACTGTTGTGAATGCCACAACCATACACAGCAGATTATAGAATGATACAAAGTCAATGGATAAAGGTGTCGTGTGGGCAGGCTCGACGATAGGAGACGTCCGTCTAAAGAAGAACCGGAACCACACGATTTCCTCCGCCACCGAACCCGAAGGATACTGGAGCCGCCAGGTCCCGAGTCCCCCAGGTGGCCACCGTCTCCGCGTGTCGGATCTGGTACTGCTGGCGAAGAGCAAAGACAGTCAAGTGTGGGTGTGTGTACACCCAGTAACAACAATGGTGGGAATTCCACCTCCACCTCAAATCACACACTCGTGCAGCTCCTGTTTCAGCACTTATCTGGAAAGAGTGAGAGGCGAAGACGTCGGCACTCTCACAAACCACCAATCAGCGGACAAGGCTCCACAGTAAATCAATGAAAGTCCACATGACAAGAGATCTTTATTATTTCAACTCCACTGTTGTGGTGGTGTAGAGAGGCAAAATTGCTAAAACAGCTCACTGTTCAAATTCCTCCATACCTGACTGTATATGTGATCTGTCTTTTCTGACCAGCATGTACAACTATGCAAAAAAAAAAAAAAAAAAAAATAGATAAAAAAAATCCTGCAGAACATTTTAAGGTAAGTTAAAATTTTTATGTTTGCTGTTGTACACCATGTAAATCATTTTGGCACATAGTGAAGTTTCTGTTTCTGTCAACTTTCCAGTGTGTCATTTGTGTTTTGTTAACCTCAAAACAAGTGTTGCTATGCATAATAATGTATTATCACCATCCTATATTTTACAAATGAAAACATTTAAAATTTTCTGTTCCTTGTTAATTTTTTTATCACAGTGCAGTTTCATGGCCTTGTGATGTGCATTCTACAGAGTGTATATTGTGGACTCAACATGTGAGCATATCTGACTGTTACATTCTGCATATACCAGAGACACACCACACTGGTCATTAGACTGGGATTTTGCTTTCAAGGGCTGCAGGATCACATTTCCCCTGTAGACCTGGCTACCCCCTAGGTGCAGTTAGGCACGCCCATAGGTGTAGTCTTTGACTACCAGGTGTGAAAACCATAATTGGATCTTGTGGAATCTACGAAAGAAGCCTGTGCTTGAGCAGTTGAGCAGCCACTTTAATTTTTGCCACTCAACTGATGCAGTTTTTTGACATCAGTTAAAAGGCACGGTCTGTAAATTTTGTAAACCTCCTTTTGAGTTGACCACACAATCACAGGAGTAAAAATAGACTGAAAACAAGTGGCAATGCATTTAATTAATAAAACTCACTTAGAAGATTTTAATTGCATTTGTGGAAAAAAAAATAAGAAAAGTTACTTGCCACATATGACAACTCTTCTGCTGACACTTTTATATGTTACCTTGCACATATGCTCACACAGCCATTTCTTTACCAGAGATTCACACATGGTGGACCACCCATTCACCACCAATGATGCAACTATGTATTGAAGAACACCTCAACTAGAAGGTTAATACACTTCATTACAAACATGCTCCCCAGCCAACACCAAGCAGGTTAAAAAAAATAGCATATTAAAGTGCTAACAGCAAGGTTGTTGTAGTGATGACTAATGCCACCAAACACTTGGCAATGACTGCAGAGGTTCCTCAGCCAGTATCTTCTGCAGGCAGGCGGTTCTTCATAGGAAGCAATGACAGAGTAATAGTATTCCTTAGTGTGTAGGAATTATTATTTTCTGAAGTCTTTGCAGGGCAAGATTCCTATGCTTGGGAAAAGCCTAGGGACACTGATTAATTGATATATACATCAGATAGATGATAGATTGACAGTACATCTCCACCAGATTATAAAACCAAAAATTATAAATGCAGTCATCATGTAATTCAAGACATTAAAGAATAACTAACGCATTGTCTGTGGGTATCCATGGGCTCTAGATTGGGTAGTCTTTATAAAATAGGTAGCTGACATTTTGCAAAGATTCTATAATGAGTTGGAATGGCGGGTGAATCCAGAATGTTTTTAGAACATTAGACCTGAATGCACATCTGACGGCGGTCTATATACAGATTTTCATCATCTGATCGCAGTCTACATATTCTGTGGGCATCAAAGCATCATCTGAAAAGATCTGATTGCGGTTGATTGAGCTCTGATATCGATCAGTCACAGCAAAGCCTACCAACATGTTGTGTCACAGATGTCCACCTCCACTGGACCCTGGCCAGGGAGGGCAAAGGACATATTGATATGTAATAACATGTATGTGGCACACATTCATCAAATACAGTGAATGTGAGCAGTGCCCAATCAAACTGAAAGTAACGTGTGCCGCTGTGCCTCTCCATGTTCTCATGCGCAGTAATGCATCATAGTGCACATCAGGCATGGAGCTGAACGGATCTCACTGCTGTAATATGCATATTATTACCTGACCACCATCTAAACTCTGTAGGAGGTGTGATGTGGAACTGTATCTGAGGCCGTGACGTTATTAAACATGAATCTCACCTCTAGTACGGAACGACGATCATTTCACAGGTAAGAGTGCATAGGAAACAGACCACAGCCCACACACCAAGTGTGACTTTAACGGTATCTACGTAATAAACCTTGTATTCTAAACTCATAAAATGTATGTTCTTTCCAATAATGCTGATGAAAAGGGTTTTTTTTTTGTTTTTCAAAAATAAAACAATGTTATTTAAAACAAAGTGTTTTGGAGTAAAGGTGAATATTTAATTTCTCAGGGATTCATTTAAAAAAATGTCATTTTAAGAAAGTAATTATTTTAAACAAACTTTATCTTGTTGAGAATTAGAGAGAGTGTTGCATATATTTGTAACCACTTGCCTGGACTATTGTAATGCCCTTTATGATGGTATTGATCAGACTTCGCTATCGCGTTTACAAATGGTCCAGAACACTGCTGCTCATCTCCTCAGTTTCTATTTTGATTTAATTTAATTTATATAGCACCAAATCACAACAGAATTTCCTGAAGGCACTTCACACAAGTAAGGTCTAACCTTACCAACCCCCAGAGTAACAGTGGTAACGAAAAACTCCCTCTGAGGAAGAAACCTCAAGCAGCCCAGACTCAAAGGGGTGACCCTCTGCTTGGGCAATGCTACAGACATAAATTACAGAACAATTCACAAAATGAATATACAGGAAATGCTGTTGGTGCACAGGACAGGAGGGTCAGCACACAAATACAACTCCAGAGAGAGAAAAAACAGAATCAGGCATCAGAAAGACAAGAAATACTGTATAATTTGCCAGCATTAAACAAGAAACAGAAACAAGAAAACAGAAGAAATACTAAGGTGATCGCCGGCAACTAGCCCTAAATGCCACTAAAAGACCCAGAATTTAGGTAACGTTGAGGCCGTGGCATGCTGTGTTTCCTAATAAAATTAATTTAAAGAGTAAAAAGCGTAAAACAAAACTATGCCAGTATGCTAGCCATATGAAAGGGAAAATAAGTGCATCTTAAGCCTGGACTTGAAAGTCTCCACAGAATCTGACTGTTTAATTGATGCAGGGAGATCATTCCACAGAGCAGGGGCACAATAAGAGAAAGCTCTATGACCTGCCAAACTTCTTATTCACCCTAGGGACAAAAAGTAGTCCTGCACCTTGAGAACTCAAACCCTGGGCCCGTACATAAGGTTTAATTAGACCAGCTAGGTAAGGAGGTGCCAGTCCGTGAACAATTTTATAGACTAGTAGCAGAACCTTAAAATTTGATCTCACTGCGACAGGAAGCCAGTGAAGGGATGCCAAAATGGATGTAATGTGGTTGAACTTTCTGCTTCATGTCAAAAGTCTGGCTGCACCATTTTGAACTACTTGGAGAGCCCTAATGCTAGACTGTGGTAAACCAGAAAACATTGCAGTCGTCCAATCTGGAAGAGATAAACGCATGGATCAGGGTCTCAGCATCAGCCATAGACAGGATGGGACAAGTCTTCGCTATATTTCGCAGGTGGAAGAAAGCAGTCCTTGTAATATTTCTAATGTCGAGGTCAAAAGACAATGTAAGGATCAAAAATTACCCCAAGGTTCCTCACTTTGTCAGTGTGATCCAACTTCTCTGCAAGGCAATCTTCTGAGGATTTTATGTGAATGAGATTACCAGCAGTTATCAGCATGTATAACTGAGTATCATCAGCATAGCAGTGAATGATAATCCCAAAAAGCCTCAATATGTGCCCAAGGGGTGATATATAAAGGGAGAAAAGCAGGGGGCCTAAGAGTGACCCCTGTGGAACCCCAAATTTCATGTCACTAAGGTTAGAGGTAGTGTTACTGTACAAAACACAGTGAGAATGACTGGTCAAGTATGACGTCAGCCATGCAAGGGCACTCCCAGTAATCCCAAAATGATTTTCCAGCCTATCAAGTAGAATATGAGGATCCACGGTATCAAATGCAGCACTGAGATGTAACAGCACCAGAACCGTAGTGGTGTCCAAATCCATTGTAAGCAGAAGATCATTCACCACTTTAGAAAGATTATTCTCAGTGAGATAGTCCACGAGCTGCTGTGACAACACTTTTTTCAGAATTTTAGAGCAAAATGATAGATTTGATAGCGGCCAATAGTTTTTTTTAATACACTAGGGTCAAGATTAGGTTTCTTAAGTAATGGTTTAATCACTGTAGATTTGAAACATTTAGGAACAGATCCAGAAGTTAAAGAAAGATTAATAATTTCCAGCACAGTCGGCCCAAGAGTGGGCCACAGGTCCTTAAACAGTTTTGTTGGTATAGGATTAAATAAACAGGTTGTGCTTTTTGTTGATGTTATGAGTTTCATCAGCATGCCGAGTGAGATACTACCACATTCTGTAAATCTAGGTAACACCTCAGTAATAGTGCCCACCTCAATAGCAGGGTGGAGTAGCTGGGTTAAGGCATGCTGTGATATGTTTAACCTAATGTCTTCTGTTTTCTTCTCAAAGTAATCCAGGAAATCTTATGCTGTCGAACAAGAACTTTGAGTTATGCTTGTTTTTGTTGATCATATCAGAGTAATAGGTCCGCTTTGTAGCCAATCATGCATGTTTATAGTCTAAAATAGCATCATGCCATGCACGGTGGAATACTTCTAATTTTGAACGATGCCATTTCCGTTCTAGATCTCTTGCCTTACGGTGGAGGTCACGTAGGTAATCATTGAACCAAGGTGACTGTGATTTGGGGGAGTGTGGTTTTAACACATGTGGCGCAATCATGTCGAGTGTAGTTTTGAGCACTAAGTTTAAACTGTCCACAAGACTGTTTACTGATTGGGTATTTGTCAATTGTGAAGCTAAGACATTGGGCAGTCTCGCTTCGAGTGCAGTCTTAGTTGAGGAGTTGCTGCATCACCGTAGTGATATATAAGGTTGTTGTTCTACTAAACACAGCAGCGAAACTGTAAACTTAATAAGTGAGTGATCAGAGACCACTGATGTAAGAGCCATGATGTCAATAACCGTGACAGCAATACCACATGCAAGAACCAGATCCAGGGTATTTCCACTAATGTGTGTCGAGTCCCGAATGCATTGCCGAAATCCTAATGCATCCACAATTTCCATAAATGATTTGCAAAGGGGATCACAAGGCCTATTTATACGAAGTCACCAATGATCAGAATGTTATTTGCACTAGTTGACAAGTTAGAGATGAACGCACGCAATGAGTTGCCTTTGGATGGGAAACATTTTTTTGAAACTATTCAAATTTGTAGCAGCGCTGTTTAAACAAGGATACGCGATCGCCAAGTCTCACCTGAAAAACGCGTCTCGATGCTTCCGACGCTGTGACCCCCATTGTTGAGAGGGCTGGATGGCATCAGGAACCAGAACCTGAACAGCAGCAGGGTTCTGGCATCATGGTACTGTCAAGAAAACAGCAGAAATGTCCCTGGGAAAATGTGTGAAATCAAATAAAAAACAAAGAATTTCTCGCAAGAGCCAAACCAGCGGTACACAAGTTCGGTCCTCGAGATCTACCTTCCTGACACTCTTAGTTGTCTCCCTGTTCCAACACACCTGAATCCAATGAAACACTCATTAGCAGGCTTTCAATGAGCCTTTCATTGGAAGGCTTGGGCACCCCTGAGCAAAACAATTCAGAGGAACAGCAAGAAGAGGAGATTGTCCAGAGATATTTTCTCTTAAATTATGATATTTAGACCTCAATAATACTTTACTTCATCTGCGCTTGAAGAATACGAACGCTGATGGGACTAACCTGGCTGATGACACTCATGTGGAGATAATAAATTACCCTCTCAACACAAATTTTTTGCAAGTCAATGTGACTCAGGGAGACAGATTAATCAGTCCAGCATGACCAACCCCTACATAGCTATAATCAAAACGCTGCTGAACTTTTCAGCTGATTCTTTGAAATCCCAGTTCACTTCAGGACTGTTTCACAAGGACACAGCAGGTCATCAGAATTTGACCATCGTGGCTGCAGTGGGTCCAAACACAGGCCGCATGGCCAGAGCATGCTTTAGCACTGGTTATAGAGAATTTCACGTCCAGGGGCCATTGCATGTGGACATTTTTTTTTTGTGAGAGACTTCTTTTGAACAATGTGGATCTTTGAGCTGAATTAATTCAAGCCAGTGACGCTATCTGCCTGATGGGATTGGCCAACAGCACTTTCAAGTTAAAAATTCTGGGTGCGTTCCTATTTGTCAAAAAAGTGTCCGTGTCCCCGGCTGTGAGATTGGGTCACTCCACGGCTCTCATGAAAGGGAACGCCCTGTATCCATCAATGTCAAGATTTACGTGATCCCCCACCACTCCAGGATATGCAATCTGGAGAACCTGTTTTTAGGAACTGTGCCTAAATATGTGGTTCTGGGTATGGTGAATCACAACGCGTTCAGCAGCAGAAGAGATGTGTCACCGTTTGACTTTGGACACTATGACATGGAGTACCTCACACTCAATCAGAACTGGGTAAAGCTCTCCAGCACCAATTTAACAACAGGATCTCTGTGAGGGAGTTTTATAATCTGCCATAGGGAGACATCTCAAGGACTTACCTTTAGCATTAATCAGGAGGATTTTGCTCAGGGTTACACCCTGTACACATTCAATTTAAATACGGAAGAGGACAGCGGCACACTGAGCCCCATCTCCACACAGCCCGACTCCTCACATCATCATGTTGGTCATGTATGCATGTTACGATTCTCTCCTAGAAATTATTTCCAAGCGGCAGGTCCTCATGGATTATTACTGATGAACACCCTGGAATTGGAGGCCGTTATGACAGGGTTAATAGGAGGCCTCTTCGGTGGTGTTTGGGCATCTGACGAGTTAATCTGGCCGGGTAAAGCCGAAACCCCCGTCTATTTTATTGTAAACACCCACCCGAGACATTTACCTAGGGAACACTGGCTGGTGATCACCATTGAAAAAGATGGCCAGCTTCATTTTTCGATTGCTTTGGCTTTAGCCCCAAATTTGAGTACTATCCTAAAAGCATCTTGCAATATTTGGAAAATCAACCCGGCATTAAACACATTTTGTATCACAGCAAACAGCTTCAATACTATTGTAGGATGTATGCGGGCAACACTTTGTGTATTACCTGTATAACAGAGCTGCCGGGATGTCGTACCGAGATGCGCTGTCTTTATACAGTGATAATGTTATTATGAACGGCAATGATTTCTGATTTTGTGAAAAGATATCACTATTGCTTTAAAAACAAATGCTATGTCTCCTGTAACCAGGTAGCCTGCCCTTTTCACTTGTTAAAAATTGTCACAGTTTATGCTGAATGCTGAAATGCTGGTTTTTGAGCATGCAGAGCTGTCCAGGGTGCTGAAATTTTTTAACATTTTGTGTGTGTGTATGTCTTCAGACAGGTCTCTTCGTCACATTTTTGGAGTTTTCTCACATTTGCGTGCTTTAAATCTCTGTTATTGATTAAAGAATCTTTGAGCCGTGACTGCTGTCCATGGTCCTGAATTTTTGTTTATTTTTTATTTTATGAAAAAAATGACACGGATGTCTTGAGACAGGTCTCCTTGTCACATCTTTGGAGTGTCGTCGCATTTGCATGCTTTACATTATTATTGATTAAAGAATCATTTAGCTGTGACTGCTGTCCATGGTCCTGAATTTTTTATTTTTTGGATTTTGTGAAAAAAAATTAATGCAGAAGTCTTGATACAGGTCTCCTTGTCACATCTTTGGAGTTTTCTCACATTTGCGTGCTTTAAATCTCTGTTATTGATTAAAGAATCTTTGAGCCGTGACTGCTGTCCATGGTCCTGAATTTTTGTTTATTTTTTATTTTATGAAAAAAATGACACGGATGTCTTGAGACAGGTCTCCTTGTCACATCTTTGGAGTGTCGTCGCATTTGCATGCTTTACATTATTATTGATTAAAGAATCATTTAGCTGTGACTGCTGTCCATGGTCCTGAATTTTTTATTTTTTGGATTTTGTGAAAAAAAAATTAATGCAGAAGTCTTGATACAGGTCTCCTTGTCACATCTTTGGAGCAGCAATTATGTAAACAATCAAGCTAATTGGGCTTACAACAGACACACACTTGGATATTCATCAAAGCTGCAAGGACTTAGTGTTGGACCAGTCATTCAAGTTCAACCAGATACCTCTGGACCTGAACAGAACAATGCAACCAAAATAATAGGTGTGATTACAGGAGGGAATGAGACAGCATGCAGGGATAAGGTTCAGCACTTGGCTGTGTGTTGCAAAGACAATGACCTGCACTCAACACCCTGAAGACCAAGGAGATTAATATGACTTCAGGCGAGCCCAAAGCAAAACACACACCCACATTCACATGAACAGAGATGTAGTGGAGTGTGTGCCAAGTTTCACATTCCTTGGGGTCCACATTACAGGATCCTGATGCACTTCTACCACTGCACCATTGAGAGCATGCTCACTCACTGTATTTTTGTGTGGTAAGGCAACTGCTGCAGATGACAAGACACGACAAAGGTCTGTGAAATCTGCCCAAAGGACCATTGGCTCCCAACTCCCTCTATCCATAACACATATCATAGACACTGCCTGAATAAAATGAGCTCCACTGTTAAGGATCCCACTAACCCTGACCAGTCTTTGCAACCTCCTCCCATCTGACAGAAGATACAGATACCTGTGCTCCTGCACAAGCAGGCTCAGGAACAGCTTCTTCCCAGAGGCTGTTACATTGCTGAACAAAACCCCACCTCCTGTCCAGCACATCCACTTTACTGCACATTGCTTACCACATTTTCATTGCACTGTCACAGTAGATGTACCTTTGTACAACATCTGTCCCTGCACACCTTGAACCAGATTATACCAATCATGTGCAATTAATTTATCCTGTTATCACTGTAATCATCTGCACTCATATATATATATATATATATATATAGAGAGAGAGAGAGAGAGAGAGAGAGAGAGAGAGAGAGAGAGAGAGAGAGAGAGAGACTATTGTATATACTGCTGTATATACTGCTATAAGATTGTCTCTGTATTTTGTATCTTGCTCTCTGTATCTTGCTGCATGAACCAGGCATTAGTCAGGGAGGTGACAAAACATGATGGTCACTCTGTCAGAGCTACAGCATTCCTGTGTGGAGAGAGGAGAACCTTCAAGAAGGACAACAATCTCTGCAGCAATCCACCAATCACGCCTGTATGGTAGAGCAGCCCAGTCTCATGTTTTCGTGCTCCCGTGACGAGATGAGTCAAATTTTTGTGACGGGGTTTTTTTTAACTCACTATTCCTGACCCTACTCCTACCCCCGACCCTAACCTTAACCATAACCTGATATTACTATTTCCCCCCACCCTAACCATAACCACCCCGACCCCCCCCCCCCCCCCCCGCTTCACTTTTAATTTCGTGCAGCCATGACGAAATGAAATAGAATGAATTCATGCTGCCGTGACAAAAATGAGGCACTTTTCGACACAATATCACGAACAAATAGATTAATGTATATTTTGTGCTACTGAATCACGACTTGCTGTGAGACTGGGTTGGGTAGAGTGGTCAAATGGAAGCCACTCCTTAGTAAAAGACACATGGCAGCCAACTAGAAGTTAATGCATTCAGGCACATTCAAGAACATAAGGTGCATTCAGGCACATTTGGGAAATTCATCCAGGGTGGAAGCATGCCAAACGTCCCCCAAACACAATCAGAATGTCACAAATGCCATTTTCACACTGTCCAACTGTTTAGAACAAAGTTAGACAGGGTCAGATTGCACATCGACTGCCATACAATGGTTATTCCACCTCAACTGCATCAAGACGTTTTTGAACAGGAGCAAAACATTTGGGGTGACTGCGTGAATGGGCCCGACTGTTTTGACTGCTCTGAGAATGCTGTCCAATGTTTTACAAATGCAGCTCGACGCTTGCCAACTGTGAGCCAACTTTTCATTCCGGTGCCATTCCGTCTCATTTGATCTATGTGTGATGGAGGTCTAAGCGTGATGGGCAAATGTGGACAACGTGAAGTGCTGTGAATACTTACCAGATGCACTGTATGATAGGATAACCTATAGAGTATTATAGGGTAATCACTGAAACCCAGGACACTTGGCCCGGCAATGAGCAACTCAAAGGATACTCGAAGTTTACTCAAAGATTCTCAAAGAGAAAACAATGAAAACAGGACATTTTCATCACTTTCTAAATAAAACCCAGAATGTCCACTGGACAGAACATGAAAAATAATACTTCCTGGGAAAGCAGGACTTTTGGTCTCAGTATTGTATTATTTGATTTACACTTGGTGTTTCATGCTTTTTTTTTTTCACTACTGGTAAAATATCATCTGAATTTCATTGGCCCTGTACATGCACTCTGCACAATGACAAAAAATTTGAATTTAATCTCATCTAAACTAATGTTAAAAAAATAAATAAATAAATAAATCTGATTTTGGCCTTTGACTCCAATGAGACCTCAGTGATTGACTTTTGGTCAAATGGACCTCACCTGAGAAATTCCAGTCCACACATCCATGTATGTGCAATGTTTGGTGCAAAATGCAATGAAATACTAGTTGACTCCAAATATGGACCTTTGGCAAATTTGACATTTGCAAATTGAAAAACACTTTTTTTTTTTCTTTTTTTTTTCCATTTTTACCCCAATTACTTCACCTTTGCCAAAACTATTTCTTTAAGGGCAATTCTGGAGTTGATGTAAAACATAAAACATGATAAACATTTCAAATTTAGTGTAAATCAGGCAAATGACCTTGGAGTAGTAGAGCAAACAGACAGAGAAACACTGTTCCAATTATAGTATATTTTATAAAAGGAAACTTGAACATCTTCATCAATGTTGGAATCATTGCTTCCAGATCTATATGGTGTATACATGGTTGGCCCTTGGCCTATATAGGCACTATAATTTAATGTTACAGGCAAAAAAAAAAAAAAAAAAAAAATCTCTTCATCTAATTCTTCAACTTGCATGCAAGTCTTAAATCTCATTATTGCAGACACTATAGTCACTGTGATAACTGACTGCTGAGAATGTATTCTGGTAAATGTGTTGTGTAGTTGAGCATACAGAATGTTTATTCAAGCCCTCCCATCACAGAAACTGTTATTTGCTTTTGAAGTGGATAAGTAAGAGAGACACTTAGAACGAATTGCTGCTATTTTGCCATCCATACTGCAACTATACACATCCTCAGTAGAGCCCCATATTAGAAGTCTATCCTAGAACTGTAATTGCAAGGTACAGTACTGTAATTACAAGGTACACTACATACTTCATATTTATAAGTGTTGCCAAATGATACTGATCCAGTGGGGGTTTGAATTAGATCTGTATATTTGAGATGTTCTTCATGCAAAATCATAGTGCTATAGTTGCTGTCATGACTGTGTTGACATAATGCTTTTTCTTTTCAGAGTTTCATGAGTGTTAACTGATAAACCCAGGAAGCCACATCTTTACATTACATATAAAAATTAATACATAAAAAATACAGCTATATATAAAATCAAATGTAATCTTGTGAGAAGTGATAACTGAAGACATTGCTTAAAAAAAAACAAAACAGAACTGGATATTAAAATATATGTCTCATGCTTCAGATTTCCAGTGGTGATGTAATATCATCAAACTTTAACAGGTTCATCACACAGTGCATTTAAAAGTATTTTCATTGTTCCACAAAGTTAGACATGCTCCTATATAGCCTAACAGTCATACTAATATGTTGTCAAAGGCAGCCTGAGCTGTTTGTAGCAGTTATATGAGATGATTGGTAAATACGGTGGGGGGGGAAGTATTTGATACACTGTCGATTTTGCAAGTTTTCCCACCTACAAAGAATGGAGAGGTCTGTAAATTTTATTGTAGGTACACTTCAACTGTGAGAACCAGAATCTAAAAGGAAAAAAAAAAACATCCAGAAAATCATATTGTATTATTTTTAAATAATTATTTGCATTTTATTGCACAAAATAAGTATATGAAACAACAGAAAATCAGAACTCAATATTTGGTACAGATACCTTTGCTTGCAATTACAGCAGTCAGACGTTTCATGTAGTTCTTGCTCAAGTTGGCACACACTGCAGCAGGGGCTTTGGTCCCATGCCTCCTCTGGATCATCCATATGGTCATTGGCGAGCATCAAACTGGCCTGGACATCTGCTGGTGTGAGCAGGGGGACCTTGCGTGCCCTGTAGAATTTTAAACCATGACGGCATAGTGTGTTACAAATGTTTCTGTGTAGGCATCTCAGTTGTCCAGGTGGTTTTCATAGTAGAGAAGCTTGAATCTTCGACTGGACTGGGTTGCTTGATGCGAGGATGTTTCGCTTCAAATCGCAGAAGCTTCCTCAGCTAAAATTCTTGCTCTGGTGGTCTGACTTCTGTCTTGACTCTTGTAGAGAAGAATTACAATACAATACAATACAAGAGTCAAGACAGAAGTCAGACCACCAGAGCATGAATTTTAGCTGAGGAAGCTTCTGCGATTTGAAGCGAAACATCCTCGCATCAAGCAACCCAGTCCAGTCGAAGATTCAAGCTTCTCTACTGTGTTACGAATGGTAATCTTTGTGACTATGGTCACAACTCTCTTCAGGTCATTGACCAGGTCTTCCGTGTAGTTCTGGGCTTTCTCAGAATCATCCTTACCCCATGAGGCAAGATCTTTCATGGAGCCCCAGACTGAGTAAGATTGACAGTCATCTTGTTTTTCTTCCTTCTCACCAAGCTGCTTGCCTGTTGACCTGTAGCCCATCGCAGCCTTGTGCAGGGCTACAGTTTTGTCACTGGTTACCTTAGACAGCTCTTTGGTCTTGGCCATGTTGGATAGCTTGGAGTGTGATTGATTGAGTGTGTGGACAGCTGTCTTTTATACAGGTAACAAGTTCAAACAGGTGCAATTAATACAAGTAATGAGTGCAGAATAGAAGGGCTTTTTCCACTATGGTGATAGTGCAGTTCATCTGCCAGGAAGGGAAATTCAACAAGCTGAGACTGTGGCCTACTTCCGTAGACAGGTCCATAAAAATCATAGAGGGATATGCTTTGCAAACTTAATACCCATTACTACACTGGATGATGTTGAACTTGAGGATGCCCCAATGGTTGTTCCAGCAATATCACAGATTTCATGTCTGCTGCCTACAACGCATGTGGAATGTCTCAAACCTAAATCTATTTCTAGGCATCTTATATATGCTACACTGGAACCACCCCTAAACCCAAACAGTTCAACTGTCAACCCCACTGACGTCCTTAGTCTGGGTCTCATTAACATAAGATCACTAGCCTCAAAATCATTGTTGATTAATGATCTAATTATTGATCATCACTTAGATATGACTGGGTTATGTGAAACCTGGCTTAAACCTACAGCTGTCCTCCCCTTAAATGAGGCCTGCCCACCAGCATATACATTTAGTCACATCCCTCGTGATGCGAAGCAAGGCGGGGGTGTTGCTCTTATTTATAAATCTAGGTTTAGCTTATTAGCTGTTGGGGTCACAAATATAACTCATCTGAGCATCTGATTCTCTGCTCTGCTCAGGATATTACACATTGCCAAGGTCAGAAGAATAAAAATCAGTCGTATTACTTTGTCACTGTATATAGGCCTCCTGGCCCATATTCTGAATTCTTAGATGAATTTGGTGCATTCATCTCTAACCTGTCTACGAGTGCAGATAAGATTCTGATCATTGGTGTCTTTAACCCTCCTGGGTCTAAGGCCTTTTTTGGCCATTTCTCTCGCCTGGACTTTTTTTTTATTATGCTGTTATAACAACACATTATGAGCCACAATTAAGTATTATATACCTTTTTTTTAGGACAAGCTGAATTTTCATAATATACACACTTTGTTCTATGAAGGTAGAAGGTAGAAAAAGGTATAGAACAAGAAATGCAAAGGAAAAATTTAGGTGGAAAAAAAATCTTACAAAGTTTTATTGTAAAAACACACTAAACACCAATGAATAAGCAAAGTCACATCTGAAATACAGTACTGGATGTCTACTTGACCAATGTGCAAATTTTTGAGTTTCTGGAATAAGTAAAAATGTTGTTTTTTTTTAATAAATAAAAAAAGTCACTCGTCCTGACTGATTAGGTGTGGTGGTACTCAAAAAAACAGTTCCTGTCAGCCACCAGGCACAAAGGGACATCACTTAGAAATCAATTCCATGGTGTGGTCTGCTGTTTCTTCAGTTTGTCCAAGCACAGGACACACTTCCTTCTCCCATAAGAGGCACGCTTGCTGACCTCCTCCTGTGGGGGACAAGGCATTGGCAAATGCTCCCCTGGTGCTTTGGGACGAGGAATCTGCACTCACGCCACACAGCTGAGCACACAGGTTCTCCAGGAAATCCCTGTGTGACAGAGGAGTATCTCCTTTCTCTGTCACAATCTCCTTGTGCAAAATGTAGGCATTTGTGGCAGCAATGTCCAGGAAATGGTAAAAAAAACAAGTGTCCGGTACCAGCACATGGAGGAATGGTGAACTGTTTAATACTGAATGAGCTTATCCGAAAGATCAACTCCTCCCATGTGCTTGTTGTACTCGACAACAGGTGTTGGGCAAGGAATGTGCTCTGTCACCCACTGGCCATCATCTCCTTTGAAGCGGCGTTTCACAGTGTCTTCGGTGTATGTTGGATGCATGGTGGAGGAGACAGATACTTCACAAGAATCCATCCATTTGACAAAGATTATTGGGTCATCCCTAATCCAGCAGTTGGTGCCTCTGGAATCCGTCTTTTTCAAAGAATTTTCTTTTGTCTCTGATTTCCCTGTATGTACCACAAGCACCAACACTGTTATTGAAAAGGTCTCTGAAGAGCTTTGGACTGGTATAAAAATTGTCAACAAGTAAACAGTATCCTCCTCCCAGGAATGAAGTGTCTATCAGAGACATCACAGAGCTGTAGGCAAGTCCCACTCCAGCCGAAAATTGCGATTTGCCAGTGTAAATGCAGAAGTCCACAGTGTAGCCATTCGAACGGTCTGCCAAAACAAATAATATGAACCCCCACTTTGTAGGCTTGCTCTTCATGTACTGGGTCATCCAAGTATATGCCTTTGTGGCCACCATTCGTTCATCTATGGCGATTTTTTTTCCAGGGATGGCAATGGGTCTTACATGCCATGGTCAGAGTGTCCAGGAAGGGCCTCAGTCTAAACAGTTTATTGTGTTCGGGTGTGCGTCTTTTCTGTCATTTTCCAGGTCTTCGTCTGGGTCACTCATATGTATGTTCCACATAATGGTGCGGAACCTGTCTCGGGCCATGTCAGTGAGTGCAAATGGTATGCGGGAAATTGTACTCCGTCTCCAGTACTGCTTGACAGAAGGCATTTTTACTAAAGAAAAAAATGTGAGCCCAAGAATTTTATACATGTCCTCCTCCTGGACTGGTGCTCATTTATACTTTTTCCCCTTTGCAATGTTCTTGGCAGCTTGTTTGTTTGTGTTTGTGCAAAGAATGTTTATTGCCGTTCTGTTCACAAACAAAGAAAAAAGGTCAAAAGGAGTGTATTTGGTAGTCTTGTCCAGCTGTGGTCCTGGTTGTCTGGGGGTGAATCATCTGGGGGGAGGAGCAGGGTCTGGATCCTCAGCACTGTGCCAACCTGTTTGATAAGATGGGTGTAAAGTTCTGGGGCGTGGCGATTGTCCAAGGTCTCGTGTGGAAGCGCTCCTGGCTCCAGCTCTTGCTCTGCCCCTCCCCCTCCGTGCAAGAGTGATATGGGTGCGAGGTGTAGATAGTCCTGGAGTGGGGTATGATGTGGAAGGACCAGAAGAAGGAAGAGGAAGGGTGGGGGATTCTTCAGGCTGGACAGGAGTTGTAGGTGGAGATTCTTGAGGCTCATCACTAAAACAAAAGAGAAATAAGTTACTTTGTGTATCTTGTAATACCTCTCATTATAGTATTATTATATTATAACATTATAGCATTTACACTGTAATCTCACAAAGACAAGTCAGCAAATTTATTGACTTCATTCCCCAGGGGCCACACCTCAGTACCCCATCCCCCCAGGCCAAAGGTGTGAAAAAGTGGGACAGATAGGAACAAAGGAGCTCCAAGTAAACTCCCAAAGTAAAACTACAATCTTAGCTTTTACAGTCAGTACACATACATTACAGTATATGTGTGCATACTAGTGTAGAATCACTAAAATGTGAGTTTCACATAGTCTATTCACATAACAAATGCATAGACGCACATGTTCATTTGTTTACACTGCTGAGCAGGGAAAAGTGCATATTATCCAATATGAAAAAAAAATACACTCAAAACAGCATAATGCACTGCTGTTTATCACAATTTACTATAGATATAATAGTTTTACTGCACTTCTTATTACCTATAATATTTTGGATACTCAGTCCTCAACTGGATCCAAACCCACAAGATAGTCCAGCTACTCATCAGTGTAAAAACTCTCCTCACCGGATGAGCCTGACCCGACATCGCTGTCATCAGAAAGCTGCTGGAAAGCTTCTTCGACAGTGAAAGTTTTCTTTGCCATTCGTGCTCCTTCACAGAAAAAGTATATCCGATGGTTGCGCGCAGGTCTGTGTATAAAGGCACTGGGGCGCATGGAGACGCCTCCTTATTTATCATGGCAACCGAGTCCGGAGCCGTTTCTGGCTCGTCGTGTCATTTCGATCTCCGTATTGTGTTTGTGCCATTCTGTAGTACAGTATATCTGTTGTTTGTGCAGTGCACGTGCGTAATTGCGCACAATATACTTTGATATAGGCTTGTTATTTTCATGATTTGATCATTTATAGCCATAAGTGTCAGCTGAGTGTCTATAAGCGTACAGAGTCGAAGCAGATCATTCTCTTGTTGACAAAAACCTTTGTCATGAGTATTTTGCACTCTCATTGGAGAACCATGCATCACATGCATAAGGCGCGCGCTGCCGTTGGACAGGCATTTTCAGAGCTTTAGAAACACAGGTTGGGAAGAGCCAAAATGGAAACCAAAGACATGCGCTGAAAGCTTAAAATCTCAACTTTATTCTGCAAAAAAAAGTATCAACGCACATTAGTGGAAATACCCCGGATTTGGTTCTCGCACGTGGTATTGCTGTCACAAATATTGACATCATGCCTCTTACATCAGAGGTCTCTGATCACTTACTTATGAAGTTTATAATTTCTCTGCCATGTTTAGTGGAAAAGCAACCTTATATATCACTACAGCGATGCATCAACTAGTCAACTAAGACTGAACTCGAAGCTAGACTGCCTAAAGTCTTAACTTCACATTTGGCAAATACCCAATCAGTAGACAGTCTTGTGGATAGTTTAAACTCAGTGCTCAAAACTACACTCAACATGATTGGGCCACCTGTGTTAAAACTGCGCTCCCCCAAAACACAGCCACATTGGTTCAATGGTTACCTGCATGACCCCAAGCATAAGGCTAGAGGTCTAGAATGGAAATGGTGCAGTTCAAAATTAGAAGTATTCCACCTTTCATGGTGTGATGCTATCTTAGACTATAAGCATGCATTACTAGCTACAAAGCAGACCTATTACTCTAATGTGATCAACAAAAACAAGCATAACTCAAAGTTCTTGTTCGACACAGTGGCAACACTTATTCATGGACAACCACCTGTAGTTTGCTATTCTTTTACAGCACAAGATTTCCTGGATTACTTTGAGAGGAAAATAGAAGATATTAGGCTAAACATATCCCAGCATGCCTCAACCCCACTACACCCTGCAACTGAGCTGGACGCCATTACTGAGGTATTACCTAGATTTACAGAATTTGATAGTATCTCTCTAGGCATGCTGACAAAACTCATAACATCAACAAAAAGCACAAACTGCTTATTTGATCCTATACCAATAAAACTGTTTAAGGACCTGTGGCCCACTCTTGGGCTGACTGTGCTGGAAATTATTAATCTTTCTTTAACTTCTGGATCTGTTCCTAAATGTTTTAAATCTACAGTGATTAAACCATTACTTAAGAAACCTAATCTTGACCCTAGTGTATTGAAAAAATATTAGCTGATATCAAATCTATCATTTTGCTCTAAAATTCTGGTGAATGATTTTTTGCTTGCAATGGCTTCGGACACCACTACGGTTCTGGTGCTGTTCGATCTCAGTGCTGCATTTGATACCGTGGATCATCATATTCAACTTGATAGGTTGGAAAATCACTTTGGGATTACTGGGAGTGCCCTTGCATGCTTGACGTCATACTTGACCAGTCGTTCTCACTGTTTTATGTATAGTAACACTACTTCTAACCTTAGTGTCATGAAATTTGGGGTTCCACAGGAGTCAGTCTTAGACACCCTGCTTTTCTCCCTTTATATAGCA
Organism: Thalassophryne amazonica; assembly: GCF_902500255.1. NCBI lineage: Eukaryota > Metazoa > Chordata > Actinopteri > Batrachoidiformes > Batrachoididae > Thalassophryne > Thalassophryne amazonica. The sequence continues at coordinate 145,581,698 of NC_047103.1, read as the reverse complement.
CCCTTTGGACACATATTGAGGCGTTTTGGGATTACCTTTCACGGCTATGCTGATGATACTCAGTTATACTGCTGGTAATTTCATTCACATAAAATCCTTAGAAGATTGCCTTGCATCAGTGAGAAGTTGGATGTCTAGAAACTTCCTACTTTTAAATTCTGATGACTGAAATGATGGTTCTTGGTTCTTGGTTCTTGGTCCAGTGAGACATCAGCATCAATTTGACCAGTTAACGCTTAGCCTCGTGTGTCATACATCACACTGACAAAGTGAGGAACCTTGGGGTAATTTTTGAGCCTACATTGTCCTTTGACCTCCACATTAGAAATATTACGAGGACTGCTTTCTTCCACCTGCAAAATATAGTGAAGACTCGTCCCATCCTGTCTATGGCTGATGTTGAGACCCTGATCCATGCGTTTATTTCTTCTAGACTGGACTACTGCAATGTTCTATTCTCTGGTTTACTGCAGTCCAGCATTAGGGCTCTCCAAATGGTTCAAAATGCTGCAGCCAGACCTTTGACATGAAGCAGAAAGTTCAGCCACATTACACCCATTTTGGCATTCCTTCACTGGCTTCCTGTCCCAGTGAGATCACATTTTAAGGTTCTGCTGCTAGTCTATAAAACTGTTCATGGACTGGCACCGCCCTACCTAGCTGACCTAATTAAACCTTACATACCAGCCTGGGCTTTGCATTCTCAGGGTGCAGGACTACTTTGTGTCCCTAGCATGAATAAGAAGTCTGCATGTCATAGAGCTTTCTCTTATCATGCCCCTGTTCTGCAGAATGATCTCCCTGCATCAATAAAACAGAGAGATTCTGTGGAGACTTTCAAGTGCAGACTTAAGACACACTTATTTTCCCTTTTGTATGGATAGCATACTGGCATAGTATAGTTCTGCGTGTTTTATTCTTTTAATTCATTTTATTAGGAAATGGAGTGTGCCGCAGCCTCAACTTTACCTAAATTCTGGGTCTTTTAGTGAAGCTTAGGGCTAGTGGCCGACGATCACCTTAGTATCATGTTTTTCTTGTTGTTTAATGCTGGCAAATTATACTATATTTCTTGTCTTTCTGATGCCTGATTCTGTTTTTTCCTGTCTGTTTAAGGTGCAGCTCCATCCAGAGATGGGTGTGGTATTTGTGCTGAAAACCCTCCTGTTTTGTGCACCAAAAGCATTTCTTGTATGTTTGTTTTGTGAATTGTTCTGTAATTTGTGTCTGTAGCATGGCTCAAGCAGAGGGTCACCCCTTTGAGTCTGGTCTGCTTGAGGTTTCTTCCTCAGAGGGAGTTTTTCCTTACCACTGCTGCTCTGGGGGTTCGTACGGTTAGACCTTACTTGTTTGAAGTGCCTTGAGGCAACTCTGTTGTGATTTGGCGCTATATAAATAAAAAAAAAAATAATTTGAAAATTGCTTCTTAAAGAAAAACTAACAGGTCTATGACAGCCAGGGTTCTTGCTGGTTGGTTGTTGAGCAAATACTTATTTCATGCAATAAAATGCACATTAATTATTTAAAATCCATACAATGTGATTTTCTGGATTTTTTTTTTTTTTTTGGGTGGGGGGGTGGGGGGGTTTTCTCTCTCACAGTTGAAGTGTACCTAAGATAAAAATTACAACCTGTCCATTCTTTGTAAGTCGGAAAACTTGCAAAATCAGCTGTGTATCAAATACTTATTTTCCCCACTGTATATTAATTATCCAATAACAAGTGATACTGTGTGTGTGTGTGTGTGTGTGTGTGTGTGTGTGTGTGTGTGTGTGTGTGTGTGTGTGTGTGTGTGTGTGTGTGTGTGTGTGTGTGTGTGTGTGTGTGTGTGTGTGAAAGAGAGAGAGAGAGAGAAAGAGTAAATGACAGAAAGGGAGACAGTAAAATTACTGTAATTGGCAACAAATATAACTTCAGTTGCCAGTTTATTATGTGCACCAGGTGAAAAGTAGCTGTGTAGCAAACTGGCTCCAGTGTTAACAGGTTAAAAGCTCATTCAGCCCATCTATGTGTCACAGTGCACAACAGCTTACACAAAAGCTGGGCAATTACCATTTAAAGACAGACTGAATAGCATTTAACATAAAATGCTCTGCAGGTGACAAACTTCAGTTAATCTTTTTGTTCAGGAATTTGTATATGAGGTCCATCTCAAAGGCCAGCGAAAAGAGATAAAACCAACATGTATGACCATGCACAATCAGTGTCCTGCTTTGTGACTTTTTTTTTAGCAGCTTGGGGGTACACTCTCTCTGTGCATAAATATTGCCTCACAAGTAAACTTCTCACTTCTGAATATTTGTTATAATGCCTTTAAAGCAGAGGCAGGTGCCACTCAACAGATCAAATCCATGCCATGGAAGCAACACACCCTTGACTCATGAAGTGGATTAGTTGAACCCCATTTTGCCCAGTGCCCATTTTTTCCCGTTTGTACACCCTCTAGATAACTAAATAGATGTGAACATCCACCAGTTCCAAAAGGGTCCAAACTTTTGACAGATACCATATGCGAAACAGTGAGCTGTACAAATTTCATAATGGAAAAGGAGAACAATACTTGCACAGAAGAAATGCCTTGAAGAGTTTTCAGTACATGCTAAAGAAATAGCTGTCCAAAAACAACACATTGTTTGCCTTTGTGAACATATTGGTGTTACGTTAGCTGTCACAGTATGAAATGAACCGAAAATGCAGGCACCCACAAATGGGAAGTAATATAAAACAATTTATTGTTCAAATCCATAGGCACCAAACTTAGCAATCACATGAATACAAAAATATCCAAGTTGATGAAAACTTTGTCCAAGCAATGATGAGGGAACATGGGGAATAAAGGGAGAAAATAACCCGACAACTAAAATCCACACGCAAAACTATAAAGACAGAGGTGACATGTTAAAAGAGGGACTCCAACAATGACTGAAGCTACAGACAAAGAAACACAATGAGATGGAATACTTACTACAACAGTTTGCCAGAACCAAAACGAGTGAGGTACAAAAACATAGGAACCAAGAAATGAACAGAGACAAGGTGCAGGCTTAAATACACAGATACTAAATTAACAACACATGCCAGGTGCAAAATGTGGCAATGAGCAAAACCAGAACTAAAGATACACGTGAATAAACCAGTGGAGCTAAACACATACAAAGTGATACAAAACTTATCTACAGTCCAGAGGAAAATTTAACTAAATAATACGAAGATAAAATACACAAACTCAAACACAATCATCAAATAACAAGCCAGGAAAACAAATGCAGAAAACTAACATGGGACTCAACAGTGAACTAAGTGCCAAACAGGGAAACAATGCATGTTAAACCAAATAACACATACAAAAGACAGACTGACAAAACCCTCAAAGACAAGGACAGAGTGACAAGACTAACAGACTACAAACACTGACCGTAGACACACCACAATGAAGACAAATACAAATGACAGACAAAGACAGGGGACAACAAACCAAAGAACACAGGCAGAACAACACCAACAGAACACAAATAAAGGACATACACAAATGGCAGACAAGGATGTGGAGTGAATACAATGAAATCCAAATCAAAGAACACAGACAGAATTACACACCAACAGAAAACAAAAAACGACATACACAAGATGGGACCAAAACCCAGACTCAGAGACAACCCACAACATTTGATATATTTATACTAATGCATAGGTTTTACACCGGTCATGACTGTGCCTGTAGGATTACTTGATGCATAATGAGATGGTTGCTTGCCATCATGGAGTGTGGAAACAAGACTTCATCAGTTCTGATCTTTTCTGGTTGCTGGAGTACCAATTCCACCAAAAAAGGACATCCCTGCAGGCTCTTGGACAACCTGTACACCAAAATCCAGTTTAACATTATGCCTGAAGGAAAACATTTTTAAGCATCAGACACAGCTTGATACTGGCTATTATGTTAATGCATCAGGTTTTACCTGTGAACACCCACGTGCAAGCATTTTCACACCACTTGAAAGTTATTTTCACATCACTTCACAATTGAATGCCCAGGAGGATTTTTTTTTTTTTTCAGCTAAAGAAAACAACTGCACAACATCATGGTTGGAGGAAAAAGGTCAACGTTAAAAGCAGTCTCATTTAATCAGCAGTGCAGAGGACAAGGCATGAATCAGCATATCAAAGCTCTCCATGCATTGAAGTGCATTTGTTTTAAAAAAAAATAAAACTCATAATTTCCTCCTTACCTTATCTTCTGGAAGCATTTTGAAGAACCAGTAGGGGTTTGGCCTTTTTGAAAATATTGCAATATTGATTTTTCATAAAATATTTTAGGTCAGGCTTGAGATCTGTTATGACTTTGAAAGATTTTTCAAACAAAGATTAATGAAAATACACTCAACTTATGTATCCGTGTATGTACAGACTGACCTATCTATCTATCTATCTATTAGAACTTGGTGGTTGGACAGGACTGCACACTGTGCTAGGTGTCCTCGGAGGTTGGTGTTGACAACATCCATCATTTCATAATGTTGCTGTATGAGCACGCGCATGTGTGTGCACGCGCGCGCGTGCACACACACACACACACACACTTATTGCAAATGTATGCGTAAAAGGTCAATTTATGTTTCCCCTCAACTGAAAAAAGGTTTGTGATAAGCCATTCTGTGTTGAAGATGTCATTCACATGGCAATGTTTCCTCAAAGCTGACCAACATGGGGTACTACAAGTAGAACTCCACATTTTTGCTGAGAAAAATATATCCAATAACACGAGAACAACATTCTAATTATACTCTTCATGACATCCCAAAGGTGCAATAATTTACCTTAAAGGACATCTCGCATTTTTAACATCCCACTTAGTAAGACAACATAAAAGTACTCATGATTGTAAGTGTCTCCACACACGTGCTAATAATTTGTGATCATTGAGAGGCATGGGCTACGGCGCTTTGGGAGCAGAATTCACGGCTCCTAACTTCTTATACTGGGTTTGTACGGGAGTTCAAACAAGTGTTTGACCATCCCAACAGAGGCGAGACCACTTCGAATGTGCTGCTGTCGATGAGACAGGGGCGCCGTAGCGCAGCCGAGTATGCAGTCGACTTCCACATCGCGACAGCGAGGTCCGGCTGGAATAACGTTGCGCTCCGCGCCGCCTTTGTAAATGGGCTGTCCCCGGTCCTTAAGGAGCACCTATTGGCTAAGGAGGAACCGCGGGATTTTGACGGGCTTGTCGATTTGGTTATACGCTTAGACAACCGTTTGAATGAGCATCGTCGGGAGCAGGCAGGGGGGCATGACCGGGCACGAGCCGTCCCTCCCCCTTCCGGTTCCGACAAGGTGATGTCGTCCCCACGCTTCACTGCCAGAGAGCTCCGTGTGGCTACAGCTCCCCCTGCTGAGGAGGCTATGGACACGAGCAGGGCCAAATTAAGATCAAATATCAGACAAAGAAGGCTGGCCCGCAGGGAGTGTTTTGTCTGCGGCTCTTGCGAGCACATGCAGAGGGACTGCCCCCAAACGGTCAAACTACAACGCCCGTCCTCAGAAACTGGGCTAAGGGTGGGCCATAACACACACGCGGAAAGACCCCGCAGATCGGCACGAATCCCAGTAACAATCCTTTGTGGGGATTTAACCCTTCACGCCCCAGCACTGGTAGACACGGGGTCAGAAGGGAATCTGCTGGACAGCAGATGGGCAAAGGAAGTAGGGCTCCCCCTGGTGGCTCTGCCGGCACCATTGCAGGTGCGAGCACTAGATGGCACCCTGCTTCCGTTAATCACACATCAGCCGGGTGTGGCGGACCGTCCGCTCTGCCCTGTTGAAGGCCCAGACGAGGGCCAAGTCCCATGCGGACCGCCGACGTTCCCCGGCCCCCACATACCAGCACGGGCAGGAGGTGTGGCTATCGACAAAGGACATCCCCCTCTGTGTGGACTCACCCAAGTTGAAGGACAGATACATCGGACCATTCGCTATCCTCAAGATCATCAACCCGGCCGCAGTGAAGCTCCGACTCCCGGCTTCACTGTGGATCCACCCTGTCTTCCACGTGTCCCGTATCAAGCCACACCACACCTCGCCCCTCTGTACACCTGGACCCGCGCCGCCTCCTGCCCGGCTCATCGACGGGGAGCCTGCTTGGACGGTACGCAGGCTCCTGGACGTCCGTCGTAAGGGCCGGGGGTTCCAATATCTGGTGGACTGGGAGGGGTATGGTCCTGAAGAACGCTCCTGGGTGAAGAGGAGCTTCATCTTGGACCCGGCCCTCCTGGCCGATTTCTACAGAAGACATCCGGACAAGCCTGGTCGGACGCCAGGAGGCGCCCGTTGAGGGGGGGGTCCTGTTGTGTGGGCCGCTGAAGAGGAGGTACTGCTGGCCCACTACCACCAGAGGGCGCCCTGCTTGGAGTGCGGGCTCCAAGCACGAGAGGGCGCCAGACCCAGAGGAAGTGACAGCTGTCACTCATCACACCAGCTGTCACTCATCTACACCACTACTTAAGCCGGACTGCAACTCCACCTCCCCGCCGAGAAATTGACTATCGAGAGGTTCTTTCTCTGCTAACTGACACGTTGTGTACTAATTCAGATCTCATTTGCAGCCATATTCTTGTGGACGTTGCCTTATCTGGGACTTCGGCGTTTGGCGTGACGACGACGACTGCGCCTCGCTCCCTGAACAGATAAGTGGTTAAGCAAGAGCTGCACGAGTGTGTGATTCGGAGGTGGAGGTTCCCCCTCCTGACTGTGTACAGACCGAGGACCACTGAGTGTACGGACTTACACTCATTCATCTTGTCTCTACTTTTTGCCAGCAGTACCAGGGTCGACACCCGAAGACAGAGGTCACCTGGGGATACGGGACTTGGCGGCTCCGGTGTTCTTCAGACCGTTGGTGGTGGAAGCCGTGTGGGACGCGGCCTCTCTCTCGTTGGGGTCTCCTATCTTCGAGCCTGCCCACACGTCACCTGGTGTTAATCGACTTTACAATTTTGTGTGTGTAGTTGTGTGTTGTCACAACATTAAATTGTTACCTTTTGGCTTACCCATTGTCCGTTCATTTGCGCCCCCTGTTGTGGGTCCGTGCTATGACACCTTCCCAACATCCGTAGCTGTTTGCTGCGAATGCCATATACTTTGAAACCGGTCACGAAAGTGCACAAAGTAATACTGGTGGATCATCGGATGGCTACTAACAGCCTAAATCTAAATTGTTATGATTTTGGTGCGACATGTCCTTTATTGCCCCGTTTACACTATATGAGACCTACATAAGACCTACAAGATCATGACATTTTGTCAACTCTCACAAGTCTTGGCTGGTCTCCATTGTGATCTGTTACTGCGTTTACATCAAGCTTGCATTGTGACTGAATTGTGTGAGTGAAAAATATGTTAATATCTGTGATCATTGATGCAACGCCATGCAGAGTCTATTGCGAATCTATTATAACCCACCTTGAGAGTGTGTTGAGATGTGTGAATTTATTAAGACTGATTATTAGATGCATGTATCTGTTAACTGGTTGCACAGCTTGTGCCAGATGTTTTAAGCAGTTGACTACATACACACACCTGCTGGAGACTGATGGGGAGTGATTGAGAGTGATGGCAACCAAAAGGGATCTATTTTCTGACCATGGAGACCCCATTGTGAGCAGCCTGCAACCCCAGTGGGAGTCAGTGAGAGTGACAGTGAGCAGAACCCATTTTTCAGTTGCAATTCAAGTCACGGACTCCATGTAAACGGGGTGTGAACTGTTGTGTTTTTACTAAGATAACAGGTATGATTTTTTTTAAAGCAAATTACTACGTGTGATTATCCACAGTCCCCATGGACAAATCATTTCAGATGTAAACACAATTCTGCAAAATCACAAATACTTAAATACTTCTTCCCACTTCTAGACATGCCAGTTAGATGAAGTCAAAAATTTAAAATGACTATATGTGTGTGTGTGAGTGTGAATGTTTGTTCATATGCAACAGACAGTGGTGGGCACAGCTAACCAAAAAGTTAGCTTTGATAACAGCTAATCAGCTAACTGAAAAGTTATCTTTTATAAAACTGAACTGTTAAACGACCCCCCCAAAATTATTGGAAGCTACAGCTAACCGATAACTTTCATTATTATCATTTACTGAGGCGTTGCTGGGCCGGTAGCATAGATTTACATTCACGCTACCTGTCTATACCTGTCCGCAGTAGCATAAACTGATGATGTCATAGCGTGCAGCATAAGAACTGTCCACAGAGGAAAAGGTGAAAAGGCGAGAAGTGTGTGTTGATCTCAATATGGATATTACAGATGATTTTCTCATGGATAGTATGACAATGAACAGGAGCCAGAGCAGCCAGCTTGATGAGGACGCACTGCCAAATTTGGAGAGCAGCGTGGTACCAGCCAACACAACAAAAGTTTGAGCCAACTTTTTATGTATGCATTTGCTGGGTGTCGTGCGTTTTGAAATGACATTAAATATTGTTAATGTGATTCCATGTGTTGTGTATCTCAGTAAGTGATAATTATGCAAATAACATGCAGTTGTCGTGCGGTATGCATTTTCTGAGTCCCTCCGTCCATGCCCAGTCGTCCAAAATGAACGATATTCACCCTTGTCTAACTTGGGCGAATATCTGTCATTTTGGGCAACTGGGCATGGACGTCGGGCCTCTGAAAATGCATACCGCCCTCCAAAAGCATGCTATTGTGTTAGTATTATCTCCAGTACATTCAACTACTAACAAGCAGATTTTGAGTTTTAACACCATGATCGCTTCTGATAATGTCAAAAGTGATCACAAACCCAAACAGTGAGTCAGCACTTCTGTCTTTGTGCACCCTGCCCACTGCTTGAAGCTTCTGTTTACTATATATTTTGCAGCAGTGAAGCAGTTGAGAGGAGCTAAGCTAAGCTTAACTCTATACAAAAAAAAAAACCTTAACAGAGTATAGCAATACCACCATGAAGCAGAGGTCTTGGAAAATAAAGCAGTTCTGAGTTATGGTTTTGATTTATAAATCAAATTAATCCAGATAGAATAACTCCATTAATGTCAATTCTGTCATTTGTACAAAGTTAAAATAAAACACATATCTTTTAATTTTAAATACTGCACTAATTCTGAACAAACGCACACAGATTCCAAAGGGATTATGGGTAAAATGAGCCACCGCTAACACTGATTGGTTGACTCATTTATTCTATGTAAAAAACAACACGTTAATGTGAGGTGTGTGTTGGTGTTTAGATATAAATGTGCTTTTGTAAAATATGTCTTTTTTTTTTTTTTTTTAAAGGCCATTTGCAAAAGCCAAAAGTCAAATTGTGATTAGACAACCCCTCTGATATAATTGGGATCAAAATGCATAGAGCACTGCCATCTACTGGTGCCCAGATGCTCAGACCCTAACCCATACTCCTTTGCACACCAGAGAGTTGCTATGGTTTTAACAGCACAGAGAGAAAACACGCCAACAATTGTAAATTAATATTATACAACCAAAATGTATATTTTTATGCTTTTCATCCACTGCAGCAACAGGCTGCAGCAACTCTCTGGTATGCAAAGGATTATGGGATATCTCAATACTTAGGGTGAATACTGCTATGAACACTACTGGCCAGTAGATGGCAGTAGAGACTCTGAAAACTTGGTAAAACAAATATTCCAAATAAATAATCTGTATCTGCTACGTTTAAGCTGCGTGGAATTTAATAAACACAAACTGAATTTCAGACATCTTATGTATATTATACTCTGAAACAAAGAGGACAGACAGTGTTTGACATAAGCAGGACGTTAAAGAGCAAACGGGTAGTGATTGCAGCTCACAGTGATTCCAATTGTAAATAATGGAGAAGCAACCTGGGACCTGTACTACGAAGCGGGGTTACTGGCTTATCAGGGTAACTTTGGGAGTAAGTTGATGACGTGTGGAGTAACTTCCCGGTCAACCCGTACTACGAAAGGTGGATAGGTTTTGATCGAGGTATGCTGCCACGGCAACTTACGCTGTGTGCCAAACCTGCTCCGAGCAGGTTATGTTCTAGGTTAGCTTGAGGTTTACACTTAACCACTCCCTTTATAAGTACCGTCCATCCACCTGCATCACTCCTAAGACAATACCGGCCTACCTGGATGATCCGTGTGATATTGGAGCACAAATTGTGAGTGGCTCTCTTTGCAGGGCAAGGGTTTTTAAAGACCGCCGGAATCCGCTGACATACCCGGACGATATTCTCTATGACAAATATAGATCCTCAGCCGAGGGAATTCATTATCTTTGTCAGCTGATTGGGCCAGAAGTCTGTAACATCACCCATCGTACACTGTAAAAAAAGACTGTTGTTTTTACAGGAAAACACTGGCAGCTGTGGTTACCAGGGAATTCCTGTAAAAAATACAGCAGTTAAATGTACAAAAAAAAAGAGCTCTTGTTTGTTGATTTAACAGTTCTTTTAATGTGAGTCAGTCGTGGTTCATTCACTGTAAATCCATATACATATTATGTCTGTAATGTTATCTACTGTGCTGCTGTATGTTTTACAGGAATTCCCTGGTAACCACAGCTGCCAGCGTTTTCCTGTAAAAACAAGTAATTTTTTACAGTGTAGCAATGCCCCAACAATCGAGCAGATAATGTGCCTTGCGCTTAGATATTTTGCCATTGGACAATTTATGTATTCCATCGGTGATGCTGAACATCTGAGCAAGAATCACAAGGTAGTACTTGCTCTGTCTAAACTGTTGGATGCATTTGTCGTTTTCCCTGGCCATTTATCCACAATGCAAATCAAAGAAGGGTTTTATGCAATCGCGGGTAATTACTAATATCAAAATAGGTCTAATGCATGTCCATTAATTAGGCGAAGTGGGGCTTATCAAGCTATGAATATAAACCTACTGTTTTGAAGGATGAAGGATGTTTTTATATTTCATCTTCACCTGCTGCCAGGTGCATTTGGCACTGCTATTGCATCTGAAGTATTGACAGGATTAGGAATAGCAATTATATAGTCAAGGTAGCCTATTTAGGAAACATTAAATAAACTTAACATTTATTAGGAGGCCTATGCCCACTTCTGAATCGTGTTGCATCTGGGCGTAATTAATAGAAGAGGGGCATTTTTTTAAACATATCAGACATTCCACAGGTTAATCATCTGTAACAGATTTGGAGAACAATTACGCATTTACCCGATCAGCAATATGTTGCCAACAACCCTGTCTTGCTTTACTGGCAGAAGATGTGTTAACATCATCTAAACATTAATTTAAATTCCTCGTAGCTCCGCATAATAATCGTGCATTCTTCTTCGATAAAGTAAGGTGACCGCGCCATCATTGAAAAATGGTGACGTGTGCTGCAACCTACCCCTTTTATGTGAGGTTGACCCTGGGTTACATCTGAGTAAGTTAACCCCGCTTCGTAGTACAGGCCCCTGTGCTTCTTCTGGCATTTTTACATAAAATAAACAACGACGTCAATAAACCCAGAGAATATATTCACAAGAGTTTTAGGCACAATACAAAGGGTTTAACCCTATAAAGCCCACCCTGTGAAATAATTGTCAGAAAATTCTAATTTTTTGAAACAAGAGTCTTTATTGGACGTTTTAACAAACCCACCAAAAAAAAAAAGAAAAAAAAAAAACATTTTTGCATATATGAGTTTTTTGTATCATATTTGCTACATTGGGCATTCTAGCATAAAAACATCCATTTTAAATCCAGAGCAAACATAACATTTCAAACCTACAAAATGCTGCATTTTCTTAGGGAAATTACTGTGGATCACTTGCTTCAGGCAGCCATTATGAATCTCATCTGAAGGCCCTCTGATGCATTAGATACTGACATCTGGTGGTTTGTCTGTGCACTACAAGTATCTCATTGTATACAATGGGTTTTTTGGGGGAGAAAATATCCCACTGATGAAGCAGACATCTCAGAAAATCCTGTATCAAATATGATACACTTGGCGTTATAGGGTTAATGTTGTTGTCCATGTGGAGCCTGATCAGAGCATCTCAGTGTATTTCTTCTGTCTTGAATTTTTACCCATAATGCACTGTGGACAGCATGTCCACACTAAACCCTTCAAAATTAGTGCATTACTTTAAAAACTAAAACATATAGCTGATATTTTCACTTAGAATCCTGCAGACATGACCTTAATTTAAATGACTTGTCCAAAATTAGTTTGGTTACAGCAAGTTAGTATGGTGTCAAAAGAAAAGATTTTTTTTTTGGGGCTTTTTTTTCTTCTGTTTTTTGTGACTTGTTTTTGTTTTTGTTTGCCTTTGTTCGGCAGAGGCTAGAGCAGTTTCTCCTGATACTGGCTCTCCTCTTTTTACAAAGGAGAGAACTGTACTTCTGCTACAAAACATTTAACAGGTAAGTACTGAAATCTTGATGATATCAAACTTCATAGATGTTTTAACTGTTAAGCTTTATCCATTATGCCTGCAAAAATATGTTAGTGGTCGAAAAATTACCAACATTTATTGGAAGATAATGATGGTTTTCAAAGTTATTTGAAAAGTTAATCTGATAGTCAAAACATTAGCTTTGATAATTAGCGGTTAGTGGAACTGTGCCCACCACTGGTGACAGACTGGGGACAGTTTGTGCCACATCTGGGAGAAATTAAATAATGTGCAAGAATGCTGTCTGAATACTCAGAGTGTGCCCTGACCCACATTGAATAGTCCCTGCACATATTTTGTGTAACAGCACCCAGACGCAGTTCGAATGCAGGTGAAACATGGTATGAATTCCAACATGTTGTCATGTTGGGATGACATGCAGTAAGAATAATACCGAGTGAGACTCCATCAGGCTCGAGCACAAATGAGCCCAAATGGTGTACAAATGGAAATTTGACCCACATTCGAGAAGTGTCGAGGTGCAATTGAAAACATCAGACAGCATTCTGAGAGCAGTCTAAACAGTCAGGCACAGTCGCGCGGCCAGCCCGATTGTAGAGCACATACTGTCGAGGTGCGTTTGAGGTGGAAATATATTGTATGGCAGTCGGTATGGACTCTAACTGCAATCTGACTGCTTTCTAAATGTTCCACAGTGTCAAAACAGCATTCGAAACAATTTGATCACTGTCGAGGGTGAATTTGAAGCGGTTTAGAAGATGTATCTGCCATTATATGCTTATTACAACTGTGAAACCATGTCCACAAGTCCTGCACATCAGGGCAACATGGAAATGAACTGATGCACAGTGCATCTGTCTAGTCGGGGTCTAACAGCCATGAGAACATGAAATTACAGATACATCCTCTGACACATGCTCATTGTGAATGTTACACCACGTCCAGCTACATGTGCTGTCCCACTGCTCAGGGACGCGCTGACTCGCAGTAACACACAGTGTTCTCAGTTTAATTGCGCTATATTCACATCGAGTTCACAAAATGAATGCATGTCACAGACATTGCACATTAGAATATTTCCTTTGCGCACCCTGAACCGGATGCACGGGGGCACAGTGTGGGACATGCTGGCAGGATTAGATGTGACTGCCAGTGGCAAATTTTCCTCAGACACGATCAGACTGTTTTGACTACTGTTTTGATGCCTTGGGTATATTTAGTACACAGTCAGATTGCAGTTGGAGTCCACCTCGACTGCCGTACAATATTTTTACACCTTGACTGCATGCCCATGGTGAATTCCCTTCAAATGCAATCAGACTGTTTCAAATGTCTTGACACCATGGAAATATTTAGAATGCAGTCAGATTGCAGTTAGAGTTCAGCTTGACTGCTGTACAATATTTTTTGCACCTCAACTGCACCTCAACTGATTTGGGCATGAGCTAAACATTCGGGCCAGCCACACAAATTTGCCCGACTGTTTGGAATGCAGTTCAAAATTGCCCGAATGTGGCTCATTCGTATGGCACTTGGGCTCATTTGTGCTCTAGTGTCAAGTGGCGTTAAAATATGGTTTTATTTTCTAATCACAAGCAATGATTCACAAGGCTATTTGGAAAGCTATATAGATAGTCTCTGCACAGAATAATTTGAAAAATTGTCAGATAAATGTAACCCAGCAGCAATATCAGAATGTTTATTCATTCATTCATTTTCAGCTGCTTATTTGGGGCTGTGTCACTGTGGCAGCAGAGCAAGCAGATCAGGGATCAAAGTTCCTTCAGAATATCTTGTATATATTAGAGGTCGATTGTTTAGAGTCATACCCCATACATAACAGCCAAGAAACACAGACAACTGCAGTATTGCATTGACATTTATGGTCAGCACATTTACAGCCCTGATGCTTTCCATGATTTTCCTTCATAAGTCATTGGTTGTTTAGATCAGCAATTTCAATTAAATATATCATATAGCAGACAAACACAGTGATAATTCAGAAGTAAAATGAAGTTTGTAGGATTTACAGAAAGTGTGCAATAATTCTTTAAACAAAAATTAAGCAGGTGCATAAATTTGGGCACCCCAACAGAAAAAAAATACACCGATATTTAGTAGATCCTCCTTTGCAGAAATAACAGCCTATAAAAATGCTTCCAGTGAGAATCTGGATTCTGGTTGAAGGTATTTTGGACCATTCTTCTTTACAAAACATATCCAGTTTAGTCAGGTTTGTTGGTTTCCGAACATGGACAGCCCGCTTAAAATCACACCACAGATTTTCAATAATATTCATGTCTGGGGACTGAGATGGCCATTCCAGAATGTTATACTTGTTCCTCTGCATGAATGCCTTAGTAGATTTTGAGCAGTTTTTAGGGCCGTTGTCTTGTTGAAAGATCCAGCCCCATGTGCAACTTCAACTTTGTCACAGATTCATGAGCATTGTTCTGAAGAACCTGCTGATATTGACTGGAATCCATGTGACCATCAACTTTAACAAGGTTCCCAGTACCTGCACTGGCCACACAGCCCCACAGCATGATGGAACCACCTCCAAATTTTACTGTAGGCAGCAAGTGTTTTTCTTGGAATGTTGTGTTCTTTTTCAGCCATGCATACCACCCTTTATTATGTCAAAATAACTCAATTTTAGTTTCATCAGTCCACAGCACCTTATTCCAAAATTAAGCTTGTCCAAATGTGCTTTAGTATACCTCAAGCGATGCTGTTTGTGGCGTTTACACAGAAAAGGCTTTCTCTGCATTACAGCATTTCCTTGTGCAAAGTGTGCTGTATAGTTGAACGATGCACAGAGACACTATCTGCAGCAAGATCATGTTGTAGGTCTTTGGAGCAGGTCTTTGGGTTGACTATGACTGTTCTCACCATCCTTCACTTCGCTTCTGAGATTTTTTTGGCCTCAATTCAATTTTTCAATTTATTTTCATTTATATAGTGCCAAATCACAAAAGGGTTGCCTCAAGGCAATCCCCAGAGCAGCAGTGGTAAGGAAAAAATCCCTCTGAGGAAGAAAACTCAAGCAGACCAGACTCAAAGGGGTGACCCTCTGCTTGGCTTGCCACTTTGGGCCTTAACTAGTACTGTGCCTGTGGTCTTCCATTTCCTCACTATGTTCCTCACACTGGAAACTGACAGCTGAAACCTCTGAGATAGCTTTTTGTATCCTTCCACTAAACCATGATGTTGAACAATCTTTGTTTTCAGATTATTTTAGAGTTGTTTAGAAGCTCCCATGTTGCCACTCATTAGAAGAGATGCAAAGAGGGGAAACATTTGCAAATGGCTACCATAAATAACCTTTCTCATGATTGGATTCACCTGTGTAAGGAGGTCAAGGGTCAGTTAGCTCACCAACTAATTTTGTGTTCCAATAATTAGTGCTAAATGTATTCAAATCAATAAAATGCCAAGGGTGCCCAAATTTATGCATTAATTATTGCACACTTTCTGTAAATACTAGAAACTTCATTTAACTTCTGCCATATGATATATTTAACTGAAATTTCTGATCTAGACAACCATCCATCCATCCATCCATCCATTTTCTTCCGCTTTATCCGGAGTCGGGTCGCGGGGGCAGCAGCTCAAGCAAAGCCGCCCAGACCTCCCGATCCACACACACCTCCCCCAGCTCCTACGGGGAACCCCAAGGCGTTCCCAAGCCAGCCGAGAGATGTAGACCCTCTAGTGTGTCCCGGGTCTTCCCCGGGGCCTCCTCCCAATGGGACGTTCCCGGAACACCTCTCCAGCGAGGCGTCCAGGGGCATTTGGAAAAGATGCCCGAGCCACCTCAACTGACTCCTTTCGACTTGGAGGAGCAGCGACTCGACTCCGAGCTCCACCCGAGTGACCGAGCTCCTCACCCTATCTCTAAGGGAGCGCCCAGCCACCCTGCAGAGGAAACTCATCTCGGCTGCTTGTACCCGCAATCTCGTTCTTTTGGTCATGAGCCAAATCTCATGACCATAGGTGAGGATTGGAATGTAGATCGATCAGTAAATCGAGAGCTTTGCCCCCCTACTCAGCTCTCTCTTCACCACGACGGTCCAATACAGCGACCGCATCACTGCAGATGCTGCACTGATCCGTCTATCGATCTCACGCTCCATCCGTCCCTCACTCGTGAACAAGACCCCTAGATACTTAAACTCCTCCACTTGAGGCAAGGACACTCCACCGACCTGAAGAGGGCAAAGCACCTTTTTCCGGTCGAGAACCATGGCCTCGGATTTGGAGGTGCTGATTTTCATCCCAGACGCTTCACACTCGGCTGTAAACCGCCCCAGTGCACGCTGAAGGTCCTGATTTGACGAAGCCAACAGAACCACATCATCCCCAAACAGCAGAGATGAGATTCTGTGGTTCCCAAACCAGAACCCCTCTACACCCTGGCTGCGCCTAGAAATTTTGTCCATAAAAATAATGAACAGAACCGGTGACAAATGATTTATAAAGGAAAATCATGAAAATTATCAGGGGTGTCCAAACGTTTCCATACAACTGTATATTGTTGCAAAAATGGTATGTGCCATGAATGACTGACCTAAAGCCAGATTTAATTTACTGTTTGTTTATGTCAGTGACAAAATTATCACCTAACTTATAAAAGTCAAATAAACCAACTTTCAAATAATTGCTATGGACTTCAGTGGCTGTTGTGACCTCATAGCTTGTTTACCTTTTTGTTTTTTTTTGTTTTTTTTTCTTTCAGCTGCTCCTGTACATTACATACACAGTGGATCATCTACAGTACCTCTGTCTCATGTTAAGAACTGTGATTTGAAGTGTGCTGAATTCTATTACATTTTTTAATAAATTTAAATTTTTGAAAAGGTAAAAGTCCAAATTTTGAGAGTGGGCCATTGAATATCATACGCCTGTCCATAATTAAAGCACAGTATTAAATTAGCCGACTCCATTGTTGGTATGTCATACAGCATCATCTGATCATTTGGTCATTTCATCCAAAATGTCTTGATTTAACCCAGTCATTAATTGGAACCAAAGAGGAAAACTGCTATGCACTCCATGTGAGTTTTCTGAATGGACACCTTGTCAACTTTTATATCTTCCTCAGAAAACCCAAATTAGGGCTCCAAATGTACCCTGATTTCTGTAAGCGCACTGGCCTTGAATCCAATACCACAGGAATGGGAGCTAGACCCTCTACTAAAGAGAAAAAATAAATAAATAAAATGAAAGCCTCTGTTGTTTGTTGCTAGAATGTCTTTTGGTATGGGGAAATGTGGTCTACCCTTTGCACAGGACCATACCTGGTGGCTACCATCTACACGACCAGTAAACCTCAGTTCTGTCAGGGCCATGGTGTCATTGTAGACAAGCACAGTCCCACACCAGACTCAAACTCAGGACCTCAAGCATGAGAGAAAAACACTCTAACAAGGAGACTAAAGACTCAGGCCTTGGTATCTCTTGATGACAGAGTGAAATTTACACAGTGTACAGCAGCATATCTGCTGGCTACCATCCTCCAATTGGTTTAAACCACTGTAGTTAATATGCAGGTGCTGCATCTAGCTCTCTCACTCAGCGTGCTCTCTCCTAGCTCATTCCCCTTAATTATGTACACCTGTGACTAATTACTCTTTGCTCTGCTTAAGTCAGGCCAACACTCCTTCAATGCCATATCATCTTGTCATGTCATGAATTATCATCTAGAAGTTTCATCACCATATTTTCTTTTCTGTTACCTGACCTCTACCTGCAGTCAGATTAGACCAACACTGAACTCATTGAATGCCATAATACACACCATGTTTGGAGGTCAAACATACAGTACCCTTAACAGACTGGTGTAATAACTAATAAGTTTTGTAAGACAACATATTTCACTTTCTAATCCTGAATTAACATGTAGTAGAAGTGAAAACTGGCAAAAGCTAAAGATCAAGATCATTCTTGGCCAAGTACAGACATACAGAAAAATACATGTTGATATCTGCATACAAAACAGGGATTGTTCTACTCCCTGAGCAGTTTATAACATCCAGGTGTGCTCCTGACACATAGACGCTCCTGAATCTTGTTTTTCTTACTGTAGAAACTATACAAGGATTCAACACCCACATTTGCACTTTGAAAGCAAATGACCATATAAAGACACTAGATATCAAAGTAATTATTGCCTCTATACTTAAAAAAAAAAAAAACAATTGAAAAGTACATTTGAAACAACCAACATCCAGTGCAAATGACTAAGGCTAACTAGTTCTAAACACACTCAGTGAATTTTCATTATGCCAAAGCTATTGGGCTTTTAGGCTTATTACTGTAAGCAAATGGGGACAAAAGCTCACTGTAATTACGGCGGTTCCCCAGTGGGTAAAGGCTGCAATCTTAGGGAGCTTAGCATCAGCTTCCCTTGAAGCTCTCACCACATATTGGTTGGAGCAACACATACAGCTGTTATTTGTCCTTAATCTAAGTAGTTCTCATTTATCCTAGTCGCTGTCATCAAAATGCCTGCTATATATTCTATTTAGCATTTTTTGTCTGCAGATATATGGACTTCCTGAAAATTGATAACATATGAAAATAATATGTGACTGCCAGACTCTACCATGACACTGTATATTGTTCAAAAGAGAAACTTAAAGAGGTTACACATGCGATCTTTTGTTTTTTTTCACCACAACCTCACCTGCATGGCCTTATTTTTTTCTTTCATTCTGGCATATGATATGAACACTAGGGGTGTAACAATACACACAAATCACAGTTCGATATGTACCTTGGTTTTGAGGTCACAGTTCGGTTCATTTTCTGTACAGTTTGGGAACAAAATGCAAAACTTAATTTGCTTGTTGTTTAAATCAACAATTTATTGTAGCAATATACAAACAGGAAAAAAAAAAATCAAAGTGCTGCCTGGTAATAAGTTAAATTAAATGTTCTCACATAAACATAGGCGGTTTTAGATGGGGGCCAACAGGGGCCAATGCCCCTGAAAAATTGCTCCTGGCCCCTGTTGTGGCCCCTGTGCTGAACAAATAATAAGATTTTTTAATTTCTTGCGTGACATGCACTAGTTTGAAGATCGGAACTGACTAGTAACTGACTGAATAGTAATTAAGAAATGTAAAGTAAGGAAGAAATAAATTAATGAAGCAAGAATGATTTTTGTTCTCTGTTGCACTTTCATGTTTACTGTATTCTTTCTGCAGATATCAGCAAATGCTTGGACGACACTCCAGTGCAGCCACATCTGAAAACCTTCCCTACCACAGTAATGGGAGACCGGAGGCGCAGTTTCCAGGCTAGCTGGTATGAATCCACCCCTGGATTGAGTATTCTGTGATGACTCAGTGTTTTGCTTTGCATGCCGCCATTTTAGCCCGGCAAATGTATTAGCGACTGTATTTGACTCACCATTGGGTTTTAGAAACTGGAAAAAAGCAAATGAAAGAGAGGGAGGTTTTTCCGTCCATACAAAGTCTGAGGCACAAGCAAGCAATGATAGCATGGCGAGATTACCAGAGGGCTGTCAAAACTAATGCAACACTAGAAAATGTCCTTAATGTCCTGTGTTGCCCGATGACCACACGTTGACTCATGACTCACTCTACTGGTGGTTGGTTCTCACTGCGGTATTGTATCACTTCCTGTTCCGGAGCACAGCGGTGTTTTTCTGTATCTGTTAGCTGTTTAATCTGTGCAGTTAGATTGATCTAGTTATCTAGATTACGATTTGTTTCCCAGTGTAATCTTTACGTGCCTTAACTAAAGCACTCCTTCTGCTGAATCACCTCTAAATTATTTACACATTATTCACTTTGCGCGTTTTTAGGAATCCGCTAGGTTAGCGTAGCTACTAGCTCTTAGCCGATTTAGCATGGTGGCTTCTCCTGTCTTTCCCGCACTTTTCTGCTCTGGGTGTGAAATGTTTAGTTATTCCTCGGCCTCCTTTAGCAGTAACGGTACTTGTAATAAGTGTAGCTTATTCGTAGCTTTGGAGGCCAGGCTGGGCGAATTGGAGACTCGGCTCCGCACCGTGGAAAATTCTACAGCTAGCCAGGCCCCTGTAGTCGGTGCGGACCAAGGTAGCTTAGCCGCCGTTAGTTCCCCCCTGGCAGATCCCAAGCAGTCGGGAAAGCAGGCTGACTGGGTGACTGTGAGGAGGAAGCGTAGCCCTAAACAGAAGCCCCGTGTACACCGCCAACCCGTTCACATCTCTAACCGTTTTTCCCCACTCGACGACACACCCGCCGAGGATCAAACTCTGGTTATTGGCGACTCTGTTTTGAGAAATGTGAAGTTAGCGACACCAGCAACCATAGTCAATTGTCTTCCGGGGGCCAGAGCAGGCGACATTGAAGGAAATTGAAACTGCTGGCTAAGGCTAAGCGTAAATTTGGTAAGATTGTAATTCACGTCGGCAGTAATGACACCCGGTTACGCCAATCGGAGGTCACTAAAATTAACATTAAATCGGTGTGTAACTTTGCAAAAACAATGTCGGACTCTGTAGTTTTCTCTGGGCCCCTCCCCAATCGGACCGAGAGTGACATGTTTAGCCGCATGTTCTCCTTGAATTGCTGGCTGTCTGAGTGGTGTCCAAAAAATGAGGTGGGCTTCATAGATAATTGGCAAAGCTTCTGGGGAAAACCTGGTCTTGTTAGGAGAGATGGCATCCATCCCACTTGGATGGAGCAGCTCTCATTTCTAGAAATCTGGCCAATTTTCTTAAATCCTCCAAACTGTGACTATCCAGGGTTGGGACCAGGAAGCAGAGTTGTAGTCTTACACACCTCTCTGCAGCTTCTCTCCCCCTGCCATCCCCTCATTACCCCATCCCCGTAGAGACGGTGCCTGCTCCCAGACCACCGGTAACCAGCAAAAATCTATTTAAGCATAAAAATTCAAAAAGAAAAAATAATATAGCACCTTCAACTGCACCACAGACTAAAACAGTTAAATGTGGTCTATTAAACATTAGGTCTCTCTCTTCTAAGTCCCTGTTGGTAAATGATATAATAATTGATCACATATTGATTTATTCTGCCTAACAGAAACCTGGTTACAGCAGGATGAATATGTTAGTTTAAATGAGTCAACACCCCCGAGTCACACTAACTGTCAGAATGCTCGTAGCACGGGCCGGGGCGGAGGATTAGCAGCAATCTTCCATTCCAGCTTATTAATTAATCAAAACCCAGACAGAGCTTAATTCATTTGAAAGCTTGTCTCTTAGTCTTGTCCATCCAAATTGGAAGTCCCAAAAACCAGTTTATTTGTTATTATCTATCGTCCACCTGGTCGTTACTGTGAGTTTCTCTGTGAATTTTCAGACCTTTTGTCTGACTTAGTGCTTAGCTCAGATAAGATAATTATAGTGGGCGATTTAACATCCACACAGATGCTGAGAATGACAGCCTCAACACTGCATTTAATCTATTATTAGACTCTATTGGCTTTGCTCAAAAAGTAAATGAGTCCACCCACCACTTTAATCATATCTTAGATCTTGTTCTGACTTATGGTATGGAAATAGAAGACTTAACAGTATTCCCTGAAAACTCCCTTCTGTCTGATCATTTCTTAATACATTTACATTTACTCTGATGGACTACCCAGCAGTGGGGAATAAGTTTCATTACACTAGAAGTCTTTCAGAAAGCGCTGTAACTAGGTTTAAGGATATGATTCCTTCTTTATGTTCTCTATGCCATATACCAACACAGTGCAGAGTAGCTACCTAAACTCTGTAGGGAGATAGAGTATCTCGTCATAGTTTTACATCCTCATTGAAGACAACTTTGGATGCTGTAGCTCCTCTGAAAAAGAGAGCTTTAAATCAGAAGTGTCTGACTCCGTGGTATAACTCACAAACTCGTAGCTTAAAGCAGATAACCCGTAAGTTGTAGAGGAAATGGCGTCTCACTATTTAGAAGATCTTCACTTAGCCTGGAAAAAGAGTCTGTTGCTCTATAAAAAAGCCCTCCGTAAAGCTAGGACATCTTTCTACTCATCACTAATTGAAGAAAATAGAACAACCCCAGGTTCTTTTCAGCACTGTAGCCAGGCCTGACAAAGAGTCAGAGCTCTATTGAGCTGAGTATTCCATTAACTTTAACTAGTAATGACTTCATGACTTTCTTTGCTAACAAAATTTTAACTATTAGAGAAAAAATTACTCATACCATCCCAAAGACGTATCGTTATCTTTGGCTGCTTTCAGTGATGCCGGTATTTGGTTAGACTCTTTCTCTCCGATTGTTCTGTCTGAGTTATTTCATTAGTTACTTCATCCAAACCATCAACATGTTTATTAGACCCCATTCCTACCAGGCTGCTCAAGGAAGCCCTACCATTATTTAATGCTTCGATCTTAAATATGATCATCTATCTTTGTTAGTTTGGCTATGTACCACAGGCTTTTAAGGTGGCAGTAATTAAACCATTACTTAAAAAGCCATCACTTGACCCAGCTACTTAGCTAATTATAGGCCAATCTCCAACCTTCCTTTCTCGTCAAAAATTCTTGAAAGGGTAGTTGTAAAACAGCTAACTGATCATCTGCAGAGGAATGGTCTATTTGAAGAGTTTCAGTCAGGTTTAGAATTCATCATAGTACAGAAACAGCATTAGTGAAGGTTACAAATGATCTTCTTATGGCCTCGGACAGTGACTCATCTCTGTGCTTGTTCTGTTAGACCTCAGTGCTGCTTTTGATACTGTTGACCATAAAATTTTATTACAGAGATTAGAGCATGCCATAGGTATTAAAGGCACTGCGCTGCGGTGGTTTGAATCATATTTGTCTAATAGATTACAATTTGTTCATGTAAATGGGGAATCTTCTTCACAGACTAAAGTTAATTATGGAGTTCCACAAGGTTCTGTGCTAGGACCAATTTTATTCACTTTATACATGCTTCCCTTAGGCAGTATTATTAGACGGTATTGCTTAAATTTCATTGTTACGCAGATGATACCCAGCTTTATCTATCCATGAAGCCAGAGGACACACACCAATTAGCTAAACTGCAGGATTGTCTTACAGACATAAAGACATGGATGACCTCTAATGTCCTGCTTTAAACTCAGATAAACTGAAGTTATTGTACTTGGCCCCACAAATCTTAGAAACATGGTGTCTAACCAGATCCTTACTCTGGATGGCATTACCCTGACCTCTAGTAATACTGTGAGAAATCTTGGAGTCATTTTTGATCAGGATATGTCATTCAAGCGCATATTAAACAAATATGTAGGACTGCTTTTTTGCATTTACGCAATATCTCTAAAATCAGAAAGGTCTTGTCTCAGAGTGATGCTGAAAAACTAATTCATGCATTTATTTCCTCTAGGCTGGACTATTGTAATTCATTATTATCAGGTTGTCCTAAAAGTTCCCTAAAAAGCCTTCAGTTAATTCAAATGCTGCAGCTAGAGTACTGACGGGGACTAGAAGGAGAGAGCATATCTCACCCATATTGGCCTCTCTTCATTGGCTTCCTGTTAATTCTAGAATAGAATTTAAATTCTTCTTCTTACTTATAAGGTTTTGAATAATCAGGTCCCATCTTATCTAGGGACCTCGTAGTACCATATCACCCCAATAGAGCGCTTCGCTCTCAGACTGCAGGCTTACTTGTAGTTCCTAGGGTTTGTAAGAGTAGAATGGGAGGCAGAGCCTTCAGCTTTCAGGCCTCCTCTCCTGTGGAACCAGCTCCCAATTCAGATCAGGGAGACAGACACCCTCTCTACTTTTTAAGATTAGGCTTAAAACTTTCCTTTTTGCTAAAGCTTATAGTTAGGGCTGGATCAGGTGACCCTAAACCATCCCTTAGTTATGCTGCTATAGACGTAGACTGCTGGGGGTTCCCATGATGCACTGTTCTTTCCTCTTTTTGCTCTGTATGCACCACTCTGCATTTAATCATTAGTGATCGATCTCTGCCTCCCTCCACAGCATGTCTTTTTCCTGGTTTTCTCCCTCAGCCCCAACCAGTCCCAGCAGAAGACTGCCCCTCCCTGAGCCTGGTTCTGCTGGAGGTTTCTTCCTGTTAAAAGGGAGTTTTTCCTTCCCACTGTAGCCAAGTGCTTGCTCACAGGGGGTCGTTTTGACCGTTGGGGTTTTACATAATTATTGTATGGCCTTGCCTTACAATATAAAGCGCCTTGGGGCAACTGTTTGTTGTGATTTGGCGCTATATAAAAAAATTGATTGATTGATTGATTGATACAGAGCACAGTAAACAGGTAAAAGAAAATAGGGAATATATCAGGACCATTGGGGAAGTGTTGTTGCTCACAGCTCGACAAAACAGCACAGAGAGGACATGATGAGTCAGAGCAATCCCACAACAAGGGCAACTTCAAAGAAATACTAGATGTTGTTGCTAATCATGACACATTGGTCAAACATAGGTTGACCACCATTCGTAATGCAAAATACACAAGTAAAATAATTCAGAACGAAGTACTAGATCGTTTGGCTGAAACAGTCAGGTCTGAAATTGTTGAAGAAATAAAACAGAGCGAAGTCTTCAGTGTCATGGCTGATGAGACCAAAGATGTATCAAAGAAGGAAGAGATTTCTTTTATTCTCCGTTATTATTACAATAGGGCCATTAGGGAAAGTTTTCTGCATTTTGAATGTGCTGAGAGGCTGGATGCTGCAGGGCTTACAGAGAAAATTGTCCACCTATTAGAACGCCATGGACTGAACTTTAAAAACAACCTCATAGGCCAGGCGTATGATGGCACAGCTGTCATGAGTGGAAAACATTCAGGGGTCCAGAGATAGTCGGGCTCACCTCCACGCAGAGCTTTGGCTCTGGTACCCAACTCCTGGAGAGGGGCTGGATGCTTCATTTTTCTGGCGTTGCCCACGGGGAGAGGCGGAGAGTTGGGGTCGCATTGCTTATTGCTCCCCAGCTCAGTCACCATGTGTTGGAGTTCACTCCGGTGAACGAGAGGGTCGCGTCCCTATGCCTTCGGGTCGGGGACAGGTCTCTCACCATTGTCTCAGCCTATGGGCCAAGCAGCAGTGCAGAGTACCCAACTTTCCTGGAGTCCCTGGGAGGGGTACTAGATAGTGCTCCGACTGGGGACTCCATTGTTCTCCTGGGGGATTTCAACGCCCACATGGGCGGAGACAGTGAGACCTGGAGGGGGGTGATCGGGAAGCACGGCCTCCCCGATTTGAACCTGAGTGGTGTTCAGTTGTTGGACTTCTGTGCTAGTCACAGTTTGTCCATCACGAACACCATGTTCGAGCACAAGGGTGTCCATAAGTGCACGTGGCACCAGGACATGCTGAGCCAGAGGTCAATGATCGACTTTGTAGTCATATCATCTGACCTTCGGCCACGTGTCTCGGACACTTGAGTGAAGAGAGGGGCAGAGCTGTTGACCGATCACCACCTGGTGGTGAGTTGGATCCGCTGGGAAGGAAGGAAACCATTCAGACCTGGCAGGCCCAAACATATCATGAGAGTCTGCTGGGAATGACTGGCGGAACCCTCTGTCAATGAGGTCTTCAACTCCCACCTCCGAGAGAGCTTCTTCCAGATCTCGGGGAAGGTTGGAGACATGGAGTCCGAGTGAACCATGTTCTCCACCTCCATTGTCGATGCGGCCGCTCATAGCTGTGGTCGCAAGGTCTCTGGTGCCTGTTGCGGCGGCAATCCCCGAACCTGGTGGTGGACACCAGAAGTAAGGGATGCCATCAAGCTGAAGAAGGAGTCCTACTTATCTTTGTTGGTAGGTGGGACCCCAGAGGCAGCTGACAGGTACCGGCAGGCCAAGCGTGCTGCAGCCCGTGCGGTCGCAGAGGCAAAAACTCTGGTCTGGGAGGAGTTCGGGGAGGCTATGGAGGAGGACTATCGGTCAGCCTCAGGAGGCGGAAGCAGCTCTCCACCAGCACTGTTTACAGTGCAGGTGGGGAGCTGTTGACCCTGACTGGGGATGTTGTCGGGTGGTGGAAGGAGTACTTCGAGGATCTCCTTAATTCCATTGTCACGTCTTCCGAAGAGGAAGCAGAGACTGGGTACTCAGAGGCGGACTCATCCATTGCCCAGGCCGAAGTCACCGAGGTGGTTAGAAAGCTCCTCGGTGGCAAGGCTCCTGGGATGGATGAAATCCGTCCTGAGTACCTTAATCTCTGGATGTTGTGGGACTGTCTTGGCTGACATGCCTCTGCAACATCGCGTGGCGAGCGGGGACAGTGCCTCTGGATTGGCAGACCGGGGTGGTGGGCCCTCTGTTTAAGAAGGGGGACCGGAGGGTGTGTTCCAACTATAGGGGTATCACACTCCTCAGCCTCCCCCGTAAGGTCTATTCCAGAGTACTGGAGAGGAGAATTCGACCGATGGTCAAACCTCAGATTAAGGAGGAGCAGTGTGGTTTTCATCCTGGTCACGGCACACTGGACCAGCTCTACATGCTCCATCCGGTGCTCGAGGGTTCATGGGAGTTCGCCCAACCAGTCCACATGTGTTTTGTGGATCTGGAGAAGGCATTCGACCGTGTCCCTCGGGGCACCCTGTGGGGAGTGCTCCGGGAGTACGGGGTCCGGGGTCCGTTGCTAAGGGCTATCCGGTCCCTGTACGACCGCAGCAGGAGCTTGGTTTGCATTGCTGGTAGTAAGTCAAACCTGTTTCCAGTGCACGTTGGCCTCCGCCAGGGCTGCCCTTTGTCACAGGTTCTGTTCATTATTTTTATGGACAGAATTTCTAGGCGCAGCCAGGGTGTAGAGGGGGTCTGGCTTGGGAACCACAGAATCTTGTCTCTGCTGTTTGCGGATGATGTAGTTCTGTTGGCTTCATCAAATCAGGACCTTCAGCGTGCACTGGGGCAGTTTGCAGCCGAGTGTGAAGCGTCCGGGATGAAAATCAGCACCTCCAAATCCGAGGCCATGGTTCTCAACCGGAAAAAGGTGCTTTGCCCTCTTCAGGTCGGTGGAGTGTCCTTGCCTCAAGTGGAAGAGTTTAAGTATCTCGGGGTCTTGTTCACTAGTGAGGGATGGATGGAGCGTGAGATCGATAGATGGATCGGCGCAGCATCTGCAATGATGCGGTTGCTGTATCAGACCGTCGTGGTGAAGAGAGCTGAGTAGGGGGCAAAGCTCTCGATTTACCGATCAATCTACGTTCCAATCCTCACCTATGGTCATGAGATTTGGCTCATGACCGAAAGAACGAGATGGCGAGTACAAGCGGCTGAGATGAGTTTCCTCCGCAGGGTGGCTGGGCGCTCCCTTAGAGATAGGGTGAGGAGCTCGGTCACGTGGGAGGAGCTCGGAGTCGAGCCGCTGGTCCTCCACGTCGAAAGGAGTCAGTTGAGGTGGCTCGGGCATCTTTTCCGGATGCCCCCTGGACGCCTCGCTGGAGAGGTGTTCCGGGCACGTCCCATTGGGAGGAGGCCCCAGGGAAGACCCAGGACACGCTGGAGGGACTACGTCTCTCAGCTGGCTTGGGAATGCCTTGGGGTTCCCCCGGAGGAGCTGGGGGAGGTGTGTGTGGATCGGGAGGTCTGGGCGGCTTTGCTTGAGCTGCTGCCTCCGCAACCCGACTCCGGATAAAGTGGAAGAAAATGGATGAATGGATTGATGGAAGTAATTCCCTTTTCATGAAGCCCTAGGAAAGTCCCATGTTCCTTGGCAGACTACTACTTTCTAATTTATCCTTCTTCACAAACATTTGAGAGTGTTTGTTTCTGTGTAGGTTGTCCAGGTGGTTTCCATAGTAGAGATGCTTGAATCTTCGACTGGACTGGGTTGCTTGACGTGAGGATGTTTCGCTTCAAATCACAGAAGCTTCCTCAGCTAAAATTCTTGCTCTGGTAGTCTGACTTCTGTCTTGACACTTGTAGAGAAGAATAAACCAGAAGCCAACAAAAGCTGGAGTTTTTAACCTAACCAGACCCCTCCTACCGAGAGGCCGACTGCTATAGGCTAGTGACTAAAACAATAGCTCTAATTAGCACCTATTGTGCTCTAGTTAGCACTCTCCTAATGATGGGATGGAAGCCTCCCCTGATGGCTCCCTTGACGACTTTACTGATGACGTGAATGACTCATTACCATGAACAAAAGACTGAAACTGCTTTGACCTGAGTACCCCATTGTAAACAGGGGACAAAGTGGAGGGAGAAGAAGGGGAGAAGACAGCGTTGACGTCGTTCACGGGCATCTCTCCCAGTCACTGGTTCAGATATGTCGATGACACATGGGTTAAAATCAAGCAACAGGAGGTCGAGGACTTTACAGAACATATCAATTCAGTGGATTCCAATATCAAGTTCACACGTGAGGATGCCAGAAACAACCATTTAGCCTTCTTGGACTGTGATGTTACGATTGGAGAGAACAGGCAGCTCCAGACAGAGGTTTACAGAAAACCCACTCACACTGACCAATATCTGCTCTTTGGCTCAAACCACCCCCTTGAACACAAGCTCGGGGTGATCAGGACTCTTCAACACAGAGCCCTACAGGTGCCCACAACTGCAGAGGGAAGGGCTAAAGAACAACAACTTGTACAGAAAGCCCTCACAATATGTGGGTACCCACGATGGTCCCTGGACAAAGTGCAGAAGTCCCAGAAAACAAAGAGACCAGATAGACAGGAGATGGAGACAAGAAGAAGAGGAGTGTCTCTCCCTTATTTAGCAGGAGTAGGGGAAAAACTATAGAGGATCTTCAGACAGCACAAAATCCCAGTTTACTTTAAACCGGTTAACACCTTGAGACAGAAATTAGTTCACCCTAAGGACAGGATCCCTAGTTACAAACAGAGCAATGTAGTGTATTATATCAGATGTCAGGAAAACTGTAATGAACACTACATAGGTGAGACTAAGCGACCTTTAAACAAGAGGCTATACCAGC
The DNA here is from genome assembly GCF_902500255.1 of Thalassophryne amazonica. Lineage (NCBI taxonomy): Eukaryota > Metazoa > Chordata > Actinopteri > Batrachoidiformes > Batrachoididae > Thalassophryne > Thalassophryne amazonica. Next base: position 145,552,417 of record NC_047103.1, on the reverse strand, counting down.
ACCACAGAGAGGTCGTCAGTGGACCTCAGTCTGCAGTTCATCTCCACCTGAAAGACACTAACCACACGTTTGAGGACAAAGAAGTTAAAATCTTAGCCAGAGAGAAGAAATGGTTTGAGAGAGTTGTCAAGGAAGCATTCTTTGTAAAACAGTTGAAACCCAGCCTTAACCGGGGGGCGGGTCTCAGACACGCTTTGTCCCCTGTTTACAATGAGGTAATCAGGTCAAAGCAGTTTCAGTCTTTTGTTCATGGTAATGAGTCATTCACGTCATCAGGAGAGTCGTCAAGGGAGCCATCAGGGGAGGCTTCCATCCCATCATTAGGAGAGTGCTAACTAGAGTACAATAGGTGCTAATTAGAGCTATTGTTTAGTCACTTGCCTATAGCAGTCGGCCTCTCAGTAGCAGGGGTCTGGTTAGGTTAAAAACTCCAGCTTTTGTTGGCTTCTGGTTTATTCTTCTCTACAAGAGTCAAGACAGAAGTCAGACTACCAGAGCAAGAATTTTAGCTGAGGAAGCTTCTGTGATTTGAAGCGAAACGTCCTCACGTCAAGCAACCCAGTCCAGTCGAAGATTCAATCTTCTCTACTATTTGAGAGTGTTGTATCAGTGCTCCCTTTTTCATATTTGGTGAACAACAGTTTCTTTGAATGATTACAGAAAAAAAAAAAATTAAAGACCATCATTCTACAGAAATGTCCGTAAACCCCATGTCTCAGCATTGAATGATAGTGAACATATAGTGTCCTACAAAGGCCTTTAAAAACTTGGTATTTCACATATTTTTATGTGTTTATGCCATTTCAAATACAAAAAGTAGAAAAATACAAAATTCTAAAATTATCTTCCTGAAACTCAAAACTGAAAGCAAATCTCTACAACTTGAAATAAATTAATTAAACATCTAAAAGTCAAGATGATAGGTTGCATAAGTAACGGAACACTTTCGTATAATACCTGTAAAAATCAGTTTTATTGCCAGTTTTCTTCAGACAAGTCAGGGGATGGAGACATGAGCATGTCCAAGCCACTGAATATGTCTTGCAATTTATTTACATCCATTATGAAGAAATACAAACAGGATATAATGTATAATACAGTATAATACAAACAAACCAGATATGTTAATTCAGGCTTTCATTCCATGGTGATCTCTTTTTGTGCTTCATTTTTCTTGAACATCCTGCCTGCTGAGATAAGGCAGTCAAGTTCTATTCAATCTTTCATATTTGGTCTTAAATAAAATCAGTACTCAGTATGAAATAATTACCTGATGGTATTGCATGTGATTATTGTTGCTTCTGTCATTAAATGTTTATAATTTATTTAATGGTTTAACTATTGCTCTTAGGTACATGCTGGTTTTATTGTTTTTAATAAGGTTTTGTTTAAACAGCTTGCAGATTCATTTTGTGTATGAGCACCCAAATAAAAATAGTAAATTAAAAATAAAAGCCTCTTTCCCTTCAGTGGCAAACATGCCATTTATTAAGGCTAGTTTTTACAACTACTATCGCAAATAAATACAATCCCAATTCCAATGAAGTTGGGACGTTGTGTAAAATGTGAATAAATAAAGAAAACTATGATTTGCAAATCCTTTTCAACTTATATTCAACTGAATACACCACAAAGACTATTCAGTGTTCAAACTGATAAACTTTATTGTTTTTGTGTAATATTTGCTCATTTTGAAATTGTTGCCTTGCCGCTTAGGTGTAGAAAGTTCTCCAGATTCCCTGAACCTTCTGATTATATTGTGGAATGTAGATGATGGAATCCATAAATTCCTTGCAACTGAAAGTTGAGAAACATTGTTCTTAAACTGTTGGACTATTTTTTTCAAGCAGTTGTTCACAAAGTGGTGATCCTCTCCCCATCTTTTCTTGTGAACGGCTGAGCTCCTTTTATACCCAATCATGACACTCATCTGTTTCCCATTAACCTGTTCACCTGTGGAATGCTCCAAACAGGTGTTATTTGAGCATTGGTGATGTAACACAGTGGTAAACATACCCCTGTCCCAACTTTTTTGAAATGTGTTGCAGGCATCCATTTCAAAATGAGCAAATATTTGCACAAAAACAATAAAGTTTATCAGTTTGAACATTAAATATCTTGTCTTTGTGGTATATTCAATTGAATATAGGTTGAAGAGGATTTACAAATCATTGTATTCTGTTTTTATTTTACACAACATCCCAACTTCATTGGAATTGGGGTTGTCTTTTTCTTTGCATTTTCACTTTGTTTGCATGTAATTTGCCCAATTGTTGTAAGTAACTCCGCCTGGGTGATATCTTTGGGGAATCTTTGCCCAAAACATCAGAAACTTCATTGGAACTGGGGTTGTAAATAAATAAATGAAATTGACAAACTGATCAGAATAGGCAGAATTAGAAGCTCAGAGAAGGTTGCTTGTCTGCTCACTTCAAAAGTACCATAATAGGGTGCCATAGTCTTGCTTGAGGGTGAGCCTAAAGGGGTAAAATATGATGCATATGATGCAATTTCTCTACTTCGGGGGAAAAAAAAAACATGGCATTTTCTGATGTTTTGGGCAAATTACATGCAAACAAAGTGAAAATGCAAAGAAAAAGGACAAATCCAGTTCCAATGAAGTTGGGACGTTGCGTAAAATAAAAAACAGAATACAATGATCTCTAAATCCTCTTCAACCCTAACCCTAACCAAACTGATAAAATTTATTGTTTTTGTGCAAATATTTGCTCATTTTGAAATGGATGCCTGCAACATATTTCAAAAAAGCTGGGACAGTGGTATGTTTACCACTGTTTACATCACCTTTCCTTCTAACAACACTCAGTAAGCGTTTGGGAACTGAGGACACTAATTGTAATTGTTGAAGCTTTGTAGTTTGAATTCTTTCACATTTTTGCTTGATGTACGACTTCAGCTGTTCAACAGGCCGGGGTCTCCGTTGTCGTATTTTGCGCTTCCTAATGGGCCACATATGGGCGACAGGTCTGGACTGCAGGCAGGCCAATCTGGTACCTGCACTCTTACTTTGAAGCCACGCTGTTGTAACACGTGCAGAATGTGGCTTGGCATTGTCTTGCTGAAATAAGTAGGGATTTCCCTGAAAAAGATGTTTGGATGGCAGCATGTGCTCCAAAACTAGGATGGTGCCATCACAGATTTGTAAGTTGCCCATGCCATGGGCATTAACGCACCCCATACCATCACAGATGCTGGCTTTTGAACTTTGCACTGGTAACAATCTGGATGATTGTTTTCCTCTTTTGTCCAGAGTACACAGTGTCCATGATTTCCAAAAAACAATGTGAAATGTGGACTCATCAGCCCACAGCACACTTATCCACTTTGCGTCTTTCCATTTCAAATGAGCTTGGGCCCAGAAAAAGCGGCGGTGTTTCTGGATGTTGTTGATTTTTGGGTTTTGCTTTGCGTGGTAGGGTTTTAACTTGCAATTGTAGATGTAGCGACAAACTGTGTTAACTGACAGTGGTTTTCTGAAGTGTTCCTGAACCTTGTGTAAGATCCTTTACACAATGATGTTGGTTTTTAATGCAGTGCCGACTGAGGGATCGAAGGTCATGGGCATTCGATGTTGGTTTTCAGCCTTGCCACTTAGGTGTAGGAAGTTCTCCAGATTCTCGGAATCTTCTGATTATATTATGGACTGTAGATTATGGAATCTCTAAATTCCTTGCAATCGAACATTGAGAAACACTGTTCTTTTCATGCAGTTGTTCACAAATTGGTGATCCTCACCCCATCTTTGCTTGTTAATGGCTGAGCCTTTTGGGGATGCTCCAATTAAACCCAATCATGACACACACCTGTTTCCAGTTACGTGTTCATTGAGCATTCATCAATTTTTCCAAGTCTTTTGTTGCTCCATTCCAACTTTTTTGAAATGTGTTGCAGGCATCCATTTCAAAAGGAGCAAATATATGCATAAGTCTATCAGTTTGACATTAAATATCTTGTCTTTGTGGTGTAGTCAGTTGAATATAGGTTGAAGAGGATTTACAAATCATTGTATTCTGTTTTTATTTACATTTTACACAATGTCCCAACTTCATTGGAACTGGGGATGTAATGATGTGGTGGGAAAGTAGAAATGTGTTGTAGTTTGTTTATGACCCCAAAGCTCAAACATGTTGAGGCGGATTTGCAGGTGAGAGAACACAGCTACTCTGGTTGGCTGTGTAGGCTAACACTTGTTGACACGTCTCCAACTCGCTTTGTCTTCCCTTCTCCACTGGGAACCAAACAAAACCACTTTTCACAACTGCTTCAGTGACTGCAGCCAAAAACAGAATACAATTTGTCTGTGTGAAGTTATGCTGTGAATATATTCCATAACGGGAGCAGAGGTCCCCATAAGTGGTCAAATCCTGTGATATCATACATGGTTCAAACGAGACTGCGGTGTCCTATTATACTGGGCAGTGCTTGTGTACATTAAGTACCACCAGTGGTGAGCACAGCTAACCAAAAAGTTAGCTTCCATAACAGATAATCAACTAACTGAAAAGTTATCTTTTATAAAGCTAAACCAGCAGTTGAGAGGAGCAGCAAAGCTCAACTCTCTGCTCAATAGCAGTGTTGCCATGAGGTGGAAGTCTTGGAAAATAAAGCAGTGCTGACTTATGGTTTTGAGTTATAAATAAAATTAATACCAATAGAATAACTCCATTAATGTCACTTCTGTCATCTGTACAAAGTTAAAATATAACATATATCTTTTAATGTTAATGCACTAATTCTTAAGTTTTGTAACAAACACAGACAGATGCCAAAGGGATTATGGGTAAAATGTGCCTCTGCTAACACTGATTTGTTGACTCATTCATTCTATGTAAAAACCAATCAATCAATCAATCAATCAATCAATTTTTTTATATAGCGCCAAATCACAACAAACAGTTGCCCCAAGGCGCTTTATATTGTAAGGCAAGGCCATACAATAATTATGTAAAACCCCAACGGTCAAAACGACCCCCTGTGAGCAAGCACTTGGCTACAGTGGGAAGGAAAAACTCCCTTTTAACAGGAAGAAACCTCCAGCAGAACCAGGCTCAGGGAGGGGCAGTCTTCTGCTGGGACTGGTTGGGGCTGAGGGAGAGAACCAGGAAAAAGACATGCTGTGGAGGGGAGCAGAGATCGATCACTAATGATTAAATGCAGAGTGGTGCATACAGAGCAAAAAGAGAAAGAAACAGTGCATCATGGGAACCCCCCAGCAGTCTACGTCTATAGCAGCATAACTAAGGGATGGTTCAGGGTCACCTGATCCAGCCCTAACTATAAGCTTTAGCAAAAAGGAAAGTTTTAAGCCTAATCTTAAAAGTAGAGAGGGTGTCTGTCTCCCTGATCTGAATTGGGAGCTGGTTCCACAGGAGAGGAGCCTGAAAGCTGAAGGCTCTGCCTCCCATTCTACTCTTACAAACCCTAGGAACTACAAGTAAGCCTGCAGTCTGAGAGCGAAGCGCTCTATTGGGGTGATATGGTACTATGAGGTCCCTAAGATAAGATGGGACCTGATTATTCAAAACCTTATAAGTAAGAAGAAGAATTTTAAATTCTATTCTAGAATTAACAGGAAGCCAATGAAGAGAGGCCAATATGGGTGAGATATGCTCTCTCCTTCTAGTCCCCATCAGTACTCTAGCTGCAGCATTTTGAATTAACTGAAGGCTTTTTAGGGAACTTTTAGGACAACCTGATAATAATGAATTACAATAGTCCAGCCTAGAGGAAATAAATGCATGAATTAGTTTTTCAGCATCACTCTGAGACAAGACCTTTCTGATTTTAGAGATATTGCGTAAATGCAAAAAAGCAGTCCTACATATTTGTTTAATATGCGCTTTGAATGACATATCCTGATCAAAAATGACTCCAAGATTTCTCACAGTATTACTAGAGGTCAGGGTAATGCCATCCAGAGTAAGGATCTGGTTAGACACCATGTTTCTAAGATTTGTGGGGCCAAGTACAATAACTTCAGTTTTATCTGAGTTTAAAAGCAGGAAATTAGAGGTCATCCATGTCTTTATGTCTGTAAGACAATCCTGCAGTTTAGCTAATTGGTGTGTGTCCTCTGGCTTCATGGATAGATAAAGCTGGGTATCATCTGCGTAACAATGAAAATTTAAGCAATACCGTCTAATAATACTGCCTAAGGGAAGCATGTATAAAGTGAATAAAATTGGTCCTAGCACAGAACCTTGTGGAACTCCATAATTAACTTTAGTCTGTGAAGAAGATTCCCCATTTACATGAACAAATTGTAATCTATTAGACAAATATGATTCAAACCACGGCAGCGCAGTGCCTTTAATACCTATGGCATGCTCTAATCTCTGTAATAAAATTTTATGGTCAACAGTATCAAAAGCAGCACTGAGGTCTAACAGAACAAGCACAGAGATGAGTCCACTGTCCGAGGCCATAAGAAGATCATTTGTAACCTTCGCTAATGCTGTTTCTGTACTATGATGAATTCTAAAACCTGACTGAAACTCTTCAAATAGACCATTCCTCTGCAGATGATCAGTTAGCTGTTTTACAACTACCCTTTCAAGAATTTTTGAGAGAAAAGGAAGGTTGGAGATTGGCCTATAATTAGCTAAGATAGCTGGGTCAAGTGATGGCTTTTTAAGTAATGGTTTAATTACTGCCACCTTAAAAGCCTGTGGTACATAGCCAACTAACAAAGATAGATTGATCATATTTAAGATCGAAGCATTAAATAATGGTAGGGCTTCCTTGAGCAGCCTGGTAGGAATGGGGTCTAAAAACATGTTGATGGTTTGGATGAAGTAACTAATGAAAATAACTCAGACAGAACAATCGGAGAGAAAGAGTCTAACCAAATACCGGCATCACTGAAAGCAGCCAAAGATAACGATACGTCTTTGGGATGGTTATGAGTAATTTTTTCTCTAATAGTTAAAATTTTGTTAGCAAAGAAAGTCATGAAGTCATTACTAGTTAAAGTTAATGGAATACTCAGCTCAATAGAGCTCTGACTCTTTGTCAGCCTGGCTACAGTGCTGAAAAGAAACCTGGGGTTGTTCTTATTTTCTTCAATTAGTGATGAGTAGAAAGATGTCCTAGCTTTACGGAGGGCTTTTTTATAGAGCAACAGACTCTTTTTCCAGGCTAAGTGAAGATCTTCTAAATTAGTGAGACGCCATTTCCTCTCCAACTTACGGGTTATCAGACACGGGTTACGGGTTATCAGAAGTCAGACACTTCTGATTTAAAGCTCTCTTTTTCAGAGGAGCTACAGCATCCAAAGTTGTCTTCAATGAGGATGTAAAACTATTGACGAGATACTCTATCTCCCTTACAGAGTTTAGGTAGCTACTCTGCACTGTGTTGGTATATGGCATTAGAGAACATAAAGAAGGAATCATATCCTTAAACCTAGTTACAGCGCTTTCTGAAAGACTTCTAGTGTAATGAAACTTATTCCCTACTGCTGGGTAGTCCATCAGAGTAAATGTAAATGTTATTAAGAAATGATCAGACAGAAGGGAGTTTTCAGGGAATACTGTTAAGTCTTCTATTTCCATACCATAAGTCAGAACAAGATCTAAGATATGATTAAAGTGGTGGGTGGACTCATTTACTTTTTGAGTCTAATAATAGATTAAATGCAATGTTGAGGCTGTCATTCTCAGCATCTGTGTGGATGTTAAAATCGCCCACTATAATTATCTTATCTGAGCTAAGCACTAAGTCAGACAAAAGGTCTGAAAATTCACAGAGAAACTCACAGTAATGACCAGGTGGACGATAGATAATAACAAATAAAACTGTTTTTTGGGACTTCCAATTTGGATGGACAAGACTAAGAGACAAGCTTTCAAATGAATTAAAGCTCTGTCTGGGTTTTTGATTAATTAATAAGCTGGAATGGAAGATTGCTGCTAATCCTCCGCCCCGGCCCGTGCTACGAGCATTCTGACAGTTAGTGTGACTCGGGGGTGTTGACTCATTTAAACTAACATATTCATCCTGCTGTAACCAGGTTTCTGTTAGGCAGAATAAATCAATATGTTGATCAATTATTATATCATTTACCAACAGGGACTTAGAAGAGAGAGACCTAATGTTTAATAGACCACATTTAACTGTTTTAGTCTGTGGTGCAGTTGAAGGTGCTATATTATTTTTTCTTTTTGAATTTTTATGCTTAAATAGATTTTTGCTGGTTATTGGTAGTCTGGGAGCAGGCACCGTCTCTACGGGGATGGGGTAATGAGGGGATGGCAGGGGGAGAGAAGCTGCAGAGAGGTGTGTAAGACTACAACTCTGCTTCCTGGTCCCAACCCTGGATAGTCACGGTTTGGAGGATTTAAGAAAATTGGCCAGATTTCTAGAAATGAGAGCTGCTCCATCCAAAGTGGGATGGATGCCGTCTCTCCTAACAAGACCAGGTTTTCCCCAGAAGCTTTGCCAATTATCTATGAAGCCCACCTCATTTTTTTGTTAATGTGAGGTTTGTGTTGGTGTTTACATATAAATGTGCTTTTGTAAAATATGCCATTTTCTTAATTGTTTAAAAAAGCCAAGGTGTAATTAGCTAACCGTCTAATATAACCGATGTCAAAATAAATAGAACACTGCCATCTACTGGTGCCCAGATGCTCAGTACTTAGGGTGAATACTGCCATGAACACTACTGGCCAGTAGATGGCAGTAGAGACTGTAAAAACTTGCCAAAACAAAATTCCAGATAATCCGTGTCTGCTACGTTTAAGATGCGTTGGATTTAATAAATGCAAACTGAATTTCAGACATCTTATATATATTATTCTGGAACAAAGATAACAGACAGTGTTTGACATAAGCAGGACAGCACCTATCCAATCCAGGATACATAAGCAGGACAGCACTGTGTTCGTGCACATGCACAGGAGCGTGCACGAAACCGTCGCCGTGGGATCGTTCATGACTGTCTGACCATGTGTCCCTCCTAACAGTGGCTGGAATTTTTGGCACTTCTTTTCTAGGATTTTTCAGTTAGTTTCTGCCTCTTTCACCCAACATCATGTTGTGTGTGAAGGGAGCCATAAAGCCGAACCAGCAACATTCACGGACAAACCCCTCATCTGAGATATAACAATTACAGTTATTAGCAAGCAAGTTAGTTATAATTAAGTAGCAATAAGCAACTTATCTGGTGTGAAAAGTATTTAACGGTACTTCACCTCTGTGAGTTGCTGAGCAGGAGGAAACATTATGCTGTTTTATTTCTCATGTCAGAGAACAAAGGTCATCCATGCAGTGTGGATGTGCTGATAGCGTATTTTTCCTTTGTGCTATAAAAAAGTACATCTGCTGTGTCCAAAGGCACAAACATCTAAATCAGTTACTGCTCTAAAAAACACTCTGTGCTCGTATTTATAGACCAAGCCAGTGACATCAAAATAAAAAGGATCAAAAGTGTATTAATCAAGATTAAAAAAAATAAATTATAAATACTGTAATTAGTTAATATAAATTACCTCCCATCTGGGCCTTTCTATGTGGAGTTTGCATGTTCATGTGGATTCACTGTGGGTATTCTGGCTTCATCCCACTTCCAAAGTCATGCATGTTAAGTGAACTGGAAACTTTAAATTGACTGCAGGTATGATGAAGGTGTTGTTGTGTTTCTCTGTTTATATGTGGCCTGTGATAGACTGGAGTCCTGTTCAGAGTGTACCTTGCTTCATGCCATATGCCTGCTGGAATAGGGAAGAGCCAACCCATGACCCTTAATTGGAGCCTACAAATCTGTCTGAAGGCCCACTAGCAGGGGTGGACTGTGTCACTTGAGATGGAGTATTTTTTCATGGGCAGAGACAGGTAGTGATGAGGTATCAAACCCACGTCTACCAACTGTACTATATAGTGAACTGGTGATTACCATTTCACAGCCCAGTCTCATGTTTTTTTTTTTTTTTTCGTGCTCCCGTGACGAAATGAGTCAAATTTTCGTGACGGGTTTTTTTTAACTCACTATTCCTAACACTACTCCTACCTCCGACCCTAACCTTAACCACAACCTAATATTACTCTGTCCCCCCCACCCTAACCATAACCACCCCGACCTCCTCGCTTCGCTTTTAATTTCGTGCAGCCATCACAGAATAAATGAGAATGAATTTGTGCTGCCATGACGAAAATAAGGCACTTTTCGTCACAATATCATGAACCAATAGATTAATGTATATTTTGTGCTGCTGAATCACAACTTGCCTTGAGACTGGGTTGCATTTCACTATATAGTACAATCCTTTTCCTGCACCAATAAGTTATGTGTCCTGAGTTATTATGACAGATTTTGAAGCCATGCATTATCTTTGACTGTTGTGACATTTAAAAGTCAAAGTCATAACCCTTTAACTCTTGATCTATGACTATGGGTCAGGACATGAGTGGTCCACGAAAGTTCACCCAGATGAGGAACACACAGCTGGTGTTAGCATGAAGGGTTCTCAAGCCTTTTGCACAGCATATTTTGAGTCTCTGAGTCTCTCCGGTGTGTGTGTTTCTTTACTGCACTGGCTAATGTGGTGATCTTACTTTGTTGCTTTGCGTGGTCTGTGGCAAGCAACTCCCAATTTTTCATTCCCAACTCCCAAACACTTAAGTGTCCTGACCTGATTCCTGTGTCGTGCTGTGTCATGTTGGAGAGTAAACTCATCTTTAACTGGTGCAGACAGGATGCCAGAGGGGCACCGGTGTGTGCTATTGTGCACAGAGAATTTTGAAATGTTCAAAAAAATCTTTCACGCACAAATATCGTGGTATGTGGCATGATCTAATCTCCAACACGACGTGCAGCTCGTCAAGTGGAGTAAACACGAAGTGAACAGAGCGAGTGGTGACATCAGTAGATTGCATCAGAGCACAGCTCATTTGAAGGATTATAACAAGAAGTTAAATCTGTTATAAACATACTTTAACAGCTGCACACAAGAAGGAAAAAACACCCAACTGTTTTATCAAGCCATGATAATGTAAACAAGTCAAATAATTACTTTTTAGATGGCTCAAATGCTTTCTGCAGCTTGTTAGGCGAAAGCATGCGTGCACGCGAATGGCTCCGGATGCATCCTCCTCTTTCCTCTGTCGTTTTCAATGGCCAATTTGCAGAAAAAATGACTAATCCACCACAAAATAATTATTTTATATGTGCAGCATCCAGCGCAGAGCATGTGGCAGCCGGTAGAACAAAGAACGGTGTCCAGGTGTGAACACAGCGGGTGGGATCGTCACGACACGTCGTGTTGTGTGAATTAAAAACATGCTCATGTCATGGCACCTTTAGGCTGATGCCCAGATCTTTCAGAGACCCTTCAAAGCAGTCTTTGAAGCTTTTCTTCTGACCCCCAACTTCACATAGTTCTCTAAACAGCAGTTGCTTTCTGACGACATTCTGATGTTGTGCCCTGTCCATCTTGCTAGAACATTTTCTGGGAAAGTGTAAATGCTGTGAATGTCAGTTGGTTCCAAGACCTCTGTATCTTATATCTTGTCCTGCTGTTGCATATGGAGGATTTTAGAGCAGACATGCCAAACATCTCAACCACTTCCACTTGGGCTGTCTCCACAGACAGTCCAGTTCTCACTGGCAAAGAAATTCACAATGCATGACAGATCTTCAGCTTGGGGGTAAAGTTAAGTCCTCTCCTCTCCGCTACACGAACACGGTGCTGATGGGCCCATCCCCATCCTCAGTGCTTGCTACAATGTATATGTTTTAAAAGCAAATTTGACCTCTGTTTCACTTTAAATATGCACCAAGTCTGTTTCTCACAGATTGTGCATGTGATGGAGATTTGTGGGACAATCAGGTCATTCATTTCAGATGAATATAAACGTGTATTTCTCATTCTGTTGTCTGTGATTTAATCCTGCTAACAGGGAATACAGTAAAACGTGCATATAATGGATTCAGGTGGACCAGTCAGTTTGTCCGTTATAATTGAAATATGCAAACGTTTGGGCACCCCTGATAATTTTCATGATTTTCCTTTATAAATCATTGGTTGTTTGAATCAGAAATTTCTGATAAATATATCATATAGCAGACAAACACACTGATATTTGAGAAGTGAAATGAAGTTTCTAGTATTTACAGAAAGTGTGCAGTAATTATTTAAACAAAATTGGGCAGGTGCATAAATTTGGGCACACATGTCATTTTATTGATTTGAATACATTTAGCACTAATTATTGGAACACAAAATTGGTTTGGTAAGCTCATTGACCCTTGTCCTCCTTACACAGGTGAATCCAATCATGAGAAAGGGGATTTAAGTTGGCCATTTGCAAATGTTTCCCCTTTTTGCAGCTATTCTAATGAGTGGAAACAAAGGAGCTCAAATGACCTGAAAACAAAGATTGTTCAATATCATGGTTTAGGGAAAGGATACAAAAAGCTAGCTCAGAGCTTTCAGCAGTCAGTTTCTACTGCGAGGAACATAGTGAGGAAATGGAAGACCACATGCACAGTACTAGTTAAGGCCCAAAGTGACAGGCCAAGAAAAATCTCAGATAAGCTGAAGGGAAGGATGGTGAGAACAGTCAGTCAACCCACAGACCTGCTCCAAAGACCTACAACATGATCTTGCTGCAGATAGTGTCTCTGTGTTTATCGTTCAACTATACAGCGCACTTTGCACAAAGAGATGCTGTATGTTGCTGTAATGCAGAGGAAGCCTTTTCTGTGTGCAGGCCACAAACAGAGTCACTTGAGGTATACTAAAGCACATTTGAACAAGCCAGCTTCATTTTGGAATAAGGTGCTGTGGACTGATGAAACTAAAATTGAGTTATTTGGACATAATAAGGGGTGGTATGCATGGCTGAAAAAGAACACAGCATTCTAAGAAAAATGCTTGCTACCTACAGTAAAATTTGGAGGTGATTCCATCATACTGTGTGGCTGTGTGGCCAAGTGCCTACTGGGAATCTGGTTAAATTTGAGGGTCACATGGATTCCAGACAATATGAGCAGATTCTTGAGAACAATGTTCATGAATCAGTGACAAAGTTGAAGTTGCACCGGGGCTGGATCTTTCAATAAGACAACGACCCTGAACACTGTTCAAAATCTACTAAGGCATTCATGCAGAGGAACAAGTACAATGTTCTGGAATAGCCACCTTAGTCCCCAGACCTGAATATTATTGAAAATCTGTGGTATGATTTTAAGCGGGTTGCCCATGCTCGGAAACCAACAAACCTGAGATGTTATATGAAGAATGTTCCAAAATACCTTCAACCAGAATCCAGACTTTCACTGGAAGTGGTAGGAAGCATTTAGAGGCTGTTATTTCTGCAAAAGGCAGATCTACTAAATATTGATGTATTTTTTTTTCTGTTGGGGTGCCCAAATTTATGCACCTACCTAATATCAAGAAAAATGTATAAACTAAACTAAATAAGCTTCATTTCACTTCTCAAATAGCACTGTTTGTCTGCTATATGATGTATTTAACTGAAATTGCTGATCCAAACAACCAAAGGTTTATAAATGAAAATCATGGGAATCATGAGGGGTGCCCAAATTTTTACATACAACTGTCTGTATAAAATGGACAAAATCTGTTAAATGTAAAAAAAAAAAAAAAAAAACCTGAAAATCCATTACATGTATGTAACGGATTACTTATAGTCAGGAGTTGCCGAACAATCGATGGGGAATCCCCAGCACCAATTAGGCTTACACATTTCCTTGATTAAATGGCTGATTTTCAATGTGGACCTGCCTCACTTAATGACCAGGTCATGACTTTGTCTGAAAAAATAAACACCTGCCTTAAATAACCGGCAGGCATTATGTGCATTGAAACTCTTTTTTCGAAGTCTGCTGTGGAGTAGGACCTTAAAATCTTAAAGCCTGATTTATGCTTCACCAGCTCCAAGTTCCCTGGCCATGCAATGACGTTGATATGCACGTAACCCAGGAACAGTGGCTTTTTCTGGATTAATTTGTCCCCCGACAAGCTCCACTTCTTGATATAATTGTCAACCTTCAAACCAACATAGGTTTAATTTTCCTCCATGAATTGCAGGTCATTTGAGAGTCGTCTTTTGACTCTGTACTGTGAAGTTTGTCATATTTGCGGACCTTTCTGCGATATCTATTTGATCCATGATGAAATGTAATCAGTGGTTCACTGCAAAAAATATGATGGAAGAGCAAGGAGGTGAAACTGGCAAAGTGACCATCACAGCCTTTGCGGTCTCCATCGTATAGCAGGTACACATCAGGCTATGGAGAGGGTTCACAGCCACGCAGAAGGCTCTGATATAAAGCGGTTTGGGTCATCACACCCAAGGATATGTGTGAGACTTAACTCCATATTACAGTGCAGGCAAAAAGCAGCATTTTGTTCATAATCCAGGCCTTGAATAAAACCCTGCCTCATTTAGGTGCCAGGTCAGCATGGTTTTGAAAAAATAAATGCACATTCTTTTACTCAAGGAAATATGGTACCCACTTTCCTCAAATTGGCGATTATCAGTGCTGAATTTCATTTCATACCTCCATGTGTCCATACGTCCAGATTGCTCTGTCCAGAATATGTGAGGGGTTTTTCATGAAGATGCATTGCAATCACATAGGACATTTTGTCCAATATCAACGAAAATCCATTATACAACAGCTGTTATATCTTCTTCTTCATCTCCTTTCAGCTGCTCCCATTAGGGATCGCCACAGCAAATCAGTTATTTCCATCTCACCCTGTCCTCTGTAACTTCCTCTGTCACACTAACCACCTGCATGTCCTCCTTCACCACTTCCATAAACCTCCTCTTTGGCCTCCTTCTTCTCCTCCTGCCTGGCGGCTCCATCCTCAGCATCTATATACAACCCCAATTCCAATTAAGTTGGGACGTTCTGTGAAATGTAAATAAAAACAGAAAACAATGATTTGACAAGACAAGTTATTTAATGTTCAAACTAGTAAGTCCCTTCGGCTGCTCCCTTGTTTGCACTCAGGATCGCCACAGCAAATCCAAGGTGGATCTGCATGTTGAATTTGCACAGATTTTATGCCGGATGCCCTTCCTGGCGCAACTCCACATTACATGGAGAAATGTGGTAGGGGTGGGATTTGAACCCAGAGCCTTCTGCACTGAAACCAAGTGCATTAACCACTTGGCCACCACCCCTGCATTTAATGTTCAAACTGATAACCTTTATTGTTTTTGTGCAAATATTTGCTCATTTTGAAATGGATGACTGCAACACGTTTCAAAAAAGCTGGGACAGTGGTATGTTTACCACTGTGTTACATCACCTTTCCTTCTAACAACACTCAATAAGCATTTGGGAACTGAGGACAAGAATTGTGAATGTCATGATTGGGTATAAATGGAGCATCTTCAAAAGGCTCAGCCATTCACAAGCAAAGATGGGGCGAGGATCACCACTTTATGAACAACTGCATGAAATATAATCCAACAGTTTAAGAACAATGTTTCTCAATGTTCAGTTGGAAGGAATTTAGGGATTCCATCATCTACAGTCAAAAATATAATCAGAAGTGTCAGAGAATCATACCACTGTCCCAACTTTTTTTGAAATGTGTTGCAGGCATCCATTTCAAAATAAGCAAATATTTGCACGAAAACAATAAAGTTTATCAGTTTGAACATTAAATATATTGTCTTTGTGGTGTATTCAGTTGAATATAGGTTGAGGAGGATTTGAAAAACATTGCAATCTGTTTATATTTATATTTCAATTTGAACATTAAATGTATTGTCTTTGTGGTGTATTCAGTTGAATATAGATTGAGGAGGATTTGAAAAACATTGCAATCTGTTTATATTTTACTCAATGTCCCAACTTCATTGAATTGGGGTTGTAGGAACCAGAACACTTCATCTCCACTCCTCAGGCATCCCCTCACTTTCCAGGATTTTGTCAAACAATCTGCTTAGAAACTCCACTGCCATCTCTCCAAGACATTTCCATGCCTCCAACGGAATGTCATCTGGACCAACTGTCTTTCCACTCTTCATCCTTTTCATAGCTGATACAAAATCCTTGAGAACTGCTTAGTTGACACAGATTACCCACACAGTTTGTACAGTGCTTCTTAACGATTGTTTTGTTTTTGTTTTTCCCAGATTTTTGGAATGTATTACAGGCCTTAAATGCAGTAATGGATGTATATTAGGGCCCCTTCACACATAGTATGAATAAGTACAACTCAGGGTGACTCACGGCAAAACAGCTTGTATGAGTGAACCACGCAAACATCACGTCAATGGGTAGGTATGCACCATCCTGGTGCGACAGTTCGTGCACGCAACGGTGTCTTTCCAGCAGCAACACAGTGCAGCAGCTGCACACCTCACGTCACTAATGTGGAGAACAATAACATAAAAAAATAGCTATATAATAAGTGAATATCACTGGGTTATATAAATAATACTAAAAGTGGATGAAATGTAGAACCCCACAGTTAAATGACCCTGGTTAAAAAAAAAACAGCTGTGATTACCAGAGACACATTACCACTGCATACCATCGCTGGCCTGTAATCAGTGCAGAAAACTGCTGACTGAAATAACAAAGACATGAACGAGGAGTGCTGTGTCCAGCCTTTGCAACGCTGTGCAAAGGCAAGAGATGTTTTATATATTTCCACATGAGAACAGGAGGCAGAGACACGTGCCTCATGGAGAAATGTGTTCTCTCACTGGGATGTCCAGGAACAGAGTCCGTTCAGCGCCCAGACCAACATGTCACTCTGTGTTATGTGGTCATTCGTTTTTGTTATTTTGTTATGTCATTGCATATGTAGGTATTGTAATTATTTATATAACTGTCCTGGCGGTGGTTTCTGTGGATGTAATGTGTGCACTGAGCTGTCAGTGTGCGGTGATGAGCTGACAGGCTCCTCCCCGTGCTGTGTGCGATCAGACCTCACTGTCCGGACCCCATGTAATCAGATCTGTACATACATATAAGCATTTGATGCAAGTCCCCCCCCCCCCCCCCCCCCCAGCATGCCAGATGTGTTGGGGGGAGTGAGGGGGGTGACACACAACTCCCATGACTGTGGAGTTGTGTGTCACTTAGACAAATTTCACATCCAGCTCGACAGTGGTTGTCTGCTGACTGTTTTCATGATGATAGTGCAAATGGCCACACATTTTCTAAGTGCCAAACAAGCGGTGTTAGATGTTTGTGTGCGTCAGGTGTAATTTGGCCGACACCTGCTGTGAGAGGGTTCGATGGGCTCGCACATATTTGTTGCAACAGTTGTACGAGGCGTTGGAAGCAGTTACGATTTTACACGTTTTGCTTACTTCATGCACACTTCATGTGCAATTTGACCAAATTCGCACTATGTGTGAATGGGCCCTTAACAAATGAAATGACCTGACCCACAAATAATAATAATAATCCATTTTATTTAAAAGCGCCTTTCAGAACACCCAAGGACACTGTGCAGGACAAATTAAAAATAAAGATTAAAAACAGAGAAGCATATATAAAACTGGAAGCTGTAGAGTTGCGGTATGTGAGATCATGTGGTGTGTGTTGTCATGTGATGTGTGTTGTCATGTGGTGTGAGTGGTCGTGTGGAGTGTGTGGCCATGTGATGTATGTGGTCGTGTGGCATGAGCGATCATGAGGAGCGTGTGGTCGTGAGGTGTGTATGGTCATGCTGTATAGCACTGTCTGAACAGGTGAGTTTTGAGTCTGGATTTGAAGAGGGGAAGGGAATCAATGTTGCGGAGGTCAGGTGGGAGTGAATTCCAGAGCTGAATTCCAGAGCAAATCATGAAATAAGTTGTTTTGTTACTTTCTGCAATGTCAAAGCAAATGTAAGGATCATTCCTTATTTTTAATTCATTTACACATTTTTTGCTTTTTTTCCTCATTTTAATGTCATCCCAATTTTTATCTGATTTGAGGTTGTGTTTGCTAAGGGTAAAACAGTTCATTCATGTATGATTGTTTTTTATGGACTACAGTTGATGAATTAATCATCTCAGACAATTTAATCATGACAAGGTAACCCAAGAATGTCTTATTAATTAATTCAACATCCATCAACATGGCATTTTTACAGCATTGTCTTACATGCTGTAATACTTTCTTTATGACTTGTACTCTCATTTGTCATGTAGTGTAAACACAGTACTGGGTCATGGCTTTACAGTAGATACAAGTGTTGTGTAATTGACCTTTATTTCCTTTTTTCTGCACTGTGAAGAAAAGTTATTTATCTTCCCCATACTCCCCATCCCCTACTTATTATCATCCTATTCATTGTCTGGCTTAAATGTTCATCACAACCAGCAGTTGGAATTCAACCATGAAAAAATCTCATGCTGGTAGACGTAATTCAGACATCTTCGCCAAGTCTGTGCAAATCTTTATTTCCTCAAACATGCTGTCCCCTAACTGTGCCAATGATAAGCCCAGAATATTCTTGCATTGTTGTCAGAATGGGGGTTAAGCAGTTTACAGCACCTGTGCCTGGATTTCAAACAGAGGCCCATCAAAATTCTGTGATTGCCGCGTACTCGGTCGATGGTTACAACAACCCTAATAAGCTGGGCAATAAAAAGCGTTTATACAGTAAAGGGAATAAAGCCACTGAGCCTCTCCAGCCAAGGGGAACCTTCAAAAACTCCAGTGATTCTATCTATTCTCTTGAACTGTAGTTTCATCTGTGAAATGAGAATGCAAATCATATTTAGCAGTGTGTGAGTGTGAATTGGCAAAGCAGAACATTCAATTCAGTTTGATATTACCAAGAAGGAAAAGGAGCAGGGAAAGTGAAGCCCTCTACTGTGTGCTAGACCAGTAGTACAATTCCTCTAATACAGGATGGAAAAGTTTTATTCCACTGATTTCATGCTCATGTTTTTCTCCCTCATGAATAAAGTTGAATAAAATAAGGTGCAACTCTATTTGGGGTTATTTTAGACATGGTAATACGTTGCAGTGGATTGAATGAGACTACTTCAAAGGCATTTATTCTAGACAAGTCAAATATTATACATTTTCTTTCCCCTTACACCAAACTTTTGTCTTTGCAATTTCATGATTTTTAGCATATAAAATAAGTAAATTAATATAATATAATATGGTCACTGTGAAGCTTTGAAGCATATTATAATAAACATTTTCTAGCTCTGGAAGATTACTGGAATTTTTCTTTTTACCTCCATCATATCAATTCTGGGAGCATGCACTGGTGTCAAGCATAGCCACATGCACCACACCATAGAAGCTAACCCTTGTCTTGGATAGCAACCATCCTGACAGACAACTGCTCTGTCTCAACTTCGAGACAGTAACCACTGGTGTTATACAAGCCCAATTCCAATGAAGTTGGGACATTGTGTAAAAAGTAAATTAAAACAGAATGCAATGATTTGCAAATCCTCTTCAACCTATATTCAATTGAATACACCACAAAGTCAAGATATTTAATGTTCAAACTGATAAACTTTATTTTTGTGCAAATATTCAGCCCAGTCTCACTTTTTTTTTTTTCCCCGTGCTCTGTGACGAAATGAGTCAAATTTTTGTGACGGGGTTTTTTTTCACTCACTATTACTAACCCTACTCCAACCCCTGACACTAATCTTAACCATAACCTAATCTTACTCTTTCCCCCCACCCTAACCATAACCACCCCCGACCCCCCCGCTTCACTTTTAATTTCGTGCAGCCATCACGGAATGAATTAGAATGAATTTGCGCTGTCGTGATGAAAATGAGACGCGTTTCATCACAATATCACGAACCAATAGATTAATGTATATTTTGTGCTGCTGAATCACGACTTGCCGTGAGACCAGGTTAAAATATTTGCTCATTTTGAAATGGATGCCTGCAACATGTTTCAAAAAAGCTGGGACTATGGTATGTTTACCAATGTGTTACATCACCTTTACAACTAACAACACTCAATAAGCATTTGGGAAGTGAGGGCACTAATTGTTGAAGCTTTGTCAACAGTTTTTGTCCAGAGGACACAACATCCATGAGTTCCAAAAACAATTTGAAATGTGGACTCATGAGACCACAGCAGACTTTCCCACTTTGTGTCTGTCCATTTCAAATGAGCTCAGGCTCAGAGAAGGCGGCGACATTTCTGGATGTTGTTGATGTATGGCTTTCGCTTTGCATGGTAGAGTTTTAACTTGCACTTGTAGATGTAGTGACAAACTGTGTTAACTGACAATGATTTTCTGAAGTGTTCCTGAGCCCACGTGGTAAGATTCTTTACACAATGATGTGATGTGATGATGTTTTTAATGCAGTCCCGCCTGAGGGATCAAAGATTTATCAGTTTGTACCTTAAATATCTTGTCTTTGTGGTGTATTCAGTTGAATATCAGTTGAAGAGGTTTTGCAAATCATTGTATTCTGTTTTTTATTTAAGGAATAAGGGCATTAAGGAATATCACTGGCATTGGGACAGGTATTGAATTTTGACCATATAGCCTTTGACTGGGTGCAGCAGTGTTGCAGAAACCAGGAGTTGAAAAAGGATACTCACATTTTTTTCTTGCTACATCAGACAGCTGGTTACTTTGGAGAGGTTGAGTTGGAAAATTTATCTGCCTCATTGTTTGCCATCCAGGACCCAAGATAATCCCATAGTGTAGTGGATGCAGCAATGCATGGCTCAAGAACATGGTCCAAGACCTGACCTGACACTTACTCAAAACAAATTGTTGTGAAAAGTTTCATGAAAAGTATTTCATGAAATTTGTAAAACGGTTTGGGTCTTGAAACAGCAACGGTTGGGGTGTTTTAGGTTGTGAGACTGGCATATACCTTGTTTCCTCTTTATTTCATGTAACCAAATTGATGGTTGTCTTAACACAAAAGAAACAGTTCACGCAGTTAATACAAAATAGAGCATTCTGAAACATCCTCTGAATCATGTAATCCAAACAGAGTTAAATATAGCTAGAAATTCTATCCCTGATTTTGGCTGTCCCTTTCAGATTTGGAAAGCATTTATGCCTGGCTGAGCAGATTTCCAGTTGGTGATGAGCAGTGTTTGGCACTTGTAGTGTAACTGGCTTAACACAAGAAAGGCCATTCAATTTCAAGGTCTTAGAAAAGGCCAGTGTGTGATTGTAGATTTTTTTTTTCTGTTTTCTACTTGCTGACAAGCTGTCTCGGTTGACCTAGTATGTAATGGCCAGCAATAGATTCCAAGAACTGTGACCTGTAAAAACACACTTGACGTTACTTGTGAAAAGCCCCAGACCCTCACAGCTTTGAAAGTTTTTTTTTTATTATTATTATTATTTTTATGTTTAATTGGAACGGTGAATAGACTAAAGTCTGTGGGTATTCAGCTAATCAACCACTTTAACATCTTGAGGGAGACGTTTCCTCCACTTACATCAGCCTCACATCCTCTGTTCTTGCTTGGATGGCTGCAGCTGCTAACATCAATGATTGTCTGCAACCCTCAACCAGCCACCCTAGGAGGAAACTGTCTGGTTTGGTTAGGCTGCAGGTGGTGTGCCACTCACCAAACCACATCCACTAAGATCCTGATGTGTAGTCCCCAGCCAGGAGGTAGGACCACAGTTGTGGCTGGTTACCCCAAAAATGAAGCTAAAAACTGGGAATTTTTTTTATTACCTCTTCACAGTCCAAAGGATTTTTTAACCATACCTTCAGTCATTTTTCTTTTAGATGATTAGATTAGATTACATTAGATTCATTGTCATTGTCATTACACAAGTGCAACAACAAAATTATGTTTACACTCCAATTACCTCAGAATTAATCCACAATTATTACTTGTTTACCATAATAATGGCACACATCAGAATTAAAGACAGCACATGTACATTTGACATTGTTTATGTGCACTAAACTTGAAGCAGTCCGTCATCCAAATTGAGGCAAGTGGGTGAAGGCTGCACCAGGAGGGGCCCACGCTGCCCAGCTTGGGGTGTTGAAGGCTGCAGCAGTAAAAAAAAAAAAAAAAAAAAAAATGCGCTGCCTGCACGGTGGCAGGGAGGAAGCCAGTGTGAGGGAGGTGGAGAGACACGGGGGGGAGGTAATAGGGATGGAGGGAGGGACACATGCACAGCATTGCCCAACTCATTAACCATGATGGACAGATGAGGGGACAAGATTCTGGAAGCAGCCGTCTTGCTAATATTCCTGTGGGTCAGGGCAATGCACAAACCAATCAGTGCCAAAACTCTCACCATAAAAGCAAATAGAAATAAATCCTCAACTTCTTCCATAGTGAGTCGAGCCAAGCATGTCACAGTCCATTCTCTCAGGTGTCGAGAGCATAGTCCGCTGAGTAGGTTCCATCAGGGCACGCAGGGTGCCCCAGCCCTGATTTCCTTGTCAAAAAACAAACAAAAAAAAAGATGTCAATAGCAATGAGAGGCCGGCTGATCATTTCCATGGTTAATCCAAATTTTAATTTGATGAATTCACAGTCTGGTGAAGCTGGGACTTTGACAGTTGGAGCAGAGATAGAGAACATAAAGGAGAGGAGAGTGGAGGAATGTGACCATCCTTGCCAGAGTCCAAAGCGGAAAATTTTAAGGTACTTGCATATTGTATATTGTCCATATGTTTAGTGTTGCCATGGTTACTAGCAAAAGTTACTTTATTAGTTACTTTTTACAGTTACATTTTACACTTATTTTATACAGGTACTTCATTAGCAGCTTTAGACAACTTGGCAGCTGCTTAATGTAACTAATAAAGTAACTAGTAATGTCTGCGTTTCTGTAACAAGTCGTTATTTACGGGATGGGGGTGTTAGCCCCATGCCCAACCCTCCTCCTTTATCCGGGCTTGGGACCGGCTGGGTGTTCCCCAAAGATGACACCCAGGCGGAGTTAACTAGTAATGTAGTTTGACTATTTTTAAGATTGAGTATTCTGAAAAGTAACCATTAGTTAGTTTGCTGATTAGTTACTTTGCTGATTACTCAGTCTTAAGACTAACCAAGTTAGGTTGCTAGTTACCTTATTAATTGCATTACTAATCAGTTACAAGTTATCAGCAGCTGCTAATGAAGAAAATCCATAAAGCTGCTAATGAAGTAACTGTATAAAGTAACTAAAAAAGTAACTCATAAAGTAACTTTTCAAAGTAACTGTGGCAACACTGCATGTGTTGCATATCAAAATCATCACAACAATCTCAACTTTCTGAATGTGAGACATACATTTATCAAGAACACTGTATGTAATATATAAGCTGACTCTAAATCTGACAACATGAAATGTGTATTCAGAAATTCTTAAAATCTTAAATGAATTTACATGATTTTTTTATTCATGTGGGGAAACTGTTTTCACATTAGAAATGGGTTTACAATAAAATTTAGGTCTCAAATGTAGTGTGATATGTGATAGTAAATTTCAAAACAATGTTTAAAGAATAAAAAATAAATGAATTAAAAAATGCACCATGCACTGCATCAGCACCACCAACTGGGAACTACGTAGCAGCAATCTGGAACATTCTGAAACAGCATATTTGTAAAATAATAGCACTTACTTGCCTGAAATATGCCTTTTATTTTCACATAATTTATTTTTGGATGAATAAAGTCCTTTAGTTGTGAAAATCTATACCAAAATGGCCCATTGCTGTCGTGGGGGAAAATAAAATGCTGTACCATACC
Source organism: Thalassophryne amazonica (assembly GCF_902500255.1). Classification (NCBI taxonomy): domain Eukaryota; kingdom Metazoa; phylum Chordata; class Actinopteri; order Batrachoidiformes; family Batrachoididae; genus Thalassophryne; species Thalassophryne amazonica. The sequence goes on along the minus strand of NC_047103.1, from coordinate 145,528,739 downwards.
TAATGATCTTTGTCTTTAAGACTAAAAAAAAAAAAGCTTGACAGGACCATTTTTTCAGAGTTTATGAGTGTTTACTCTCAAATTTCAGTGAGACACTCCCACTAACAGACCCTGCAGTCAGAATGCAACCTCTTGCAGGAACAGAGGAGACACCAACCTGGTCTCATGGCAAGTCGTGATTCAGCAGAAAAAAAATTCACGGATGCACATGAAGGTTCAAGGTTGGCTCATGCAAGCACACTTGATTCAAATCCATTGGTTTTTGCAAAAATAAATAAATAAATAAATAAATAAGGTGGGATACTTTTCTAACAGACCTCGTACATTAAACTATTGGTTCGTGATATTGTGATGAAAAGTGCCTCATTTTTGTCACGGCAGCACAAATTCATTCCGATTCATTCCGTGATGGCTGCACGAAATTAAAAGTGAAGCAGGGGGGTCGGGGTTGGATGTTGGTTAGGGTGGGGGGAAAGAGTAAGATTAGGTTATGGTTAAAGTTAGGGTTAGGGTTAGGGTTGGGAGTGGGAGTAGGGTTAGTAATAGTGAGTTTAAAAAAGCCCCGTCATGAAAATTTCATCATGGGACCACAAAAAAAAAAAAAAAAATGTGAGACTGGCCTGGAGACACACAGTGCCTTACTCTTGATCGTTGAAACACCTTTAAACTTGATTTAACTGTATATCCCAAATGAATTTTTTTCAGTGTTTTTGGTGCTAAATGCACAGCTTGTCTAACCTTCAGTATGCCTCAAAGTAGTTGTGGCAAACTGTGAGACAACTCAGTAAAAGGGGAGATTTCTTCACTTACATGGTTTTCAGCAAAGGTAAAGATGCTTACCTGGACCAGGGATACTGTTGCGTGGTTTGAGGAACACTTTGAGGATCTCCCCACCCCTAATGACATGCACTCCTCAGAGGAGGCAACAATGGAAGGCTCATCCAACTGGGCAGAGGCCCCAGGGAAAACCCAGGACATGCTGGAGGGATATCCCAGACTTTCTATACCTGCTTCTTCCAGTAGGCTGGAGCCTATCCCAGCAGTCATTGGGTATGAGGTGAAGTACACACTGGACACGACAACATTCTGTCGCTGGGCCTGTTGAACATCACTTTTGTTAAATTATTTGATTCAATCAAATGCTAAATGAATGAATCCGATACTGTAATTATGTGTAGCCACAAATATTTTATAACAGAGTGATGGATGCTGAACAGTCATCAGTGTCAAAGCAAGTGGTTTTGACTTTTTGACCACCACTAAATCATCAGCATAAGTGGACTGGATGTTCAACATTTGCATGTATCTAAAACCATCATATTAACAAACAAAGATTCCAAATACATTTTCTGTATCAACTTGCTAAGATCTAAGCAGCCACACAAGTTCAGATCTAATGAAATGGTAAAACACTAATTTCACTTAGTGGGTAATTTTTTTTTTTCTTTTTATGGTCAAGAAGGTCTCCACTCTCTCCATAAACAAAGTGGATACCATCAGTGCTGTCTGCGTCAGTGCAATTTACCAAGGTAATTGGTCTCCTGCGATTTGACTCCACGGGATGAAGAGGCTATACAGAATTGTTCTGTGGTAAAAATTACTTTAATTTGTCTCCTCCTTCATGAGAACTAAGTTCAGTTGAAGACTCTTACTTGTACATCAAATAAATGAACATTCATACCAAATGATCATACATTCTGAGGCATCTGAACTTTCATTTCAAATACTCTGAGCAGTATCTAGGACTCCTCTGATAAGGCTCATCGTATGACAGTATTGGACAAATGCTCGGCCTCGTTCAAGAACCACTCATATATGATGTGTGATAGATGTGTGTTGCAACGTCTGACATTTACCATGTTTGTTTTGTATTTCTTTAATTTATTTTTTGCAGGTATGAACATAATCTATGAGTGATCGAGACTTGTATGATATAAGTATTGGATTGAGATTTGGTATCAGTAGATACTCAGTATTAACTAAGGGCCCTGTCCCACTGGCGTTTAGGAGGATTTGCGTATGGATTGCGCACAAAATTGGCTCATATTCGCCAAACATCCACAATATCCATGTAACATGCCTGTATGAGTCGGCCGTCATCTGAACACGCCTGTGATCATCCGCAGAGGCACGCATGTCCTCAGCCAGGATTTTTGACCTGTTTAAAAATCTGAATGCGGATAATCTCCGCCTTACATACTCCATACATACTCAATTCATACTTACTCTATGCGCTGTATATCTGCCGTTAACCGCTGATATCCGCAACTGACGGGGATTTGCGGCTTGGCAGCGGACCGGGACAGTGTGTAAAACAGATACATTGCATGCCCATCATGTCCACAATACAAACTAAAATAAGTTGTAGCAAATTCATACAAATTGGCCATGAATAAAGTGTTTTTATTACATCTGCTTTGCAGCTGATTTGCGGACAATCTGTGAATGCATAACAAACACGTCACGTAAATCCAAAGCACTATATGTGGCAGAAAGCGACATACCTGCCAGTCAGTGCCGGTCTGGCTGTGTAAATCCACAAAGACGTAATAGCTGCTGCAATCCAGGACTTTTATTTAACACCAACAAAAGGAAGAAAACTCACGTTGAAGTCTGTTTTCTGTGACACTCTCAAAAAAAAAAAAAAAATACCATCTCACACCCTGAGCGGCTGCCCCCCTCCCACTCCCCAAACTCATGAACAGTTAACCCTTGCATGACAACAAGAACATTAACTCTGTGATCAACTTGTCCAAGTCCAGCAAATGCTCCAGAGGCTGTATTGTTGGTGTGAATAGTGATGCCGAGGCCCAAGTGTGCTTCTTTTATGACCGCAATGCAGATGCCGTGCACGCGCAACATGTGCGTGATGCATTCATAATACACCCGTAATACTGCCGTGATAATCTCAATGTGTCGGATCAGTTTCCTCACTACATGCGGACGACAACGAACGCCCGCAATTTGTATACTCGATCCATGCACAATTAATCCTCTCCCCAGTGGAAACTAAGATACCTTAGTCAAATACCTTGACTAAAGCCCCTTTCACACCCGGGCTGCTCCCAGTTGCTCCCGGTTGCACCATGCGTCATTATGACGACGCCGCGTGGAAGCAACTCAGTGCCGAGACGATGCAGCTCGGCACCACAACAGCGCGAGGGCGCAAAGGAGGAAGCAAGTCGGGCGCCGAAAAATTAAACCTGTTTAATTTTTTTGGCGTCCTGTGCTCGACGCAGAAAGGAAGTGGTTCAAGCGCAAGCCGGGGCAAAGAGGCGTAACTCGGGGCAAAGAGGCATTACCCGGCGTGACTCGGAGCCAATTTATGATTCCTGCTGTGTTCCGTTGTTCCCGCAGTATAAATCACACAGGATTGTTTTTATACTGTGTACTCAATGCAGTAAAAACTACATGCTGAAGAAAAAAAATGCAGACTGATTGCCAGAAATATCCTGTAAAAAGTCCGGACATCTCGAGTCCACTCATGGACGTTCGTTCACGCGCGCACATGTGAACAATTAAAAGAAAAAAAAAGTCTGGCTTCAGGCATTAGTTCCTTCTTCTCTGCTCAAACTCTCACATCACAGTTAAAAAAAAAGGACAAAAAAGGACATAAGTCCTGAGACAGGACATGTCAACATCAAGTCTAACTCCAGACATCTCCACATTGCTTGACGGTGCGTGCGCGCGCATCTCGCGGTCAAAGGAGGAAAGAAAAGAAAAAAAATTGTCTGCAGGCAGTTAGTAAAAAAGGACATAAGTCCAGGACACATGTCAACATCAAGTAGAACTCCAACAATCTCCACATTTGCTAAAGGACGGTCCGTGCGCGCGCGCATCTTGCGGTCAAGGGAGGAAAGATAAACTCTAACAGAACTCAGAGCGCAGCCCTGCAGCTCAGCACAACAAGCAGAAGAGAAGTTTGAGTGCACAGCCTGTCTGCAGCCAAACTGTGCACTCTGACTTCTCTGTGCAGAGAACCTGCAGGCTGCGTTCTCACCTCCTCTCTGCCCCCTGCTGCGCGCACCTGACGCAGAAATTCCTGCGTCGTCATGACGCCACAGGGAGCAACTGGGAGCAGCCCCGGTGTGAAAGAGGCTTAAGACATCCCTGCCATTAACAATTGATGACTTTTTTTTGTGTTTCCATGACAGAGAATGTCATTCTAGCTCTACTTCAAAAGGGTCTCACCCTGATTTAATCTAACAATTCTGAATGGACACTTCTGACATGTATGGTAGACAGTCCCTGCAGCATCTCTTTTGTTTTCACTCAGCAGATCGAAATGGTTCTGCATGTTCTTCTTGATCCAACTTCATATTGGACAGTGCACAGGGTTTTAAGTGTGAACCAAGAGCCTTCCACGTTCGAAACAAGTGCACTCCACTTGGCTACCACTCATGCTGTTGAGTGCATAGCCTTATTTGGCAATTCACTCTTCTTCCGTGGCCTCAACTTTATCTAAATTCTGGGTCTTTTAGTGAAGCTTAGGGCTAGCAGCGGTGATCACCTTAGTATTTCTTTTGTTTTTCTTGTTGCTTAATGCTCACAAATTATACTGTATTTGTTGTCTTTCTAATGGCTGATTCTGTTTTATTCTTTTCTTTCTGTTTGAGGTGCAGCTCCATCCAGAGATGGATGTGGTATCTGTTGCTGAAACCCTCCTGTCCTGTGCACCGGCAACATTTCCTGTATATTTGTTTTGTGAATTGTTTTGCAATTTCTGTCGGTAGCATGGCCCAAGCAGAGTGTCACCCCTTTGAGTCTGGTCTGCTTGAGATTTCTTCCTCAGAGAGAGTTTTTCCTTACCACTGTTGCATGTGTGCTTGCTCTGGGGGTTGGTAAGGTTAGACCTTACTTGTGTGAAGCACCTTGAGGTAACTTTGTTGTGATTTGCACTATAAAAATGAAAATAATTGAAATTGAAAATGTTAAACACACTGATTTACATACACAAGAAAGTCAGCAGGTAATGTAGAGCAGGCAGCTCAGTGGAATAAGGTATTGGTCTACCGAAATGGAAACCTGGGTTGATTGCGAATTCCACTGCCATTTGACAAGACACTTCATCTGCATCATCTGAGTTCACCCTCCTATAAATGGATATGGCTCTTGGCTGGAGAAGTAATCTGCTAAAGTGGTGTCCCATTGAATAATCCAGGCACAGATGGACCTCATGGTATGTATTAGAATTTCTTGGTCGACAGGATAGTCAGCAGGTCTACACATGTAATTTACACAATTATTTGGATTTGTGTGTGTTTCATGAATCTAATGCGGCATGCTTGTACAAACCCATTGTATGAAAAAGTTATGAGGAATTTAAAGTAAGTTTGCTAAATGCTTCTGAATGTGGCCCAATAACATGTAATAATTAAGACTTTGACAATGGGGTGTTTTGGACATTGCGCAGAGCTGCACCTCCAAACATGTATAGTATAAAGGCAGCTGCAGCACAACTGGGAGAAAGTAAGACCTTTTTGTAGAATTGGGCAAAATTAATCTTCATTTACAAATTCTAAAGCTGTTAGCTACCTTCATTTTAACTTTTTTTTTTTCAATATTGATTTATTTAAACTCTGCTGGTTCCTCTCGGTTGACACAAATGAAGGAATGAGAAAGAATTTCCCTTAAAGATAGTTCTTTGAGTCCTTCCATTTTCATTACCTCTTGTCAGCAGCAGTTCCAGCAGCAGTTCCAACTGGATCAGCACCTGATCCAGTTAGGGCTGGATCAGGTGACCCTGAACCATCCCTTAGTTATGCTGCTATAGACTTAGACTGCTGGGGGGTTCCCATGATGCACTGAGTGTTTCTTTTTATTCACCTCTTTTTGCTCTGTATGCACCACTCTGCATTTAATCATTAGTGATTGATCTCTGCTCTCTTCCACAGCATGTCTTTTTCCTGATTCTCTCCCAGCAGAAGACTGCCCCTCCCTGAGCCTGGTTCTGCTGTAGGTTTCTTCCTGTTAAAAGGGAGTTTTTCCTTCCCACTGTCGCCAAGTGCTTGCTCATAGGGGGTCGTTTTGACCATTGGGGTTTTTCTGTAAATATTGTATGGCTTTTGCCTTACAATATAAAGCGCCTTGGGGCAACTGTTTGTTGTGATTTGGCGCTATATAAATAAAATTGATTTGATTTGAATACAGGAAGACATGATTACATTTTGGTGCAGATCTGGATATTGGTGCAGATCTTTCCTTCAACCATCAACTACAGCCAAGTAATGAAAATAATCAATGACAAAGAGTAATTATAGACCTCTGAATTGCATCATTTTGAAGTAACTGATTACTTGCAATAACTGAGTAAAATGTTACTGGGTAGTGTAAAGATTAAATGAGTGCCATACAGTAACTGAGGGATTTAAAGTACATGCAACTAGTTAACCTGACGATATTTACAATCACAATTCCAATGAAGTTGGGAGACAAAATATTTAATGTTCACACTGATAAACTCAATAAGCATTTGGGAACTGAGGACACAAATTGTGAATGTCATGATTGGGTATAAATGGAGCATCCCCAAAAGGCTCAGCCATTCACAAGCACATATGGGGCGAGGATCACCACTTTGGAAACAACTTTGTGAACTTTTCACTTTGTGAAAATAGTCCAGCAGTTTAAAACTATACATCTACAAATGCAAGATAAAACTGCAGCATGCAAAGCAAAAGCCATACATCATCAACATCCAGAAACACCGCTGCCTTCTCTGGGCCTGAGCTCATTTGAAATGGACAGATGCAAAGTGGAAAAGTGTGGTTTGGTCTGATGAGTCCACATTTCAAATTCTTTTTGGAAATCATGACTTGTACACCTCCGATGCGGAGGTGTACAAGTCAAGCTACGCAGGCGTAATTCTTGCACCCCGCTGCCGAGCGTGTATTTAGCTAATGTCCGTTCGCTGCGGAACAAGACTGATGAGCTCGCCTGTCTTCTAGATGCCCGAAAAGACTTTAGAGACTGTAACGTTTTTGCTATTACCGAGACCTTGTTGGATGACGATATCCCTGATTCTGCAGTAACGCACCCTGGATTCGTCCTCTATAGATCAGATCGTGTGTGCGATGACGTAGACAAGGAGTGCGGTGGTGGTGTATGTTTTCTTGTGAACAGCCAATGGTGCATGGACTGTCGAGTATTGTCACGGACCTGTACTCCTGAACTGGAAATTCTCACCATCCACTGCCGACCATTCTACATGCCCTGTGAATTGTCCTCTATCATATTTACCATGGCCTACATTCCTTCTGAAGTCAGCGCACAATCAGCCATGACACAACTGATCGAGATCATCACAAAACACCAGGCAGATCACCCATTCGCTACTCCTATTGTCGCCGGTGAATTCAATCATACTAGTTTAAAGAAATTTATGCCAAATTTCTTTCAACACGTCACTGTGCCCACAAGGGAGGAACGAATTCTGGACCACTTGTACACGACAATGAAAGGCGCCTATAAGTCATACCGTCGTGCTTCGCTCAGGGACTCAGATCACAATATGATCCATTTAGTTCCAGTATACCAGTCAAAACTGAACGTGAAAAACCAGTCAAGCGGATCGTCCGGCAGTGGAGCTCGGAGGCTATTGAATCACTCCATGGATGCTTTGAATGTACTGACTGGGATATTTTCCTCGAGTCGTCGGCTTCACTAAATGAATGCACCGAAGTGGTAACAGACTACGTGACCTTTTGTGAAGACCTGTGCGTCCCGACCAAAACCGTTGTTTCCTACCAAAACCAGAAGCCTTGGTTTGACTCATCCCTCCGTGCCAAAGTCAAGGCCAAGGCTGCTGCTCATGAGACTGGTGACAAGACCCTATTCAAACAATCCAAGAAGGACTTGTCCCGCGCTATTAGAAGCGCTAAGCGGGTATACAAAGATAAGTTACACGAAAAACTTGATACAAATAACTCGCGTGAACTTTGGCAAGGTGTTCAGAAAACAGCGGATTACAAGTTCAAATCGGCCGCTAGGGTACCTGGTGATCCAGAACTGCCTAATCAGTTGAATACTTTTTACAGTCGGTTTGATAAACCAGAAAATGGGAGTGGTATTTTTAGTGAGACAGAGGGCCTAGAAGCGCCCTTCATTGTATCAATGAGAGACACCCCGCGGGCTTTTAGTAAACTAAATGTACGTAAAGTGTCTGGGCCTGATAATATCAGCCCGCGACTTCTCAGGATGTGTGCTAATCAGCTAACTGGTATCTTTACTGAAATTTATCATTGGTCTCTGCGCACTCTCCATATTCCGATTGTTTTTAAAAAGTCATGTATTATTCCTGTGCCAAAGAAATCTGTAATTACTTCACTGAGCGACTACCGCCCGGTTGCGCTCACCTCTGTGGGCATGAAGGTGATGGAGTCACATGTTTTGAGGTTTCTCAGAACATTGATTCCATCAACACTGGATCCATTCCAGTTTGCTTACCGGGCCAACCGGTCGGTGGACGATGCAGTTTCTCTGACTTTATACAATGTAATGAAGCACCTCGATGTCAGAAATGTTCGTACCTATGTCCGTCTATTATTTATTGATTTTAGCTCCGCTTTTAATACAATTTTGCAGTTTAAACTGCACTATAATATGATTGAATTAGGTTTACCTCACAATATTTGTAATTGGATTTTGGATTTTCTCACGGACAGGCCTCAGGTAGTTAGAATTAGTACGCACGTCTCAAAGAGTATTGTTCTGAATACAGGCACACCACAGGGCTGTGTTTTGAGCCTGTTTTTATACTCTCTGATGACGTCAGACTGTGCAACAATTTCTGATAACAATCTAGTCATCAAATTTGCAGATGATACAACCGTCACCAGATTCATTCGTGATGCAGATGAGGGCGACTACCGCCGCCAGGTTGACGAGTTGGTGAAGTGGTGTGCCGAAAACAACCTCGAGCTGAATGTCGCCAAGACAAAGGAGATTGTAGTCGACTTCCGTAGGAATAAGACTCCAATTTCACCTCTGGTGATAAATGGCTCTGAGGTAGAGTTTGTAGATACATTCAAGTTTCTCGGCATCCACATCTCCAATGACTTGACCTGGTCGGCGCACGTCGAGCACTGCGTTGCGAAGGCCCGACGCCAGTTGTTCTTCTTGCGCCGGTTGAGCAGATGCGCCGTTTTCAATAGTCTTCTCCTGAAATTCTATCACTCTGTCATCGAGAGCGTCTTGGCGCTCTCGATTACAGTGTGGTACGGAGGAGCTACCGTTGAAAACCGTAGTCTTTTGGATGCCATGTGTTATATGTCGGACGCAGCTCGGAGAACCGACCAGCGTTTGAAGGACCCAGTATGAAATAAGCAGAGCACGGTACAAAGGCTAACTGAATTTAATACATAACAGTGATAATATAATAACAAAAAGGTGCGGCCTGGCGTGGTGCACTCCCAGCAGCGCTAACGGTCCGGAGCCAGAAGCTGTTTCGGACCCAAGGACCCCGCCGACACCCCCCAGGTGGCCGCAACAACCGAGTCTGTGAAAGAAGGAACCATTATGTGAGTCCACACTCTACACACAGAACACTTAAAGGTGTACAAACAGCAAACACTTCCTGGCTTGATTACTGATCAGCTTCCCAACCTGCAGGCATGGAACATCCAGTTCACAAAACTCCACTGCAGTGGAAGCTGATACATGACTAACAAACAGCTCAATACAATAAGGTGTGAGGGACACCACATTTACTGACTGTATAACTGTTAGTCACAAAATCTAACGTACCTCAGGAAGTGTGCTGACGCGCGTGAAACCTCACCCCCTCCTCTTTCACAGACTGTGCATCAAACCTGGACGTTCTCAGCATCCGCTGCTGATGAGATGGCTCCCGAGACGACGATCTCACCCATCTGGTCACAAGGTCGAGTCTCTGGCAAATACACACTGTGCACTCCAGTCTTAAATGCCAACATGTTCCAATCCATCCAGATGCACCACAGCTGTGAGTCCTGACGAGTCGCAGGTGATCAGGGTGAGGTCCTGACAGCCTCAGCAACACAGCCACTCAGTCCCAAACGCACGCCACCTGGGAGGAAAACCAAAAGACAGAAACAAACCGGCAGCCAGGCCCCCCCAGCCATATAACAGTACCCCACCCTCACGGGAAGCCTCCCGGCGACCACACACACCTGGCCCAGGAGAAACACCCCCCTCCAGGGACCATGGCTGGAAACCGTGTCCGCGTTCATCCTCCAACAGACTGGTTGAACTGGCTGCATCTTTGCCCTTGTTTCTGACAGTCTCTTAGCACAGGTGTGGCCAGGAGTTCCTACACCTGTGCGGTCAGCCTTTATCCAAACATGTGTAATTAGTCATAAAACAAAACACAAACAACCAAAACACCCCCCCCCCCCCCTCCCCAGGGGACCGTCCCATCAAACCCCAGGGAAGGGGAGAAAGGAAAAAACAACCCAAACCCAAGCCTACAAACAAAAATACTAAAACACCCCCCCCCCCCCCCCCCCCCAGAGGACCGTTCCATCAAACCCCAGGGAAGGGGAGAAAAGAAAAACCCAAACTTGAGCTCACAAACAAAAATGCTACAACACCCCCCCTCCTCCCCCCCAAACGACATGTAGGGACCAACACCCCCCAGAGGGCCTCCCGCCAGCTCCAGGAGTAATAACCACGACCGAGGTCCCTCTGGGATCCAACGTCACCCACGGGGACTACCAGCGCCTCCCAGAGGACCACTCGTCAACCCCAGGAGACGCCTCCCCTCATGACCAATGGACCCAGCCCCGGCCGTCCACGGCTAGATGGACCCACAGCCCTTTCCCCCCCAGAGGACACCACAGTCAAACCCTGAGGGCGGAAACTGGGGGGGGGGAAACAAAAAGATACCCCAAACCCCCCCCTCCCCTCCCGGGTGCAGAGGCTACCTGGGAAACGCCCAGCACAACCCAACTGCACCCCTCCAGCAATGCCGACACCACGGCACACCCGGCTGGAGTCAGAGGAGAAGAGAGGGCATAACAAAAAACAAAAGAGAAAAAACAACCCGAGTACCACCCCATCACCCCCCAGGGGACCGTTCCATCTAACCCTGGGGATGTGAAACCAAAAAAAATAAAATAAAAGGAAAAACAAACAGACCAACACACAGTTGTTTGGGTCCCCTTTTTTTTTTTTTTTTTTTTGTCTTTTTTTTTGTTCGTTTTCAGACAGGCTGCAGGGTCACAACCCCAGACAAATAGTGGACAACAAAAAATAAAATCCCACACAAAAACCAACTCAAAAAACACCCACACAAAATGAACTAACACAAAACAAATCAGTGAGTTATACCGTCAAGCTCAACCAAATGGAACACACCTGTTCCTACTCAAGAGCTTGACGGTAACGTGATTCAGTCACCACAAGGCGGAGCCAGAGTGCTAAAAACAAAAAAACCCCTTTGGCGACAGAAAAAACAAACGAGCTGCTTTTATGTGCGCAGCTGAGTGCAACACACAACCAAAATGTGCTCAACTAAATAACGCCGGAGCTGAAACAACAGACGCAGTAGTTACCTTTGTCCGGGGAAACGGGGCTACGACTGTAACACAGGAAGCCCAGCGACCCGTGCTAACAGAGCTCCGCCGTGCGCGTGAACCCATTACAAACGCACTCTTGCAGCTCCCGTTTAAACCTCTTATCCGGTCGGAGTGTGACGCGAAGCCGTCGCCAGTCACACTCCACCACGACCCACGGATAAGGCACAACACAGGAACACGGCTGCACAAATCAGTATCCAGTAATGGGTTCTCAAACACGCACCTTCCGGGCGGAGAGCCCCGCAACTGATCCGGATAACCACTGAACGTCTGCTGCCGCCTTCCCGGCGCGTTACCGTCTCTGCTACCGCTGGGTCCGTGATGTTTGGCCAGAGACTACTGTTATATGTCGGACGCAGCTCGGAGAACCGACCAGCGTTTGAAGGACCCAGTATGAAATAAGCAGAGCACGGTACAAAGGCTAACTGAATTTAATACATAACAGTGATAATATAATAACAAAAAGGTGCGGCCTGGCGTGGTGCGCTCCCAGCAGCGCTAACGGTCCGGAGCCAGAAGCTGTTTCAGACCCAAGGACCCCGCCGACACCCCCCAGGTGGCCGCAACAACCGAGTCTGTGAAAGAAGGAACCATTATGTGAGTCCACACTCTACACACAGAACACTTAAAGGTGTACAAACAGCAAACACTTCCTGGCTTGATTACTGATCAGCTTCCCAACCTGCAGGCATGGAACATCCAGTTCACAAAACTCCACTGCAGTGGAAGCTGATACATGACTAACAAACAGCTCAATACAATAAGGTGTGAGGGACACCACATTTACTGACTGTATAACTGTTAGTCACAAAATCTAACGTACCTCAGGAAGTGTGCTGACGCGCGTAAAACCTCACCCCCTCCTCTTTCACAGACTGTGCATCAAACCTGGACGTTCTCAGCATCCGCTGCTGATGAGATGGCTCCCGAGACGACGATCTCACCCATCTGGTCACAAGGTCGAGTCTCTGGCAAATACACACTGTGCACTCCAGTCTTAAATGCCAACATGTTCCAATCCATCCAGATGCACCACAGCTGTGAGTCCTGACGAGTCGCAGGTGATCAGGGTGAGGTCCTGACAGCCTCAGCAACACAGCCACTCAGTCCCAAACGCACGCCACCTGGGAGGAAAACCAAAAGACAGAAACAAACCGGCAGCCAGGCCCCCCCAGCCATATAACAGTACCCCACCCTCACGGGAAGCCTCCCGGCGACCACACACACCTGGCCCAGGAGAAACACCCCCCTCCAGGGACCATGGCTGGAAACCGTGTCCGCGTTCATCCTCCAACAGACTGGTTGAACTGGCTGCATCTTTGCCCTTGTTTCTGACAGTCTCTTAGCACAGGTGTGGCCAGGAGTTCCTACACCTGTGCGGTCAGCCTTTATCCAAACATGTGTAATTAGTCATAAAACAAAACACAAACAACCAAAACACCCCCCCCCCCCCTCCCCAGGGGACCGTCCCATCAAACCCCAGGGAAGGGGAGAAAGGAAAAACAACCCAAACCCAAGCCTACAAACAAAAATACTAAAACACCCCCCCCCCCCCCCCCCCCCCAGAGGACCGTTCCATCAAACCCCAGGGAAGGGGAGAAAAGAAAAACCCAAACTTGAGCTCACAAACAAAAATGCTACAACACCCCCCCTCCTCCCCCCCAAACGACATGTAGGGACCAACACCCCCCAGAGGGCCTCCCGCCAGCTCCAGGAGTAATAACCACGACCGAGGTCCCTCTGGGATCCAACGTCACCCACGGGGACTACCAGCGCCTCCCAGAGGACCACTCGTCAACCCCAGGAGACGCCTCCCCTCATGACCAATGGACCCAGCCCCGGCCGTCCACGGCTAGATGGACCCACAGCCCTTTCCCCCCAGAGGACACCACAGTCAAACCCTGAGGGCGGAAACTGGGGGGGGGGAAACAAAAAGATACCCCAAACCCCCCCCTCCCCTCCCGGGTGCAGAGGCTACCTGGGAAACGCCCAGCACAACCCAACTGCACCCCTCCAGCAATGCCGACACCACGGCACACCCGGCTGGAGTCAGAGGAGAAGAGAGGGCATAACAAAAACAAAAAGAGAAAAAACAACCCGAGTACCACCCCATCACCCCCCAGGGGACCGTTCCATCTAACCCTGGGGATGTGAAACCAAAAAAAATAAAATAAAAGGAAAAACAAACAGACCAACACACAGTTGTTTGGGTCCCCTTTTTTTTTTTTTTTTTTTTTGTCTTTTTTTTTTGTTCGTTTTCAGACAGGCTGCAGGGTCACAACCCCAGACAAATAGTGGACAACAAAAAATAAAATCCCACACAAAAACCAACTCAAAAAACACCCACACAAAATGAACTAACACAAAACAAATCAGTGAGTTATACCGTCAAGCTCAACCAAATGGAACACACCTGTTCCTACTCAAGAGCTTGACGGTAACGTGATTCAGTCACCACAAGGCGGAGCCAGAGTGCTAAAAACAAAAAAAACCCCTTTGGCGACAGAAAAAACAAACGAGCTGCTTTTATGTGCGCAGCTGAGTGCAACACACAACCAAAATGTGCTCAACTAAATAACGCCGGAGCTGAAACAACAGACGCAGTAGTTACCTTTGTCCGGGGAAACGGGGCTACGACTGTAACACAGGAAGCCCAGCGACCCGTGCTAACAGAGCTCCGCCGTGCGCGTGAACCCATTACAAACGCACTCTTGCAGCTCCCGTTTAAACCTCTTATCCGGTCGGAGTGTGACGCGAAGCCGTCGCCAGTCACACTCCACCACGACCCACGGATAAGGCACAACACAGGAACACGGCTGCACAAATCAGTATCCAGTAATGGGTTCTCAAACACGCACCTTCCGGGCGGAGAGCCCCGCAACTGATCCGGATAACCACTGAACGTCTGCTGCCGCCTTCCCGGCGCGTTACCGTCTCTGCTACCGCTGGGTCCGTGATGTTTGGCCAGAGACTACTGTTATATGTCGGACGCAGCTCGGAGAACCGACCAGCGTTTGAAGGACCCAGTATGAAATAAGCAGAGCACGGTACAAAGGCTAACTGAATTTAATACATAACAGTGATAATATAATAACAAAAAGGTGCGGCCTGGCGTGGTGCGCTCCCAGCAGCGCTAACGGTCCGGAGCCAGAAGCTGTTTCAGACCCAAGGACCCCGCCGACACCCCCCAGGTGGCCGCAACAACCAAGTCTGTGAAAGAAGGAACCATTATGTGAGTCCACACTCTACACACAGAACACTTAAAGGTGTACAAACAGCAAACACTTCCTGGCTTGATTACTAATCAGCTTCCCAACCTGCAGGCATGGAACATCCAGTTCACAAAACTCCACTGCAGTGGAAGCTGATACATGACTAACAAACAGCTCAATACAATAAGGTGTGAGGGACACCACATTTACTGACTGTATAACTGTTAGTCACAAAATCTAACGTACCTCAGGAAGTGTGCTGACGCGCGTAAAACCTCACCCCCTCCTCTTTCACAGACTGTGCATCAAACCTGGACGTTCTCAGCATCTGCTGCTGATGAGATGGCTCCCGAGACGACGATCTCACCCGTCTGGTCACAAGGTCGAGTCTCTGGCAAATACACACTGTGCACTCCAGTCTTAAATGCCAACATGTTCCAATCCATCCAGATGCACCACAGCTGTGAGTCCTGACGAGTCGCAGGTGATCAGGGTGAGGTCCTGACAGCCTCAGCAACACAGCCACTCAGTCCCAAACGCACGCCACCTGGGAGGAAAACCAAAAGACAGAAACAAACCGGCAGCCAGGCCCCCCCAGCCATATAACACCATGGTTTCCACGGCATCAAGGATTGTGGGAGTGGAGCTTCCGCCGCTGAATGATCTATACTTGCAACACATGGAGAGGCGAGCTGGAAAGATTCAGGCTGACAAGACTCATCCCACCAACAAACTTTTCAAGCTACTCCCATCAGGTAGAAGATACCGGTCATTAGCAACCACCTCAACCAGAGCCTACTCTGGATTTTTCCCCTCAGCCGTCTGCCTGCTAACAAGTAACTAGAGTACTAGTACTAGTACTAGTACTAGAGTATTCACATATGATTTATATTTATTGTAAAATTGTCTTGTGTCAACGTGGTGAATGTATTTATTATGTAATGTTGTATTTTATTTTCCAAGAGAGCGCATAGGACCAAAATGATTCCACATTGTATGTATCTGCATATATGATGAGGCGAATAAACAATGTACCTTAAGAACAATGTTTCTCAACATTCAATTGCAAGGAATTTAGGGATTCCATCATCTACAGTCCATTATATAACCAGAAGAGCCAGAGAATCTCTGGAGAACTTTCTACACTTAAGCTACTTGTTGAAAACCAACCTTGAATGCCCGTGACCTTCGTTCCTTCAGGCGGCACTGCATTAAAAACTGGCATCATTGTGTATAAGATCTTACCGTGTGGGCTCAGGAACACTTCAGAAAACCACTGTCAGTTAACACAGTTCATCGCTACATCTACAAGTGCAAGATAAAACTGCAGCATGCAAAGCAAAAGCCATACATCATCAACATCCAGAAACACCGCTGCCTTCTCTGGGCCTGAGCTCATTTGAAATGGACAGATGCAAAGTGGAAAAGTGTGCTGTGGTCTCATTTTTGGAAATCATGGACGTCGTGTCCTCCGGACAAAAGAAGACAAAGACCATCCAGATTTACTAGCACCAAGTTCAAACGCCAGCATCTGTGATGTTATGGGGGTGTGTGAGTGGCCATGGCATGGGCAACTTACACATCTGTGATAGCACCATCAATGCTGAAAGGTACATCCAGGTTTTGGAGCAACACATGCTGCCATCCAAGCAATGTCTTTTTCAGGGACGTCCCTGCTTATTTCAGCAAGACAATGCCAAGCCACATTCTGCACGTTACAACAGCGGGGCTTTGTAGTAAAAGAGTGTGGGTGCTAGACTGGCCTGCCTGCAGTCCAGACCTGTCATCCATTGAAAATGTGTGGCGCATTATGAAGTACAAAATATGATAACGGAGACCCTGGACTGATGAACAACTGAAGTCATACATTAAGTAAGAATGGGAAAGAATTCAACCTACAAAGCTTCAACAATTAGTGTCCTCAGTTCCCAAACACTTATTGAGTGTTGTTAGAAGGAAAGGTGATGTAACACAATGGTGTAATACCACTGTCCCAACTTTTTTGAAACATGTTGCAGGCATCCATTTAAAAATATTTTACAAAAACAATAAAGTTTATCAGTTTGAACATTAAATATCTTGTCTTCATGGTGTATTCAACTGAATATAGGTTGAAGAGGATTTTCAAATCATTGTATTCTGTTTTTAATAACATTTTACACAACGTCCCAACTTCAGTGGCATTGAGGTTGTAAGTTACTCCATAAGTGCTAATTAAAAACTTGTATAACCTTTAATTCTGATGATAATTGGACCTGATGAGATAAATTCTGATAACGATATCAAAGCAAGGCAGGCACAGACAGACAAAAATATACCCTTCTTCACGAGATTCAAAGATTAGAGATTGTTTTCAAAACTGGATGAACATCATCAAAGATAAGCAATCAAAGCTGAGTAATCAGGATTAAAGATAAGGACTAAAATTTATCAATGAGGATCAAAGATAAGTCATTTGGAGCACAGATCATGGTTACAGGCTAACAATTAGGATTTATGGATGTTGGAGAAGACATAGGCAGGGTTATGCACTCTCTGAGTGGTGGCCTAAAAGTTAGAAAAGCATGGTTTTGACCAGAATGTCATATCTTCAATCCCTCCGCCAGATAGAACACATGGGTGACAACCAGCAATTATGAAATTTCCATTTATCATCAGTAAGGGGCTGAGCAAGGTCCATAATCCCTAAGTCACTGCGAGTGTGCCACATGGCTGTCAGAAAAAGGTTTTGGTGTGCTGTAATAAGGTGTCCGGCTATGTCAAAAAGAACACTCTTGCACGCAAGCATTACTGTTAATATGACCAGATTATGTTATTGGCTATAGCATTATAGAATACGTATTTAGCATTGGTTAATATTCTCAAAAACATTAAATTTTAAAGTTTGTGTAAATAACTGAGAAAGCGCCAACTGTTTCCAGTATCAATCAATTTCAATCAATCAATTTTATTTATATAGTGCCAAATCACAACAAACAGTTGTCCCAAGGCGCTTTATATTACAAGGCAAGGCCATACAATAATTACGTAAAAACCCCAACGGTCAAAATGACCCCCTGTGAGCAAGCACTTGGCGACAGTGGGAAGGAAAAACTCCCTTTTAACAGGAAGAAACCTCCAGCAGAACCAGGCTCAGGGAGGGGCAGTCTTCTGCTGGGATTGGTTTGGGCTGAGGGAGAGAACCATGAAAAAGACATGCTGTGGAGGGGAGCAGAGATCAATCACTAATGATTAAATGCAGAGTGGTGCATACAGAGCAAAAAGAGAAAGAAACACTCAGTGCATCATGGGAACCCCCCAGCAGTCTAAGTCTATAGCAGCATAACTAAGGGATGGTTCAGGGTCACCTGATCCAGTCCTAACTATAAGCTTTAGCAAAAAGGAAAGTTTTAAGCCTAATGTTAAAAGTAGAGAGGGTGTCTGCCTCCCTGATCCGAATTGGGAGCTGGTTCCACAGGAGAGGAGCCTGAAAGCTGAAGGCTCTGCCTCCCATTCTACTCTTACAAACCCTAGGAACTACAAGTAAGCCTGCAGTCTGAGAGCGAAGCGCTCTATTGGGGTGATATGGTACTATGAGGTCCCTAAGATAAGATGGGACCTGATTATTCAAAACCTTAAAAGTAAGAAGAAGAATTTTAAATTCTATTCTAGAATTAACAGGAAGCCAATGAAGAGAGGCCAATATGGGTGAGATATGCTCTCTCCTTCTAGTCCCCGTTAGTACTCTAGCTGCAGCATTTTGAATTAACTGAAGGCTTTTCAGGGAACTTTTAGGACAACCTGATAATAATGAATTACAATAGTCCAGCCTAGAGGAAATAAATGCATGAATTAGTTTTTCAGCATTACTCTGAGACAAGACCTTTCTAATTTTAGAGATATTGCATAAATGCAAAAAAGCAGTCCTACATATTTGGAGCTGAAAGTTTATTCTGTCCATCGTCTGTCTCCTCAACTGCTGGCCATCGATACCCAGCAGTCCCTCGAATCTGGTCCAACTTCATCAAACAATATTTGTTTTCTAATATCATCATTGTGCATCCTGCATACGTGCACCAGGTATTTTAATTACTGTTTTAAGCAAAAGGATTGATTGATGTAGTTCCAGTAATACACTTAAGAATTTAAACTTCCGCTGCTGGTTCTCATCGTTCACATTCCCAACGCCATCATCCCTGTCATCTATACCCTCCCTTTACCATCTTCCTCAGAAAACCGTTCCAAACCACCTCCATATGTGCAACTTCTTTCGCAGTCAAGTGCCAGGTTTGAACACTGTAAAAGAGTCGAGAACTCACACATGCAGTGAAGAACTTTACTTCAAAGACGTATATGATGATCAGTAAGCACGTGTTTGAGCTTGTTCCATTTTTCAAATGCAGCACAAATTCTAGAAACAAATGTCTGTGATTTGTCATCTGAGTTTATGATGGTATAACCAAGGTTTTGGAAACATTCTTTATTTTGCCATTGACATTGACAAGGTTCTCTTGATTCTTGAAGGCTTCATCAACATTAAAGGCCATCATTTCTGTTTTTGTATAGGACATTTTCAGTTCAAACTGAGTATAAGTGTTGTTTTAATACATTTATTAATTTATTGTAATGTAATATATTTGACATCTGTGAAGGGGTACTGTGATGCTTCCTTTTCCAGCAGCATCCCCAGTACCCCCACTTCCCATGGCTATGGTTTGTAGTGACTGCATGGCATGGCAAGCACCCTGCTATCGGTCTGTGCAAATGTGTGATTGGTAAGTGCTTTGATTATCTGACTGAATTGTAAAAGGATTTTAAAAAGCAATCAATTGCCTTCTAACTAGGTTGAGTTCATCATTCTCTTTACTGCTCCCATAAAGTCAGTGAGTAAAGTTTATTTGTATAGCATCTTTCTAGATAAAATCACAAAGTGCTGTATAGGAATTTAAGAAGACAGAAATAAAAATACAGAAACTAAAAGCAGCAACAACATAAAACTAGCTGGATAGATGGATGGGATTTATTGTCATTGTCATTACAAGTGCAACAACGAGATTACCACACACAAATTGCCACAGTCAAGATACAGCAATTAATCCACAATTATTACTCGTTTACTGTAATAATGGCACACATCCGAATTAAGACAACACATATACATTTGACATTGTTTATGTGCACTAAACTTGAAACAGTCCGTTTTCCGAATTGAGGCAATGTGAGTGTGTGGTAGCCGCAGCAAAATGTAGTCATGCCGCCACCAGCTTGGGGGGAATGGGGACCGGGATGGGGTGTGTGATGGGGACAGGAGGGGGTGGAGGGGGGAGGTGGAGCATGCTTTCAGTCTCTGCCCATGTGTGAGTCAGGTTCTGCCCTTATGTACTGGAGTTAGAGAAGATAAGGAGGCAGCCAAATGTTCACCAAGGCCGTAGAAATTCTTCTGGAGGAAAACAACGGGGCATTTTGTCCTTCAGAGGCTGATAAGCCTACCATGTTTATGGTTGAGCAGTGAAAAAAAAATGTGACCCTCCATGTCTCCCAGGCATCAAGAACACAGCCTACAGGGTAGGTTCCATCTGGGCACGCAGGGTCCCCCAGCCCTTATCTTCTTGTTGAAAAAACTGGTGTCAATAGCGTTCAGAGACCAGGTGATCAATTCCATGGTTAATCCAATGTAGTTTGAATAATTCACAGTCTGGTGAAGTAGGGGACTTGAAGGTTGGAGCAGAGATAGAAGAGAGAGGAGGAGATGCGACCGCCCTCGCTGGAGTCCCAAGCTGTTATTAAGTAGCAGTTAAAAGCAAGTCTGTACAAATAGGTATTGAGCTTCTCCTTAAAAGTTCCAACAGAATCCACAGAACGTAGGTGGAGTGGCAGTGCATTCCACAGTTTGGGTGCCACAACCTTTGGTCTTCAGCCTTAACCTTGATACAACCAACAGGTTCTGGTCCAAGGACCTCAGAGACCTGCTTGTCACATATGGGAGCAAGAGTTCACTGATGTAAAGTGGCATTTGACCATGCTCTAAAAGTCATCACCAATATTTTAAATTGCAGTCTGAACTGAATTGAGAGCCAATGCAAAGGAATCAGAATGGTTGTTACGTGAGACCAATTAAAAGACCTTGTAAGGAGCCTTGCAGCCACATTCTGGACCATTTGTAGGCGGTCCAGCGAAGACTTACTGAGACTAGGGAACAGCGAATTACAGTAATCAAGACATGAAGAAATAAAGGCATGGATGATCTGTTCCAGCTCAGCATGAGACACAATGTTTCTAAAGTGGGCAATGTTCTGTAAATGAAAGAACCAAGACTGCACTAGATGAGTAACGTGTGCCTCAAATTTGAGAGCCTGGTCAAATGTAACACCCAAATTTCTGCCCTGCTGAGTGAACAAAAGAGGACAGACAGCGAATATTCTTAATCACTGATGGAACAAACTCCTGAGGGGCATAAACAAGGACTTCAGTTTTTGGTGTATTACATGACAAATAGTTAGCAGCCATCTAGTTTCTTATATCAATACAGTTTTGAAGAATAGATACCCTAGAAACATTCTGTGAAGAAAAGGAGATGTACTGCTGTATATCATCTGCATAACAATGATATGATACATCATTAATGGAGCTCAAAATATGTCCAAGTGGGAGCAAGTACAATGCAAATAAAATAGGTCCCAGAACAGAACCTTGGGACACACTACAGGACAGATTGGCAGAAGAGGATGTATATTTAGCTGCAGCAACTGAAAAACCTCTATTAGAGAGATAGGATAAAAACAATCTAGGGCTGACCCAGAAATTCCCACCCATGTTCTTAATCTCTCAGTTAAA
Organism: Thalassophryne amazonica; assembly: GCF_902500255.1. NCBI lineage: Eukaryota > Metazoa > Chordata > Actinopteri > Batrachoidiformes > Batrachoididae > Thalassophryne > Thalassophryne amazonica. The sequence goes on along the minus strand of NC_047103.1, from coordinate 145,507,159 downwards.
ATACCGTGATCAACTGTGTCAAAAGCTGTAGACAGATCCAAAAGTATAAATACCGAATATTCACCTGCAACTTTGTCATTAAAATATCATTTGAAACTCTAAGAAGAGCTGTTTCAGTAGAATTCAAGTGATGGAACCCAGATTGAAATGTGTCAAGAGTATTGTGTTCAGCTAAAACCACATTAAACTGTTTGGCCACCACTTTTTCTAAAATTTTGGAGATAAAAGGCAACTTTGAAATTGGTCTGCAATTCTGAGGAAGAGAAGTGTCAAGATGAGGCTTTTTAAAAGAGGGTGAATAACAGCCTGTTTAAAATACTGAGGGACAGAGCCAGAAATCAATGATCTGTTAATTATTGATAAAACACATGGGCCATTGGTGGGTATAACCTTACTGAATAATGAAATGGGGATGATATCAAGTGGGCAGGTGGAAGGTTTCATTCTCTCAACCAGACTAATGAACTCTTTCATTGATATTGGTATGAAACTGTCCAGTACTGACAGGATTTTATTGATAAAAAAGGACAAAAAGTTATCACAGTCTTTGTTAGACTTGACAGCAGCAGGAAATGCAGGTCTCTGATTGTGTCAAATAAAACCTTTGGATTCCGTGAGCTGTTAAAAATTAATCTAGCCATATTTAGCCACCATATTGTTAAACAAAATTAAAAGCTCCTTTAAATGAAGGTGGTGGATGTGGAGCTTTGTGGATTTCCACAAACGCACCACTTTTCGACAGTTTCTCCTAAAACTGTGAATACTGTCATTCATCCAAGGGGAGGAGTTACTCAGAGGGGAGTGTCTGGTTTTAAAAGGAGCAACTCTGTCTAAAATAGACAGGCAATGCTGATTAAAAGAATTAGCTAAAATATTTACATAATCTGAAGTTAAGATCTCATCAGGGTTAAAAGCAGCAGAAAATGCAGCTGCAGGAAGAGGATTAAAAACATGAGAGCATATCACATATGGAGTAGATGGACATTCCAGATTAAGAAACAAATTCAAATGAACACACACATGATCAGGAATAAAAATGTCCTCAGAATGAATACAATCAATATTTTGGCCAAGAGTAAAAGCAAGCTCTAAGACCTTTGTTATGTGTGGGGCCAGACACATGCTGGATCAGATTCAGAGATTCCAACAGACTGATAAATTTAGCGGCAGATTTATCTGAAGCGCCATCAACGTGGAAATTAAAATCACCCAAAATGAAAAATTTGATAGCTTCAGAGTGCCAGACATAAAGCCACTAAAGTCCCTCAAGAAGGAGGTGCATGGACCAGGTGGACAGTATATTAAATCACAATAAAAGGATCGATTCATCCAACTTTTAAGATCTGAGATTCAAATGATGAAAAAAATCTCTATGCTCACCCATTGACACACAAAACTGCTTTTAAAAACCACAGCAAGCCCTCCACCATGTCCTGAAGAATGCAGCGACCTGAAGAATCTGATCAGCTGTCACTTCTCATTGTCTAGTGCCCAGTCCCACTGGGTGTGTCTCACACCATCTCTCTAGGGACAGTATGATCAGGTGAGTTGTTTGACTGGGACGATCCACCTGTCAAACTCATTGAGGACAGAAACCTCCCCCTCCTGTAAATGGCTCAATAATCTTAAGGGAAACGTTGTAGAAAAACAAGCAATACTAGTTTCTAACCTCAGAAAGGTAGACAATGAGTTACAACCTTATTTTTAGCCATATGAACATCCTCTGAGCTGGAAAAAATAACATTAACCTGAACGAGAAGGCAGCGGAGAAACGGAAGTGTAGTGACCGTCTACAAATGACAAAAATAAGACTCCAGAAAAATATTCAATAAATTCAGGTGTGGCGTCACCAAATTTACTGTACACATCAATGGTCTCCTGCTGGTTGCCTCCTGGTGCCATGTGAGTGGTGTTAGATGTGCGTGCGTGTCACCTGGAATTTGGCCACCACTTGCCACGAGAGGGGTCGATGTTTTTCAGCCGCTGGTGTGCGTAAATAGTTGTAGCAACAGGTGTTCGAGGCAGGGACAATTTTACAGGATTTGCACATGATTCCTGCTTCATGCGCACTTCTTGTGCACTGACAAACTTCGCAGTATGTGTGAAGGGGCTCTAATGGTGGTGCTGGAAACCTTCGTCAAATGATTGACATGGGCTATTTCTCTATGTGCCATTTGCACCACGCAAGTACACCTTATGTAAAAGACATAAAATTTACTTACATGAACTGAGATTAATACCACACCATTGTAACTCCATGCCAGTTCCACACCAGCTTGCTGACTCATTCAAATTCCTCATTGTATTTTCCAAAAGAATACAAAACACGATCTCCGCTAATGCTTCGGAGGATGAATAAGTGCATAGCTCAAGAGAATACCAAGGGAATACATCACATGGACAGGCACATGGCCAATTACTGAAACTGTGCAACTGGCAGAAAGCACCTTCTAGATTATTCAAGCATATGTTAGAAGGAAGCAGGGGTATTGTTTTGTGTGTCAGCATGAGAATGCACGGACAGGGTTTTTGAGGTGTAATGGGATTCCAACAGATCAACCTGGCAAAAAAATATAAAAAATAGTTTCCATTTCCCTTGTTTAAATTTATGGCTGACATGATTGTTGTTCCGGCATGTGATTTTATGACAAAAATGAAATTAAATAAGCTAATATAGTACATCAGCACTGCTCAAGGAAGCTGCCAATCACTGTGTGCTTCAGAGTGACTTTGATGTTCTTGCTTGGCACCTGAGAGCATGATTATGTGCATTTTGTTTCATTCATTCATTATAATTCATTTTCTATGCCTACTTATTGTAGTTAAGGGTTATGGGTGGTGGTGGGGGTGGAGCTGGAACCTATGCCAGGCATCACTGGATGCAGGGCTACTATGTGTCCCTAAGGTTAAAAAAAAAATAAAAAATCATCAGGCCACAGAGCCTTCTCTTAATGTGCTCCTGCCTTGTGGAATGATCTCCCTGCAGAGATAAAACAGTCAGATTTCGTAGAGACATTCAACTCCAGACTAAAGATGCATCTATTCTCCCTCTCATATGACTAGCATACCAGTGTACTCTGGAACTATGTTTCCTCATCTTTTAATTCATATTATTAACAATGGAACGATACGCTACATCCAAATTATGCGTCTGTTAGAGAAGCACAGGGCTGGATGCCAGCATCTAACTTAGCATTATATTTGCCTCCCTGTTGACTGACTGCTGGTGATTAATGTCTAAAAGCAGTTATTTCTGGCTGACTGATTCTGCTTTTGTTCTTCTCTGTGTGAGGCACTGACAGCACCAATGACTGCTCCTGGCCCTGCACCCCAGGGAACCGGACTGACCTCAGAATTCTATGCCTGTTGCACCAGTGAACAGGGGTCCTGCCCTGCGGCCATCTGCTGCTGGACATGGACACATCCAGAGTTCTAGCCACGATGGGCGGCGCTGGGCAGCCCCACCTGGTATTGCAAATTTCCACCTGGCTCTTGGGTTCAAATTGACTGTGCCACCCAACACAGAACGTCTGAAAAATGAACTGAAATGTTGCTGAAAATGTACCAATTTGATCGTATTTCAAGGTTATAGAGTTTTGCTATTTTAAACCAATAATTAAAGTAATAAGACATATATTCTCATTTTCTTCATATCAAATCGCAAACAGCAGAGATCAGAGTGTCAGCGTGTTCTGTGGCCACAGAGCTGTGAAGGGCAACAGCTGAAACAATGTCTCTGCTGTGCTCTGACCTGAAGAAGAAAAAAAAAAACTCTGCTATGAAAATTCTACATTAAATAATCCAGAGGTCTTTCTGTATCCGTATCTGAAGATACATTCAGAAATTTAGTTTATTTTACAGTAGAAAGGCTTCATGTTTCCAAAAAGCTCAGAGATTGATAAACAGCAGATGGGTGAGTGATCAGAGAGGGAGAGAAACAGAGAGAGAGAGAGAGAGAAAGAGAGAGAGAGCAAGCAGAGGAGAAGGGGTGGAGAGGAGGAGGTGCACAGTGTCAGTGAAAGAGGAAAGTGAAACTGATTCACAAAGTTTTTGATTTAAAACAGCGGGTTTGACAAATCAGACCAGGTTCAGCTCTTGTTCAAACAAGGCAATTAGGTGTTATTTTGTTTAAAAGGAAAAAGTAATGCAATCCCACTCAAATTGTTGAAAAAAGAAAACTGTCAGGATGACAGAAAAAACGCCTACTTTACTGGATTAAAAGATACTGCGTCATTTTTGAAGAAGAGATTAAGTGCTATGTCCATTAAATATTCAATGTTATTTAATTTATTAACTTAGACTTTGACAGAAACATGCAAAAAAAGAACTTTGATCTTGCAAATATTACACCATTAATATAATTTTTTGCTTATTATTCTTGCATTCACTGCATCTAAAACCACCCAAAGTTAGTTAAAATAAGGCTTGCCAAGAATGTTTTAGTGGTTTAAATCCCTATAGCTTCGGGGGCCACGAGCCCCTGGATCTGCCCACCCCCCCCCCCCCCCCCCCGACACTATGAGATGCAATGACATAATTTATCCGGCACTAAAATGATCCCAGCTCGAACCCTGGAGACACCTATGTATTAGGGATCCAAGATGGACTCTATGTTGTAAAAGTGTAGTGACACGGACCCACAACAGGGGGCGCAAATGAACGGTCAATAGATGAGCCAAAAAGTAACAATTTAATGTTGTGAAGGTGCACAACGAATACACAGACAATCTCAGAATCTGATAACAGTCAATCCACAAAGGTGACATGTGGGCAGGCTCGAGGATAGAAGACGTCTGTCCTGAGAAGAGCCGGAACCACACGATTTCCGCCGCCACCGAACCTGGTGAATACTGGAGCCGCCAAGTCCCGAATTCCCAGGTGATCACCGTCCACGACTGTCGGATCTGGTACTGCTGGCGAAGAACAAAGACAGTCAAGTGTGGGTGTGTGTACACCCCGTAACAACAACGGTGGGAATGCCACCTCCACCTTTAACACACACTCGTGCAGCGTCTGTTTAACCACTTATCTGACGAGATGAAGGACGAAACAGTCGTGACCCACGCCGGTCCTCTGGTTGACAGCTACAACACAATAGCTCTGGAAATCACTGAATGCTGGCAGAGAATATTACCTCCATAGAAGTACGATATCTCGGTGATGAGGTGGAGATGACGTCTGGGTTTTATGGAGTGAGATGATGAAGAATGAGTGACAGCTGTCAGGAATTAATGAGTAACAGCTGTCACTCCCAGCTGTGTCCGTGGCGGCAGCGCCCTCTCGTGCCTGAAGCCCGCACTTCAGGCAGGGCGCCCTCTGGTGGTGGGCCAGCAGTACCTCCTCTTCTGGCGGCCCACACAACAGGACCCCCACCTCAACGGGCGTCTCCTGGTGCCCGTCCAGGCTTATCGGGGTGTCGACGGTAGAAATCGGCCAGGAAGGCCGGATCCAGGATGAAGCTCCCCTTCACCCAGGAGCGTTCTTCGGGTCCATACCCCTCCCAGTCCACCAAATACTGGAACCCCCGGCCCATTCGACGGACGTCCAGGAGCCGGCGCACTGTCCAAGCCGGCTCCCCGTCAATGATCCGGGCAGGAGACCGCGCCGGACCGGGAGCACAGAGGGGTGAGGTGTGGTGAGGCTTGATTCTGGACACATGAAAGACTGGGTGGATCCGCAGTGAAGCCGGGAGTTGGAGCTTCACTGCGGCAGGACTGAGGATTTTGAGGATTATGTAAGGTCCAATATACCTGTCCTTGAGTTTCGGGGAGTCCACCTGGAGGGGGATGTCCTTTGTGGACAGCCACACCTCCTGCCCGGGCTGGTAAGCAGGGGCCGGGGATCGCCGGCGGTCCGCATGGGTCTTCGCCCCCGTCCGGGCCTTCAACAAGGCAGAACGGGCGGAGCGCCACACCCGACGGCACTTCCGCAGGTGGGCCTGGACCGAGGGCACACTGACCTCTCCCTCCACCACGGGAAACAATGGGGGCTGATACCCCAAACACACCTCAAATGGGGAGAGGCCGGTGGCAGAGGACACCTGGCTGTTACGCGCATACTCGATCCAGGCCAGATGTTCACTCCAGGCCGTCGGGTGTGCGGACGTTACACAGCGCAGGGCTTGCTCCAATTCCTGATTGGCCCGTTCTGCCTGTCCATTGGTCTGCGGGTGATACCTGGACGAGAGGCTCACAGTGGCCCCCAGTTCCCGGCAGAAGCTCCTCCAGACGTGTGAGGAGAACTGGGGACCATGATCAGAGACGATATCGGTAGGTATCCCATGCAGACGGACGACGTGGTGGACCAGGAGGTCTGCTGTCTCCTCGAAGTGGGCCACCTTGGAGAATCGGTCCACTATCGTGAAGATGGTGGTGTTGCCCTGGGACGGCAGGAGGCCAGTGACGAAATCCAGGCTGATATGGGACCAGGGGCGATGAGGCACAGGAAGTGGCTGGAGAAGCCCTTGGGACCTCTTGTGGTCTGCCTTGCCCCTGGCACAGGTGGTGCAGGCCTGGATGTACACACGGACGTCGGCCTCCATAGACACCCACCAGAAGCACTGCCGGACAACTGCCACGGTCCTTCGCACCCCTGGATGACAGGTGAGCTTGGAATCGTGACAGAAGTCCAAGACTGCAGCTCTGGCCTCTGGTGGGATGTATAGACGATTCTTTGGACCAGTTCCGGGGTCTGGGGTCCGTGCCAGGGCCTCCCGGATGGTCTTCTCCACGTCCCAGGTGAGGGTGGCCACGATAGTGGACTCCGGAATGATGGGCTCCGGTGGATCCGACAGCACCGTTTTGACTTCGTCTTCGTGTACCCGGGACAAGGCATCCGATCTCTGGTTCTTGGTCCCGGGGCGATAGGTGATCCGGAAGTCAAAACGTCCGAAGAACAGTGACCAGCGGGCTTGCCTGGGGTTCAGCCGCTTGGCGGTCCTGATATACTCCAGGTTCCGATGGTCAGTGAAAACCGTGAATGGCACAGACGCTCCCTCCAACAGGTGTCTCCACTCCTCAAAAGCCTCTTTCACCGCAAGGAGTTCTCCATTGCCGACGTCATAGTTCCGTTCAGCTGGGGTCAACCTGCGAGGAAAGTAGGCACACGGGTGAAGAACCTTATCGGTCTCTCCGCTCTGGGATAGCACGGCTCCTATCCCTGAGTCAGAGGCGTCCACTTCAACCACGAACTGGCGGCTAGGGTCGGGCTGCACCAAAACTGGCGCAGTAGAGAACCGTCGTTTCAACTCCTTGAACGCGGCTTCGCACCGATCTGACCAGGTGAAGGGGACTTTTGGAGAGGTCAGGGCTGTCAGGGGGCTAACTACCTGACTGTAGCCCTTAATGAACCTCCTATAAAAATTAGCGAAGCCGAGGAACTGTTGCAGCTTCCTACGGCTTGTTGGTTGGGGCCAATCTCTCACCGCCGCAACCTTGGCCGGATCAGGGGCGACGGAGTTAGAGGAGATGATAAACCCCAGGAAGGACAAAGACGTGCGGTGAAACTTGCACTTCTCGCCCTTCACAAACAGTCGGTTCTCTAATAACCGCTGCAGGACCTGACGTACATGCTGGACATGGGTCTCAGGATCCGGAGAAAAGATGAGAATATCGTCCAGATATACGAAGACGAATCGGTGCAGGAAGTCCCGCAAGACGTCGTTAACCAAGGCTTGGAACGTCGCGGGGGCGTTGGTGAGGCCAAACGGCATGACCAGATACTCAAAGTGACCTAACGGGGTGTTAAATGCCATCTTCCATTCGTCTCCCTTCCGGATCCGAACCAGGATACGCATTTCTAAGATCCAGCTTAGTAAAGATTTTGGCTCCATGCAGGGGGGTGAACACGGAATCTAACAATGGCAACGGGTATCGGTTGCGAACCGTAATCTCATTCAGCCCCCTGTAATCAATGCATGGACGGAGTCCGCCATCTTTCTTGCCCACAAAAAAGAAACCTGCACCCATCGGGGAGGTGGAGTTCCGGATCAGCCCGGCAGCTAATGAGTCCCGGATGTAGGTCTCCATTGATTTGTGCTCAGGTCGTGAGAGGTTGTACAGCCTGCTGGACAGGAACTCAACGCCTGGAACCAAATCAATGGCACAATCGTACAGACGGTGCGGGGGAAGGGTGAGTGCCAGATCCTTGCTGAAGACGTCAGCAAGATCGTGGTACTCAACCGGCACCGCCGTCAGATTGGGAGGGGCTTTGACCTCCTCCTTAGCATGCAAACCGGGAGGAACCGAGGATCCTAAACACATCCGATGGCAGGTTTCGCTCCACTGAACCACTACCCCAGACGGCCAATCAATCCGGGGATTGTGTTTCAACATCCAGGGGAAGCCCAAAATCACACGGGAGGTAGAAGGAGTTACAAAAAACTCAATCTCCTCCCGATGGTTTCCAGACACTTACTGGTTGTGTTTTGTGTGTGATTAAAGGGAGGAGGGTGCCATCTAGTGCCTGCACCTGCAATGGTGAAGGAAGCGCCACCAGAGGGAGCCCTACCTCCCTTACCCATCTGCTGTCTAGCAGATTCCCTTCTGACCCCGTGTCCACCAGTGCTGGGGCTTGAATGGTTAAATCCCCACTCAGGATTGTAACTGGGAGTCGTGTGGCAATCTGTGTGTGTCCCACGTGAATGTTATGACCCCCCCTTAGCCCAGTCTCTAAGGACGGTTGTTGTCGTTCTGGCCGTTTCGGGCAGTTTTTCTGTATGTGCTCCTTTGAGCTGCAGAGAAAACACTCCCCATGGACCAGCCTCCTCATTTTGGCCCTGTGCGTTTCCCTAACAACATCAGCAGGGGGAGCTGTTGCCCCACGGAGCGCTGCGGCTGTGGAGCGTGGGGAGGGCGGCCCCTTTTTGAACCCGGAAGGGAGAGAAACGGCGCGTATCCAGCCACGTCCTTCGCCTCGCTCCCGACGGCGCTCCTCCAACCGATTGTCTAACCGTATAACGAGATCGATAAGCCCATCTAAATCCCGCGGTTCTTCCTTAGCTACCAGATGCTCCTTCAGGACCGATGACAGTCCGTTTATGAAGGCGGCGCAGAGCGCAACGTTATTCCAGCCAGACCTCGCAGCCGCGATGCGGAAGTCGACTGCATATTCGGCTGCGCACCGGCGCCCCTGTCGCATTGACAGCAGCATTGTTGAAGCGGTCTCTCCTCTGTTAGGGTGATCAAACACTGTTCTGAACTCCCCCACAAACCCAGTGTATGCTGATAACAACTGTGAGTTCTGTTCCCAGAGCACCGTAGCCCAGGCGCGTGCCTTACCCCGAAGCAAATTAATTACATAAGCCACCTTGCTGGCGTCAGACGCGTACATCACGGGTCGTTGTGCAAAGACGAGCGAACACTGCATCAGAAAGTCCGCGCACGTCTCCACACAACCCCCGTACGGCTCAGGGGGACTTATGTATGCTTCAGGGGATGGTGGGGGGGTTTGTTGAACGACCAGTGGAATGTTAATACCCGGCACCAGGTCGGCAGGAGGAGGAGCCGCAGCAGCGCTCTGATCGCGTGCTTCCACCTGTGCGATGAGAGCCTCCATCCTGCGATTAAGGATGACGTTTTGCTCGGACATCAATTTCAGCCGAGCGGTAAAGGCAGTGAGGATTTGCTGCAACTCACCGAGCACGCCTCCTGCAGACGCCTGTGCACCCTGCTCTTCCATTGGCTGTCCAACAGATGGGTGACACCCCTCGGGATCCATGACGCTGGCCGAGATATCCTGTTGTGAAAGTGTAGTGACACGGACCCACAACAGGGGGCGCAAATGAACGGTCAATAGATGAGCCAAAAAGTAACAATTTAATGTTGTGAAGGTGCACAACGAATACACAGACAATCTCAGAATCTGATAACAGTCAATCCACAAAGGTGACATGTGGGCAGGCTCGAGGATAGAAGACGTCTGTCCTGAGAAGAGCCGGAACCACACGATTTCCGCCGCCACCGAACCTGGTGAATACTGGAGCCACCAAGTCCAGAATTCCCAGGTGATCACCGTCCCCGACTGTCGGATCTGGTACTGCTGGCGAAGAACAAAGACAGTCAAGTGTGGTTGTGTGTACACCCCATAACAACAACGGTGGGAATGCCACCTCCACCTTTAACACACACTCTACTCTGTTTTCAATTAAGGGCTCTGTTTTTGTTGCTCTTCTGTTTCTACTGTTTGTAAAGAAAGTCTTGTAGAGTCTGTAAAAACCTTACAACTGTTAGAATGGTCTAAGTAGTGGGTCACCCCTGTGGGTCTGGTCTGCTTGAGATTTCTTCCACATTATCACCAGAGAAAGTTGTTCCTTACCACTGTCACTTGTGTGCTTGCTCTGGGTGGTTGGTAAGATGAGATCTAACTCATGTGAAGCCTCGTGAGGAAGCATTGTTGTGATTTGGAGCTATACAAATAAAATAAATGAAATTGCACTGAACTGAAAACTCCTGTGAATAATATGGCTACTCCTTGTATGTACACATAATAAAAGAAAATACATAAATCTATGTGCATGTCCAGAACCAAGATGACTTCACAGTAAGTTCAACTTTCTTCAGTTTTACAATATGTGGTCTGTTATCATGTCTTAATTTATTAATGTGCACAAGGGGTGGTTGATACTGCAGTATTCGCTCTCTGTATTAAACCACTGCAGGGTGCTGACGGAGCTCAAACCTTTTAGCTGACATTGCCAAATGCTGCACAGCTGTAGCTTATTCCCTGCTGGATTTGTTAATAACTCAACTAAGCAAATGTGCAGTTGCACCCATAAAAACCAAAGCTTAACAATAGACAAAGTTAACAAGTGCATGTCATTTTTATGTGTTGAGCTGTTCAGACAAGATGTGCAAATATTTGAACATGCCTTTTTGTGTGTGTGGCTTATTCATGAATCTGTTGTATGTTGGATTTATTTATTAAAGCAGATGGAAATATACAAGGCATTGAAGTGAAACTGGTATAAAAATATTCTTTTCCATATTGACTGTTACTACAGTAAGTCCCTTCGGCTGCTCCTTTGTTTGCACTCGGGGTCGCCCCAGCAAATCCAAGGTGGATCTGCATGTTGAATTGGCACAGGTTTTACGCCGGATGCCCTTCCTGACGCAACTCCACATTACATGGGGAAATGTAGCAGGGGTGGGATTTGAAACGGGAACCTTCTGCTCTGAAACCAAGTGCACTAATCACTTGGCCACCACCCCTGCCCTTATTGATTATTACTACACCAAACAGATTTCACCTGCAGTTTCAGGTATGCGCAGAATCAGCTTTTCTGTAACACATGCACACACTGTTATCTAATACTTTCCTTTGCCAAGTATCACTGGTTATGAGCCATGAATACATCACTATAACCCAGAAAACAAGCAGCAGTCATTGAATGACAAGCATAAGGGCCCCTTCACACTACAGGCCAAATGAGCCCGAATGGCTTACGAATGAGCCAAATCTGAAAAACAGCCCGACTTCAAGCCACAGTCGTATGGGACAGACATTTGCACAGCCGTGTACAAATGCTGCACAAATACCAAGAACGTGGCACAAAGCTGCCTTGAATGATTTGCCCACATTCTGAGGGCAGCAGATCCTGAATCCAAGTCAACTACCCAGAGTGCAGGTCAAATGCACATACCCTCTCTCTCTCTATCTCTCTCGTACACACCAGAGAATCAGTTGTTTTGTGTGCGTGCAAGTGCAGGAAAGCAATCAACTGTTCATGAGGGCCCACATGCAGCTGAGCGCACATCCTTTTCAGCCTGACCACACATACGCACACACACGTGGTGTGTGGATGAACCAGCCACACACACACATGTGCAACGCTTTGATCAGCTGTTATCTCGGCCGGATGCTTCCAGTTTCACGTGGATGCGGCCATTGTGCCAACTTTGTTGCTGAATTACATCACTAATCCATATGTAATGATGAATGGCACATATCTGTCAAAACATATTTGCCCTACTGCGCCCCTCCTGCTTCTTTCAGTCCAGCCCATCTGCAGGCTGTTGGCATGCATAGAGTGGGTCATTTTGGAGCCATTCCAAAGGTGACTATTCAATTCATACTGTGATGACTTGGAAATACTGTTGCAAAGTCAAGTCCTTCATATATGTTACTGTGATATGATCACTGGATTGGATATGATGTGTATTACAGCTGTGACAGCCTGTACAGCCTTGCACGGTGCAGTGTGGCTCTGAGACGTTCTGACTCCCAACGCAGCTCACTTGACCGGGCTGTTACAGATACACGATCATGCCCTCTCATGGGTTACATAATATATGTGAATTTTGACCATCATCATAGCTGTACCATCACATGCAGCTGTGCAGCGCCCTGCCCCAATATCATGTCATCACTGCTGTTAGACCCTGTACAGATGGCCGCAGTGCGCATCACCACATCACGGAGATGTGCTAATGTACAGCGCCTGTGATTGCAGTGTTGTGCCCAGAATGAGCATGATATCACATAATTATTTATTATACTTTTTTTAACCAGGAAGAATCCCATTAAGATTAAGAACCTCTTTTCCAAGGGAGTCCTGGCCAAGATAGACAGCAGCAAATACAAAGCACAGTTACACATTTACACAAACACAAAGCAAGTAAGAAGATGATAACAATGTAGATTACAGGCATATTATGAAAAAAAGTGCATGTTATGGAGCTGGCCTCAGGTGTGCTCAATTTGGATTTTAAAATACTCAGTGGCATTGATAGATCTGTAATTGGCAGATCCATCGTCAGTCCACCTTATGTGTCAGAGAATATATCACCACGCATGTTGGACACAATGATACAGGTACATTATCTATCCCATAAGTGGGGATGTCATTGTACCTGTAATGTCAAGCCAGTTATGGATGTGACAGCCTGTTCAGCTGTGCGCCGTGCAGTGCTGCTCTGAGGTGCACCAACTGGCTGTGACATATGGTGTATTTGGTGTGACTGTGCAACAGTCACGTCTAGTGCACATAATGATTGTATGCCACAGACTTTGCACATTACAAGATTTCCTTTGTGCACCCAAACAGGATTGGGGGAATAATCAGGATGTGCTAGCAGGATTTGGCATGCCTGATCCATTTTGAGCTTCCCTTGAATGTGATCAGAATGCTCCGAATGCAGTATGACTGTCCCTTCAACTGCCGTTCAAATTTTCCCCAGTTCAACTGCAGCTCGACAGTGGCATGCATGTTCACTACATTCGTGCTGGCCTTGTGAATGTGCCCAACTTTGTTAAGTACACACATGAATGCTGTACGAGGGGTTCAAATGCAGCTGAAATTTGCATGAATGTCGTTTGAATGTCCATTCATACAACATTCAGTCTTGTTCGTGCTCTAGTGTGATGAATGTAGGGGGCATGTGCTCTGGCACGGGAATTTTGCCGGCTGCCATAAGAATGCTGTATGAGGAGTTCGAGTGCAGCTCGAATTTGCATGACTGTCATTCGAAGCCCCATTCGTACGGCATTCGGGCTAATTCATGCTCTAGTGTGAAGAGAGTATAAGTATTCACCCTGATGGAAAGAATTCGAACTGCTACATTCAGTGGGAACAGTCTTGAGAACTATTTTTGGTGAACTGCAATGGCATAGTCTTCACAGAATTATTGGAAAATGTCAACGCTGTCAACTCAGACAAATGGGTGGTTACTATGTAAAAGTTGCATAGTCCCGCATGTACCCCGCCCCCACAACCCTATAAATGTGGTATTATTACAAAGCTTAGAATATCCAAATTACAAAAAATAACTAGTAAGAGAAAAAAAAATACTGGGACTCACTATGACATTTGAACACTTTTATTGAAATGCCAACATTATTTTTCCTCACATTAACTTTCAGAAATGATTTAGGCTAATTTTGGGGTGCTGAATCCAAATCGGGGCTCAGATTTCCTCTATCACATCACGTTTGTTTGTAATCTGCATGATGGATGACACAAAAGTTGCTCATTCACTCACAGGTTTGACACCACTAATCATGAAGAAATGCAACTGCAAAAGCATAGTTAGATTCCTGAAATGTGAACAAAAGCTGTAATATTGTTTATGGCATTGAAGAAGTGTGTAAGACTGCAGCTTTTACTTCAATGCTTGATGTAAGAAATATCTTTTCAAATTTCAAAAATGTGATGTGAGTTGCAAAAATTAACACCATATTTGGATTCAGCACGCCCAAATTACCCAAAATCCACTGAAAAACATGCAAGAAAAATTGTGCTGATGAATGTTATGATTTTTTTTTTTTTAGGTTAACATATATCCTCATAATAGGGGGATCACACTCCTCAGCCTCCCCGGTAAGGTCTAAGGTCTATTCCAGAGTACTGGAGAGGAGAATTCGACCGATGGTCGAACCTCGGATTCAGGAGGAGCAGTGTGGTTTTCGTCCTGGTCACGGCACACTGGACCAGCTCTACATGCTCCATCGGGTGCTCGAGGGTTCATGGGAGTTCGCCCACCCAGTCCACATGTGTTTTGTGGATCTGGAGAAGGCGTTCGACCGTGTCCCTCGGGGCACCCTGTGGGGAGTGCTCCGGGAGTACGGGGTCCGGGGTCCTTTGCTAAGGGCTATCCGGTCCCTGAACGACCGCAGCAGGAGCTTGGTTCGCATTGCCGGTAGTAAGTCAAACCTGTTTCCAGTGCACGTTGGCCTCCGCCAGGGCTGCCCTTTGTCACCGGTTCTGTTCATTATTTTTATGGACAGAATTTCTAGGCGCAGCCAGGGTGTAGAGGGGGTCTGGTTTGGGAACCACAGAATCTCGTCTCTGCTGTTTGCGGACGATGTGGTTCTGTTGGCTTCGTCAAATCAGGACCTGCAGCGTGCACTGGGGCGGTTTGCAGCCGATTGTGAAGCATCGTTGGAGTCGGTGGAGGTTGGTGGAGTGTCCTTGCCTCAAGTGGAGGAGTTTAAGTATCTCGGGGTCTTGTTCACGAGTGAGGGACGGATGGAGTGTGAGCTCGATAGACGGATCGGTGCAGCGTCTGCAGTGATGCGGTCGTTGTATCGGACTGTCATGGTGAAGAGAGAGCTGAGTAGGGGGGCAAGGCTCTCGATTTATCGATCGATCTACGTTCCGATCCTTCCATTCTTTCGGTCATGAGGTTTGGCTCATGACCGAAAGAACGAGATCGCGAGTACAAGCGGCCGAGATGAGTTTCCTCCGCAGGGTGGCTGGGCGCTCCCTTAGAGATAGGGTGAGGAGCTCGGTCACTCGTGAGGAGCTCGGAGTCGAGCCGGTGCTCCTCCACGTCGAAAGGAGGCAGTTGACAGGTGGTTCGGGCATCTTTTCCGAATGCCCCCTGGACGCCTCGCTGGAGAGGTGTTCCGGGCACATCCCACTGGTAGGAGGCCCCGGGGAAGACCCAGGACACGCTGGAGGGATTACATCTCTCGGCTGGCTTGGGAACACCTTGGGGTTCCCCCGGAGGAGCTGGGGGAGGTGTGTGTGGATCGGGAGGTCTGGGCGGCTTTGCTTGAGCTGCTGCCCCCGCGACCGGACTCCAGAAACAGCGGAAGAAAATGGATGGATGGATGGAAGATAAATCCTCATCTTTTAAGCAAATGTGGCATATAAGACACCAAAAAAAGCTGTTTTTATATAGAAGTTTCTACATTTTGAATTATGTGCACAGTTTCATACAAACCCCCATGTTGAAGGTTGCAATGGCATAATTTTGACCTACTTGATGTGGGGTCTCTTTGGCTACTTGCAGGGATTCTTTGACAGTTTTGTATTCTGTATCTTTTGTAATTCAGTGTTGTCATATGTCATAGTGAGTCCCAGTATTTTTACTGTTACCATCTATTTTTGTAATGTACACATCCTAAGCTTTCCAATGACACCATATTTATAGGGTTGGGGGTGGGGGGAGAGACCATGATAGCCCATGGCCTAATACACTGTTGAATTGGATTTGCTTTTGAAAAGATACAATTCTTCAGCATGAGTGTCCACAAAGACAGGATGCGTTGCAAATGCTCAAACTTTATGACTGCTGTAATTGCAAAAATCTGTCTGCCATTGATGAAAGTGCTTTGAAAAGGAAGGTGATTACATGCAGAAGAAAGGGTTAGGTTTAGGGTTAGGGTGCCTGATAGAGAACATGCATTAAGCAGACATGTGGCACAACTTTGTAGGAGGCAGAACGTTTCAGCAGACCGTTATACTTTAATGTTCCAGCCATCCTGTATGGTATGCATTCCTTCAATTTTCAGAGGACAAGATAAATATAAGGAATATTGTTCATACAAATCATCACTTGCTCGTTGAGTTGTCTTTTGTGAAATCACAGGATGGACAATTTATCATTTTCTATGTCTTAGACTATCTATTTCCTGGATAAGCAGTTGAAGATGACTGACTGAGTGTATTGTAAATCTGTCTGGAGAAGGCAGTCCTCAAAAACTGTCACAATACAAAAAGTAAACTACCAAGCAAAGCCAGCACAGGGCCAAGCAGTTCGTACACCCTTTTCCAATTCAGAAGGCTCTTGGTTCAAACCCCACCCGTGCCCATTCTCCATGTTGTGTCAAGAAGGGCATCCGACATAAAACTTCTACCAATTCAACATACAGCTCCACCTTGGATTTGCTGTGGCAACACCGAAAGAACAAGGGAGGATCCAAAGGATCTTACTTACGGAGGGAAGCCAGCAAGATGCCTATGACAACAAGGAATATAAAAATGTGTATACGTCTGGATGCAATTTGAGAAAGTTTACAAAGTATGACTTTTGTCATCACCAGTTTAAGCTTTATAGTGAAGTCAAAGCAATTCAAATAAATGTGTTCTATACATGCTGAGGCCCGCTGGTGCCAGTGCTTATCCCCAGAATCCACAGCATGAAGGGTGAGAGGCCACTACCCATTTACAGCTGGGCTGTGTTCCTTTTTCAAATGACACCGCAAAAAATGTTTTATGTGATTGAATTATTTCAAAAATCAGTTGAAGACTTTCTGACCATCCCAATTACTCAGGCACTGCTTCCATTCATTTGTTGGACCTCATTCATCTATGTCCAGTCCAGTTTAAAAGATCAGGACATTCATTCACTCCTCACCAGTACAATGACTTCCCTGTTGTGCTGGCCACACCCAGCCTCACCAACTATACTGCCCATGCCAAGCCTTCAGACTCTCCTCTTCCCCTGCCTAATATATTTTCGATTGTTTGGCCAGATCCATAGCTTTTGTACTCCAACTTTTTTTTTATTTTTACTTTGGTAAATAAAACAAGTTATTTTACCTTGTCAATGTGGTTGTCTGCATTTTTGGTCCAAATTATTCATCTGCTTAACAGTTTAAGAACTTAGCAAAAGTAAAGCAGTGAGGTGTTAACAGCTCACGTCTATCATTTAGTACATTCCTGTGCATAGTTTGTCTCACTGACAACCACGCATGCTATGAGACCTTATATTTAGAAGCCACTCTTTAATAAAAGGCACATAGCAGAACACCTCGAGTTTGTCTAAAGGCACTAGAAGGACTCGTAGACCATGAGAAACCAAATTCTTTGGTCTGATAAGACAAATGTCAAATCTTTGGCATCAATGTGAGGCATTGTGTTTGGAGGAAACCAGGCATCATCCTTACAGTGAAGCATGGTGGTTGCAGCATCATACTGTGGGGATGTCTTTCAGCGGCAGGAACTACTCAGGATTGAGGGAAACATGAATGCACCAATTTACAGAGACATCTTGGAAGAAAACCTGCTCCAACTGCTCTTGACCTCAGACTCAAGCAAAAGTTCATTCAGGAGGACAATGACCCTTCGCACACATCAAAGATATCAAAGAAGTGGCTTCAGGACAACTCTCTGAATATCTTTAAGTGGCCCAGCCAGAGGACAGACCTGAATGCGATTGAACATCTCTGGAGAGAACTGAAAATGGCTGTGCACCGACGCTCCCCATCCAACTTGATGGAGATTAAGATATGTTGCAAAGAGGAATGGGCAACCTGCCCACAGTTAGGTGCACCAAGCTTGTGGTATCATATTCAATAAGACTTGAGGCTGTAATTGCTGCCAAACATGCATCTCCAAAGTACTGAGCAAAGGGTGTTATTATTTATATACAAGTGATTTGGTAAATTTTGAATTTCAATACATTTTCAAACAAACAAACAAACAAACAATTGTGTTGTGAGGAGAATTTTTAGGAAAAAAATGAATTTTCTCCATTTTAGAATAAGGCTGTAACATAAAAAATGTGGAAAAAGTGAAGTGCTGTGTATAATTTCCGGATGAACTGTATGTCATGCTCTGCTACCCAGTCTCTATGGCAACGTCCGTGATGCTGTTTCTTTGGAACTATTTCAAGTGATCTTTTCCCTTTCATTTTTATAGCATTTTGGTGAGGGACATAGGTAATACTTTTAGTGCTCACGTAGTCCCAGTTTGTCACTGTGTCAAAATGTCACCTAGAGACTAAACTGACTTAGGAGGCAACATTAAATAAAGGATTTAACACAAACAAACAGACAGGACTGAGCAAAAACAGGAAAACAGGGCAGAAATCAACCTTTAAAAGTGACAAATGTGGTACATTTTAACAATAGCAGTTTTGAAAATCTTAAAGTGGCAATACACTATGCAACGATGACACAGGAAGGCATGATATGCCAGGGTTGTAGAAAAATGCACACAGAATTGCAACATGCAATCCATCCAGAAAGTATTCACGGCTCTTCAGTTTTTTTTCCACATTATGTTATGTTACAGCCTGATTCTAAAAATGGAAGAAATGAATTTATTTTCCCTCAAAATTCTACAGACAATACCCCATAATGGCAATGTGAAAAGCTTTTTGGGGATTTTTGCAAATGTATTAAAAATAAAAACACAAAGAAAGCACATGTACAAAAGTATTCACAGCCTTTGCCATGAAGCTCAAAGTTGAGCTCAGTTACACCCTGTTTCCACTGATTATCCTTGTGATGTTTCTACAGCTTAATTGACAATATCGCATGCATGGAGTCCACCTCGGGTACATCAGACATGATTTGGAAAAGCACAAATCTGTCAACATATAAGGTCCAACAGCTGACATTGCATATCGGAGCACAAACTAACCATGAAGTCAAAAGAATTGTTTGTATACCTCCAAGACACAATTGTCTTGAGGTACAAATCTGGGGAAGGGTACAGAAACATTTCTGTTGCTTTGAAGGTCCCAGTGGGCACACTGGCCTCCATCATCCACAAATGGAAGACGTTCTGATACACCACAACATTTGCTAATGCTGGCCACCCATCTAAACTGATTGATTGATGGAGAAGACCTTAGTCACTTGGGTTGGATGAAGCATTTTTGATGAGCATGATCATGATATGAGTAAAGCTTGTCAATATCTGTGCTCATGCTAAAGGAAAATCCTGATTCGGTAACTTACTGTCTTCACACTCTGTGATTGGCCAGTCACACACAGTGCCCGCCCCTTTCTACACAGGCACGTCTCTCTCTGCAGCCTCTCATGCACACACAGACACGAACTGATGGCTCCCTCTATGTGCTTGGCTTGACTCTACCTCATGTTGCTCTTTCAGTATTCCTTTTGTTTTCTTCAGTTCGCCTCTATTTTTGTTTGTATGGCTTTTAAAGTTACTTGTGAACTTGTTTCGTAACGTACGTGGTGCATTTGAAAATGCCTGAAAATGGCTTGTGTTGTGTCAGACACCGCCTCCACTCTGGTCTGGGTTTTTTTTGTTGTTGTTTTTTTGTTTGGTTTTTTTTACTGTTTGCTCTTAGTTTGGCTCGTGATATAAAGTCAGTTGTAAAACTTTGCTCATACTGAACTCGGTGCTTTTAAGAAGAATGCAGTGAACAAGGCTGACATATTATTTCCGTTTGCCATCACTGGATGTTTGCATGAATCACCAGTTCACACAGCTCATTAAAAAACAGTCTTACAACCCCTGGCAAAAATTATGGAATTACTGGCCTCGGAGGATGTTCATTCAGTTGTTTAATTTTGTAGAAAAAAAGCAGATCACAGACATGACACAAAACTAAAGTCATTTCAAATGGCAACTTTCTGGCTTTAAGAAACACTATAAGAAATCAAGAAAAAAATATTATGGCAGTCAGTAACGGTTACTTTTTTAGACCAAGCAGAGGAAAAAAATATGGAATCACTCAATTCTGAGGAAACAATTATGGAATCACCCTGTAAATTTTCATCTCCAAAACTAACACCTGCATCAAATCAGATCTGCTCGTTGACATTGACCCTACGTGTCTTTTTGCAAGGAATGTTTTCGCAGTTTTTGCTCTATGGCAAGATGTATTATCATCTTGAAAAATGATTTCATCATCCCCAAACATCCTTTCAATTGTCCAAAATATCAACATAAACTTGTGCATTTATTGATGATGTAATGACAGCCATCTCCCCAGTGCCTTTACCTGACATGCAGCCCCATATCATCAATGACTGTGGAAATTTACATGTTCTCTTCAGGTAGTCATCTTTATAAATCTCATTGGAACGGCACCAAACAAAAGTTCCAGCATCATCACCTTGCCCAATGCAGATTTGAGATTCATCACTGAATATGACTTTCATCCAGTCATCCACAGTCCACGATTGCTTTTCCTTAGCCCATTGTAACCTTGTTTTTTTTTCTGTTTAGGTGTTAATGATGGCTTTCGTTTAGCTTTTCTGTACATAAATCCCATTTCCATTAGGCGGTTTCTTACAGTTCCATCACAGACGTTGACTCCAGTTTCCTCCCATTCGTTCCTCATTGGTTTATTGTGCATTTTTCGATTTTTGAGACATATTGCTTTAAGTTTTCTGTCTTGACGCTTTGATGTCTTCCTTGGTCTACCAGTATGTTTGCCTTTAACAACCTTCTCATGTTGTTTGTATTTGGTCCAGAGTTTAGACACAGCTGACTGTGAACAACCAACATCTTTTGCAACATTGCATGATGATTTACTCTCTTTTAAGAGTTTGATAATTCTCTCCTTTGTTTCAATTGACAAATCTCGTGTTAGAGCCATGATTCATGTCAGTCCACTTGGTGCAACAGCTCTCCAAGGTGTGTTCACTCCTTTTTAGATGCAGACTAACGAGCAGATCTGATATGATGCAGGTGTTAGTTTTGGGGATGAAAATTTACAGGGTGATTCCATAATTTTTTCCTCAGAATTGAGTGATTCCATATTTTTTTTCCTCTGCTTGGTCTAAAAAAGTAACCATTACTGACTGCCACAATCTTTTTTCTTGATTTCTTATAGTGTTTCTTAAAGCCAGAAAGTTGCCATTTGAAATGACTTTAGTTCTGTGTCATGTCTGTGATCTGCTTTTTTTCTACAAAATTAAACAACTGAATGAACATCTTCCGAGGCCGGTGATTCCATAATTTTTGCCAGGGGTTGTAGAACAACCTCTCTCTTTCCCTCTCACTCAGTCACACACACATGCACACAGACACACATGCACAGACACCTTAATCGACATTGTTTAACTTTGTGTGGAAAAAAAATGCCAAGAACATTAGGTAGTAAAAATAAATAAATAATTGAAAAAATAAATAAATAAAAAAGAAAGTTGTGTTGAGTATGACAACTCTTGTTCATGCATAGCTAGTAGTTAAGTATAATTTCCTACTACACTGAATGTCAATTTGTTCTGTTACTCATTCATACACTTAAGAATATTCATGTTCTGAGTTCATAAAAAAATAGTTCTCTTACTTTTGTGATCAAAATCATTGATGTGAATCTCAATTTTGAGGTTGTTCTTTAAAATAGTTCCTTTGGTATTGTGATCAAAAACATCAAATCTCAGTTCCGAGGCTGCTCTGTAAATATTCATTCATGCACTTAAGAATATTCATGTTCTGAGTTCATAAAAAAAAAAAACTTGTTCTGTAAATAGTTCTCTTACTTTTGTGATCAAAATCATTGAATCTCAAATTTGAGGCTGTTCTGTAAATAGTTTTCAAATAAACAATAAATATAGCAACTTCTGATCAATTCATATCAGTTTCAGGCTTAAAATAATGTACAGATTGAAGCCCCACCCATTTCCGGTTAAGCCATGCCCGCTTCTGGTTTAGGCCCTGCCCACTCCAAGTACAGATGCAGATACAGATAATTTAGATGGTTGAATAGATACAGATACAGATAGTTTTGTACTCGTTCATCCCTATTAGTCAGGGAGGTGACCAAGACCCTGATGGTTACAATGTCAGAGCTCCAACATTTTTTTTTTTTTTTTGGAGAGAGGAAAACCTTCTAGAAGGACAATCATCTCTGCAGCAATCCAGCAATCAGGTCTGATGAGAGAAAATTTGAACTCTTTGGCGAGAATATCAGGCACCATGTTTTTAGGAAACCAGGCACCATCCCTACAGTGAAGCATGGTGGTGGCAGCATCATGGTCTGGGGATGTTTTTCAGTGGTAGGAACTGGGAGACTAGTCAGGATTGAGGGAATGATGAATGCAGCAATGCAAAGAGACATCCTGAATGAAAATGGCTGTGTGATAATGTTCCCCATGCAACCTGATGGAGATTCAGAGATGCTGCAAAGAGGGATGGGCAAAACTGTCCAAAGATGGGTGCACCAAGCTTGCGGCATCATATTCAAGAAGGCTGTAATTGCTGACAAAGGTGCATCAACAAAGTTCAGAGCAAAGGGTGTGAAAGCCTATGCACATGTGATTTATACATTTTTTTTATTTTTAATAATTTTGCAAAAAATTCTAAAACCTTTTTCCATGTTGTCATTATGGTGTGTTATAAGGAGAATTTTGAGTGAAAAACATGAATTTACTCCATTTTGAAATATGCTGTAACATAACAAAATATGGAAAAAAAAGTGAAGTGCTGTCAATATGTTCTGGATGCATATAGACTGAGCAACTGCAGTTGGAGCATCTGCCTTGTTGAAATGAGATGACATTGGAGCAATTCAAGCATGATTAAAACTTCAGCAATGCAACACATGCCTTTGAAATCGACTTTTAATTATGTACTCTGTATCAACAAGTCTGGTTTTGAAGTACTTCAAATCAGTTTTCCCCTTTGTGTCAGCTGGTTCAAGATTCCATTCTAGTTTGGTACATAGATACAGTGAGAAGTTGTTACAGTTTTTGCAATAATCTATATAATTTGTTCCCATGAATTGATTAATTGAGACAAATAAGAAGGAAACTCATGGTTAAGCATCCCCTGTTGGTAGTAGCTGAAGAATTCATGTATGAGAGTTACCTATAAATTTTTGCTTCCTATGCCAGTATTTCAATAACAGGCAAGGTGTCCACATGAATTGCATATCTTCTCAAAGCTTGGAATGTTCTCTTTCAGGCAGTGTCATTATTTTCCACATGGTTACCTTCCCTGTGCACACACTTATACCAACCCCGAACTCCTTTTGGCACCAATGATGCACAGCTGTTTGCACCTCTGCAAAATTTGTGCAATGGTGTCTCTTCTTTGATGGTCTTCTCAGCTTGGGAGAAAGGAAAAAGACAGCTGGATGAATTGAGATTTGGAATGCATCCTTGATTTGTCAATGCATGTGTGGACAAGTATTGTCATGTCAAAGAATTGTGTCTTTTCCAGGACAAACTCACTTCAAACATGTTCAGAGCTTTTGCAAAGTGTGCAAATATTGGTTGCAGTTGCCAGTGTTACTGTGCTCAAAAATTTGTTACATTCTGTCCTTCTATTTTCTTTCCTACATCTGAATTTACTGACATCCACAGAGGCATCACTTTAGACAACACTTGAAACAAACAGCAAATTGCGAACAAGGCACTGCTAAATTTGAAAATGCAAAGTGTAAATAGTATGATTAGGTCACATTTCATCTGCACTTTGTCTCTTTGGTTTCTTTGGAGTTAGAGTGAAAGGGATTGGGCAAGAAATCAATAAGCAAGTGTCATTTTCTTCTCTTGTACTGAGTACTCTTATCTCCATCTTTCTTGTCTGTTTTCAGACCGAATGGGAATTATTTCTGCCTTTTGATCGATGCACAGAATGAAAGCCAGATTAAGCCTAAAGGCCAACTGCCAGAGTGATGGGATTTCAAAGACCAAACGTTGTAAATGCAATGTCAATTTTCTTATGTCAGCTTTCCTGAACAGTAGTGTTTAAGACTAGTTTTCCAACAAAACAAATTGGACTCCAATAATATTGACATTAGATATATACCAAGTATTTGATGAAAATGATTATTAACAGGTACTCTAATGATATCTCATATTACATTTTTGGAGGGGTAAAGTGAAGCACCATGTTGGAAAATAATCATGGATTACAATGTAGTAATATATATATATATACTCAATGGTAATACTTAAAACAAGCCAGTGTTGCTGGGATGTGGTCAGTTATTGTCATATACCTCCTTTGTATGAAATATGAAGTCCACAGTTTTTACAGTATTATGTTTGACAAGACTGATCTACATTTTACCTTTTGAAATTATTACTTGACTTCTCTTTGATACAAGTAGCAGGACCCAAAGGATAGGACAAGATCTCAGGACCCTACCCCAGGACCCTTCCCCAAGGACTCCAGGGAATGGATGAAACCCCAGATTGAACAAGATCTTACAATGCACATAAACACAAAATGCCAAATTTTCCACACACTAGATCTTTGCTTTTAGGCAGTTGCTACTGAAAAATAATGAAAATGCAAAGGATTGAAATTGCAGAAACTGTCCAAATATGTGCATTGTACATTATGAAAACACAATCACAATATGACTCTTATAATCAACACAGAGAAGGTATATTGTTTTATAGTTACTAATTCTCACATTTTCATCAATATAGAATGAGCTACTGTAGCTTCAAACCATTTGGCATATTGAAACATATTTTTCAATCATATATTTTCCTAATACTTTAAGCACCTTCAGTAATTTGGTGGATATGGATGGTGCATAAAACAATCAATTATACACTGTACATAACCAAATTATTAAAGAATTAGAAAAGTGATTTGTAAAAAACATTTTCTGATATGCCAAATGGTGCGAGTCTACAGTACTATAAATTATTTAGTCTTTTGCATTACAGTGGAATTACGAAATGTTCATGGAACAAGTAATTTATTTGATATCCATTTTTTTGTAATATCAGGGTTGCAAAAAATATTGAATAATAAATAAAAAAATCAACACATGGATGTGAAAATTACTTTATTTTATGATGAATTCATTATTGTAATATATTTCTTATAACAAGTTTGCTTTGTATCATGTACTACGTATATAATCAATTGTAAAGTGTTATCAGTTGCACAGTTTTATATTTTACTGAGTGACAATAATTATTGTACAGATAATACGTACATGTAGATACTTGACAATTGACACTTGTAGGGTGAAAATTGAGATCATTTGATATTATTATTTGATAACTGAGATAATTTGATATCAAGCATGGTTTCTGTCCATTTTTCTCATTAACCTGGACAATGACCAAAGATATGTTAACCTTTATGACAGAAAAGACTTCCATTTTAGACAAAATATTTTGACACATTTTTGTCATTAATTTTATATAAAATGATTGTAGAAAAATACATATTATTGTAATCCAACAAGCTCATGACAGTCAGCAAGAACATGAAATGCTAAAAAAAAATGTTTTTACAGATTTGGATCTCGGAGGGATAGTACAGCGATTGTGATTGGTGTACTACACCATTGTGCCTAATATAATATCGCTGTTTGGTTGGGCAATTGGCTTGGCCACAGAAGTTAAAGTGAAAATAATTGCCGAAAGTATTCCTTTTCAAGGTTTTGGGAGCAGCATTTTGATATATTTTCTGAACAATAGTAATGTTTTTTGAATTTCCATTCAATAAAGTTGCTCCCCTATGTGTTGCATGAAATAGACCTTTAGATGGGCATGTATTGTGGCTTAATTACTTTAAAATCAATTACTGAAACTGATCCATTTCATACTAAAAATTGAGAGAAAGTCAAAAAAATCATATTTTTTATCTGATAAGCTATAAATTAAATTATAAATAAAAACAAAGTGAGCCTTTTAAAAATGGTTTGATTGACATTTTTGAAAACTTGTTTTAATTCATAATTTTATTTATTTTCTGAAAAAATGTGTGGTTGTGTCCATTCTCATTACAAAGTGCATAATTTCATATTGAAGTATTTAAATGTATTCAAATTACATTAGAAGTTGCCCAAAGTATTCTGATTGTATTTTGCATTCAGTAACTGATTACATTTCAAAGTACGTATTTTCCGGACTATAAGTCGCACTTTTTTACATGTTTTGGCCGGGGGTGCGACCTATACTCCGGTGCGACTTATAAATGAAAAATATACCGGTAGGATCTCAATTAATTTACTGTAACAAAACAATTTTACGTGACAGAGTCGATCTATGTTTTAAAATGACCACCGGAAAAGGAAATGCAATGCATCATGGGCACTGTAGTATGGCGGCCATCCTATAGGTCACGCTGGTCACGATAACCAATCAGAGAACAGAACGTTGGACGCGTATTCGTCACCTCACCCACAGCGTGTGAAGCTGACGAACACGGTGCTTGCTATTATTCCGGCATGGCGAACAAAACAGCTTCAACCCTTGGATATCAGTGTGAGCAGAGTGTTTAAGTTGACGCTGAGAGCTGCGTGGGAGCACTGGGTGAGCGACGGCGGAGAATTAGCGTGTGCACTTGGAAGGAGCTGGCGTCGATGATTGTGAAAAGCGTTTGAAGCAGATGAACATGGTGTTTATTCTGGGACGGCTAACAAAACAGCTTCAACCCTTTGATATCAGTGTGAGCAGAGTTGACGCTGAGAGCTGCATGGTAGCACTGAGCGACGGCGGAGGATTAGCGTCTGCACTTGGAAGGAGCTGGATCAACACCGCTGGGTGGTCATGAGCTGCGCAGGTAGGTGCTGCATGGTTCAGCTCGCAATGTGGTCCGCAAAATACAAACGTATCGGTAGGTAAAATGCAGCTCACGAGAGAGCACTCGAGGCTTGTGTGACTGTTCCTGCGACTTCTGACTACCATAGAAAAATAAAAATTTCAACGTTACTGATAACTTAACAAGACAATGGAGAAGGCCCGAAAAAATGCCACCAAAAAGAAAATCATACTCTGCAGATTACAAGTTGCGAAATATGTGGTGAAATGTGCATCCGAAAACGGTAGCCGTCACAATATTATCATCTGAACTTTTCATGTTAAGTTAACATACCTGTATGTCCATGGGACTTATAGTCCAGTGCAACTTATTTATGGTTTATTTTTCTTTATAATGGATAAAGTGGCTGGTGCGACTTATACTCCGGTGCGACTTATAGTCCGGAAAATATGGTAATCCTACACAAATTTGGTCAACAAGTAACTTAATCTACTGCTGTAAGCCATACAGCTGTAAATGGCTATTATCACTGGCTGGCGAAGTAATCTGTGTTGGACTGGCGTCCCTCCAAAAGTGTTCTTTGATCTTGATCTGCTTCATGCCACAGAATCTAGGGATAAGCACTTGGCACCCATGGGCTTCAGGCCCGTACTACGACTTCTACAACCCCAATTCCAATGAAGTTGGGATGTTGTGTAAAATGTAAATAAAAACAGAATACAATGATTTGCAAATCCTCTTCAACCTATATTCAATTGAATACACCAAAAAGACAAGATATTTTATGTTCAAACTAATAAACTTTGTTGTTTTTGTGCAAATATCTGCTCATTTTGAAATGGATGTCTGCAACACATTTCAAAAAATTTAGAATGGGGCAACAAAAGACTGGAAAAGTTGATGAATGCTCAGTGAACACCTAATTGGAAACAGGTGAGTGTAATGATTGGTCATAAAAGGAGCATCCCCAAAAGGTTCAGCCATTCACAAGCAAAGATGGGGTGAGGATCACTACTTTGTGAACTGCATGAAAAAAAAAAATTCCAACAGTTTAAGAACAATGTTTCTCAATGTTCAATTGCAAGGAATTTAGGGATTCCATCATCTACAGTCCATAATATAACTTTCGAATACCCATGACCTTCGAACCCTCAGGCAGCACTGCATTAAAAACCAACATCATTGTGTAAAGGATCTTCCCGCATGGGCTCAGGAACACTTCAGACAACCATTGTCAGTTAACACAGATCATTGCTACATCTACAAGTGCAAGTTAAAACTCTACCATGCAAAGCTAAAGCCATACATCAACAATATCCAGAAACACCGCCGCCTTCCCTGGGCCTGAGCTCATTTGATATGGACAGACGCAAAGTAGAAAAGTGTGCTGTGGTCTAATGAGTCCACATTTCAAATTATTTTTGGAAATCATGGATGTCGTGTCCTCCGGACAAAAGAGGAAAAAGTTCAAAAGCCAGGATCTGTGATGGTATGGGGGTGTGTTAGTGCCCATGGAATGGGCAACTTACACATCTGTGATGGCAACATCAATGCTTAAAGGGACATCCAGGTTTTGGAGCAACACATGCTGTCATCCAGGCAATGTCTTTTTCAGGGATGTCCCTGCTTATTTCAGCAAGCCACATTCTGCACATGTTAGAACAATGTGGCTTCGTAGTTAAAGAGTGTGGGTGCTAGACTGGCCTGCCTGCAGTCCAGACCTGTCACTCATTGAAAATGTGTGGCACATTATGAAGCACAAAATACAACCATGGAGACTGCGAACTGTTGAACAACTGAAGTCATACATCAAGCAAGAATGGGTAAGAATTCCACCTACAAAGCTTCAACAATTAGTGTCCTCAGTTCCCAAATGCTTATTGAGTGTTGTTAGAAGGAAAGGTCATGTAACACAGTGGTAAACATACCACTCTCCGAGCTTTTTCAAAATGTGTTGCAGGCATCCATTTCAAAATGAGCAAATATTTGCACAAAAACAATAACGTTTATCAGTTTGAACATTAAATATCTTGTCTTTGTGGTGTATTCAACTGAATATAGGTTGAAGAGGATTTGCAAATCATTGTATTCTGTTTTTATTTACATTTTTCACAACGTCCCAACTTCATTGGAATTGGGGTTGTAATTCTTATCCTCCTAGCTACTTTTAGACCATGTGGATCAGTGGCATGATGAGTTGTTTTACCGATATGTAGACCTGGGTTCAGTTCTCAATAACGGTACCCGTCTGTGGTCTTGGAGTACAGTAGACAATTCATTTGCATCGAGTATACCCAGCTGTAACTTTGTACCTGCCTTGGGGAACTAACCAGCATTGAACTTCTCTTCCCTCAAGCTGGAGTTGTAGACCATCATCTGCTTTATGCTGTTGTATTTACAGTCTCTACCACCTATGGGTCTTTGCAGTTATTCTGTTCATGCAAATTATATGGGTTGGATTGTCAAATTGTACTAAAATAAGATGAACTGAGTCCTCACCCATGTGGGTTTGCATGATTTTCCTCATCACATATTTGTGTTTAACTGCAGACATTCAGATAACTAAAGATTACAAAGGTTTTGAGGATTATATATGCACCAAAATTTGGATTTTTTTTTTTCCTGCCAGACTCTTCAACCCACACTGTCGACACATATCAGTAATTACAGAATATATTAGAAAGTTCAGACAGCTCTATGTGATGCTCAGTGAGACTGGGCCAGCTGTTTTTGCTCCCAGCATTCTTTGGTGTCTGCATAATCATCAGAGCCTTTGCATAGGCGGCTGCTGAGATTGCACTTCTTGTGATGAGCAGGCAGGAGGGCAGGATATGCTTTTTTTAAGCTTTTCTTATGATTGTCTTTTCATCTTCCTCTTTAAAAAAGCTCCCCTGCTCCCACCTACCCTCAGGTAAAATGGTTATTAGTGGAGATGTGTAAAGAATTCATAACTACCTCTAGCCTCAAACTATAGAATAATAATACAAAAAAAAAAAAAAATGCATAGACCAACTATTTTTTCTGATCTTGGAAAGCATCAAATGACAGGTAATATGAAAAGGATATAAGGCTGGAGCAAAGCTACAGATGGATTTCACACAGAAAGACAGAAACAAGATATGAAAGGGATGTCAATTACCATTAACTTAAGTAAAATCAAGCAATATCCCACTTAAGTATCAGACAGCATAGATAAATGTCTCAAATATAACTTTTAATAAAATGGGCAATTTATTAGAAAGAAGCAAGAAAATCCTGTGGTCCTGGCTGTACTAAAAATAAACACTAAGCACAATTACTCTTTTTCTCCTTTTTTGCCTCTGTACACCACCAAAATGGAGCTAAAATGAATCAGTCAAGATGTCTTTAAAAGTGAAACTTTCAGCTTCAGTTCAAGGGTTCCCAGAACAATATTTCATTTTTTTAATGAATTATGGCCATTTGTATACACAGTGTCTTAATTTCCATTAAGTATTAAGAAATACAAACAATATGCACTGTGTTAAACCTGCCTGTACAAAAAGGAAACACGTGAGGGAAGCTAGCAAGCTTTAATAATTGAAACTATGCATTTTTCAAATTTTGAGTGTTACTACAGATTTTGCCAGCCCCAGCTTCATGGTAGCGTGTAGTAGAGAATGATTATTCTGCAGCAAAAAAAAAGATCATATATTGGTTCTTGTTTCCCCATGTCAAGCTGTAACGTGATTTTCTTTTTTTGAAACCCCTTCTCTGTGCCTCTTAACTACAAATCTAAATGAAGAAAGGATGAATTATGTACATTTCCTTCAGTCAAAAACACCACAACCTAGAACCTTTTGTTGCCTGACTGTGTTGGTGGCTTCCTTCACAAACTTCCTTCTTTTAGAACCATTGCCTGAACCATTGCATAGAAGCATTGTGTGAGAGATTTGTCACAATAGTGACAATAGTGATTGATTTTTTTTTAATGGTTGATGTTAATGAAGTCTACAACTTAGTCTGAGACTTGGAAATGTTCATGTACAGTAGTGTTCAGAATAACAGTAGTGCTGTGTGGCTAAAAAGATTAATCCAGGTTTTGAGTATATTTCTTATTGTTACATGGGAAACAAGGTACCAGTAGATTCAGTAGATTCTCACAAATCCAACAAGACCAGGCATTCATGATATGCACACTCTTAAGACTATGAAATTGGGCTATTAGTAAAAAAGTAGAAAAGGGGGTGTTCACAATAATAGTAGTGTGGCATTCAGTCAGTGAGTTTGTCAATTTTGTGGAACAAACAGGTGCGAATTAGGTGTCCCCTATTTAAGGATGAAGCCAGCACCTGTTGAACATGCTTTTCTCTTTGAAAGCCTGAGGAAAATGGGACGTTCAAGACACTGTTCAGAAGAACAGTGTAGTTTGATTATAAAGTTGATTGGAGAGGGGAAAACTTATACACAAGTGCAAAAAATTATAGGCTATTCATCTACAATGATCTCCAATGCTTTAAAATGGACAAAAAAAAACAGAGACGCATGGAAGAAAATGGAAAACAACCATCAAAATGGATAGAAGAATAACCAGAATGGCAAAGGCTCACCCACTGATCAGCTCCAGGATGATCAAAGACAGTCTGGAGTTACCTGTAAGTGCTGTGACAGTTAGAAGACGCCTGTGTGAAGCTAATTTATTTGCAAGAATCCCCTGCAAAGTCCCTCTGTTAAATAAAAGACGTGCAGAAGAGGTTACAATTTGCCAAAGAACACATCAACTGGCCTAAAGAGAAATGGAGGAATATTTTGTGGACTGATAAGAGTTAAATTGTTCTTTTTGGGTCCAAGAGCCACAGACAGTTTGTGAGATGACCCCCAAACTCTGAATTCAAGCCACAGTTCACAGTGAAGACAGTGAAGCATGGTGGTGCAAGCATCATGATATGGGCATGTTTCTCCTACTATGGTGTTTGGCCTATATATATCGCATACCAGGTATCATGGATCAGTTTGGATATGTCAAAATACTTGAAGAGGTCATGTTGCCTTATGCTGAAGAGGACATGCCCTTGAAATGGGTGTTTCAACAAGACAATGACCCCAACCACACGAGTAAATTAGCAAAATCTTGGTTACAAACCAACAAAATTAATGTCTTGCAGATGTGAAGAAATCATGAAAAACTGTGGTTATACAACTAAATACTAGTTTAGTGATTTTTTTTACTAATAGCCCAATTTCATAGCCTTAAGAGTGTGCATATCATGAATGCTTGGTCTTGTTGGATTTGTGAGAATCTACTGAATCTACTGGTACCTTGTTTCCCATGTAACAATAAGAAATATACTTAAAACCTGGATTAATCTTTTTAGTCACATAGCACTACTATTATTCTGAACACTACTGTAACTATCCCTTGACTTGTAAAAATGAAAACTGGCTAGAAAGTGAAATTTGTATTAAAAATTTAAGTGTTTGTTCAGTTACTAATGGGCTCTGAAAATGGAATCACTATGTTGACAAATGGCTGTAATTCCTAAATGCCATGGAAGCCAATAGCTGTCAGAACTGAGTGTGTATTTTGGTGTCTTCTCTCACTTATTTTGTTCATGCAAGGTGGCTCAGTATTTACCAGAGAGTACCATACAGTTTGTATTTGATAATGATCTATGTAAAATAAGACCATAATATATGTATACAAATGGACATAGTTCCAAAGCAGTTAATGCAATATTTTTGTTAAATCTTTAAATTCTGTTTCATAATCTACACCACTAGCACAGCTTGAATGTTCAATTTCAATGACATTGTGGTCATGTAGAGATGCAAAATTACAAATAAATAAAAATAAATACAAAAATCACTTTTTAATTGGATTGACTGCAGATAAATTCATTTTTCACTCTGCAAAAAAGTAAGTAATGGTAATGGTCTGAGCTCACCATATTTCCACCACAGGATTTACAGCCTTATTTGCTTTTGAAACTATAACTCCATTTACAGATCATCCCTTTTGTCAACAACATGTGAAGGAAATCATTGGTTTGTTTGTTTTGGCGAGACATTGACTTGAGTGATGGAATGATTTATCTTCTTATTGGAACCAGTCAACTGACAACCTGTAGGATGAACAGCTTGAATACAGTGCTGTATAGCAACATAATCAGCACAATTACAGAGCTCCTTATCAGCAATATCAATCCTGATTGCTTAGATGTTGGACGGGGCAAGAGTGAAAATGACAGGCATAAGATATTATGTATCAGATTGTCAACATCATGTGTTCATGGCAGCAACTTGACAAACTAACTTGGTAATGTCTGCTGACATCATAGATTATATGTTTAGTGGGTTTGCATTTATTATAACAACTATTAGAGATATGGGTTCTCCAATAGGACGGATACACACACACACACACACACACACACACACACACACACACACACACACACACACACACACACACACAGAGTGCATCAGAAATCACTTTTTTCCACATTTCTTTATGTTTACAGCATTATTCCAAAATTGAAGAATATACAGTGAGGAAAATAAGTATTTGAACACCCTGCAATTTTGCAAGTTCTCCCACTTAGAAATCATGCAGGGGTCTGAAATTTTCAGTTTAGGTGCATGTTCACTGTGAGAGACATAATCTAAAAAAAAAAAAAAAAATCATCCCAACCGTGAAGCATTGGGGTGGAAATGTCATACTCTGGGGGTGCTCTTCTGCAAAGAGCACAGGACGACTGCACCGTATTGTAGGGAGGATGGATGGGGTCATGTATTGTGAGATTTTGGCAAACAACCTCCTTCCCTCAGTAAGCGCATTGAAGATGGGTCATGGCTGGGTCTTCCCGCATGACAATGACCCCAAACACACAGCCAGGGCAACTAAGGAGGGGCTCCGTAAGAAGCATTTCAAGGTCCTGGAGTGGCCTGGCCAGTCTCCAGACCTGAACTCAATAGAAAATCTTTGGTGGGAGATGAAGCTCCAAACCTGAAAGATTTGGAGAAGATCTATATGGAGGAGTGGACCAAAATCCCTGCTGCAGTGTGTGCAAACCTGGTGAAAAACTACAGGAAATATTTGACCTATGTAATTGCAAACAAAGGCTACTGTACACACACACACACAGTTGTATATAAAAGTTTAGGCACTCCTGATGATTTACATGATTTTCGTTTATAAATCACTGTTTGTTCAGCAATTTCAGTTAAATATATCATAGCATCATATAGCAGACAAACAGTGATATTTGAGAAGTGAAATTAAGTTTATAGGATTTACAGAAAATTGTGCAATAAAACAAAACAAAACAAAATTAGGCAGGTGCATAAATTTGGGCACCCCAACAGAAAATAATACATCAATATTTAGTAGGTCCTCCTTTAGCAGAAATAACAGCCTCTAAACATTTCCTATAGCTTCCAATGAGAGTACCTGTACTGGCCACACAGCCACACCGCATGATGGAGCCACCTCCAAATTTTACTGTAGGTACCAAGCATTTTTCTTCTGGAATGCTGCGTTCTTTTTTTGCCACGCATATCACCCCTTGTTATGTCCAAATAACTCAATTTTAGCTTCATCCGTCCACAGCACCTTATTCCAAAATTAAGCTGGCATGTCCAAATGTGCTTTAGCATACCTCAAGTGACTCTATTTGTGTGTAGACCCAAACCGGCAGTTCATCTGATAAGGACTCAGAGAGGCCGTTAAGGAAATGGTTCGCAATGCTGCAGGATTCCAGTTGGCTTCCGGCGACAAAACCCAGAAGTCAGCGGTATTATCTGTGATGTTCCTGCTGGAGAGATAGAAAGGTGCATCGGATGAGCGAAAACTAACCTAAATTGCCGGGTGAATGATTGTTAGGTATCTAAGGTGATGGAATCTGAGCTGCAGAGGGTGGTAGCCCTCCCCTCCCCTAAAGCCTCTCCTCGGAGCAAATTTATCTTACTGCTATGTGTGCAATAGTATGAGGGACACTGGGGAAAAAACAAACAAAAACCAAAACTAAAGAGCACTGCATAAGAAATTAGGCACAAGTATTAACATTTCCTGCAATAGTTTCGAGGTGGCAAATAAATGGTTCATGTGATGCAGTGCGTGGAGTTAAAGACATAACAAGAGGTGTAGGTGAGGGTGGAGATGGTGTGGGTGCGGAGGTGAACTAGGCTAACTGGGAGGCGAGAATCATGATGAGTGTGTCAGAGCTGGATACCAGTTGGCCCAGGGACTGTATCTGTTGGATGAGGGTCTTTATCTGCTGTTGCTGCTGTCCAAGAAATGTCAGTAACTCCTGTTACATTTGAGCAAATAGAACCAGTTGTAGGACCCAAACGTGGGACACAAAGATGAAAGTTAAAAAAAACAAAAAACAAAAAAAAAACAGTATAATGGTATAGATTTATTGAAGTCAAATTTGGAAATGAGCAAGATATCCTGGAGGCAGGAAACACAGACTGGACCAGAACTGGTGGTGTGCTTGGAGACCAGAGCCAAGTGACAGAACAGGCAACATGGCTGGAGAGTGGAGCCAGGTGGCCACCCATGGAGCAGATTCGAAAATGGTTTCACTGGAAGAACACAAAAACACTGGTAAGACAGAATACTGAGTACCAACAGGTAACTCTACAAATGATAACTGAGTTACTGGCGAAGGTGGAAGTGCTGAAGCAGGGCTTGTATGTAGCTGTAGGTGATGAGAGGCAGGTAAGCTAGTCAGCTCTGTGGCATGCCACCTGGAAACACACAGGAAGGGAGAGGAGGCAGAACAGAGCAACCACCAAGACAACACAACACACTGCAGTGGTACTTGCCATAGCATGTTAAACTTTTTCAACATTTTTCTCCTTGTCACAGAGACAAGGACGCACTGCAATATTGACCATGTCAATTTTGGAATACCCTGTTGTGTCTGATGATTTGTGGACATTCATGCTGGTTATACGGTCGCAAATTGAGCTTTACCACTGACACATTAGCGGAGCTGGTAAAACGGATATTTGCGAGTGTAATCCAGCATGAACATCTGCAAATCATTAGACACAAGGGGGCAGTGTTGGGGAAAGTAACTTTGGAAAGTTACTTCATTAGTTAATTTATACAGTTATATTTTAGTTACTTCATACAGTTAGTTAATTAGCAGCTGTGGACACCTTGTTGGCAGCTGCTGAATGTAATTAATAAAGTTACTCATAATCTAATTTGGTTATTTTTAAGATTTAGTACTCAGAAAAGTAACTATTAGTTACTTTGCTGATGAGTTACTTTGCTGATTGTTCAATCTTACGAGTAACCAAGTTACATTACTCGTTACCTTATTAGTTGGTGGCCAAGTGGTTAATGCACTTGGTTTCAGTGCAGAAGCTTCCGCGTTCAAATCCCACCCCTGTCACATTTCTCCATGTAATGTGGAGTTGCGTCAGGAAGGGCATCCGGCGTAAAACCTGTGCCAATTCAACATGCAGATCCACCTTGGATTTGCTTTGGCGACCCCGAGTGCAAACAAGGGAGCAGCCAAAGGGACTTACTTACTTATTTGTTGCAAGTTTTCGGCAGATTCTAATAAAGTAATTGCATAATGCTGCTAATGAAGTAACTGCATAAAGCAACTGTATAAAGCAACTAAAAAGGTAACTAAAAAAGTAACTTGTCAAAGTTACTTTTCACAACACTGCAAGGGGGTTATTCCCATTCTCATCCAATACCATTGTTAGTAATCCATCAAATGTGAAAATCCATCAAATGTGAAACGGTAATTCTGTATCAGAATCCACATCAATATCAACCATTTCCGCATTATCGTTACTACGTGACATCTCTCAGTCTCAGCTGACCGCAACATTATTGACATCTGTGCAGCAGCACGCACCGTCAGGGTGCAGAGTAATGCATCCAAATGTAAAACGGTCAAATATTTTGCCACCCTACACCCAATATTATATGGTCTGAAATATCACATGACTAACCAGTCAGATTTGTGGAAAAAAATGTAACTGGATCAGAATATATTGTATCAGCATGTAAGGTTGCAAAACTGCTTCAGTAACACTTTTTTGGAAAATCCCATTTTCATGCAGGAGGTTTGTTTGATTTGTTTCATGCATACATCTCATCTGTCTAATTATTTGGGAAATGAGGATCTCAGAGGAGCCTCATTGTACATCCTTGTTTCCCTAATGTTTAGGTGCTTGAGCAGAGCATATAGAATGAAGTCGTCTTTGGACAGAGATGTTTTGTAAGGCCAGTGCCTCTGGTGGATTCTGAAGGTCAAAGTCTTTGAGACCTGGTGCTTCCTGTTTTAATATAAGCACATTCCATCAAGGCCCTTCTGTTGCATTTTATTTTAACTTTCTACCTACCTTGATACTCCCTTAGTAACCAGTTTCATGTTGTCATATCACTAGTAGCAAAGTATTTCTGTAGAGACTGAAGACTCAGTCGAAATCCGTGCATCAACAAAATAAAATTCTTAAAAAATGCACATCATTGCTGCACAAGAATTTGCTGTTTTATGACATTTCTTTTAATTCCTACATTTCTCATTTTTGCAGCCAACAAACTGACCAGTGTTGGAGAGATTTTTACACTTCACACTTTGGAAGTACCTGCTACAGACTGCAATTCCAGGCGTGAAAATGGCTTCTGAGATGCGGTGACCTCCGGGGAGAGTGATGCGGAAAGTGATGACAGCTCCTTGAAGTCCATACAAGGAACATTTCTCAACTGAATTTTTGACTATGCCCCATTAAGCATTCACACACACTGCTATCACCACACTCCTGTTTGGGTATTTACACCCGACAACTCTGTGGCACATTTTTGATGCTTTTCCACCTCACGTTCTTTTCCTCGCCTTCAGTCCTCTTGCTCATTTTAGGTTTTTTTTTTTTTTAACACATTTTTCTCCCTCTTTTTTGCCCTTTAACATCGTGGGTCAGTGACATCCTGTGTGATGAATGTGTCACATGGAAACACTTAGGAAATGTGCACACATGCACACACACACTCACACACAGCTACATACACTTATCCATCCACATGCACTCCATTCCACGTGTCAACGAGCCACAGTGTGAACTGATGAATGGTTTTTGGTGCAGGCGCTTTTTTCATTAATATACCATCGCAAATCTACAGTACCCTACAGCTACCTGGCATATTACAACAGAAATAGGGAGAAAGGAAGGAGTGGAGATATATATATATATATATATATATATATATATATATATATATATATATATATATATATATATATATATATATATATATATATATATATATATATATAAACCTCGGCTAATTCTGCATTCCCAGCTTGACGATATACACAATGAAATAAAACCTTTAACCTTGAGGTATAAAGGTTTTATTTCATTGTGTATATCGTCTTCCCGATAGAGAATGTCTGTATTGAGCAATGTGTCACTTAAGATGATGCATGAAAGGATCACAGGTCCCCAGTTTGCCATATTGCAGTGATACTCATTTGTTTTGTTTCTCTTGTAAATATAGGTGTTGGCGTTTCCAGTGAAGCAGACTGAGTAATTTGGCAGCTGTGTTCATCACGTTGTTGTTCTTTGCCACTGAGAAGAAAGCAGACATATGTGAATTGGTATTGTTGTTAGTGTTATACAAATTGGCATACCTCGATGAGTTGAGTCCTACAACTTTACAATGGCATTAATCATGTTACTCCCCCACCTCACCCACTAACTTTTTTTTTCCCCCTGTCTACATATACGAGGTCTGTGAGTAAAGTAACGTACCTTTTTATTTTTTTCAAAAACTATAGGATTTGAATCACGTGCAATTACATCAGCCAACCATGAACCCTCATGCGCATGCGTGAGTTTTTTCACGCCTGTCGGTTACGTCATTCGCCTGTGGGCAGGCTTTGAGTGAGGAGTGGTCCACCCCTCCCGTTGGAATTCCTTTGTCTAACAACTTGCTGAGAGACTGGCGCTTTACTTTACCAAATTTTTTCAGAACCTGTGAGGCAGATCGAAGTGGACACCATTCGAGAAATTCAGCTGGTTTTCGGTGAAAATTTTAACGGCTGATGAGAGATTATGGAGTGTTACTGTCGCTTTAAGGACTTCCCACGGAGCGGGACGTCGCGCCGCGCTCTGAGGCGCCGTCGTCAGCCTGTTTCGAGCTGAAAACCTCCAAATTTAAGCCTCTGTTGACCCAGGACATTGTGAGAGAACAGAGAACTGTGGCGCTGCCACAGGAAAAACACTTCCATGTTGATAACCATTTGTAAAAACCAGGCGGCTTTTGATGGCTTTCAGCAGAGTGAGTATCTGAGAAATTGTTTAACAGCTGCACATGTTCCAACTTGTCCTTAAGGCTTCCATTGGAGGTGTTTTTCCTGTGGCGGCGAGCCGCGCCGGCTGCCTGCCGACACAACAATCCGTCCGCACGTCTTTCATTACAAAATCTCCTTTAACAGTGGAATGTCCGGATAAACTGCTGATCCCGACCTCTTCTGAAAGTTCTCTGTTCTCTCACGACGTCCTGGGTCAACAGAGGCTTAAATTTGGAGGTTTTCAGCTCAAAACAGGCTGACGACGGCGCCTCGGACTGCGGCGCGACGTTCCACTCCATGGGAAGTCCTTAAAGTGACAGTAGCACTCCATAATCTCTCATCAGCCGTTAAAATTTTCACCGAAAACCAGCTGAATTTCTCGAATGGTGTCAGGCGAATGATGTAACCGACAGGCGTGAAAAAACTCTTGCATGTCCACGAGGTTTCAAGCTTGTCTGATGAAATCGCACGTGAATTAAATATATATAGTTTTTGAAAAAAATAAAAAGGTCCAATACTTTTCTCACAGACCTCATATATTAATGGTAAATGCCACACTGGCAGAACCATTTATGAACATTAATACGCATATATGCCATTTATTCTTGCAAGACAGAAGGTATGTAGTGCACGAGTGAATGTGGTGTGTGTGTGATCCCCATCCGCCCTTCCCGATCAGCCTACAACATCCTACTCAAAGCCAACCAACAGCTTCTATCAGGATGGGCCGACCACCAAAACAACACAAAGACAGACAAGAACGAGAGACAAGTGGTGAAGACAATAACTGTGACGTGAGACACCGAGGAGACAGGGCCCCAACCATACAACATACCATGACAAACAACCACACATGAACAAACAGTGACAGCAACAGTCTGTTGTCTAATTAGTGAGCATCCATTCCCTAATCCAGAACACCATAGTGTTAATCCTCTTAAGAGCACCCAAAAACCGAATTATGGTGACGGCAACAAACACGCGACCATCCACACACAGAGATCCAGATCACAGCTAAATATCCGGTCACTACTGTGGCTGGTATGTTGGGCCAAGACAAGAGTACAGAACCTTACCATATGACATGGACCACTCCGGCACGTCAGAAGCCACGCGGCCGGCCACGAGCGACGACAGAAGTGGGTCCAAGATGCAGGGCCCTGGGGGAGCCAGGAGAAAAGGGGCAGTGGAAGGGCACGGGGGGCCAGGAAAGGCAGCCCCCGCAGCCACCGGGCAGCACAGCAAACCAACAGGGGAGCGGCCCGACGGCGCCAGAATGCACCCCCAATAACACCCCCCCCCACAGGGTCGCAGGGAGCCACTCCAAACCTGAGGGAAGCACACAGGGCACCGGCATGGGCCCACTAATAGGGGGAGCCCCAGAACTATGCTGCCCAGGCCACAGACCCCGAAGACAGGAGCGAGCGGCGGCAAGGACGTGGAGCAAAGGAGCCACCGCAACTGAATCCAAACCACAAGGTAGGGACCACCGAGTCACACGAGGGCGGGGGGCGGGGCCCAGCCCCCAGACAAGAGGTGAGGTCTGACCCCGGGGCCAGGAAGAGCACAAGGCCCCCTGACAGCCAGCCACCCCAGCGCAGCCAGCAGTGCCCCACAAGCCCCCCCCACCCCGGATCCCACCCCAGCCACCAAAGCCATGACCAGGAGACCGCCCGAGCGAGACCCATCCCGCTGAGACCATGACCCCCATCCCCCCCAGCAGCTGCCAGCCCCCCAGTGCCAACACCCATGCCCCACTGACACCACCCACCCCCACAACGGGCCGCGGGACCCTGGGCCCCACAGGCCCAGAGCAGGGCCAGGGGACTACGGCAGAACCGGCCAGGCAGACCCCTATCCCAGAGCCCCAGACATCCACAGCCACCCAGGGCCAACCCCACATGCCACACTCACCCTACCTACCAACCCCACCACAGTTGTTACAATTAATCTCCCTTGCTGTGTACAACCCCCTAAGTGTGCAAAGATAAAGTGTTGCATTAAAAGCAGGGCAAGAGACGGCAGGTGGCAGACTGCCGTGGGTGACCACAGCACACTGCTGTGCCACAGCCAGCCCTGCAAACCCACCACCGCCTAGTGACCTCGACTCTACTCTTCTTGGTGAAGGTGTTTACTAAATGTGTAGAAGGAAGGTGCGTGCATTAAAATTGCAAGGCAGGGGTGGCGGATGCAGATCGTAGTGGAAGGCTGCAGTGCACAGCTGCGCCACAGACTGCCCATCCCCAACACCCTACTGCAAATCATGTGAACCCTACAGTGTGCTGTTTACAACCCAATATGATGTGCGTGCAGGTGCTAACCTGGTGAAGTGCATTAAAAGGGTGTGAAACGTGAGGCCCAACCCCAAGCAGCAGGCGGAGTTGTATGATTTTGTTGGTCCATCCTGGTTCAGCCTAGGTGGTAGTACAGCTGGGAGGGCAGACTAACTTTATTTCTTTCTTTTTGTTTGTTGTTCCTTTGTCAATGGTCACTGTCCCCTAAAAATACCTGTTGTGTGACTTAATCAAAGCTATTTTCAGACATGGTATTGCTTGCAGTGTCCACGTTAATGTGGTGTGTTTCTTAAGTAAAACTGTAGTGTTTCGTTTGGGTTTGCGGATTGTCTCGCCATATACGGTGTCCTGTTACCATTTTAATGTGTGCTTCAGTAATGGAAGAAAGGGACAAACCCCTATACATTTTGGAATAAATAATGTTAAATTATACCTCTGGCTTTGTTTTCTCTCATTTCTCTTACCACAACATACACACACACACACACACACACATATATATACGAGGTCTATTAGAAAAGTATCCGACCTTATTATTTTTTTCAAAAACCATATGGATTTAAATCACGTGTGATTACATCAGACATGCTTGAACCCTCGTGGGCATGCGAGAGTTTTTTCACGCCTGTCGGTTACGTCAGTCGCCTGTGGGCAGTCTTTGAGTGAGGAGTCGCCCACCCTCTCGTCGATTTTTTCATTGTTTAGGAATGGCTCAGAGACTGCTGCTTTGTTTGATCAAAATTTTTTCAAAACTGTAAGGCACAACTGCGTGGACACCATTCGATAAATTCAGCTGGTTTTCGGTAAAAATTTTAACGGCTGATGAGAGATTTTGGTCTGGTAGTGTCGCTTTAAGGATGGCCCACGGCGCCTGACGGCGATCTGCGCTTCGAGGCGGCAGCGTCTCGCCGTTTCAAGTTGAAAACTTCCACATTTCAGGCTCTGTTGACCCAGTAAGTCGTCAGAGAACAGAGAACTTTCAGAAGAAATCGGCATGAGGAGTTTATTCGGACATTCCATTGTTAACGGACATTTTGTAATGAAAGAACGTGCGGGCAGAGTCGCATGTCGGGCCGGACCGGACCGCAGGGGGTCGCGACAGGAAAAACACTCCGTTGGAAACCTTAACGGGCAAGTTGGAACATGCCCAAGCTGTTAAACAATTTCTCAGTTACTCACTTGTTGAAAGCCATCAAAAGCCGCCTGAATTTTACAAATGGTTTTCAACACGGAGGTGTTTTTCCTGTCGCGGCGCACACAGATTTGCGGCGTCATCACGGAAACGACTCGGCGAATTTGCGCACACGTCTTTCATTAAAAAATGTCCTTAAACAGTGGAATGTCCGCATAAAGTCCTCATGCTGGCCTCTTCTGAATCTTCTCTGTTCTCTCACGACGTCCTGGGTGAATTAAGCCTTAAATTAGGATGTTTTCAGGTCGAAACAGGCCGACGACGGCGCCTGGAAGCACTGCGCGACGTCCCGCTCCGTGGGAAGTCCTTACAGCGACAGAAACACCCCATAATCTCTCATCAGCCGTTAAACTTTTCAGCGAAAACCAGCTTAATTTCTCGAATAGTGTCCACTTGGATATTCCTCACAGGTCCAGAAAAAATTTTGATAAAGCAACGCACGCCGTCTCGAGCAGCGTGTGAAACAAAGGAATTCAGCCGAGAGGGCTGGACCACATCTCACTCAAGGCCTGCCCACAGGGAAATGACGTCACCGACACGCGTGAAAAAACTCACGCATGCGCACGAGGGTTCAAGCATGATTGGTGTAATCGCACGTCATTCAAATCCATATAGTTAAAAAAAAATAAAAGTGTCGGTTTCTTTTCTAATAGACCTCGTATATATAGAAAGATATCTATCTATCTATCTATCTATCTATCTATCTATCTATCTATCTATCTATCTATAGATATAGATATATCTATATATATATACACTCAACAAAAATATAAACGCAACAATTTGTTTTGCTCCCATTTTGTATGAGATGAACTCAAAGATCTAAAACTTTTTCTAGATACACAATATCACCATTTCCCTCAAATATTGTTCACAAACCAGTCTAAATCTGTGATAGTGAGCACTTCTCCTTTGCTGAGATAATCCATCCCACCTCACAGGTGTGCCATATCAAGATGCTGATTAGACACCATGATTAGTGCACAGGTGTGCCTTAGACTGCCCACAATAAAAGGCCACTCTGAAAGGTGCAGTTTTGTTTAATTGGGGG
Source organism: Thalassophryne amazonica (assembly GCF_902500255.1). Taxonomy (NCBI): domain Eukaryota; kingdom Metazoa; phylum Chordata; class Actinopteri; order Batrachoidiformes; family Batrachoididae; genus Thalassophryne; species Thalassophryne amazonica. The sequence continues at coordinate 145,463,448 of NC_047103.1, read as the reverse complement.
GGGGGGGATACCAGTCAGTATCTGGTGTGACCACCATTTGCCTCATGCAGTGCAACACATCTCCTTCGCATAGAGTTGATCAGGTTGTCAATTTTGGCCTGTGGAATGTTGGTCCACTCCTCTTCAATGGCTGTGCGAAGTTGCTGGATATTGGCAGGAACTGGTACACGCTGTCGTATACGCCGGTCCAGAGCATCCCAAACATGCTCAATGGGTGACATGTCCGGTGAGTATGCCGGCCATGCAAGAACTGGGACATTTTCAACAGTGCTAACCAATATATATATATATATATATATACATGGCAGCACGGTGGTTAGCACTGTTGCCTCACAGCGAGAAGGTCATTGGTTCAATTCCTGTAGTTTGCATGTTCTCCCTGTGTTTGCGTGGGTTTCCTCCAGGTGCTCCGGTTTCCTCCCACAAGAACACTGTACAATGACAATAAAGACGATACTATTCTGTTCTATTCTATTAAATGGACTGCATTTATATAGCGCTTTTCCATCTGCATCAGACATTCAAACGGCTTTACACATCAAATGCCTCACATTCACCCCGATCTCAGGCTGTTGCCATGCAAGGCACCCACTACACACCAGGAGCAACTAGGGGATTAAGGACCTTGCCCAATGTCTCTCAGTGATTTTCCAGTCAGGCTGGGATTTAAACCGAGGATCCTCTGGTCTGAAGCCCAATGCTAAACCACTAGATCATCACCTCCCCCTATTCTATTCTGTTCTATTCTATGTATGAAACAGATTATTGATTCTTACATTCAGGGTAACTTCAACAAACTACTTTGCGTTCCCAACAAATTTCAAGTGGACAGTATAAATGAGTGTGTATTGGAGGAATTTAAATTTGACAATGATCAGTTTTGAGCAAGACTTTTTAAGGAAAATCCCATCTCGTCATTTCCTTATGGCATCACAAAGTAAATTAATCTATGGTTTGTGATACTGTCACATAAAGCACCACATTTTCGGGATGGGAGCAAAAAGTCATTTTGTGGTTGGAGCACGACATGCGGGGTGATGAGGGGAAGTCTGTGAAGGTTATAATTAGGGTTAGGGGAAGGGAGAGGGTTAGGATATGATTAGGAGAAGGGGTAGAAAAAGTAAAAAAAAAAAAAAATGTGCCATGAAAACGTAACTAATTTCATGATGGGAGTATGAAAATAGTGTGAGACTGGGCTGACTAAGGGCCCCTTCAGACATCATGCGAATTTGGTCGATTTGCGGATAAAGTGTGAGGTGAGAGATCTGTAATTTTTATCGTAGGTACACTTTAACTGTGAGAGACAGAATCTAAAAAAAAAATAAAAAAAAATCCAGACAATCACATTGTATGATTTTTAAATAATTAATTTGCATTTTATTGCATAAAATCAGTATTTGACCCCATAGAAAAACAGAGCTTAACAAGTGGTACAGAAACATTTGTCTGCCATTACAGAGGTCAGACGTTTCCCATAGTTCTTGACCAAGTTTTCACACACTGCAACATGGGTTTTGGTCCACTGCTCCATACAGATTTTCTCCAAATCTTTCAGGTTTGGAATTTCAGCTCCCTCCAAAGATTTTCTATTGAGTTCAGGTCTGGAGACTGGCCAGGCCACTCCAGACCTTGAAATGCTTCTTACAGAGCCCCTCCTTAGTTGCCCTGGCTGTGTTTGGGGAAAACCCAGCCATGACCCATCTTCAATGCTCTTACTGAGGGAAGGAAGGAAGGAAGGAGGGAAGGTTTGCCAAAATCTCCCAATACATGACCTCATCCATCCTCCCTTCAGGAGCAGTCGTCCTGTGCCCTTTGCAGAAGAGCACCCCCAGAGTATGATGTTTCCACCCCCATGCTTCACGGTTGGGATGGTTTTCTTGGGGTTGTTCTCATCCTCTAAACATGGTAAGTGGAGTTGATTACAAAAAGCTGTATTTTGGTCTCATCTGACCACATGACCTTCTCCCATGCCTCCTCTGGATCATCCAAATGGTCACGGGTGAACTTCAAACGGGCCTGGACATGTTCTGGCTTGAGCAGGGGGACCTTGCTGCCCTGCAGGATTTTAAACCATGACAGTATCATGTGTTACTAATGTAATCTTTGTGACTGTGGTCCCAGCTCTCTTCAGGTCATTGACCAGGTCCTCCGGTGTAGTTCTGAGCTTTCTCAGAATCATCCTTACCCCACAAAGTGAGATCTTGCATGGAATCCCAGACTGAGGGAGATTGACAGTCATATTGTGTTTCTTCCACTTTCTAATAAATAATCATAACAGTTGTTGTCTTCTACCAAGCTGCTTGCCTGTTGTCCTGTAGTCCATCCCAGCCTTGTGCAGGTCTACAGTTTTGTCCCTGGTGTCCTTAGACAGCTCTTTGGTCTTGGCTATGGTGGACAGGATGGAGTGTGATTGATTGAGTGTGTGAACAGGTGTTTTTTATACAGGTAACAAGTTCAAACAGGTGAAATTAATACAGGTAAAGAGTGCAGAATAAGAGGTCTTCTTAAAAAAAATCAACAGGTCTGTGAGAGCCAGAATTCTTGCTGGTTGGTCGGGGGTCAAATACTTATTTTATGCATTAAAATACTAATTAATTATTTAAAAATCATACAATTTTATTTTCTGGATTTTTTTTTAAGATTCTGTCAGTTGAAGTGTACCTACGATAAAAGTTACAGACCTCAACATTCTTTGTAGGTGGGAAAACCTGCAAAGCTGACAGGGGGTCAAATACTTATTTTCCCCACTGTATGTATGTGTGTGTGTGTGTGTGTGTGTGTGTGTGTGTGTGTGTGTGTGTGTGTGTGTGTGTGTAAAGCAAAACTGCACATTTTACAGTGACATTTTATTGTGGCCAGCCTAAGGCAACTTGATATTCCAAAGGAGACATGCTCACTAACACAGATTGTTGTAGCAACAGGTGTACAAGGCGTTAGAAGCAGCTACGATTCTACATGTTTTGCATACAATTCCTGCTCTCATGTGCACTTTATGCGCAAATCAACCAAATTCACACTATGTGTGAAGGGGCCCTTAGTGTTGCTCAGGATGAGGGCATGGATTATTGTGTTTGTTCTTTCACTTTACTTTTTTGTAGTACTGAGGTTTTCAGATTGTGGGGTGCTGAGCAATCGGACAGCCCAGCAGTTGGATGTTCCAGATTACTAGGAACATGAGATAGAGTGTTGGTGCCATGCATCATTACATCTACCACTGTATTCAAATGTCTTGAGTCCTGGATGGCAAACAACTCCCTAGGCAAACAACCAGTCTGTCTGAGTCTCCAACAGATGAAATGTGAGCATCCCCCGGCACCTTTCAGTAACTACACAAAAAAACAAACAAAAAAACTTGTTCAGTTAACGTAATAAAATAATGTAAAGTATTGCCACCCACGTAAAATGTGTTAACTTAGCCAGAAACAATTCTGAATTTCACTTTAAAGTTTTAAATGGCAGAAGATGCATTCATCCAGCCATCTTTCCATTTATTTTCAAATGATCCCTTCCAAATGGACCCATTCCAAAAGTCATCAACATCATAAATGACCTGTACACCCAGAACAGCTGTTGCATTCCATTTGAGGGAATGCAGAGTGACTGACTGCAGGTGGAGACATGGCTGAGACAAGGTTGTGTCCTTTCACCACTTTTCTTCCTTATCACCATAGACTGGGCAATGGAATTGGCAACACCTGACTAAAGAGTCTGTCTCTAGATTGACAAAATGCCTGCAGAAAGGTAACTTTACAGACAGATTTGCCCTTCTTTACCATGCTCAAAGGAATATTTGGTGGGGTGGGGGTGGGGGGGGCAGCACTGACAAGACTGCTCACATTGCAGCCCTAAAAATCCATTTGTCTGACACACAAATTACAGATGACAAAGGTGAGACAAGACAGGTGGTCCGAGCCAAATATGCCAATTTGGTGAGTCTCTCCATCTTGACAAATGACAAAGCAGTAGCACAGCTTTTGCCAAATAAATAAATAAATAAAAACACCAAAAAAAGAGTAACCATTTAAGACACTAAGCAATTTAAAGAAATCCAAAACACTTCAACAACGTTGACATTTTCATTCCAATATCAACCCTATTTAGCTTTATGCATCAGAGACATGGATGTCAGCCAATAAGATCAAACACTGATGTTGGATAATTTTTCAAGGCAGTTGCCTGAGAGAATTCCACACATCAATTCAGAGCTGACAACTGCAAAATTAGGGAACTGAAAGGACAGAGGAACAAAAGGAAAGAGAAGATGTACACAGGGTGGTTCCAGTGTGTTTCATTTTAAGCATGCAGGTATGGTTTGCAGACTTGTGCAAAAATTCTGAATTCTGAATTTGAATTGAATTGGTTTCACCCCACAGTATGTTGAACTGGGATATGAATCAGAATTACACGAAGTGGAATTTAATTCATTACAATTCAGAGAAATTCCTTAAAGCTAAGTAACACGGAGAATTTGATACAAGTTTTTGGCTTAAATATTAAAAATCATTTACAAACACTAAAATTAAACACAAACGCCCTCCATTTTGAATAATGTGTAATATTCTTTTTATTTGAAAATGACCAAATGCCACGAAATTGTGGTAAATGCAATAATCATTTATTAGTACCTGGTACCGGGTGCTTTTTTTAGTACCTGCTCAGAAGCGGTTCCAAGCGAGCCGAGCCGATACTAAAATGTGACGTCAACAGGCTGCTGGCCACTGATTGGTCAGAGAATGTCATCACCGGATGAGTCATGAGTGCGCCGTCCGAGAGGAAAATCAAAACCCGCCATTTTTAAATAGTCACAGCGACCGTCGTTTTCTTTCCTGTCACGGCGAGTTTTTTTTTTTTTTTTTACTCGCACAAAACCACACCGTGGTCTGTGGATGATTTACAGACGTTTGTGTTTGGTGGCGGAGGAGAGAATAAAGAGAGGTGGATGAAGCGATCCGAAATGAGAAAATCTCCCAGTCTTTGGCGGCACCTGGCTCACCGAACATTACAGCAACGCAGAGAACAGCTGAAAAAGCTTAAAAGTGATTACAGGACCACAATGACCGGAGTAGGTCGGACCGTAAGGGCTGGAAATGGTTCGACCGCAGGAACGCTGTTTAAGGACACCGAACGGCGAACACCCGGAGGCAGGATGACAGCGACTCGGCTTTGTTAGAAGCGACGGATGGTAAGTGTTTTTGTGACTGTAGTCTGCTTGAAAGCACCATTTAACGTTACTTATCCCATTGGTGGGAAGCACACTTTAACAAACGAAGATTATGAGTCTAAACTTTTGTTAAAGTAACATCATTGTCTCATGTACACGGACACAGTGAGCTAGCTGATTGCTAACTAGCGAGCTAGCTAACTCCGTTGTCCGCTTTAAAGTATTAACTTCTGACAGAAAAACACCTAAAGTCAGCATGACAACAAACGTGTACATTTGACTCATTTAGTGCCATTGCTGTGATGTGTTTTTTTTTTTGACATGTCGCCATTTTGTGTTTTTGTTGAAGAATCCAGTTCCATAAGCGAGGAGGGTTCGACTAGCAGCTTCAACATCTGTATCAACATCCAGCACCACACAGCCACGTGTCATCACAGGTAAGAATAACGTGTCTCACATCACGTAACTTTCCCAAATACGATATATACAGGGTGACCCCCCCCCTCCCACACACACACACACACACACAAAACAAAAACCAGGAACCCATAAATATTGTAATAAATCCCATAAAGGTCCAGCAAATTTTGCTGGACCTTCCCAAAGTGTCAGTTATCTTGGTCGCTTTGCATAAAAGTCATGTTCTTTCAAAATGATGCTCCAAATGATCTGATTTGTTGGAGGATCATTTTGAAAGAACATAATTTTTATGCAAAGTGACCAAGATAACTGAAACTCTGGGGAATGATCATACAGAGACTGAAGGGTTTTTTTTTTTTTTTTTAACTTGCTTTCCCATTTCTACCTTCATTATTGTCCAGGCAAGAGAAAAAGGAGCCTGTTCCAGCAGGAGAATCTGTCCATCTTGAGTGATGTTGAGGCTGAAGCTGAACTGGGCCCAGTGTGACCGACACATCCGACTGATCCTTGAGGAAGCAACGGTGGTGGAAGCTGCATTTAATCAGGCATATCTTGGCGTGCTGGGTGACCTTGTGCACGCGATGCGTGACTGAGGCATGTGACCTGTGCCCCCACCCCAGACTACAGACACATGAAACTTTTGTATAGTTTGTGTTGCGCTTTTTTTTTTTTGTATTTGCTCTTTTTTTGTTGCAGTAAACAGTTTGACTCATGTGACTGTATCATAATTTGTCATTTCACGCTGAGTCAACAGTAAAAAACATTTTGTCATTAATGTTTTGGTGCAATGAAGGTTCATTTCTAAGAATTTTTAATTTGGGTTTTTGCCGCTCCAGAAGACACTGTACACTACACCTGGCTGAATCTTTACACAGATGCTGGAATAATCATGTCTAAACTGAGATTTTACCAAATGGTATTTAACATAAAAAGGTTTAGTCACTTCAGTGAAGGCATCATTACATCAAAGAATTTTGAACAACCAGTTTAACTGTTGGTTTACTTCAATTTACATTTATGGGCCCCATTAAAATGTAAAACTTATTTTACTACTGGATTATGTTTAAACAGCTTTTCAAACTGTTAGCCTTTAAATCAGTAAACCTTGGTAAATTTTACAAATCAAACTTACACAAAAGTGGAGACATTTTAGCAAAAAGTACAAAAATGTATTCAAAATTCATAGTGAAACATAACATGATGATGATGATGACAGGTGTCCCATTCTGTGGCATGAACCTTTGCAGCGGTGACTCTGAGAAAACCATCTAAAACACACACACAGCATACATATTTTAATTAGTGCTGTCAGGTTATTTAAAAAATAATGTAATTGACTACAGGGTTTGTGATTAGTTAATCTAAATGAATCATTTAATTGCAGGTATATATATAAAAACAAAAACTCAGATCTGTGTGTGTTTGGGGCACTTAATAATCAGGTAAAAAAGGATCAGGGTTATTTCTGTTACATATCAAGGAGGTATTAAACAAGCTGTAAATTGATCTTAAATTGGGAGAACTGTAAGTGTAATTTGGATGGATTAAATGCAGACAAATTTCATTGTATTTATGTGTACAATGACAATAAAAGGCTGTATTATAAAGAATGTCTATAAAAACAGAATTGTGGGAGTTTGGAGGCTGATTCTTTCTGCACAATATGACTCCTTTAATAATTATCTTAATAGATTTCATATTTTAAATTTGTCCATTGAACATTAAAATCTGGATGAAAACAAACGTTTTTAATGTTCGAGTTCAGTGACGACGTTAATTAACGGTCATTAAAACCGAATCAACATTTTGTGCGTGAACGTCAGTAAACGCACAAACTCCCACATTTGAGATTTAACAATAAGTTATCAAAGCAAGTTACTTTGGTTAAAAAAAAAAAAAAGTATTGACATTAACACGTTTATTGCTCTCACAAATGCGTCTTTATTTGCAGACCAAGTCACTGACGTCAAAACAAAATGGAGCAAAGTGTGACTGAAGGCCTGATAGGTGCTGTAATTAATCTAAATTAACACTTTATTTTGACAGCCACAATTTTAATAGTTAATAGCGACAGCCTGCAGTTATTACTTATTTACGAGCTACTTAGGAAGCTAACAATTAGCTTACCGTCATGCTTTGCCTCTTCATCTCTAGCAGCTTGTATCTTCTTGTATTCATCTTTATATTGTATGAATTCCCAAAGTCATCTATACTTCTCAACCGTGTTTTGTCTCGCCGCCAACAACTTTCTCTTAAAACTTACAGAGCAGTAAACACACGGAATCCGCCATTGTTTATGTTTATGTTGCGTATAAAACGACGTCACCGCAGTTTGCTCTGCTGACCCCGCCCACGTTGAAGAGGTACTATTTGCAGTAGAAAAGGACACGCTTGGAACCAAACCGAGTAGAGCCGAGTAGAGTAGAGCCGAGTAGTGCTGGAGCTTTGTAGTAGAAAAGCGCCTTAACATTGACCAGATGGGAGGAGTTTAAACAGTGTGTGTCCATGCAGTGAGGGGTCTGCAGAGATGTTACCAGCTTGCTTTCTGGTCCTGGACTGGCATAAGTTCTGAATGAAGGGCAGGCTGGCTCTGATGTTTTTTTTTTTTTTTTTTTCTGCAGACCTGACAGTTCATTGAAGTCTGTGCCTGTCATGTTTTGAGATAGAGGGAAACCAAATGGAGATGGAGATGCACAGCACAGATTGAATGATGGATGTGTAAAAGATAATGAGCAGTTCCTGGGGCATTTTGAACTTCCTGAGCTGTCTGAGGAAATCCATCCTCTGCTGTGCCTTTTTCTTGATGGAGTCTATCTGGGAGGCCCACTTCAGAACCCGCAAGATGGAGGATCCCAGGAACCGGAAAATGTCCAGAAAAGACACAGTGTTGTTGAGGATGGATAGGGGAGAGTGACGGGGTGTTTCGCCTGAAGTCCACTATCATCTCCACAGTCTTGAAAGGGTTCAGCTCTACTTTGCTCTGGCCACACCAAAGGACCAAATGTTTCACCTCCTGTCTGTATGCAGCTTCATCACCATCCTGGAAGAGAACAGTGGTGGTGCTATCATCTGCAAACTTCAGGAGTTTAACAGAGTGGTTCCCTGAGGTGTAGTCATTGGTGTAGAGGGAGAAGAGCAGTGGGGAGAGCACACACCCCTTAGGGATGCCAGTGCTGATTGTCCATGTACTGGATGTGATACTCCCCAGACTCACCAACTGTATCCTGTTTGTCAGGGCATTGAATATCCACTGACAGGTGGGAGTTGGCATTGAGAGGTTTCAAGTTTTTGGTGGAGAATGTTAGGGATGATGGTGTTGAACGATGAGCTAAATTCCATGAACAAGATCTTCATGTATATCCTGGCAGAGTCCAGGTGCTGCAGGATATAATGCAGTCCCATGTTGACTGCATCCTCAACTGATCAGTTTACCCGTTTAGCAAACTGCAGGGTGTCCAGCAGGGGTCCTGTGATCTCCTTCAAGTGGCTCAACACCAGCCGTGAAAAGTCTTCATGTCTACAGATGTCAGGACGAATGGCCTGTTATCTTTTAGTCTTGTTTTGTAGGGCTTCTTTGTGACTGGAATAATAGTGGAGCATTTGAAGCAGGAGCAAGACCTTGCACAGCTCCAGAGATCTGTTGACAATCTGGGCTCCAGCTGATCAGCACAGGCTCCTAGACATGACGGAGAGACACCATCAGGTCCTGATGCCTTCTTGAAATTTTGGCTGCGAAACTGCTGGCATACTTCCTCTTTGCAGATCAATAGTGCAGGTGGGGTTGCACAGGGGAGGGGGAAAGAAGTGTCCAGGGGGGAAAATATTCCATTGTTGTTTGGGTGGATGAGGGGTGTGTGAGGGTCTCTTTCAAACCTGGTGTAAAACAGGTTCAACTCGGCAGCCAGTCTGGGGTTCTCCAGAGGTTGGGAGGATGGTCTTCTGTAGCTGGTGGCATGTTGAAGACCTCTCCACAGTGTCACAAGGATCATTGGCTGAGAATTGTTTTTTCAGCCTATGAGAACTTTGCTACTGTGCTTTTGCTACTCTGATCTCCTTTGTCAACGTACTTATCACATTCTTATACCGGAACCTGTCTCCTCTTCTGCAGGCCTCCTCCTTGGCCTGACGGAGCTGCTTCAGTTTGGTCTTGGCCATGGTGAATATATTGGAGTGTGATTGATTGAGTGTGTGGACATGTGTCTTTTATACAGGTAATGAGTTCAAGCAGATGCAATTAATACAGGTAAAGAGTGCAAAATAGGAGAACTGTTATGTGCAGACGCAGGTTGAGTAGCGGACCAACGTCTGACCGAACCCAGCGCTAAATAACCAGAAAGCGGTTCCACAAACAAAACGATTTTATTTCCCTTCCAGTGCAATAATTAGTGTACAACATAAATATTTGGTTTGTCTGGCGGAGTGAAGGACGGCGCGTCTCCAGCGCCCAAAAGGATCGAAGCCTCGGCGCTTCTGGACTCAGATTCACCGCCAAACACCCCCCAGGTGGACACGACAAACTGACTCTGTGAAGGATGGAAAAAGGTGAGGTAAGTCAACAGAGCTACAACAAATATCCTTCAGAGGCACACACTATCAGCAACACATTCAGGTCTGAATTTAAGCTTTATGTAAATGAGCAGCTTCTCACAACAGGTGGAGGATCATCAGTCCGTACGCCACGGCAGTGAGAAGCAAACTGCACAATTCTCATCAATGTTCAAATATACTGCGTAACAAAATGACAAATTCCTATTAACGATCATTCAGACAATAATCACCTCTGATGTGTGCTGACAGCATGTGTCCCTCACCCGTCCTCCTTCACAGGCACGATGTGTCAAACCCTGGCGCGGTCCTCAGCATCTCACAAACGAACGTCACAAGGTCGAGTTCCCGGCAATTCTGCTTGAACCACTCATGGCTTAAATGCAGAACGCCATCTCATTATCTGCTTCAGCTGAAAGTCTTTAAGTTTGCACGTGAGCATCATCCACAGGTGCTGTGAGTCAGTAGGCCTGCACGTGAACATCCTCCACAGGTGCAGCTAATAATGCTGATGAGGGTGAAGGACTCTTCTGCCAGCACCTTCTCCACAGACAAAAAACAGTTTGCATACCACCTGGAGAGCAAAGAAAAGAAAACAACACAAAAACATCCAGCCAAACCCCCCAACATACAACAAGAACTTCTTAAAGAAAAACTAACAGGTCTGTGAGAGACAGAATTCTTACTGATTGGTACGTGATGAGAAAAAAAATGGCATCATCAATTAGCGTTGTTAGAAGACTAAGACCACTATTACTGGAGTTGCATGCAGAACTGCAGCCATTCCACAGTGCAATGACAAGGAGCCAGGGGTTGTCTACAGGTGCTGACCACACTGGGCTTCCTCCCAATACGGGCATTCCAGCGGGAGCTAGCCAGTCGGTCAGGAGTGTGCCTGTCAACCTTGAGCCATGCCCTGCCAGCTGTGTGGAATGCAATCATCCAATTGTCATCTAGGTACACTACATTCCAACATTAAAGTGAAATTTGCAGTGAGAGCCGGTTTCCTTAATGTAATCAGAGGTATTGACTGCACACATTGTTATAAAGGTGCCATCCAGAAATGCATTGGTTTGGTTTGGGAACAGGCTATAAACTGGCATGGTGAGCGATGGATGGGTGCATGGGCATATAGTTTATTCGTGAAATTGTTCCGAACGAAAGCTGGGGCAGGCACATTTGGGCATGTGAGCATGCAAATATGTTTTTTTTATTATTAATGTTTTTGTTTTTTTTTCTTTTTGTTGGTGGTGAAACTAGAGGTGCAGATTATTAACCCTCCGGGGTCCGAGGGTATTTTTTGGACAGTTCACTTGCCTGGCATAAATGTTTTATTATTGCTATTAACAGCTCTCCCAGCATCCCACAATCAAGTTTTATGTCTCTCTTTTTTTTTTAGGACAACCTGTTCTTTCATAATATATATGCTTTTGTTGTGTTTTAGAAGTGTAATATCCATCCATCCATCCATTTTCTTCCGCTTAATCCGGAGTCGGGTCACGGGGGCAGCAGCTCAAGCAAAGCCCCAAAGACCTCCCGATCCACACACACCTCTGCCAGCTCCTCCGGGGGAACCCCAAGGCGTTCCCAAGCCAGCCAAGAGATGTAGTCCCTCCAGCATGTCCTGGGTCTGCCCCGGGGCCTCCTCTCAATGGGACGACCCCGGAACACCTCTCCAGCGAGGCTTCCAGGGGGGATCCAGAAAAGATGCCCGAGCCACCTCAACTGACTCCTTTTGACGTGGAGGAGCAGCGGCTCGACTCCAAGCTCCTCCCGCGTGACCGAGCTCCTCACGCTATCTCTAAGGTAGTGCCCAGCCACCCTGCAGACGAAACTCATCTCGGCCGCTTGTACTCGCGATCTCGTTCTTTCGGTCATGAGCCAAATCTCATGACAATAGGTGAGGATCGGAATGTAGATCGATCAGTAAATTGAGAGCTTTTCCCCCCTACTCAGCTCTCTCTTCACCACGACGGTCCAATACAGCGACCGCATCACTGCAGATACTGCATCGATACATCTATCGATCTCACGCGCCATTCATCCCTCACTCGTGAACAAGATACTTAAACTCCTCACTTGAGGCAAGGACACTCCACCGACCTGAAGAGGGCCAAGCACCTTTTTCTGGTCGAGAACCATGGCCTTGGATTTGGAGGTGCTGATTTTCATCCCGGACGCTTCACACTCACCTGCAAACTGCCTCACTGCACGCTGAAGGTCCTGATTTGACGAAGCCAACAGAACCACATCGTCCGCAAACAGCAGAGACGAGATTCTGTGGTTCCCAAACCAGACCCCCTCTACACCCTGGCTGCGCCTAGAAATTCTGTCCATAAAAATAATGAACAGAACCGGTGACAAAGGGCAGCCCTGGTGGAGGCCAACATGCACTGGAAACAGGTTTGACTTACTACCGGCAATGCGAACCAAGCTCCTGCTGTGGTCGTACAGAGACCGGATAGCTGTTAGCAAAGGACCCCGGACCCTGTACTCCCGGAGCACCCCCCACAGGATGCCCCGAGGGACACGGTCGAACGCCTTCTCTAGATCCACACAGCACATGTGGACTGTTTGGGCGAACTCCCATGAACCCTCGAGCACCCGATGGAGAGTGTAGACCTGGTCCAGTGTGCCTTGACCAGGACAAAAACCACACTGCTCCTCCGGAATCTGAGGTTTGACCATCGTTTGAATTCTCCTCTCCAGTACTCTGGAATAGACCTTACTGGGGAGGCTGAGGAGTGTGATCCCCCTATAGTTGGAACACACCCTCCGGTCCCCCTTCTTAAACAGAGGGACCACCACCCCGGTCTGCCAATCCAGAGGCACTGTCCCTGAAAGCCACGCGATGTTGCAGAGGCGTATCAGCCAAGACAGTCCCACAAGATCCAGAGAGTTAAGGTACTCAGGACGGATTTCATCCACCACAGGAGCCTTGCCACCGAGGAGCTTTCTGATCACCTCGGTGACTTCAGCCTGGGTAATGGATGAGTCCTCCTATGAGTCCACAGCCTCTGCTTCCTCTTCGGAAGATGTGACGATGGGACTGAGGAGATCCTCGAAGTATTCCATCCACCGCCCTACAACATCCCATCAGGGTCAACAGCTACCCACCCGCACCGTAATCAGTGCTGGTGGAGAGCTGCTTCCGCCCCCTGAGGCGTCGGACGGTTTACCAGAATCTCTTCGAGGCTGACCGATAGTCCTCCTCCATGGCCTCCCCGAACTCCTCCCAGACCCAAGTTTTTGCGTCTGCGACCGCACGGGCTGCGGCACGCTTGGCCTGCCAGTACCTGTGAGCTGCCTCCGGGGTCCCACCTACCAACAAAGATAAGTAAGACTCCTTCTTCAGCTTGACGGCATCCCTTACTTCCGGCATCCAGCACCAGGTTCGGGTATTGCCGCCGCGACAGGCACCAGAGACCTTGTGACCACAGCTACGAGCGGCCGCATCAACAATGGAGGTGGAGAACATGGTCCACTCGGACTCCATGTCTCCAACCTCCCCTGGGATCTGTGAGAAGGTCTCCCGGAGATGGAAGTTGAAGACCTCAAAGACAGAGGGTTCTGCCAGTCGTTCCCAGCAGACCCTCACAATACGTTTGGACCTGCCAGGTCTGACCCGCTTCCTCCCCTCCCAGCGGATCCAACTCACCACCAGGTGGTGATCGGTCGACAGCTCTGCCCCTCTCTTCACTCGAGTGTCAGAGACACATGGCCGAAGGTCAGATAATATGACTACAAAGTCGATCATCGACCAGGGTGTCCTGGTGCCATGTGCACTTATGGACACCCTTGTGCTCGAACATGGTGTTCGTGATGGACAAACTGTGACTAGCACCGAAGTCCAACAACTAAACACCACTCTGGTTCAGATTGGGGAGGCCGTGCTTCCCGATCACCCCCCTCCAGGTCTCACTGTCGCCGCCCACGTGGGCGTTGAAATCCCCCAAGAGAACAATGGAGTCCCCAGTCGGAGCGCTATCTAGTACCCCTCCCAGGGACTCCAAGAAGGTCAGGTACTCTGCACTACCGCTCGGCCCGTAGGCCGAGACAACAGTGAGAGATCTGTCCCCGACCCGAAGGCGTACGGACACGACCCTCTCGTTCACTGGAGTGAACTCCAACACATGGTGACTGAGCTGGGGAGCAATAAGCAACGTGACTCCAGCTCTCCGCCTCTCCCCGTTGGCAACGCCAGAAAAATGAAGCGTCCAGCCCCTCTCTCCAGGAGTTGGGTACCAGAGCCCAAGCTGTGCATGAAGGTGAGCCCAACTATCTCTAGTCGGTATCTCTCAACCTCCTGCACAAGCTTAGGCTCCTTCCCCCCCAGCGAGGTGACATTCCACGTCCCAACAGCCAGGGGCTATGAGCATGGACCAGGCCACCGGGCCACCCACCCTCTTCCACCACCCAATCCTCTCTGCACCCGACCCCCTGGCCCCCTCTGCAGGTGGTGAACCCACAGGAGGGCGGGCTCACATCGCTCTTTCGGGCTGAGCCCGGCCGGGCCCCATGGGCTAAGGCCCAACCACCAGGCACTCGTGCGCGAGCCCCAACCCCAGGCCTGGCTCCAGGGTGGGGCCCCGGCTCCGCCATACCGGGCAACGTCTCGGTCCTTGATTTTTTTACTGGTCATGGAGGTTCTGAACTGCCCTTAGTCTGACCCATCACCTAGGACCTGTTTACCTTGGGAGACCCTACAAGGGGCACAAAGCCCCCGACAATATAGCTCCTAGGATCTCCCCCACCATGATAAGGTGGCAGCTGGAGTGGAATAAAGTCGAGTGTAATAAAGGTTTACAATCAGAAATAACAAAGGAAAAAGTAAAGCGCAAAATATTTTTCCACACACATTCATTCAAAACACACAGCAAACTATAATAAACAACTGTTTTGACACTTTATAAAGGTAATTTGAGGTCTTGTGTGAAAGACTGTACAACAAAAAAGTTCAAACAATAAACACAAATGCACATTTTGAACAATATATACAAAATGGTCTATGTGTTTTGTTTGTCTTCAACTCAAAGCAATTTCTGTCTGCTATTACAGAAAGGCCACATCACAAATTTCTGTTTCTACTGTGTTTTGGAGTCTTCTGTCTGACTCTGCGAGCAGCTTTCATTTGACACTTTGGTTCCTTACACTCTTAAGAGCGGCCCCTCTCCCTAACCTCATTGATATGGTAAACCAGGGGTGGCCAAGTTCAGTCCTCGAGAGCCACCTTCCTGACACTCTTAGTAGGCTCCCTGCTCCAGCACACCTGAATCCAATGAAAGACTCGTTAGCAGACTTTTAACGAGCCTGGCTCTCGAGGACCGAACTTGCTAAAAAATTGATTGCTAAAAAAGCAGTTTGAACATAATAGTTTTGAGTTTGTAGCGTCAACAGCAGATGCTACTATTATTGTGAACACCCCCTTTTCTACTTTTTTGTACTAATAGCCCAATTTCATAGCCTTAAGAGTGTGCATATCATGAATGTTTGATCTTGTTGGATTTGTGAGAATCTACTGAATCTACTGGTACCTTGTTTCCCATGTAACAATAAGAAATCTACTCAAAACCTGGATTAATCTTTTTAGTCACATAGCACTACTATTATTCTGAACACTACTGTATAATGTATTTTTTGTGCTCATGTTGACTGATCTGACAGAGGGGGGTTCCTAGCTCCCAGGGCCTAGTCACATGTAACTGCATATATAAATAGGTGTCTGAAAAGAAAGAAGCTTGGTACGTCTCAATTCTAAATTCAGTGAGATGTACAAACAAAACGAGCTTGGATCCATGTGTATGCACACTTTGATACTTCTGAACATTTTTGTGCTTATGCCAGTTTCTGCATACACCAGGTTTCAGTAGGAAATCCTCACTATCTGTAATTGAGGATCCAGGTCTCTGTAATACTAGACTAGTGCCTTATCCAACTGAGCTACATATTGTATGCAGCAGTAATACAGTTATAATGTCAGTAATAATTCATTCAAGTTGGCTTGTCTGTCTTGCACCACAAATAATTCAATGAGGCAAACTTGCAGAATACCATCAGATAAGAAATCTCTTAAGCTCTGGTCACTCCGAAAAATAAATCCATGAATAATGAGCCACGTATAGATTTGTCAGAAATTCATTCATTCATTCATCTTCTACCGCTAAGTCCAATTAAGGGCTGGGGGGGGCTGGAGCCTATCCAAGCAGTCATAGAGTGCGAGGCGGGGTACACCCAGGACAGGGCACCAGTCTGTCACAGGGCCACAAATAGACAAACAAACACAGACACACCCACACACACAACTACGGACAATTTAAAGATTCCAATCCACCTAACCTGCATGTCTTTGGATGTGGGAGGAAACCGGCGCACCCAGAGGAAACCCATGCATACACGGGGAGAACATGCAAACTCCACACAGAAAGGCCACGGGAATTGAACCCATAACCTTCTCGCTGTGAGGCAACAGCGCTAACCACTAATCCACCGTGCTGCCCCCGGATTTGTCAGAAATTTTGGTGGTTATTCGAATAATGAGCCATGTATATGAACATTGCACAAACAATTAAAAAAAACACTGCGTGTTTGTCAGCACACCGCATCACAGCGCAGTTCATCTGATTGATTGTAATGAGATGTTAAATCTGTCATAAACATACTTTTACAGCTGCTCATGAGAGGGAATGAACATGTAACTGTTTTACCAAGCAATTACAATACAAACATTGCAAATAATTACCTTTTAGACTGGTCCAAATACATTCTCCACCTCATGAGGCACACGAGAGAGAGAGAGAAAAGAAAAGCTCCAGAGGAAACTGTCCTCTGGAAGTGATTAGAGGTGTTTTCAACAGGCAAACTCTGACAGAAAATTATTAATCTGCTACAAAATAATTATTTTAAATACGCAGTGTCCAGCGCACAAACCACGGCATCCAGCAGAACAGAGTGGGTGGGACTGTCATGACGAAGTGTGCGAGAGTGCGGAGCCAAAATAGCCTGTCCAAAATAGCCTGTGCTGTCCATGTAGCCACCAGGTACACTGATAATGTGCTTCTAACAGCCTTGCACTCACCAGCAACATGCCTATTGTCTAACATAATCGATTGTCCTCATAGTACCTCGTACACAAACTGCCTCACGTTGTTTTTGCTAAATTCTGAACTTCTCAAAATTAGTGCCACACTCAGAGATGAGCCTCGTTATCTCAATATTCTGCCTTGAAGAGCCACTATTCTCCCACGTTTGTTGAATAACTCGACTCATACCAAAAAAAACAAAAAAACAATGCTACGTGGCTCATTATTCATTATTTGGTGGGAATTGCGCTTTAAGCTCATAGTCAAACAGCTGATCCCAGACTCCTCTACGAGACACCAAGGACAGAAAATTCCACAACCTTATATATTTCACAAGGTTGCAGTTAATTGCAGAAACCTCTCCATCATTCTAAGACATTCCAGAGAGCTGTACAAATATCAGTAATTTTCTGCATGCTTCTACAATATTTCCCAACATTCAAACATTTTTTTATGATATGCTGACATAATTACACAACACTAAGCAAGGACAAGCAAAACATGAAACAAAAATAATGATTTAATTTAATTTGAATAAAATATATCTATGTATTAAGACATGAAGATCCTTCCAACCCAAACATGTTGTTTACATTTTAAATTCTACACCATAAACACAGCTGCTTAATCTTCTGCTTAAACCTCAAAAAAGACATAGTATGAAAGACAAATTGGTTTGAAGCATTTAAGCCGCCTTTCATCTGTCCTCCAGTGCTTTTTTTTTTTTTGATGATTTATGCATGTAGAATGTTCACGCCTCTGTTTTCACATTACAAAAGATAATGTGAAAACAGACACCCCCCCCCCCCCCCCCCCCTTTCAGACATTGGTCCAGTTGATATTTATTCATGTTCTAGTTCTGTTTTCCTGAAATGGGCCACTTAATATAAGATACAAAAAAAAAAAAAAAACACGCACACAGAAACAAACTGAGCCTTCAGTGTGTAGTAGTGTAACAACAGTAAAGCTATAGACAATATTCCACTGAGTGTAAAGTGGTGCACATCAGTGTTCAGTTCCAACCAATGCAGGTGTCATTTTGTACCCATCACCCACATTATTTAAATTGAAGGCACACCTAAATTGGGGTGGTGGTCTTAAAATGAAACATGGCATTAGTGCATTTTGTGTGTGTGGGTGCGTGTGTGTGTGTGTGTGCATGTGTGTGTGTGGTTGGGGGGGTGCTGATCCTGGTGAAATCACAACATATCTTTATGTGATATATAAATTATTTTTTTAAAGCCCAATTATTTTTTTAAAGCTCCAGTTGTAATTCTTATATAGCAAATAGAAAGAAGAGAAAATACTGCTTTTTGTTTGTTTGTTTTTTTAAGAGGGGCTGCGTGGTCAGTCAAATCTGGGTATTACATGATGTAAACTTTCTTTCCAGCAGATATAAGGGGAAACAGACCGTTTTTTTTTTGTTTGTTTTTGTTTCACTTTCTTGGGATTCAGGTCCAGAGTGGTGAAAGATTACATTGGCTTGCAACAGTTCAGTTCTCTCTTTGTCTCTGTCTCTCTGTGTGTCTTTTCTCTCTCTCTTTCTCTGTCTGTCTCTGTAAATATACAATACAGTGTATACTGTGTTTCTTCTATTTTCTAAAAATTACACCAACAGTTGTTGCCCTCTCACCAAACTGCTTGCCTATTGTCCTGTAGTCCATCCCAGCCTTGTGCAGGTCTACATTTGTCCCTTGTGTCCTTAGACAGCTGTTTGGTCTTGGCTATGGTGGATAGTTTGGATTGTGACTGATTGTGTTGTGTGTTGGGGGGTTTGGCTGGATGTTTTTGTGTTGTTTTCTTTTCTTTGCTCTCCAGGTGGTATGCAAACTGGTTTTTGTCTGTGCAGAAGGTGCTGGCAGAAGAGTCCTTCACCCTCATCAGCATGATTTGCAGCACCTGTGGATGATGCTCACATGCAAACTTAAAAACTTTCAGCTGTAGCAGATAATGAGATGGCGTTCTGCATTTAAGCCATGAGTGATTCAAGCAGAATTGCCGGGAACTCGACCTTGTGACGTACGTTTGTGAGACGCTGAGGACTGCGCCTGGGTTTGACACATTGTGCCTGTGAAGGAGGACGGGTGAGGGACACATGCTGTCATTACACATCAGAGGTGATTGATTGTCTGAATAAGTGTTAATAGTAATTTGATATTTTGTTACGCAGTATATTTGAACATTGATGAGAATTGTGCAGCTCGCTTCTCACGGCCGTGGCGTGCGGACTGATGATCCTCCACCTGTTGTGAGAAGCTGCTCATTTACATAAAGCTTAAATTCAGACCTGAATGTGTTGCTGATAGTGTGTGCCTCTGAAGGATATTTGTTGTAGCTGTTGACTTACTTCACCTCTTCTATCCTTCACAGAGTCAGTTTGTTGTGTCCACCTGGGGGGTGTTTGGCGGTGAACTTGAGTCCAGAAGCACCGGGCTTCGATCCCTTTGGGCGCTGGAGAGCGCGCCGTCCTTCACTCCGCCAGACAAACGCACTTTTATGTTGTACACAATTATTGCACGAAAGGGAAATAAATGTTTTGTTTTTGGAACCGCTTTCTGGTTATTTAGCGCTGGGTTCAGTCAGACGCAGGTCCGCTCCTCAACCCGCGTCTGCACATAACAGTAGTTCCCGGCCATTCTAAAATGGACCCAGCGGCAGAAGCGGTTCCGTTTGCCGAAAGAGTTCAAGAATACTTGGAGAAAATATGGGAGCAATTACAGTATCTCGCAAACCTAATTAAACAAATAGATGCCTGCAATACGGAGCTTGCAGCGCACGCCGTTCTGCTTTCTGCTCCTCCGGCTGCGGCACTATCGATACCGGTGCAGATAACTCCGTCACCCAGAGATTCGGCTTCCTTCTCTTCTGATGGTAGCTGTGTCTCATATGTGACAAATTTGCTCTGAGGTGACACCTTAGCTTGGGTCATTGTTAGGGTCCTTAAGGACATCTCCAGGTGTTCTTGGACAGGCACAATAATGGACACAAAAAAAAAAAAAAAAAAAGTTATTTGGGCTGTTTTTGTTTTTTTTTTGTAAGGGGTTATAAATTGTTTGGGTGTTTAGAGGCGGTTCTGGTGGAGTGAACGACTGGCGGTTCGGAGCTCGGCTGGACTCAGCCAATCGTTGGTTTTTATCATTTGAACTTAGGTATTTTCTGTTTGGGATTGGGTCATTTTGTTTTGTTGTTTTTTATTTCCCTGCTTCCCTAACCCCAACCTCACTTGCCCTAAGACCGTTCGTCTTGTGGGTTGTGGGGTGGTGCAGGTTGGTCACGCTGAGTGTTTCTCAGAAGACCTCTGCACCTAGGGGGGGGGTTGTCAGGGGCGTTTTTTTGGGTTTGATTAGGGCTTGGTTCCACTTCAGCCTCGGTGGGCCTTTGACCGTTCGTCATTGGTGTTACCGGGGTGTGGTGCAGCGGGAACATACCTCAGTCGGAGGGGTGGGCCGATCTATTGCCGTTCGCCATTTCGGTAGTTCCGCCCCTCCCGATAGGCTGGTGGTATGGTCGGGTAGGGGCACCGGGCGTATTTCTGGTTTTCCGCTGCGTTTCGGGGTTGGGACCGGGTTAGTTTTTCCTGTTTCCTTCCCCGGCTTAGTAATTTTGTGCCGTTCACCAAAATGGAGCTAACGACTGGCTCTGGGAGTGATCTGGGGTCTTTCGGGGTGCTGGGGGAGGTAACAGGGTTTTCCGGTTGTTTTATTTGCCCCCGGGGTGTTTTAATCTAGTCCGCCGGGGGTTGGATTTTTGTGTTTTTATGCTTCCTTCCAGGTTCCACCTCCAGGGTTGATGGGACGGTCCTCTGGGGGGGGGGAATTGATTGTGGGGCCGACTCACCAAGTGTGGCCGGGTCTGGGGTTCCTGGGTTGTGGGGAGGGGGCCTCCTGGGGTTGATGGTACGGTCCTCTGGGGGGCGCTGCTCCTCCATGTAAACCTGGGGACCGAAAGGGAAATAAATGTTTTGTTTTTGGAACCGCTTTCTGGTTATTTATGCTGGGTTCAGTCAGACGCAGGTCCGCTCCTCAACCTGCATCTGCACATAACAGATTGAGTGTGTGGTCAGATGTTTTTATACAAGTAATGAGTTCAAACAGGTGCAATTAATACAAGTAAGGAGTGCAGAATAGGAAAAACATCTTAAAGAAAAACTAACAAGTATGTGATAGCCAGAATTCTTACTGGTTGGTAGGTGATCAAATACTTATTTCATGCAATAAAGTGCAAATGAATTATTTAAAAATCATGCAGTGTGATTTTCTTAATTGCACGCTTGTACATGAAACCATCGTAGCAGGAAAACAGTGCGAGCAACTGGAGCATGTATAATCACATCACACAGCTGCTGTAAAAAAAATAATAAAAAAAAAATACATGCCACCCACAGGATTCAAATCTGTAATTTACAAAAGCTGTAATTGTCAGCCAGAAACTTTATCACTGCACTACTATCGCTGTCCTATAAAAGGTGTGGAAAAATGCCTGAAATCAAGGAAATAGACGTATTAAAAAAATAAAATAAAACCACACACCATAAAAACAACACCGCATTTTATTGAATCCCTATTATAGAGCGAACAATACAAGTATGAATTGTCTGTTCCTCTGTAGATGACCCATGGTCACAAATGTACAGTCATGAAATGACATGAATGGAGCAGTGCGCTCATCATGTCCACATCTACTGGCCTGGCGAGTCCAGCTGGCCCCGCACATGTCTGGCCCAACAGACAAGTCTTGTTGAGGCAGCATTGCTCCAACAGAGTAATCCATCAAATGTGAAAATCCATCAGATCCATCAAATGTGAAATGGTAATTCTGTATCAGAATCAATACTTTTTTATGGTATCTTAAATTCACCCATTTCTGCACCATCATCGGTAGAGGAAACCTGGGCACAGTGAACCAGTAGCTCTATCTGCAAAACTACATATATATTTACAGCAGTTATGCCATATTTTTATGCACAAACACCCCCCCCCCCCCCCCTTATAAATTAGTGTTTTGTTTTTGGATACATTAAGGGTAAAACTAAGTAACAAGTGAAGTCATTTTTTTTCTATAAATTTTGTGGATGTCAGTATTTGTATTTATTTCTTACAACAGAGGAAAGGTGGCCCAAAAAAACTGTTATGAGTTAGAAGACTACCCAGTCCAACTGCTGAGCATGTGTTATGTCTTCTCCAGACTGTCAGCTATTTGATAACATGACTTGTATGTCACATGCACCTGGGGCACAGTGAATCAGTCTAGAAAGTGATTTACTAAGCCCCAGTATCAAGTGGATGATAAATATTACTTGTTGAAGCTTATACATTTAGTATTTTTCCATGAATTATTTCTATAATTTATATATATATATATATATATATATATATATATATATATATATATATATATATATATATATATATATATATATATATATTATATATATATATATATATATATATATATATATATATATATATATATATATAACATGCCTATAATAATAAGAGCAATTGTGGAGAGCTGGGCATGTCCCAACTTGTCTGTTCCTTTGTCTCGCTTCATCAGCGAATCGGTCTGATGCGCAAAGCCTCCGCATGGCTTTCCATGACAAAATCTCTTGTTAAAAGTGAAATCTGCCGGAAAATGGCTGATGTCCAGCTCTTGTGATAACCAGAGAAATTGCAGACGATGGTCCCGGCTCCACACAGCCATCCATTTAGAAATGATGTGGTGGTTTCTGCCTCTTGATGGTGGCTCGGAGCGCGGCGCGCCGTGCACCATTGTGGGCCGTCCTTAAAGCTGTAGTAACACTCTGAAACGGAGGTGTTCCTTTGTCTCGCTTCATCAGCTAGTCGGTCGTGACGCGCGAAGCCTCCGCGTGGCTTTCCATGACAAAATCTCTTGTTAAAAGTGAAATCTGCCAGAAAATGGCTGATGTCCAGCTCTGGTGATAACCACAGAAATTGCACACGACGGTCCCGGCTCCACACAGCCATCTGTTTAGAAATGATGTGGTGGTTTCTGCCTCTCAATGGCACGCCGTGCGCCATTGTGGGCCATCCTTAAAGCAGTAGTAACACTCCTTATTCTCTGTGAAGCCTGTAAAATTTTCACCGAAAGCCAGATAAATTTTTCAAATGGTTTCCAGCTGCCTGTCTCTAACAGTTTCTGAAAAAATTCTGATGGAAAAAAAGCCCAAATCATTCCGCCATTTCCTCGCAATGAAACAACGACGAGAGGGATGGAGCAGTGCTCACTCAAAGCCTGCCCACAGGCGAATGACGCAACCGATAGGCGTGGAAAAACTCATGCATGCGCACGAAGGTTCAAGCTTGGCTGACGTAAAAACATATGAATCAAATCCATATAGTTTTTGAAAAAAATAAAAAGTTCCGTTATTTTCGTAACAGACCTCGTATATACAGAATTATGACAGTTTTATTTATAATAGTTTCTAAAGGACTTATATAACTATATAAATTACTCACACATTACATAGCTTTATACTGACTGGTTTGTTGATTTTGCTGCAGCCAGTACGTGAACTTCTTGAATTGACTACCATACTCTGAGACCACAAAATTCTGTGTGCATTTAGAGCATGCATCATGCATCCCGTGGCTTTCACTCAGCGTGTCTTTTAAAAAGAACCCCGTGCAAAAACAAAAGAATGTAGATCAACCTCTTTGTCATCTTAAAAGTTGATTTATGCAAATTATATGACATTTATTTCAGGAATGAAATCACTCATTCTTATTTAAAACAGATATGTCTTTGTTTTAAATAGACCTGTGAACATCATGTAAAAAGATCACTAACTGTGCATATCCACCTCCACCACCCCAACCCCCACACCTTAAGCTGAAGGTAAGTCCCTTCGGCTGCACTCACGTTTTGCACTCGGGGTCGCCACAGCAAATCCGAGGTGGATCTGCATATTGAACTGGCACAAGTTTTATGCCAGATGCCCTTCCTCAGGCAACTCCACATTATATGGAGAAATAACTGAAACCTAACCCATATTATATACAGGCCTGCTAATGTTGTAAAATTTCCAATGAATTGCTTTGATCTCCTTTGAAACCAAATAAATTCAACATCTTTTGCAAAACAACCTGGGGGAGAAAATAGCAGCAGGATGCCGACTTAATCTGTTTAAAACAAGACATACAAAACATCAGTCTCAAGTGATTGTTTAACATGACTGGATAGAGCTGTTAGCGATTGTTCAATAAAACATTCCTCGATTCCCTTTTGTGAAATATTTTATACCGCCAATACCATGGGCCAAAGAGAGGAGATTATGACCCAGAACTGTAATCCACCTAAAAAAAACAACATTCCTCTCATCCACTCTTGAGTGCCAGGAACAGACAAAACGGAGGCAGCTGAGCAAGTGTGTGTGATCATGTTTTAATAGTATGCAAAAAATGAATGATTATAAGTGCAATGGTGTTTATGTTTATGAGTGCAATTTGATTAAAAAATGGAATGTTCCATCTTTCACCTGTCCTCTGCTTTCCTCAGTCTGACAGTGCTTGTACATCAAGCAGAGATGTCACAGCTAATACTGCAAATGCCTCCAGACGGCTGACAGCGTACTTGATTTGTATTTTTGTCTTACAAAAATGAGCACTCAGCACCATTGCTGGTAGTGTGAGTGCACAGTGGTGGTGCCAGGCAGTGGAACAAAACATATCGAACCAAAATGGCACAGTAAGTAAGACCAAATTTTCACGCTCAGTGGAACACAATGGCAAATGGGACGAATTAACCATATCTCACGTGACATACAAACCACGAATAAAAGGACACGGATCTATTTAGACTTCATATAAATACTGATGTTATAATGAACACAATAAAAAACAAAGATGTGTAGTATTTCACATTTGCAGATGCACAATTAATCAGTTTTGACTTGTGCAGTTTGAATGAATATTTCAACTTAAAAAGACCATTGAATTTTTACATTTAACTGCTGTGGTAGTTTATATTTTCTTGCACTGAGGCACCTGCTAAAATGTTGACAAAATCCTGAATGATCTGTAAAAAAAAAAAAAAAAAAAGCATCAGCATAATATAGTACATGAAATAAAAACAACACTTCTCTGTATGACGAAGTGATTTATCCAGAAAGATGACAATATAATTTAGATGACTGAAAAAATGGTTTATGATATGAAGAAATTTAATATTAATAAATAAAAATCTCCAGTTTAGCCATCTGACTGAAGAGATGTGGAATGCTGAACATATGTTTGATGTGAATGCGGATGTCACATCAGTGTTGTTAACACACCGTTTTTTTGGCATATCTGTTCACATCTTACTGACGGGGCCATCTTCAGTACGATTCTAACATTGTGAGTTGAAACTTCCCAGCAATTAAGCTTGGTGTACACCAAGGTTGTGTTTGAGGCCCACTATTGTCCTCTATTTATGATGCACCAGTTGGCCAGATTATTTGTAGTAATGAGAATGTCTTTCACTAGATGGGGTCATGTATTGCGATATTTTGGCAAACAACCTCCTTCCCTCAGTAAGAGCATTGAAGATGGGTCATGGCTGGGTCTTCTAGTATGACCTGAAACACACAGCCAGGGCAACTAAGGAGTGGCTCGATCTGTAAGAAGCATTCCAAGGTCCTGGCGTGCACGAGCCAGTCTCCAGACCTGAATTCAATGGAAAATCTTTGGAGGGAGCTGAAACTCAAAACCTGAAAGATCTAGAGAAGATCTGTATGGAGGAGTGGACCAAAATCCCTGCTGCAGTGTGTGCAAACTTGGCCAAGAACTACAGGAAATGTCTGACCTCTGAAATTGCAAACAATGGTTTCTGTACCAAACATTAAGGTCTTTTTTTCTATTGTATCAAATGCTTATTTCATGCAATGAAATCCAAAATAATGATTTAAAAATCATACAATGTGATTTTCTGATTTATTTATTTATTTATTTGATTCTGTCTCTCACAGTTGAAGTGTACTACAATAGAAATTACAGACCTCTCCACTCTTTGTAGGTGGGAAATTTAGCAAAGTCGACAGTGGATCACATACTTATTTGCCTCACTGTAGGAGGTGACCACATGAATACAAGAGTCCGAAGTGAGGTTAACGCTAGGGGAACTTCTCAGGATGAGATGAAACATCCTTACTTCTGTTAATCAATGCCTAGCAAATGAGTATATGCCAGTGCATTTACTTATGTACATGGGTACATGCCAGAGGGGATAGTTGGTTTCTGTTTTGCTTCTGGCACAGAACCATTTCAAACTGTGTGGTCACTGGTGAAATTTTAAGGAAAATAAAAGATCTCAGATGATGCTGTGAGAATTACTGAAGTGAGATTGTGTGTTGCTTTTGTTGCTCGGCTTGTTGTTGTGTGTCTGATTAACAGTGAGGGTATGTTCAGTGTGAACAACAATGTTGAAACAGACAGAGAAGGAGAAATCCAGCAAGGAGATAGATGTTCGTGGGGAAAATTGTACACAGCGGCTGCAGAAAAAAGAGAAACAGCATGTGGGGATTGAAGGTGAATGGATTAATTACAGCATGCAGTGGTTAACTCTAACTTGAGAGAGGCTGTTCAGAAATGCAGAGATATGTGGAATCTGTGTTGTTTGCAACCCAGTAGGATAAGGATTCTCATGATTATTCCTTTTGACAGTATCCAAAATGGTGTCGATAAACCTAACAACAAGAGGTGTTGAGAAGGAAAAAAAAAACAGAAGAAAACACAGGTTCTGCTTGAAACAGGACTACACTGTAAAAGCGGTAAGCTTAGTTAGTTACTATATTTGTTTCTATAATTTACTTCCAGTTAGAATAACGAGTTCCCTGAACTTAATTTCACCTTAACCTCACGAGTTATTGTCATTTCAACTCAAAGTTGTAGCCAGTTCAGTGAAATGTAAATTTAAATGTAAATGTATCAATAGAACTTAAAAAAAGGTGTGTTTTCAAGTGGTAGTCAGATATTCATGAAGCTGAATTAGTTATGTTTTTAGGCAGCAGTTGAACTTAAGCTTTAATTTGAATCAACCTGATAATTTGTACAGTGTAGAAGAGATGTAATTCCTCTGTCTGACTGTGGCTGTAAATAAGGCAGATAAGAGGCTCACTGGCAGGCAAGCAGAAAGAAAAACAAACCTTATAGCTGATGAGATGAAACTAGGTGACAGACTACAGACTAAAATGCATATTTTGGAAGGAGATGATTACAGAACGCATCAAAGCACATCAAACGTCTATTTAATTACATTATTTGGCTGAAGCAAGTATGCATTGTCTATAACTTTCTGACACCTGATGTTAAACAACTGATAACTTTTGCTTATGATGATGAGTGGTCAGTCAGCATTTGACGATGGCCAGAAAACACAGCAATGACAGTCTGGGTTGATGGTGAAGCTAAAGATGCTGTCACTAAATGAGTTTAATGCAATAACTGTTCACAAATTGTTCACAAATATGGTAAACAGTGCTTTACGCCAGAGCGACAGAGCTTGCCACAGGCTTATTCAGTAACATTCATGTTATGTGCAGATGCAGGTTGAGGAGCAGACCAACGTGTGACCGAACCCAGCGCTAAATAACCAGAAAGCGGTTCCACAAACAAAACGATTTTATTTCCCCCTCTAGTGCAATAATTAGTGTACAACATAAATATTGGGTTTGTCTGGTGGAGTGAAGGACGGCGCGCTCTCCAGCGCCCAAAAGGATCGAAGCCTCTCCGCTTCTGGACTCAGATTCACCGCCAAACACCCCCCAGGTGGACACGACAAACTGACTCTGTGAAGGATGGAAAAGGTGAGGTAAGTCAACAGAGCTACAGCAAATATCCCTCAGAGGCACACACTATCAGCAACACATTCAGGTCTGAATTTAAGCTTTATGTAAATGAGCAGCTTCTCACAACAGGTGGAGGATCATCAGTCCGTACGCCACGGCAGTGAGAAGCAAACTGCACAATTCTCATCAATGTTCAAATACACTGCGTAACAAAATACCAAATTACTATTAACGATCATTCAGACAATAATCACCTCTGATATGTGCTGACAGCATGTGTCCCTCACCCGTCCTCCTTCACAGGCACGATGTGTCAAACCCTGGCGCGGTCCTCAGTGTCTCACAAACGAACGTCACAAGGTCGAGTTCCCGGCAATTCTGCTTGAACCACTCATGGCTTAAATGCAGAATGCCATCTCATTATCTGCTTCAGCTGAAAGTCTTTAAGTTTATACGTGAGCATCATCCACAGGTGCTGTGAGTCAGTAGGCCTGCACGTAAACATCCTCCACAGGTGCAGCTAATAATGCTGATGAGGGTGAAGGACTCTTCTGCCAGCAACTTCTCCACAGACAAAAACCAGTTTGCATACCACCTGGAGAGCAAAGAAAAGAAAACAACACAAAAACATCCAGCCAAACCCCCCAACACATAACAATTCACAGGTAATGAGAAGTGGAGCATCTCTAAAACTCACAGACTCTGTGTTTGAGCACATGAGAGGCCCTCCGTCTGTTCACTTTCACTGATCGCTGTGCGTAATGGCACATGGTGCATTGGAGCAAGCAGCTAGATGGGTATTCAAATGGGCCAACTAGTAACACATCACTCCTAAAAACGATCTTTGGTTTATCATGTGAGGTAAATCTGCCCTACGACTGCATTTTGGAAAACCATGTGACCGTGAACCAATCCCAATTGGACACTCACATTGCACACGTCATCACACAGCTTGTATGAGGAGTAGTACTAAGATGGCCGACGGCTGGCTCAAAAGTCTGCCGAGTTAACTTTTCAGCAAAAAAGTAAATTTATATCTCATATCATTAAAAAGTTATTTATAATTTAGTAAAGCTTGGTCTCAGCAGTCATATACGACGGCGTCGGCCCCAGAGGGTTAACAAGCAGCTGAAATATGACCACCAACACAGACTGCAGAGCTTCTGCCCAATTCAAAATATATCAACCATGCAGGAGAATACTGGAGCTGAGGTGTTCCAGCCAAATGCACCCCACAACGTAGTCCTCCACAAAATTCTAAGAAAATTCTATTCATAGAGATAAAGGATCAGTGCCTGCAGAATCTCAAAGTGTCATTCAAGTAGCAACAATTAGAAGACAGTTCTGAAAAAAAGGTTTACCAAATCCTCTAAAGCGGATCCTTTAATGCTGTTTGAAGTTATTCATACAACAATTGATTTCTGGTCAGTGGTGCAGCAACAATATCAATAGTAAATCTAATGAGCAAATTTGTGATGGAACATCTAATTTGACAACTACAGATGGAGTCTCAGTGAGTTTAATGTTGATAGGCTCAAATATCACAGCAAACTGCTCTCAATTGGAACATGTATTTCCTAATTACTAATAACAGTCCTATTAATGTGATGGGTAGAGATTTGTTCTGTTAGTTGAATGCATCAATTTACACATGGATGTTACACATGGAAGAAAAAAACATACAGGCTATTCAAGTGCTTAGTCAAGCAGAGGACCATCTGTATTGTTCGACATTGCCAGAATATGCCATGATAAACACATTCTCAGTATCAAATGGTTAGTTGATAGCTTAAACACCTTTTAATCCTACAAAAGAGCATCAATCAATTCTGTATTTTCAACACACACTAAATTGTGAACAAATTATGTTTGTTGGTCCACAAGGGTGGGTAATACCAATGCGATTAACAGAAAAAAAAATAAAATAAATAAATAAAATAAAATAAAATAAAACCAACTTTGTACTAACTTGTATTCTCATGTGGCTGTTTTCAAGAGGTTCTGAAACTAAACTTCACAGGGTGGGTATGATGGTGTTATGCTGTCAGACTATGGTTCCACGGTGGGTGAGTCAAAATACAACTGTGATAGACACTGATCTGTACATGATCCACCTAATAGTCTTACCTCACAGTGAGCTTATTTTACAACAGCCACCTCTGGCTGTTCAGTTAGGCCCTCCCTCAGTTTTATCTGAGGTGCCGATATATAAAATAAATAAATACATATAAAAGACATGTATTTGGATATAAAATAAATATGTAAATAAATCATGTTGACCCGAGAACATCAACCACACAGAATTACAGTAGGGGAGGTGATGGTCTAGTGGTTAAGCATTGGGCTTGAGACTTGAGGATCCTTGGTTCAAATCACAGCTTGACCTTAAAACCACTAAGGGCCCTTGGGCAAGGTCCTGAATCCCCTAGTTGATTCCAGTGTGTACTGAGCTCTTTGTATTTGCAGCACCCTGACATCGGGGTGAATGTGAGGCACTATTGTAAAGTGCTTTGAGTGTCTGATGCAGATGGAAAAATGCTATATAAAAGCAGTCCATTTACCATAAAACCTAATGCAACATTGTCAATGAATTAAACAATTCAATACATCCCCAAAATGCTATTGATCTAAATAGTATTGCTATTTTATTATTAGGAGCAATTGGGTCCTTAATTGGAGGGTGTTAATTGAAACTTGAAGTCCTTGTAACACCTATTTTTTTTTTTAATTCCGAAACCAGGTAGACCAGATTAGTGGAGATTTGTTCAAGATCTGCAAGCAAATAAGATAAATTAACCTTATCATTATACACTGTTAAAGTGCTATTGTATTGAAAATGATTTGAGAGAAACTAAGTAGTAACTAATGTTCACATTTCTGGTGCCACTTGAGACAATGTTTAACTTTTAAACATTGGTCAGGATGGTGTTGGGTGTGGTCAAGATGACGCCAGTGTGTTTGGGAGACCGTTTCCTGCTTACATAATGGACTATGTTATTGTTTTTATTGTTACTGGCACTTTGCACTTTAGAAACAGAGGCTTTGTTGGTTTATAATCACCAGTCACTTTTGGATTTTCAAAATTCAATTGGGGTTTTATGTGTGTCTAAACCCCATTGACAGAAAACCTTTACCTAGTTTCTGCCGGGTTCCTCCCCACCTGTACTGGGCCCTGGTACTACCTCCTCAGCGAAAGTGCACCAACCATCATGGTAAATGTGCTGGTTGACTAGCGAAGCTGAAAGTGGATGGACATGGATTACTGTCTCATCTCTTCATGCGTTGGTGCTTCCTGCATCCAACTGATCCAATTGATCCATATCTGGTAATTGTCACTGGCTGCTTCGAGGGACTCCTGTCCCATCTCATCGGGGTTAAACCACCAGCACCTGAGGACTCTGCCCCTGGCTTACAATTCACTGGAGTACCGGCCCCAGCTCCTGTCAGGATTGACCTGGTCAATGCCATTTCACTGGCGAATAAAACTTTCAAGCGGAGGGATTTTTTTTTTTTTCTGCGCTCATTATTTTCAGCTTTGGAAAATAATGAGTTTGGTATTGGTGTGTTTTTAGATCTTTCAAAAGCATTTGAACAGCAAATCATGAAATTTTGCTTTCAAAGTTAAACAAATATGGATTTAAGGCAACTATACACACATGCATCTGTTTGTACTACTACATTCCCTTTGTTGTTTGCTGATGATACTAATCTTTTTATTTCCAGCAGAGATATTGATAGTTTGGTCAGTACTAGACGATCTTTTAAATTATTCAACCTGGTTCAAAGCCAATAGATTATTACCTCCGCCAAGGAGGTTATGTTTTCAGTCGAGTTTGTTTGTTTGTTTGTCAGCAAGATAACTCAAAACGTTTTGAACGGATTTTGATGAAATTTTGTGGAGTGGTTGGAAATGACATGAGGAACAAGTGATTAAATGTTAGTTGTGATCCAGATGACGATCCGGATCCAGGACTTTTTTTAAAGGATTCTTCACCATTGCGGGATGAAGGAATTTTGACATTCTGGTTTCTAACTCCACTAAAACAAGGCAGAAAGGCTTGAAAAAAATTAGGGTGTAACATAGTCAAATGTTTTATCAAACAACAAAGTTTGGTGATGCTTGGATTCTGATTCCGGATCTGGTGATCCAGACCAGAATATGCAAAAATATAGGGAAAATAGAAAATGTGTCAGTGTGAGGTGACAAATGAAGCTAGAGATGCACAACTAACACCAAATTGTAGCTGAATCTGTACTGATTCAGTAAGGTGTCATCAGATTTGATGTAGCTTCAAATGTTATGGAGCTAGATCCAGAAGAAAACCGCCATTACCGAAAAAGCATTTTTATACAATAACTTTTGAACTAATAAAGACATAAAAGTGATTCCAAGTTCTAGTGGTATGTTTTCATGGTCAAGGATGTCAAATAGAAAGAAAAGAAAAGTGTATGCATCATAGTTTTGGTTGTAACATGGAATTGTTGAATAGATCACTGTGCCAAGGAGGGAATCTCTTTAGGGTCAGTGACCCTATGGCCTTGGCGGAGGTTTGCACTCTCTGAGTGCTTCTAGTCGTTAAATAGAAAAAAAAAGTTGAATTTTATGTTATTTGCTGGCAATAAAAACATGTAATCATGGTTTAATTAAAATTTGCATTGATAATGAAATAATATCAAGTGTCTCATCTACATGTTTTTTGACTGTGTGGATAGATGAGAAACTGTCTTGGAAAGAACATGATCATGTTTGTAAAAAAATAACCAAGTCAATAGGAATCATAAGCAAAATAAGATATTTAGTACATCACAAATGTCTTTTAACACTATATTATAGTTTGGTTTATCTATATTTAAGTTATTGTAATATTGTATGGGGAAGTACCTTTGTAACTTATATAAACAAAATATTTCTTCTACAGAAAAAAATAAATGTTGGAATAGCTACTCGTTCGAAACCATGTGCTCCAAGTGCACTTGTTTTTTAAATTGCAGCTCTTAAATATCTTCCATATAAATATCTTCTTGACCTGTACGTTTGTTTTCAGAGCGCTCTATGATATTAAGTGGCCTTCCTTCATTGAATATTATTGTGTGCATAGCCATCAAATTCATATTTATTCAACCAGGCAGGCTGCACATTAGCATTTGCCTTTGAGCAACTTGTTATCAGCATCACATCAGATATCATAGTGTTGAATCTTGGAATGATATGGTACATCTTGTAAATCCATCTATCATCTAACTCCCCGCGATCATCGGGCAGAGGGGAGGAACTCCAACTGGTTTTAAAAGTGATTTTAAATGTACACAGCTTCCCATTTCATCATATCCTAGTTTTGAAATTACTATATACTATAGTATATACCATACTATATACCCAAATATAATAAGGAATTTTTTTTACTTTTCTCATCTTCTGGCTGAACACATGCCAAAGTATGACCGTGCTCTTTTTATCACTGATGTTATTAGACGTGTGTTGCCCCGAGAAGCTGTTAGTGAAGGACTTTCATTAGCATTGCAGATTCTTTTAATCTGGTGCAGTGTGTGACTGGTCCCCACATGGGCATACACTAGATCTTGTTCTGTCCTATGGTTTATCTGTGTTCAACCTTGAGATCTGTGACAATGTATTTTCTGACCACATGCCTATTCTGTTCCAAGTTGAATTCTCGTGTGTGCCAAAGGTATTTGTCGCTCCTGTTCGAACCCGTCAGATGATTAACCCCTTAAGTGCTGGTCAGTTTTGTGCTGCTTTTGACCAACTCTGCATCCCATCTGACTCAACTTCCATTAATACAGAGGAGCTCAGTTCTTGGTTCAGTTCCTCCTGCAGAACCATACTGGACTTTGTGTCTCCATTAAAAACTGTACTGGTTAAGGCCAAAGCCCTGGTGTAATGACAGAACTCGTGCAGCCAGACAGAAGTGCTGCAGAGGTGAACAGAGGTGAAAGAAGGAGAGACTGCAGATCTCCCTTAAAATTTTAAAGGACTGTTGGCGCTGCTACCAGGAAACTGTTAAAGAGGCCGAAAGGGAACACCTATCCAATATTATTGAGTCCAACTGAAACAACTTACATGAACTTTTTAAAACTGTTGATTCTATTTTAAATGGCTCTCAGCCTGCCCGCATGGAAGCATCACCTGAACTATTCAACAGCTTCCTGCTTTTTTTTATGAACAAAGTTGGTTCTGCAAGGGTCCTCTGTCTCCCTGTTTTGCCATCTGACCTCTTTGACCCTGTTCCCTGTCCTGAAGTGTTTCATAAATTCGATCCAGTTTCTTTGTTGCGCTTACAGAATGTGACTGACCATATTAAGCCCTCAGGTTCCCCATGTGATGTTGTCCCTCCTCACTTCCTTAAAGAGGTTTTTCCTAGTACAAGACAGTCCATTCTTGCCATTATCAACAGCAGTTTTTCATCTGGTGTTGTCCCCCTTAAGCCCCCATCACACATAGTAAGAATGTGCAGGAACTAGGCCGAAACGGCGAATATTACCATCATCGATGCAGTCAGGAGAAAAAGAGGCGTGGTCAGCAGTGTCAGAATGCATCCAGATTACCTTGTCCACACCTGCACAATAGCATCCAAAGCGCATGTAGACAACAGTTTAGATGACACAGACTGCCAATGCCCAAACGTCTGGATGGCAAACACAGGACTGAAGTGGGAGGGAGCACTGTCTTCCTAACACGCACATGCGCCCAGTGCATACGTGTGGGGCAGTGCGTGTGTGTGTGTGTGTTCATAATGGCTGCATGAGCCGCTAAACGCACATGCAGAGTGCATGGCATGTGCATGCTTAGCACACAATGTCCCAACTTCATTGGAATTGGGGTTGCTTAAACAATGTCCTATTACAATAAAATTTGACACAGATCTTTTATTTTAACAGTGGAACAAGAACAACATGTCGTCCAAAAGATTTTGTAACATTTGACCTTTTGAACAGGTCTAACCCCCCTGTTTTCTCTCTACTTACTCCCTCTGGGCTCTATTATGAGAAAACACAGCATCACCTTCCACTTTTATGCTGATGACAGTCAGATTTATTTGCCTCTTAGGAAGAAGGATTCTTACTCCATCAAGCCTCTTATTTTGTGTCTCGAAGACATTAAATCCTGGATGGCCTTGAACATTTTGAATTGTAATAAGAAGAAGACAGAAGTGATAGTCTTTGGCCCCAGTGGTTCTTCTGATCATCGCCTTGTTGACTTGGGTCCCTTGGCTTTTTACACAAAGCCAATGGTTTCTAACTTGGCTTTTGCCATGGACAGTGATTTTAAACTGGATCGACAGATCAGCACAGTTGTAAAGTCCAGTTTTTTTTGTTTTTTTTTTTTTCATCTTAGGCGGTTGGCAAAGATCAAGCCATTTCTTGCACATCAGCACTTTGAGACAGTAATGCATGCCTTTGTCACACCTCAGCTGGATTACTGTAACACACTTTATTTTAGAGTAAGCCAGTCCTCTTTCTCACGTCTCCAGTTGGTCCAAAACACAGCTGCTCACCTTCTAACTGGAGTACATAAGAGGAAGTACATCACTCCCATTCTGGCCTCTCTCCATTGGCTGTCTGTGCACAATAGAGTTCAATTTAAGATTCTTTTATATCCATTTAAAGCTTTTAATGGTCTCGCCCCACCTTGCCTCTCTGAGCTACTCCACTCTTATGCCCCTGCTCGGTGCCTCAGGTCAGCTGTTCAGCTGCTCCTGGAGGTGCCAAGGTTGAAACGGACGCTCAGAGGCAACCGGGCCTTGTCTGTTGCCGCCCCTACTCTTTGGAATGAGCTTTCATTTCACATCAGAGAAGCCACCTCACTTTCAATTTTTAAATCTTATCTTAAAACCCATTTTTACTCCCTGGCTTTTAACCCAGCATGAGTCTCTATTATAATTCTTAATTGTATTTATTTGTTGGGTACTCTTCTTCTTCTTCTTTTTTTTTTTTGTTCTTTAAATTGTTCTATTGTATTATTGTCTCATAAATTTCATGAGGCAATATTATTTTATGTGCCATATACAGCACTTTGTGGGAGATGCAGTTGTTTTAAAGTGCTATATAACTAAAGTTGAGCTGAATTGAGAAAACAAAATCTCTTTAGTTCTGTTTGGGATTTATTTCTGATGGTAAAGAATTCCATAGATGTGCATCTTGTAAATGTGCATATATGTTAACAGACGTTAACCAGACTGGACAAAAGACTGACTGCTAACCCGGGTGTTGGTGTTTGTCTGTTCTGCATTTTTACATCCACCAAGGACGTAATAAAATCATTGGCGTTTATTTATTTATTTGTCTGTCTGTCAGTCTGACTGTTAGCATGGTTACTTCAAAGCTACTTCATAGATTCTCACCAAATTTTTCACCACAGATACATATTAGGTATTGGAAGACTCCACTGAATTGATTTTGGATCAAGATTTCACATTATATGGTTGTTGAAGGATTACATGAAAACTACTTAATGGATTCTCATTGAATTTGTAACACAGACATATATTAGGGCATGGAAGACTCCACTGAATATTAAAGGTGATTTGGATCCATATTCTGGATCAAGATTTCACTTAATATAGGCTTTGAAGGATTAGGTCAAAACTACTTCATGGATTCTCACCAAATGTGCACCACAGATAGATATTAGGGCATGGACGACTCCAGTGAATTTTGGAAGTGATCCAGATGTGGATTCTGGATCAAGGTTTTCCTTTGTATACGTGCTGAAGGATTACTTCAAAACTACTTCACGGATTCTCATCAAATTTGCACCACACATAGATATTAGTGCATGGAAGACTCCACTGAATTTTGCAGATCTGGATCCAGATTGTAGCTCAAGACGTCTCTTTATATAGGCTTTGAAGGATTACGTCAAAACTACTTCACAGATTCTCAACAAATGTGCACCACAAATGCATATTATGACATGCAAGGCTCCATTAAATTTTGGAGGTGATATACATAGATATGGATCTGGATTATGGATCTAATTTCTCTTTGTAGTATTTTAAGGATTATGTCAAATCTACTTGAATTATTTTCACCAAATTTGCATCACAGATAGATATTAGGGCATGGAAGTTGCCACAGAATTTGGTAGGTGATCCATATTTGGATTCTGGATCAAGATTTCCCTTTATACAGTGAGGCAAAAAAGTATTTAGTCAGTCCCAGACTGTGCAAGTTCTCCTACTTTGAAAGATGGGAAAGGTGTGGAATTTTCAGCATAGGAATACTTCAACTGTGAGAAACAAAATGAGAAAAAAACAAATCCAGGAAATCACATTGTAGGATTTTTAAAGAATTTATTTGTAAATTATGGTGGAAAATAAGTATTTGGTCAATTACAAAACTTCAACTCAATACTTTGTAACATAATCTTTGTTGGCAATGACAGAGGTCAAACGTTTCCTGTAAGTCTTCACCAGGTTTGCACACACTAGCTGGTATTTTGGCCCATTCCTCCATGCACATCTCCTCTAGAGCAATAATGTTTGGGGCTGTCACTGGGCAACATGGACTTTCAACTCCCTCAACAAATTTTCTATGGGGTTGATGTCTGGAGACTGGCTTGGCCACTCCAGGACCTTGAAATGCTTTTTACGGAGTCACTCCTTTGTTGCCCGACCGTTGTGTTTGGGATCATTGTCATGCTGGAAGAGCCAGCCACATTGCATCTTCAATGCTCTCACTGATGGAAGGAGGTTTTGGCTTAAAATCTCACGAAACATGGCCCCGTTCATTCTTCCCTTAACACGGATCAGTCGTCCTGTCCCCTTTGCAGAAAAAAAACAGCCCCAAAGCATGATGTTTCCACCCCCATGCTTCACAGTAGATATGGTGTTCTTGGAATGCAACTCAGCATTCTTCTTCCTCCAAACAAGACGAGTTGAGTTTTTACCAAAATGTTCTATTTTGGTTTCATCTGACCACATGATATTCTCCCAATCCTCTTCTGGATCATCCATATGCTCTCTGGCAAACTTCAGATGGGCCTGGACAAGTACTGGCTTAGGCAGGGGGACACGATCATTTTGACCCCACGGGATGACATCATGCGTGGAGTCCCAGATTGAGGGAGATTATCAATGGTCTTCTATGTCTTCCATTTTATTACAGTTTCTCCCACAGTTGATTTATTCACACCAGCCTGCTTGACTATTGTAGATTCACTCTTCCCAGCCTGGTGCACAGCTACAATTTTCTTTCTGGTGTCCTTCCAGCAGTTCCTTGGCCATGGTTTGGAGCCTGACTGTTTGAGGCTGTGGATAGGTGTCTTTTATACAGATAATGAGTTCCAACAGATGCCATTAATACAGGTAACAGGTGGAGGACAGAAGAGCTTCTTAAAGATGAAGTTACACATATGTAAGAGCCAGAAATCTTGCTTGTTTGAGGGTGACCAAATACTTATTTTCCACCATGATTTACAAAGAAATTCTTTAAAAATCCTACAATGTGATTTTCTGGATTTTTTTTTTTCTCATGTCGCGGCTCGTCTTTAGTCTTCTCGGGATGTCTTCTTTTAGATAACACAAACTAATTGCAAGTGATATGCTAGAAAAAGGACACAACACTTTAGAATAATTCAGCCTTAAGCAAGATAAAATGCACAGAGTTTTTAAGTTTATTTAAGCCTTCGACACAGAGCTTAGACAAACTGAGTCCTCTAGAGAGACTGAATATGACAACCACGCTCGTCTATTTATTGGAGACCCGCGGGCATCGCTCCTCCTTCAACTTTTTTATTTATTTCATTCCTAAGACATGGTTTTCTATTGGAAGCGTCCTCTAGTGAACCCTAAGCAGGTGTTAGGCCATTATTTCAATGTGACAAACGCTCCCATTAAAACGTGAAGGATTTACAACTGATTTTTTTAAAAGACCTTCAGCCACAGGTGCAGCTGGCCTGAGGCCCCCCCCCGCACGTGGCCTCAGTCACACGTGCAGCTGGCCTGAGGCCCCTGCATGTGGCCTGCGGGAAAGCACCTAAAAGGCCTTGGAAAGCCCCTGACAGACTGAATGACTAATAGAGCCCTTTTTTTTGGGTTGAACACCTGCTAGTTCAACCAGAGGACATACAGTTCGGATCAGGACACTTGATAGTTCATCATAGTTCAAATAAGGACCTAAAAATTCTTCTACAGTCCCTCCTCTGGGACTCGAAAGAGTCCCATTACATCAATTATACTCTTGGGTTGTTTACTGACAAGACATCCTCATTTGTGCATTGCAATAAAAAAGAAAGAAAAACACATCACTCGACTTACTGATAACTCTGGTGCGGATATGAATATCAGTGATACTTCACACGGTAAATATATTGCAGTGCAGGTGAACCTACATACTAAGGCACAAGGTGAGCAATTAGCTGGATTATATCAACGCAAGGTGACATTCAAACATTGAGTTTTGGTGTAATTCAAGGCACTTAAAATGGCCACATAAAACAAGTTACATCAACCTCTTAATCATGGCAAAGTAAAGGCTTCACATTGACATCAGTGCAACCAATCATCTTCTGGCATCTATTGACTCACTCAACCAGAGGCTCCAACCCATTATACTTGGTTCTACATATTATTTTGTTAAAGCGGCACACATTTATTATTTAAATGCATCAAATAACCCCTACGTTACCACTATTTAGTCAACCAATCAAGAAACTATTCTAAGGTTAGCGCAGCTATGTCTAGTTAAATGATAAACACAATAAATGGTTTCCCTTCATGTCCGTCCTTAAGTCATTTGCCTTAGTCAATCATATAATGGTTTTCATTATAGGCCATTTCTCAACATTCTCCACTTTGTTTTTCTTCTTTTTCAGCTTGTTTTCTAATGCCCTTTTTTTGGCCAGACGCCAAATTTAGGCGATGCATGTCTCTTGAGGCATGCTATAATTTAAGAAAAAAAAGGGGTCCCTATGGTGCATCTTTACTACTAAATCTACAAACACGCCGTGTAAGGGTCCCCTTTTTATAACTTTGCAATGTGATATCTATGTGTATGCATTTAGCTTTATCTGTGTTACGCAGATGATGGTAAGGACAGACATTTACCCAACCTTCGTTACTAACATATATCCTTCTTTGTTTTTATTTACACTCAGATTTCTGAAACCAGTCCGCAATTCAAACTCAAGAACCAAGATCATAGTCCGTGTTCAGTGCCATTACGTCAGTCCGCGCTCCTCAGCATTTACTCAGCATCTGAAGTTTTGGGAGAAGTTGGGGAACATGGGGAGGTTGGCCTTTCAGGGGTAGTGGGGGAAGGATCAGGAATTCTGGCTTTCAGACAGTCGTGCAGTTCTCTGATGGATCTTTCCAGCTCCTTGTGCTGCTTGGCCAGGTTGTACAGGGCCCCCAGAGAATTCTTGCCCACATTCAGGGTGGTGGTGGCCAGTCCTAGCTGCTCCCTTTCCATATGCTCCATCATGCTGGCTAGCATGTCCATACTAGACTGAAGACCACACAGTTGAGTATGGAGGCCCTCCTGAGCACAAGAGATGTTGGCATTGTCACGGTGTATCCTGAACAGGTATGCAGCTGTCTGACTTAGTTGTGGCATGATTTCCTCAAATAGCTCATGGGGAATGTGATTTGTGAGGGGCAGGAGCTGCTCCAAGGTTTTTGGAACAGACTCTTGTGGCAGACAAAGCTCTCGAACCAAGATTGCCATGTCCAGTGGGGTGACCATGACCAGATTAAGGTTGTGCAGTCCAGGGGACAGGAAGTACAAGGGGGAAGGCATTTTGTGTGTGGGGGGAGTATTGTTGATGTCGCACAGGCAAGTGGTTGGGACACTCTGGGCATTTAGTAGCCTGTACAAAGCTCCCCTCTGTCCTGGTGGGTGAGTTCGACTAAGGTCCACCCCTGCTGATCCTCCTCCAGAGGTACTGGGCTGATCAGAATATCTCTCCTGCCTTGGGGGTGGAAAGCTGGGGACAGGTCCTAGCAGTGAATTGGGTCTAGGATGCACTCGGGCAGTTGCTGCATATGGCCGACCTTGGCTGCCTCCTCTGGAGGGTATCGTTGCCACTGGCACATGTGACTGTCTCCATGGCATCTGCGGAAGGGGTGTGTTCCTGAGTCCAAAGGGTCCTTCAGGTGATGGTGGAGTCCTTGGGCCGACTCTTGCTGCAGGCAGATTCTGTGAAGCCGTCATCGCCAGGTGCTGGAACGATGAAGATCCTTCTGTTGCCAACTGGTTTAGCTGCTGGATGGAAGGCGGCTGTGGCGACCAATCATGTCTCGACCATCCCTCCTGTATATCCTCTCCTCCAAACAGTTCTGAGAGTCCAATCAGACTTGATAGAGGCAGATCAGGCATAGGTCCCTGATCAGGGGAGTCTGGTCTCTCAGCCATACTCCTGTGTCCTAGTAATATACATATACGTTCATTATTACAGCTCCATGTCATTCTTTCAGATATTGTCTATCCCTCATTGTGGGTGCATGTGTGTGAATGTAAATGTGCGTGCATGTCTTCTTCCTCGTCTACAATATCACCAAGCACGGTCCATCCCAGTCCTCCCTATCTGGGGTATACGCCACAATATTAGGGAGCTGGGGGCTGTCGGGGAGGATAATTGGTATTTCATCCATTTCCATATATTCTGGTTCTCTGTCTGTTTCGTTTGTGCTTTCTTCTAGGGCTCGGATGGCTAACAGTGGGAGCTGTCCTACTGTGGATGAAATCAATTTATTGACCAGAAATTTTATCAAGGGAATACCACAACATATTACCAGCAAGACCGCCACCCCTGTTAGTGCCAAGATTACACCTATCTGGTATAACCAGTCTTTCCATGATATCCACCCTCTCCTTAGAGTCCCAAACAGTGAAAACAGTGGGCCAATATTCATTCCATTCCCTACAATGTATCCAGAATCGTCAGTTTCATTTCTCCCTCCTATGGAGTTACTTAACAGTTCCTGTTGCATCTCTTCAAGTGTGATTAAGAGCTCTGTCAAATTTCCGTCTTCCCCTGTACGCATGGGAATAGCTGTGCAACATTCGGTGGCTTTGATCATAATACAAACTCCTTGTTCATCAGCCATCATCATCTTGATAGCTAATCTATTTGCATTGTCATTAGCGAGGTGGCGTGCAGTTGTTCGGTTAAGGCTCCTACTGCTGCCAATGTCCAGTTCAGGTATCTTTGCTGATTATACCACAAGTAATTAATCCACTGCACCTCCTGGAACCTAGAATGGATTTTTGGAGTAACCCCGAACAGAGCCAATGCCCATCCCCATTTATCCGCATCTTCATCTGCTTTAACTCTGCTACTGTCTATGGCTTCTAATTGTCGGGGTATCCCTTCTGGTATCCCGTTTCTTACTGTGATGTTGTAGTCTGTTTTAAACTTCATTATTCCTCTTTTCTTACGAAGTTTCTGTGGCATGGGTTGTATTGAATTTGGCATTTCAATTACTGTTATTGCTCCTGTGAGCATCACAGGAGCACAAAGGCCTTTCCAATTCAGGGACAGCGATGACAGGAGTTTCCTTTTTTGTCCGCATATCCAAAAGATGTCAGCTAAGGGTACCGTTCCCTTAGCTAAATTTGGAGTAGATACCCATGAAGCATGGGTGAGATTCAGTCCAATTACAGACCCCCCTGTGGCCGGTACTATTTGTTCACACTGTATGCCTGCTGCTGGCAGGGTGTGACAGACGGTAATGTTCCATGCTGTTTTGGCCGGTTTGTATTCTTGCTGCTTTTGCATACACTGTATGTGGTGTTTTGACTGGGTCGTCCCTACCTGCCAATCGCTTATGTATTGTGCTACTAAGCCTTTAGCTATACAGAATGGGTGTATCATCCCTTTCTCTATTTTAATCATAGGTGGAACGGTTCCTTCTGTACTTAGGGGCACTGGACAAAGTTTACTGTCGGCAGCATATCCATCACCTACTGCCATTTTCATAACACATTGTGTATAGCATTCTGCTTGGTCTGAGTTATGTTGGGGACTCCTATAACAGTTGTTGATATCAGGTAGGGGTTTAGCCTGAGGTATCACACCTTTCCGGTGACAGGCTATGCAAGGCTTTTCACTGATCTGCCTAGCCGAAAATTTCAACCATTGGTAAAATAAATTGGTCTTCAACCCTTGTGTGCGGGCTAGGTCTGTACTGGGATCCCATCTCCCTAAGTGACTGCTTGTTTCTAGGCTTCTAATTGTCCTCTTTTTCCTTGGTTTGATTTTTACCCATTTTGTGGCTTCATGTACTGTAACAGTTACGTCTTGCTTGGTTTCCCTGCATCCTCTTTTATCACAAATTACCTCTATGTTGAGTGTTCCCTCCTCTTCACATTTGATGCTAATGGCTTCGCCTAATATGTAATCCCCCAGCTTTCCCTGTATTCCTATGTTCTTGTAGGCTTTTGATTTAATATATACCAAATTATATGTTTTTCCTGTGTTTAGAATGCCTTGTTTAGCTGCTATTGCGGCCATGGCCACGGCACAGTCCGTTGTATGTTTTGGATGTCTATTTTCTCCCATACTGACCACCAGTAGTATTGTCAA
The DNA here is from genome assembly GCF_902500255.1 of Thalassophryne amazonica. Taxonomy (NCBI): domain Eukaryota; kingdom Metazoa; phylum Chordata; class Actinopteri; order Batrachoidiformes; family Batrachoididae; genus Thalassophryne; species Thalassophryne amazonica. The sequence goes on along the minus strand of NC_047103.1, from coordinate 145,419,913 downwards.
TCCCTTGAATAATTCCTTAATCATTGCTCTGATGACTGTTGAGATGTGCTACTAGATGTGCTACTAAGTGAGCTGTCACTAGATGAGCTGTCACTAGGGATGTGTGGTGTATCTGTGCTTTGTCTGGGTTGTACTTCCTGCGGTTCTTCTGTCGGTAAATCTACTGAGTTGCTGTCCGAGTCTGATGTCTCCTGTGGCCTGTCTATCTGTTGGTCTGTATTTCTGTCTGTCTGTTGGCCTGCGTCTCCAGTTGTTTCTGAGTCTGCATCTGAGTCTGTCGCTGCTCTATCTGGCAGGGATCCACTACTCTCTGAAGCTGTGCGTCGTCTTTGTTCAATCAGTCTCTGTGAGCGCCTTGGCCAGTGTTCGCCTGGCTGCAGGGAGGCGTGGCCTTCCCTCGGTGCTTCTTCTGGCTGCAGGGAGGCGTGGCCGTCCCTCGGTGCTGCTGTAGGGTCTCTGGCTTCTCCTGCTTCCCCCCTTGGCCCGGCGGCTCTGCCAAGACGAGCTTGCCGAAGCCGCAGGGGCGCTGGGCCACCAACCCTACAGCAGTGGTTTAAATGAAACCAAGTGTCCTTACCGTCTACTTTGACTGCTGTACGTGAGGCAAGAATAACTTTAAAAGGACCTTCTCGGCGGGGCCTGTCCCACTTCTTTTTGAACACCTTGACGTAAACCAGATCACCAGGCTGGATGCTCTGATTTTCGAGTGGAATCTCTGCTTCTCTGTCTTCTGTAGCACCTTTGACCTGCAAAAAGATAGTTTTGTGTATTTGGGTTAACTGTCTCAGATAATTATGCCATTCGTCTTGTAGCTGCTCCAGCGATGGTCCTTCGTAGGGTCCTCTCAGGTATGGAATAGGCATCGGCCGACCTGTAAGAGCTTCAAATGGTGTCAAATGGGTTAGTCGGTTAGTTTGTGAGCGCATTGACAATAAAGCAAGCGGCAACGCATCCAGCCAGGTTAGTTTGCCATTGCTGTCTGCTATGATTTTTGCTAGTTTGTTCTTTAAAATGCCATTAGCCCGTTCCACCGCCCCATTTGATTGGGGGTGATAAACACACCCAAACTTCTGTTTGATACCCAATTGTTTGAATGTTTCTTGTGTAACCTTGGCTACAAAAGCCCTACCGTTGTCAGATGAGATAGTATCTGGAATGCCAAATCTTGGAAAGACGTCTCGGCACAAGAATTTGGCTACCGTTTTATGGTCTTGATTTGCAGAGGCTACTGCCTCAATCCATCGGCTGAATCTGCATATCACTACCAAAACATATCTCATTCGTTTAACTCGGTTTTCAGCTCCCATGTCTATGAAATCCATCATAAGATGTCTGAATGGCCCATCAGGGACCGGAATGTTGGCTAAAGGGGCTGTGAATGATTTCCGGACATTGTACTGTGCACATACCTCACACTCATTCAACAAACGGTCCACTGTTGCTGCCATATATGGTGACCACCAGACAACTTTTAGTTTGTTCATAATTTGGACTCGCGAACAATGATCGGGTCCGTGGGCCCAAATGATTGCATGTCGTAATAAATTGGTGGGTAACACAAAATGTCCATGACTACTGCGCCACAGCTTGTCTGCTGGCCCCTGACTGCGTGTCTCAATAGCGCCTCGTTTAACCCACATTCGTTTTTCTTCTCCACTGGCCCTACTTTGAGCCACTATCAGTGCGTCAAGTGAAACCAGTGGGGCACAATCTTGGATGGTTAGCAGGGGAAACATATTTTCTCCTTGTGCTCTTTTGCGCGCTGCGTCATCTGCTAGGTTGTTACCTTGAGCTATGATGTTATTATTCTTTTGATGACCTGCACATTTAATGATGGCTACCTCAGACGGTAATTGGAGAGCTTGTAACAGTTGGGAAATCGCTTCTCCATGAGTGACAGGGGTGCCATCTGCTCTCAGGAATCCCCTTTGTTTCCAAATGTTTGCATGTACATGACATACGCCATAAGCGTAGGCTGAGTCTGTGTAGATATTAACACGTTGATCTTTAGCTATCTGGCAAGCCATAGTTAAGGCTTTGATTTCTGCCAGTTGGGCTGAACAAGGCTGATCAATTCCTTGGGACTCCAGTAATTCAAAGGTCTCGCCATCCGTGTTTAGTTTAACAATCCCCATACCCGCATGCAATCCCGCGGCATCCCGAAAGCATGAGCCATCCACGAACAGGGTTAGATCTGCATCTATGGCGTGATTATACAAATGTTCTCTGGCTCTCAAAAATTTCTCTGTCTCTGCCACACAGTTATGTGGAGTACCATCTAACGGTGTGGTCAATTTGGTGGCGGGATTCACCGTGTGACAACGTTGTATTGTTATTTCTGGAGCGGACAACACAACTTCGTATCCAGTGCGTCTAGCTTGTGTTAAGACAAAACGTTGACTGGTTAGCAGGGCATGTAACTGATGCGACGTGTACAACGTTACTGCATGTCCCATGATTATGGATGATGCTTTTTGAAATGCAAAAGCAGCTGCTGCTAGACCCTGATAGCATGGTGGCAATCCTGTTTCAATGTTGTCAAGCTTTGTACTATAATAGGCCAATGGTTGTTTTCCTTCATTTGTTTCCTGCATTAGTACAGCACAAGCATATCCAGTTTTTTCAGTAACATACAAATGGAAAGGTTTCCCATAATCTGGGTTACCTAACGCGGGAGCAGATTGCATGTCTGTTTTTAGGGCCTCAAAAGCTCCCGTTGCCTGATCTGTCCAGACGAGGAGAGCTGCATTGCTTGTTTGCCCCACTGCTCTAATCATGGCACGCAAAGGTGCAGTTTTTATAGCATAATCACAAATCCACGGCCGACTGTACCCTGCCATCCCAAGGAATGAAAGCATCTGTCCCACTGTTTGGGGTTTGGGAGCCTTGATTATAGCCTCCACTTGGCTTGGGGCTATACATCGCGTGGTCCCACACAACTGTCTTCCCAAGTATTCTACTTGTTGTTTGCAGAACTGCAATTTGTCCTTACTTACTTTATGACCTCCATCTGCCAATGCATGCAATACAATTAATGAATCTTTTTCACACTGTTCTTGAGTCTCTGATGCAATAAGGAGATCATCCATATATTGCACCAATGTACTGGGTATGTCAAGGTGTTGTAAATCTTCAGCCAGGACTTTGTTAAAGATGGCTGGGGACAGGTTCAGTCCCTGAGGTAGCCGTGTATACGTTAGCTGTTGTCCCAGAAATGTGAATGCAAACAAATGTTGTGAGTCTGGGTGCACAGGCACACTGAAATAGGCTGAACACAGATCGATTACTGTGTACCATTTTGCTCCAGCAGGGATGCTTGATAGTATAGTATGCGGATCAGGTACTATAGGTGCATCCATTTCTATTATTGCATTGATAGGACGCAGATCATGTACCAGCCGATACTCTTTGGTATTGTTTTTAGGGATAGGATAGATAGGAGTATTGCATGGGCTTGCAGTTTTTATTAGAACTCCAGCTGCCATTAGTCCCTTAATTACTGGTTTTATGCCTTCAATAGCCTGAGGTTTTAATGGATACTGCCTTTGGTGAGGCAGTTTTGCTCCCGGTTTTACTTTTATTTTTACTGGTAAGGCTGTTTTTACTAGTCCTACATCCGTTTTGCTTTTGGACCACACCACTGGTGGTATTTGCTCTAACAATTTCTCTTGTTGGGCCGATAACACCATCTGTCCCTCTGGTCTAGGATTGAGCTCCACTTTTTGAGCTATAGCCTCATCATTTACTTTTAAATTAATTCGTACAAACTGCTGGTCTTTTGACAGATGTACTTGTGGACTTTCCATGTTTTGCCATTCTTCAACTTCTGAGGCTGTCTTTACCATTGGACCTAGGTCATGAGATTCGTACTTTTCTGAGACTAAAAGGGTCACATGAGGTGTGGCATTCGGCACTTGATACCATTGTTGTTCAGCTGAAGTTAGCTTGACAGAAGCTGCGGCCCCTTGGGGGCCTAAATAAATTTCTGTGGTGGTTATGTGAAACAGCCGTTGATTCATCAATGCATCCCAGCAGCATGCATAGTCAGTTTGTTCTTGTTTGGCATCGAACATCAGGGTGACATGTAAAGGTAAACTAGGTGTACATACTGCTTCATAGTGTTGTTCTGCCCAGGGCTTCCATTTTTCCCATTCCAGTTGAAGATTTGAATTTTCTGGTTGTAACTTCAGCCAGTATACCATGGGTTGCACAGGTCGGACCTTGTTTTCCATGTCCATAAGCACCATAATGTTGGCAAGTGCTTCGTCAGGAAAGTGTATTTGCAGTCCTTGATGGGTACACACTATCTGGGTTTGTAGCTTACATAAAATGTCTCTTCCCAGCAAATTCACAGGTGTATTTTGTGAGTATAACAGGGGTGCTTCAATTGTTTTTCCTGCAATCGTTACAGGAAGTGGGCGTGTAAAAGGTATTATTTGAGTTTTCCCAGAGAAGCCGATGGTCTTAATTACAGACCCAGAGAGGGGGAGATGAGCGCCCATTTTCCCTATGCAAGAGTATGTTGCCCCTGTATCCACCATGAAAGGGAAATCTCTGTTTTGTATATTAACAGTGACGGTTGGCTCTTCCTTAGGTATCATCGAGATAGCCAATGCCACCGTTTCCCCCTCTGTCTTCTCTAGGCCTCCCTATTGCCAATAGGCAGAGGGTCCAACCCAAGGTCGGGCCGGACAATTTCTCATTCGATGTCCAGGTTGTCCACAGCTCCAACACTCATTAGAGGGTTGATCCCCTATTGGGGGTGTTGGTCCCATAGGCGGTCCCGCTTGACTCTTCCTGGGAGCTGAGTTTTGGAATCTGCTTCCAAATGAAGGTTGGCGAGATCCTCTTCGCCACCCTCCTCTTTGACCTTGAAAGTTCCGTGACTCTCCTCTCCACCTATGACTGTAGGTGGGTCCATTTCCGGGTGTGCCAGTGCTATGGTAGTGATAGTGATGCTCCACTGGTGCCGAGACTTCTCCTGCAGCAGTGCTCCCTGCTGCTCCTTGGGGGCTCTGTGTGGCTGTTACCACAGGTGCCTGTATGGTGGCAGCAGTGTTTGTCGTAGGGGCTAGGCTTGCCGACTCAGAAGGAACAGGGGTCATCATTGGTGCCTGGGTCTTTGTTTTTTCTTTCTTGACTTTGGTTAGCTCTCCCAACTGCATCTGCACCAATTTTTTCATCAGGGATTTTGCTGCATCTTCTTCTTTTTGTTTTTCTTTCTTGTAGATTTCAAGATGGTGACAAATATGCTCAGAGTATAAAGCCCAATTCATTTTTGATAGTCCCACGACTCCATCTAGGGCTTTCTGAACCTCATCTGGTAGAGCCTTTTTTACAGTTATTTTAAACAGGATTTCAGTTGCTGGAGAATGGTTCCATGCATTTCCTGTTTCCTCCGCCCATCTTTTCTGGAATCGGTGCAGGAACTTCTTTGGGCACTCTTCAGGTGTCCACTCCTCATCATCCAATTTAGAGGGATCCAAGACCTCAGGGTACTTTCTTCTCAGTCCTTCCCACATGGAGTTTCTATAGCGATTAAAGGGGACTTCATCATGTTGATTAGTGCCCATCATTTGTGTTAGTCCAACCTTTCCTGCTAATTCTTCAGTGTCATGTTTTCCCATGACATGCATTAGCAAGGCTTTTATGTCACCTAAAGACAAGGTTACCCCTGCAGTGCCTTCTTCTAAGGCAGTTATCCATCTCCCAGCTCCTTGGGTGATGTCTGGCAGCCTGTTGGCCAGCCCCACCATGTCTGTCCAGCTCCATGGGGTATACACATGATGACCATTTCTAACCACCAATGGGCATATTAGGTCTTCGTCCTCCTCTTCTTCTGTGGGGGCTCCATACTGTCTTCCAGATCGAGTGCGACTGACTGGTTCCAGGCAGTCCATCCAGTCGGTTATATTCTGTTCTAAAGCCGCTATGTCTTTGGCTATACATTGTTGTCTTTGCCTGAGTCGGGCCTCTTTTGCACTCTCAATGATGATCTCACCAGAAATTTTTCGGGTGGGTGGCTCTATAATGTGATTCCCTTGATTGGGCGTCGATTGTTGTAATATTCTTCTTTCCTCGGCGTCCCTATGTCTTTGTATTCTTTCCTTCGCTAGCCGAAGTTGCTCAGCTAGTTCTTCATTATCTCTTCTGGCCAGATCCAGTGTGTCACAGAAGCTCTTGTGCCACTCTTCGGAGCCTCTATAGCCTGTGAAGGTCCAGTCGGCTGACTTATGGTGGGAGGGGACGGTTTTCAGTGGACCTCGATGTGCAGGCGGAGCCTTCAGGTCTCTCTCTTTATCCTCGTCTGCCTCCGTGTCACTGTTATTTGTGGCCCCCCCTGCTGGTCGTGGTGAGCGACCACTTACTTTCGGACTTGGAGACCTTGTATGATCCATTTGACAGACTGAGGACCTGTCTCCTTGTGGCTCTCGAGCTTTTAGTGTCAGTGTGAATTTGCCCTCCACATCCATGCCTTGGTCCTCTTCACGAGTTCCTAATACAAATTGTCCAGCTGTCTTTCCCATATCATGACGTTTATATGGGGGTGGCTCTGATTCCCAGCTCGGTGCACTGGCTTTAGTCTCTTTGGATCTTTCCTCTGTCATTTTTTCTCTTTTCTGCTGTAGCCTCTGTGCTTCCTGCTTGAACAAGGCCAAAACTTCTTTTTCTTCAGTGCGTTTTTTGTTGTTATTTACGTTCTTCTGCTGATCTTTAATTTCTTTTTTCTGTATTTCTACCGCAACTGCTTCACACATCACCGGATCAAATGATCCCTCCAAAGGCCATTGCCTGCCCCCATGTGACCTTTTGTGCCACTTTCTCATACATTGGTTGGCCTTAGTGCGTTTTCCTGGATATTTTCTTAGTACTAAGTCTAGCGGGGTACTTTCCCGACCTTGACCTTGAGAGTTACCCATGTAACCCTGACAAACGCTATGTGAGGTGTTTCTATGGTGTTCTGGTAGTCCCTCAGGGGCTGTCCTGATCCAGACCAGTAACTTGCTGGCTGTAACACCTGTTTTGTATTTTAAACCCTTAAAAGGATTAAATTTCCAACTGTTATGCCCGTCTTCTTTTTCTTTAACTAAATACGAAAATTTACCTGTTTCCCACCGAACCTTCCTTGGGACCACAGTCAGAGTCAACCTAGGAAACAGTTCTTCACCTGGATCGGCTGGCAGTGTTATTAAATGATTTAATGGTATGCTAAGTTCTTTATTAGGATCAGCACAAAGCAGCTCCAGCCACGGGGTTAAACCCTGATGCCACAGACGTCTTATCAGCAGCTCCCAATTAATTAGAGGGAATTGTTCTTTCTTTTGCTTCAGATTGATTACCTTAGTAATCTGCCATAATTTCTGATTGATCTCTTGTTCGTCCTGCCAATGTTCTGCTCCTACCCTGTCAAAATAGGTCCTTTCCAGCCAAAAATGTGTCCTGATTCCCTGGGTTTCGATGTCTCCGTCAGTCAAGTAATGTTCTGGGAGTATTATTTCATCATCACTTAAGTCTCCCATCAATGACTGTCCCAAGCATTGATCAGTCTGTCAGCTTTTTCACTATAATCTAAGCTTTAACTCTTTTGATTTATAACCAACTTTATTTATTTAATCCTCTTACAACCCTAACACCTCCTAATGTCTTTGCTCCCGACTTTCTATTTTCCTTCTAATTTTTTAACTTTCTGCTTCTCGTCTTTTTCTGCTATGTTTGTTTATTAGTTTTCTCTCTTTGACATAATATCTACCTTCTCTGTATTTACATAGCACTCTTCTCCTGTCTTTTTCTTCACTGTCTCTGTTTCACACTTTCCTCTCTGCCTGTCATGCACCTCCCAAGTCCTCCTGTTGGGTCTAAATACCTCCCCCTCGTACTCTTTCACATTAATCTTGTATGCCAGCCAGCTTGCAAGCCCTCACAGCTTTGCTTGCACCTCCCCGCTTACTCTCCACTCTCCCACACACAATTTTCAACAGCTTTATACACAAAAATTATTAAAAACAACTTTCTATATATCCCTATCTAGACTTCTGCCACTTTTCACTCCGCGGCTTTAAACAACCTTTTTATTCACTTAACACCAATGTGTTCTGTTTAAGCATGTATCTCTTCTTCACGTTAGACAGCTTCTCCGGCGCTGTCAGCAACTTCATATATTACTTTTTTACAAGCCCTCTTTGAGCGTACAATATTTCATTTACTTCTACGCCTTACCGCGCCTCGCGTGCGTATCCTGTGCTTAATATATTATTTTTCACCAGCTCCTTTCTGAGCGTACAATATTTCATTTACTTCTACGCCTTACCGCGTCTCGCGTGCGTATCCTGTGCTTACTATATTATTTTCACAAGCTCCTTTCTGAGCATACAATATTTCATTTATTTCTACGCCTTACCGTGCCTCGCGTGCGTATCCTGTGCCTTTCTGCACTTTCTTCTACCTTTTTTTTTTTTTTCCACTTACTGAGCTCCTTGTGAGCTTAATGTGCCTTTGCACTGAAAATACTCTGTTTTTCTTTTCTTATAAAAAACTCATATTACTGTGTACTTAATTACTTATTCTTCTCCCACGCCCCACAAGCGTGTATCTGGTGCCTTACTGCACTATTTTCTGCTTCATTAATTCTCATGTATTCTGCACTAACTCTTCATTCATTTTATTTTTTATAGTTTTTCTCTTTTCTTAAAAAATGACGTCCTTTATTGAGCTCTTTTACTTACTGTCAGCTGTGCTACTTTGCACTTTTAAATCTCTTTATCACGTACGGTATTTCTACTGCGCCCCCTCAGGCGCTTATCTTGTGCTTCCTCTGCACGTATTCTCTGTTAAACTCTTTTTCTCACTTATTTCACTTCAGTCTCTGTTAAACTCTTTAAATAACCTTGTATTACCTTGTATCTATTTGTCAGTATACTCCCCTAAATTAACCCCTACAGTGCATGCTATCAGCCGGCACGTTAGTAACAAATTTCAACACCAATTATTCCCCAAGCATCCAGGTTAATTCTCCACGCATTCTTTTCCGCACCAGAGTTCATGAACATTCCTGACCTTTCACTCACACAGACATTCTTTTTCCCGGGAACACACACACCTTCTGAGCATTTTATCTACAAGGCCTGATAATTTTCAATCTTATCTTTTTTTTTTTTTAGTCTCTTATCAATTTTCTTAGTCCAGGTTCTTTTGGGTAAGAGGCAATTAAAAATATCACCTGTCAACTTGGGCGGAAATCCCGACTCACTCCTCCAGATTGTGCAGAAGTTATAAAAGGTTTCTGCTTACCTTTTAGTCGTGATCACTGTTATTTACGGTCTGGAGGGATGAGCTGGACTGCCCCAGGCTGCCGGAATGCCCCTGGACCCTCCTGGCTGGCTCGCCAAGTTCTGTCGCGGCTCGTCTTTAGTCTTCTCGGGATGTCTTCTTTTAGATAACACAAACTAATTGCAAGTGATATGCTAGAAAAAGGACACAACACTTTAGAATAATTCAGCCTTAAGCAAGATAAAATGCACAGAGTTTTTAAGTTTATTTAAGCCTTCGACACAGAGCTTAGACAAACTGAGTCCTCTAGAGAGACTGAATATGACAACCGCGCTCGTCTATTTATTGGAGACCCGCAGGCATCGCTCCTCCTTCAACTTTTTTATTTATTTCATTCCTAAGACATGGTTTTCTATTGGAAGCGTCCTCTAGTGAACCCTAAGCAGGTGTTAGGCCATTATTTCAATGTGACAAACGCTCCCATTAAAACGTGAAGGATTTACAACTGATTTTTTTAAAAGACCTTCAGCCACAGGTGCAGCTGGCCTGAGGCCCCCCCCCCCCCGCACGTGGCCTCAGTCACACGTGCAGCTGGCCTGAGGCCCCTGCACGTGGCCTGCGGGAAAGCACCTAAAAGGCCTTGGAAAGCCCCTGACAGACTGAATGACTAATAGAGCCCTTTTTTTGGGGTTGAACACCTGCTAGTTCAACCAGAGGACATACAGTTCGGATCAGTTCGGACACTCATTTTGTCTCTCATAAATGAAGTGTACCTATGTTGAAAATTACAGACCTCTCTCATCTTTCTGAGTAGAACTTGCACAATCAGGGGATGACTAAATACTATTTTGCCCCACTGTATAGGCATTGAAAGATTACATAAAAACTATTTCATGGATTCTCACCACATTTGCACCACAGATACATATTATGCAATGGAAGACTCCATTATTTTTTTTTTTTTGAGGTGATCCGGATCTGGATCAAATTCTGGATCAAATTTCTCTTTATAGGCTTTTCAGGATTAGACCAAAGTACTTCACAGATTCTCAACAAATTTGCATCACAGATTGATATTGGGCATGGAAGACTCTACTGAATTTTGGAAGTAATCTGGATCTGGATCCAGATACTACATCAAGATTTGACTTGGCAGTGATCCGGATCCAGAATGGCGGACATCAGAAATCTGTGATTGCTCTTGTTTATTTTCTGTTTAAACCATTCTCTGACTGTGTATTCAAATATGCATGGCTGAATATTATTAAATGCTTAAGCGTGTACTATCACATTGTGTGAACACCTGCTTCTGTACTTAGGAAAGCTTGGTATCTGCAGCTCCTGTCATATTGGGTTGTTTAGGAACAAAGTGTGATTAAAGACTTGAGTCAGAGAAAGAAAGGTTGTAACTTCTCACACAAAGACATTGTATGCTTGTTATATGATAAGGCATCTTAGTACATAAAGTAGAATCACTGAGGGATTGACAGAAAACATAAACCTAAATAAAATGTTTAGATCCAGATTCACCCAGATCACATATCTGTCTGGACTCCATGGACAACATAGCTGGCACATGTTTGTTTGAGACATCATTCTCCTGGATGTTAACAGCTTGTTGTTCTAAGCCACCAAGAACCAGCAAACAATTGACTCCAGTTAAATTATTAAATTAAAATAAAACTTAATTAAGTATACTCATAATATACAGTTATGTTGAATGATTGTTACCGTAAAGTTATCAATCCTATTGTCAGAGATTTGGGAAAAGCAGGTACCTATCTTCCTGAACAGGTATTCAGTAAACTTCAGGAAGGCCTTCAGATGAACTTATTAATCTATTTTCATTATGTGGTAATTAAATCTCTCAACAAAATAATTGTCTCCCAGGTGAAAGAAAAAGGCTCATACTTATACCATGTTATGGAATACAGTTGTGCTCATATGTTTGCATACCCTGACAGAACAATGTCAATGGCATATGTATTGTTTTTAATTCTGATGTATGTCATTATTATGGTAAAGAAGTAAAAATTGTAGATTAATTGCTGTATCTTGTCTGTGGTAATTGGAGTGTGGACGTAATTTCGTTGTTGTTATACTCGTGTAATGACAATGACAATAAATCTCATCCATCCATCCACAAATTTTCTCTCGAAATAGTCACAGTCCTTTCTGGAATCTTGAACCCTTCTCAATTTAGTTTCCTTTTGCCAGAAATTGCGCAACATGTGAGACAACTTGTGAGGGGTTGATGACACGCTTTTCCTTTTATATGATCGGACAGCACTTCTGGAAGCGGCCGGGCAAGTCTTGCATGCGCAGTCAGTGGTCTGCAGGAGTTGTGTCCAGCACTGTGGGAGCCATGCAATCCAGATTAATTCTGTTTTTGTTATTGTTTTTTTATGTATTTTGTTGTTTGTTGTTTTTTTTTTTCATTCACAACCACAAATGGGAATAACTTTAATGCATTGGCCCAGCCATGCATGCAAGGTCAGCTGTCTGCAGGATTCCTGAACAATGCTGGAGGAACACTATCTGGAATTATCCCCTTATTATATTTGTATTAAGGACCACAATGGGAATAACTTCAATACTTTATTGTATTACTCTCTGCAGTTTTCTATAGTGTATTGTTTATTTTACATGCATGGATGTTGTTGCCGAATAAATCAAATCTAAACCAAAGACACACACCCCAAAGCACTGCTGGACATTGCACTACATCATGCTGATGTGGCCCTTCCATCATGGTGAGGGGAGCTTTGACTGGATTCCAGAGCCCAAGCAGAGGAGGAGAGGAGAGTGGATCTAGCAGGGACAATAATGACGAAATACAATCAGAATTCCTGCAGACTCACTCAGCTGCACATTGCGATGTTTCACTTCACATAGTAGTGGCCATTCTAGGGCATCAAGGAGTGCTTGGAGTGGATGCCAGAGCTGGAGTAGAGGAGGATCAAATAAACACTGGATCATATACTGGGCATTCCTGGGCGGAGAGGAGAGTAGATCACTAATATTGACAAAACTCAGTACTTCAAGATCATTCTGCGAGTCAGTGCAGGCACTGTCCATACTTTTCATCCTGTTTTTTTCCACTCCTCTATGGAGCCATCATAGGCTTTGCTTAAAAATTATTTATTTGTTATTATTGTCAATTATTTTATTTTATTACTATTATTTATAGGGTATGCCTTCTGTGGCTACACTCTGATGGTTTCCACAGCTTTTTTTCAGCCACCAATGGTGCTCCATGTGCATTTGTGCGCAAATGAGTGAGATCCTTGCACCTCCAAAGGTTGAACTTGACATTCATGAGAGTGCCGCACAGCATTTCAGGGCCACTTGTGTGCTATGTATGCAGACTACTCATGTTGGCCCTATTTTCACCACCAGTCCATGAGACATTTGGGTGGCAGGCAGTAAATACAAAATCAGTGTGATTCCAACTAAAAAAAACACCACAAATTTGTGTGCTGTGTCAAAAATTTGTGTCTCCACCTACTTCCCAACAGTCATTAATGATTTATGGTGTGCAATCATTCCACACTAGCAAAAGAACAGTTCAAAGACCTCATTAAAAGTCCAAAACAACCATGACATCCATGCACATATTAGTGTATGTACACTCCCAGCCACAACTGTACCTAACAGGAATAATCACATTCAGTTTGAACTTGTAAAGTAAAATGCTTTGCTTCAATGCATCACTAGCTTTTTTTTTTTTTTTTTTTGAATTTATGTATTAGCAAGAATGCAGCTTCAATTTCCAAAGGGCATGGATTAGTGTGTTCACCCGGCACTCATCTGCATGGCCCTTTTGGTAAAAGATTGCCTGCAGCTGGATTTTATGAACGAGCCGGTAACCAAAAGGGAGGAGGAGTTTGCTGAATTGGATGGCTCAGCTCAGACAGGATTTTGTGCAGCTCATTCACAAGCTTGACCTTCTTTCCCCTACTGCAAACCTTGTCACCTGTCACTGTGCTTGCACTAAGCATGTCCATAATCTCTATCCCGTATTGTGTGTGGACCAACCACTCTTTTGTCATGACATTGCCTCATTCACAGAAATTTCAGGTCAGGTCTGGGAGCATGTATTGTTGTTGCACAGTTTCACATCTACTACACGACAGAACACCCTGGGGTTCCATATACTCCTGACTAAAAGGTATATATGGCAACCACCCAGGCAACCGACACTCCATCCTCAACTCTCAAAAGTAATCATCCTACTGAAAAAAACAGGTGAAGCATGGGTTTTCCCCAATAACAATACACAAATCAATTTTAAATCTCTGATTAACAAGGCTGATAATTCAAGATGGGTTATGTACTAAACACAAGAATAGCTCCTTCATGAGAATTACCTTTTTGTATCATTATGAAGATGTAAAAAAACATGCCAGTCTGTTGTCAATAGTATTTCTGATATAAAGCAAATTTAAAAATAAAATTACCAAAAGAATGTGGTGTAAGCTGTGTAAAAAGGGTGGTGTAACCTTTAAGCTGTTTTTAACACATCAATTCTTGCAAAAGGTGGTTGGGATTACAAAGGTTAGCCTGCAGCTCATACTTTACTTCCTGATCCTTACTGCCATTTTGCTTGCTCACTTTTTTGATTTGCCATTAAGTTGTCAAAACTGGAGTGGAGTGTGAGCAGTCTTAGAATGACTGTAAATTGCTTTTGAGATATTTTATATCCATTATTTAAAAAAGGTGCATCTCCAAAATGTTCATTAAAAATATTGGACAATTTTGTCAGTTATTTTCATCCATCCACCCATCCATGTTCTATATTCATTACTCCAATTAAGGGTCACAAAGTGCTGGAGCCTATCCCACCAGTCATAGGGCATGACACAGGGTACATACAAGGTGTCAGGTATTTATGAAAGTGAAAACATAATCTATATTCTGGATCAATTGCATTCAAATTAAAATGCTGAAATCACTGTTTATTTTAATTTTGTTAATTAAGTCATAGAGCTAAAAAAAAAAGTACAATATTTCAAAGTATAATATTGAAATATTGAAATTGAAATATTGCACTGTGCACTATTTTTCCAATCACAGCCACGTGAGCATACACAGTTGTATGCAAAGGTTTGGGCACCCCTGATAATTTTCATGATTTTCCTTTATAAATCATTGGTTGTATGGATCAGAAATTGCAGTTAAATATATCATATAGCAGATGAACACACTGATATGTAAGAAGTGACATGAAGTTTCTAGTATTTACAGAAAGTGTGCAATAATTATTTAAACAAATTTGGGGAGGTGCATAAATTTGGGCACCCTTGTTATTTTATTGATTTGAATACTTGTAGCACTAATTATTGGAACAAAAATTGGTTTGGTAAGCTCATTGACCCTTGACCTCCTTACACAGGTGAACAATCATGGCGTATTTAAGGTGGCCATTTGCAAATATTTCCCCTCTTTGCATGTCTTTGAATGACTGGCAACATGGGAGCTTCTAAACAACTCTCAAATGACCTGCAAACAGAGTGTTCAACATCATGGTTTCGAGGAAGGATACAAAAAGCTATTTCAGAGATTTCAGATGTCAGTTTTCACTGTGAGTAACATAGTGAGGAAAAGGAAGACCACAGGCACTGTATTATTTAGAAATATCTCAGATAAGCTGAAGCGAAGGATAGTGACAGTAGTCATAGTCAACCCACAGACCAGCTGCAAAGACCTACAACATGATCTTGCTGCAGATAGTGTCTCTGTGCATCCTTCAACTATACAGCACACTTTGCACAAGGAGATGCTGTAATGCAGAGGAAGCCTTATCTGGGTACACGCCACAAACAGAGTCGCTTGAGGTATGCTAAAGCACATTTGGACAAGCCAGCTTCATTTGGAATAAGGTGCTGTGGACTGATGAAACTAAAATTTAGTTATTTGGACATAACAAGGAGCAATATGCAAGGCTGAAAAAGAATGCAGCGTTCCAAGAAAAAAAAAAAAAAAACGCTTACTACCTAGAGTAAAATTTGGAGGTGGTTCCATCGTGCTGTGGGGCTGTGTGGCCAGTGCAGGTACTGGGAATCTTGTTAAAGTTGAGGGTCACATGGATTCCAGTCAATATCAGCAGATTCTTGACAACAGTGTTCATGAATCAGTGACAAAGTTGAAGTTGCACAGGGGCTGGATCTTTCAACAAGACAACAACCCTAAACACTGCTCAAAATCTACTAAGCTATTCATGCAGAGGAACAAGTACAATCTTCTGGAGTGGTCATCTCAGTCCCCAGACCTGAATATTATTGAAAATCTGTGGTGTGATTTTAAGCGGGCTGTCCATGCTCGGAAACCAACAAACCTGTGATGTTTTGTAAAGAAGAATGGTCCAAAATACCTTCAACCAGAATCCAGACTCTCATTGGAAGCTATAGGAAGCATTTAGAGGCTGTTATTTCTGCAAAAGGAGGATCTACTAAATACTGATGTATTTTTTTTTTTCTGTTTGGGTGCCCAAATTTATGCACCAGCCTAATTTTGTTTATAGAATTATTGCACACTTCATGTAAATCCTGTAAACTTCATTTCACTTCTCAAATATCACTGTGTTTAACTGCTATATGATATATTTAACTAAAATTTCTAATTCAGACAACCAATGATTAATAAAGGAAAACCATGAAAATTATCAGGGGTGCCCAAGGTTTTGCATACAACTGTAACTTCTTCAGTCTTCACTGGCACTGAGTTTTGGAGAACTGGTTACTCCATGCAGATTTACCATAGAGTGCCATACTGTTTGTATTTCTTCATACCTGAGGTTAATAAAGTCCAAGATGTATTCAGTAGCAGCATTACCATCAGAGAGCCTCATCAACACCTACTGCAAAAGACTCCAAGCTGTTATCAATGTTAAAGGGGGAAATACACACTATTAAGAACAGGGGTATGTAAACTTTGATCAGGGTCGTTTGGGTAGTTTCTATTGTCATTATCAGGGATGATAATTTTCCATGTATCCACAGATGTCAGAGATTTTCTGGGTTTCTGGGCCATTTCTGAGCTCAGCACAACGTCACTGGTTACTTGTTCTACAACAGCGAACTTTCAGCCCAATCAGAATCTCTGTAAATCTGAAGTCAATGAAACTACCCGGTCTGTTGAGCTGCCTCTGTGTGTGTGTTGTCATTTCAGCTGCTCCCGTGTTGTTTGGGGTCACCACAGAGAAGATGAAGACCGCGTTAAAGACATTGATAGTGGTGTAACAAATGGGTTTAAGTGGATGTGTTTGGACCAGGATGTGGACGTGGACAAAGGCAAGACTCTGTGAATTTGTCTGCAGGGCTGAGCTCCCCGGTAAAGCACTCTGCATGTTAAGTTTGGATTTCATCAACAAAACATTGGAAGAACACTGCAAGATGAAGAAACATGTCACCAAAGTTAATATTAAACGGACTAATCTGCTGGGGTCCAGAAGAGCACATAAGAGGTACTGAGCGAGCCCCAAAGCAGCCCACAGCACTTGTACCGGTAAGGGGAGTGCTGAGCTCCTGACACCGGTCAGCGACCGAACATCCAGTGCTCAGGTGTGTGTCCAGTAATTTTATTCATGCAATTAAAATGGGTTTACAATCACTGAAATTTTTAAGTGTGGCATAATTATTTATACTGTGCACATACTGAAATTCAGTTCTGCAAATCCAGCGTTTGTATACAGATTTTCATCAAAATTTGTTTTCCACATTCCGCTTATTTTGTCATCTAAACGAAATGTTTTAAAAAATATGTTTAAAAAAACAAAGGAGAAGAGGCTGTAACATAATTGGGCAAAGAGCTATCATTTACATTCCTGGCCAATGTGGGTTGGCCAGGAATCACTCTTTGTGCTGCCACGAGTTCTCAGGAGCTTGTCCACTGGCATGCTGTCTTTGCTGACGTTTAAAAATAAATAAGAAGATCGGATTGTACAGAAGCGTATTGCATTCACTTGTTAAATTTGTTTTTTGTTTTTTTTTGGGGGGGGGGGGTTGTTTGTTTGTTTGTTTTTCGGAGTAATTATTTGTGTTTTTCTGAGTAATTTATTTTTGTCTGTTTTTTGGAATAATTATTTCTGTTTTTCAGAGTAATTTATTTTTTTATGGTTGGTTTTTCAGAGTATTTTTTTTTCCTGATTTTCAGATTTTTTTTTTTCTTTTTTCTGCTTTTCAGACCAATTGTTTTTTTCTGAGTTTAGAGAGCATTTGAATACACAATCATTCACCAATAGCTCGATTTGGTAACAAACATGACATTGTTCAGTTTAATCAAGTTTTAGTTTGATCTGGGTTTAAGACACTGGGAGATTGTCCTGTCCTAGATGATATTATTGTTTGTTAACTCTACACAGGCACCTGAGGACTATTTCAGAAAAAAAAAAAAAAAAAAAATTCCTCAGAAAAACGAGGGGGAATTAGCACTAAAAACAGAACAACAACAAACAAAAAATAACTCAGAAAAACAGGAAAATAATTACTCAGAAAAACTGGAAAAATAGTAAAAAAAAAAAAAAAAACAGAAAAAATAGTCAAAAAAATTAATTACTCAGAAAAACAAACAAAAAAATAAATTACTCAGAAAAACAGAAATATTTTTTTTTTCCGAAAAACAGACAAAAATAAATTACTCAGAAATACACAAATAATTACTCAGAAAACAAACCAAAAAATGAATTTATCAAGTGAATGTAATACGCTTCAGTGTGATTGCACTTTTCCCCCCTTCAAACATTTTGGAGGTGATGTCATCACGCTGTGTTTGGAGGGTGTATGGAGAACTGCAGCAGCCAGGTGGTAACCAGCGGTTGAGGATCGCGGGGAAGTCTAGAAAATTAGGTGCAAAGTGTAGCTGTCAAACTCTGTTAGTCCATGTCACCCACAGGAGCCAGTGTGGGTGCACAGTCATGACACACGCTGCCTTGCGTTGCGCTGCACCTGCAGAGCCCCATCTCCAGCTCACAATTTCCTCCATTAGCCAGTGCAGCGAGCTCCTCCAAAAGCACCTGACCCTGTCCCGTAGGGGCTAAGTCTAACTCCTGCTCTTGTCTGCGCGAGGACAGACCCACAGCCCTGTTGTTTTCATCATAAGAATTCATTTTGGAGACTTAAATCTTGTGCATAATCCAGTTAGTAAATTCCAAACTGGATTACGCACAAGATTTTGCATCTGTCTACGCGGCCAGGTATCCCACTGGGGGGCAACAAGGTGGCCAGGAATTGCTAGCATGAGTGTGCTTTCACCTGTTCCTCTCCCTGTTGTGGACGCACAGCACTTAAAAGCACTGACTTCTCCCTTTTGCCCCCTGCCAATACCAAAAACTTTACACAAAACTCGATAGAGAGGCCAGGTTACCAGGTAGAGGAAAACAAAATTTCTGACTCAGATGGATGAGTTGAACTGGGTTAAATACATTGCAGAATAATTAGTGGCAGGTGTCACAATCCTCAATCAGCTCCATGACCAGCCACCTGGGGAGAGAGAGAGGAGAAGCAGAACCCAGGCAGGGACCAAGGCAACACACAACAGCAAGAAGCCCTCATTGTTGATATGGCTTGGGAGAAAAACACAATCAGACTCAAAGAAATCAAGAAGAGAGTTATTGCTGACAGTGTCAACTTTGAGAATTCAATATCAATTTATTTAATTTATATAGTGCCAAATCACAACAAAGTTGCCTCAAGGTGCTTCACACAAGTAAGGTCTAACCTTATCAACCCCAAGAGCAAGCACACAAGCAACAGTGGTAAGGACAAACTCCCGCCGATGATTTGAGGAAGAAACTTCAAGCAGACCAGACTCAAAGTAGTGACCCTCTGCTTAGTCCATGCTACCTACACAACTGACAATACAAATAATACAGCTAATTTTGGTAGTCCATGCTGGTGCACAGGATGGGAGGGCTGCAGAAGAAGACATCCACTCTGACAGTACTGACCTACCCTGTGCATGCAACTCATATCAAATCAAAGAACTACATTACGAATATGTGCAAGAAAGTATACATCCATGTACACCATTCAAGGTATGGTGGGTGCACATACAGCGTTGCTCAGTGGCCTACAGTACTACTGTACAATACTGTACTAGTGTATTTACTGTTTTTCAGAACACCGGAAACACTTCAGGTTCACAGAGAATATTCCGGTTGGACTCTATTGCCAGACCTCATAAGTACATATTCCTGGACAACCCAGTCTCACGGCATGTTGTGATTCAGCAGGATAAAATATACATTAATCTATCGGTTTGTGATATTATGACAAAAAGCGTCACATTTTTGTCACAGCAGTACAAATTAATTCTAATACATTCTGTTATGGCTGCACGAAATTAAAAGTGAAGCGGCGGGGTCAGGGTGATTATGGTTAGGGTTGGGGGAAGGAGTAAGGTTAGGTTATGGTTAAGATTAGGGTTGTGGGTAGGAGTAGGGTTAGTAATAGTGAGATAAAAAAAAAAGCCATCATGAAAATTTGAATAATTTCATGACGGGAGCACGAAAACAAAACGTGAGACTGGACTGTCCTGGATGAGGCTGACTTCAACCTCAGAAAACGAAGGAGAACAAGCTGTAACATCATTGGGCAAAGAGTTATCATTTACATTCCTGAACCACTCTTTGTGCTGCCATGAGTTCTGAGGGGCTTGTCCACTGGCATGCTGTCTTTGGCTCATTCAATACTCAACATTTCCTCACCTTCCTGGGGGAGCTAAGAGACATCCTCCATGATCTTCACATCTATGTTATCATTTGGGACAATGTTAGTTTCCATTGTACCAATCAGATCAGAGAGTGGTTTGATAGCAACTAGCAATTTGTGAAAGACTGTCTGCCACCCTACTCACCTTTCCTAAACCCCATAGAGGAGTTTTTCTTGTCATGGAGGTGGAAGGTCGATGACCGCCAACCTTACACCAGAGAGAACCTTCTCAGGGCTATGGACCTGGCCTGTGATGACGTGACTGTGGAGGTGTTCCAAGGCTGGATCCGGCATACCAGGGCATTCTTCCCACATTGCCTGGTGAGGGACAATATTGCCTGTAAAGTTGACGAGATCCTGTGGCCCGACCCAGCTCGATGATGTGATGACGCCCAGTGATTGTAGTGGGTGTGTGGTGTAGTTTCATAATAATAATTATAATAATAAAAAAATAACACACCCTGAATATTGTGTTTTCAAGAAGTTGTTTTGTTGTGTGGAATGGATCCTATGTCGTGCTTGTACTGAGTTGTGACACTGTATGTGTGTGTGTGTGTGTGTGTGTGTGTGTGTGTGTGTGTGTGTGTGTGTGTGTGTGTGTGTGTGTGTGTGTGTGTGTGTTGGGGGGGGAGAAAAAATCAGGGCCCTAGCACTGGGCAGCTTCATCTCCAAGCTGACATTTATAATCAAACATTGACATCTGTCAGCACTCCCCAAGGGGCCTTGTCTGGTGTGATTAGAGTCTGGATGAAGAACATTTGAATAATAAGTGTAGCTGATTAAATTTTAGTTACTGGATTTTTTTTTCCTTGATACTAAACTTGCTAATCTCATTAAACATAATTATTTCCATGTTAGCTTTTATTTATAAAATAAATAAATAAATAAATAAAATAATAATCAAAATATTGTAGTTATTACCATGATGAAATGCCTGAAAAAAGAATGAAAATTACAATGAAACAACCACAGCCTTGTGATGTGGTATTTTCAAAATACCAAGAGGTCACTGCAATTTCACATGGTCGCCATTGCCAAATGAGCTGTGAACACAGAATGTAGGAACACACTGCATATGCAAAAACACTGATGTGAGGCAATGAGAATCAGGGTGAAATAACTCATATCACCGTGGCATAATGTTTATTATACACTACTGAAATATGAACAGTTATTACAACTTTACATAATGTACTTATTTTTATAATTATTTGATTTTGTCAAATTTCTTTTTTTTCTTAAACCATTGTCCCAGTTCAAGTCATTATTGAATGAATTAATTAATATATTCAGAAAACAATTCAACAATAACAAAAAAAAAAACATAAGAAAACAACTCTACAATGAACCCATGTGACTGAAAGGGTGTGGGCAGAAGCAAAGCTTATAAATACTCACCCCTTATACTATAAAAATAACAAATTCATAAATATATATCTACACACACACACACACACACACACACACACACACACACACACACACACACACACATATATATATATATATATATATATATATATATATATATATACAGTGAGGAAAATAAATATTTGTATATCCTGAGATTTTGCACGTTCTCCCACTTAGAAATCATGGATGGGTCTGAAATTTTCATCTTAGGTGCATGTCCACTGTGAGAGACATAATCTAAAAAAAAAAAAAAAAAAATCTGGAAATCACAATGTATGATTTTTTTATTAATTTATTTGTATGTAAGTATTTGAACACCTGTGAAAATCAATGTTAATATTTGGTACAGTAGCCTTTGTTTGCAATTGCAGAGGTCAAATGTTTCCTGTAGTTGTTCACCAGGTTTGCATACACTGTAGCAGGGATTTTGGTCCACTCCTCCATACATATCCTCTCCAAATCTTTCAAGTTTGGAGTTTCAGCTCCCTCCAAAGATTTTCTATTGAGTTCAGGTCTGGAGACTGGCCAGGCCACTCCAGGACCTTGAAATGCTTCTTACAGAGCCCCTCCTTAGTTGCCCGGGCTGTGTTTGAGGTCATTGTCATGCTGGAAGACCCAGCCATGACCCATCTTCAATGCTCTTACTGAGGGAAGGAGGTTGTTTGCCAAAATCTCACAATACATGACCCCATCCATCCTCCCTTCAATACGGTGCAGTCGTCCTGTCCCCTTTGCAGAAGCGCATCCCCAGAGTATGATGTTCCCACCCCCATGCTTCACAGTTGGGATGGTTTTCTTGGGGCTGGTAAGTGGAGTTGATTCCAAAAAGCTCTATTCTGGTCTCATCTGACCAGATGACCTTCTCCCATGCCTCCTCTGGATCATCCTTATGGTCACTGGTGAACTTCAAATGGGCCTGGACATGTGCTGGCTTGAGCAGAGGGACCTTGCTGCCCTGCAAGATTTTAAACCATGGCAGCATCATGTGTTACTAATGTAATCTTTGTGACTATGGTCCCAGCTCTCTTCAGGTCATTGACCAGGTCCTCCTGTGTAGTTCAGAGCTTTCTCAGAATCATCCTTACCCCACAAAGTGAGATCTTGCATGGAATCCCAGACCGAGGGAGATTGACAGTCATCTTGTGTTTCTTCCACTTTCTAATAAATAATCATAACAGTTGTTGTCTTCTATCAAGCTGCTTGCCTGTTGTCCTGTAGTCCATCCCAGCCTTGTGCAGGTCTACAGTTTGTCCCTGTTGTCCTTAGACAGCTTTTTGGTCTTGGCTATGGTGGACAGGTTGGAGTGTGATTGATTGAGTGTGTGAACAGGTAACTTTTATACAGGTAACAAGTTCAAACAGGTACAATTAATACAGGTAAAGAGTGCAGAATAAGAGGGCTTCTTAAAGAAAAATTAACTGGTCTGAGTGAGCCAGAATTCTTGCAGGTTGGTAGGTGTTCAAATACGTATTTGCAGCAGTAACATACAAATTAATTATAATAAAAATCATACATTGTGATGTCCGGGTTTTGTTTTTTAGATTATGTCTCTCACAGTGGACATGCACCTAAGATGAAACTTTCAGACCCCTCCATGATTTCTAAGTGGGAGAACTTGCAAAATTGCAGGGTGTTCAAATACCTATTTTCCTCACTGTATATACATGCATACATATACACACAAACATGATGACAAACACCAAAAAAGTGTTCAAAATTAGTTAATGAACTCCAATTTACAAAACCCAACCAGACAAACAATGGCACCCAACACCCAATCCCGAAAGCAATAACAAAATCAATATACCTAAATCTTCAAACTATAGAACAATGTTTTATTAATGTAATGTATTTAAAGTCTGCTAATGTACCAATGCCAGGTTATCACCTTTGTAAGTGTGAATAATTCAATTTTTTTTTATAAATTCCAGAAGCTGATGACATTGTTCTTTCCATGCATTATTATGGCTTTTGCCTTACAAAATAAAGCGCCTTGGGGCAACTGTTTGTTGTGGTTTGGCGCTATATAAATAAAATTGATTTGATTTGATTTGGTTGATTAAGAACAACAGAACAAAAAAAAATTCTGTCCCACAATATTGACAAAAGTAATAATAAATTTAGTGGCAAGCACTGATCATCAGAATAGTGTGAATGCACTTTTTTATATCTGTTATATTGTGTATGTCCTCCTCGTCCATCTTTCATGTGGGTCTTTGGGGTGTGTGTGTGTGTGTGTGTGTGTGTGTGTGTGTGTGTGTGTGTGTGTGTGTGTGTGTGTGTGTGTGTGTGTGTGTGTGTGTGTGTGTGTGTGTGTGTGTGTGTGTGTGTGTTTGTGTGGTTCATCTGTGTGCTTTATACAGTATGTGTGTATGTGCCCGTGGTTCAAGTCTGTCTTATGTGGGTGTGTGTATGTGTGTCCCCCTGCTTTCTGTCATCTTTGTGCGTCTCGGTTGTGTCTGTGCCTTGTGTATGTGTATGTGTGTGGGTTTGTTATCCATTGTGTTTTCTCCGCTGTGCGTGTGTCATCTTTGTGATCCGTCCGCTGTCTGTGTGGCCCTTACTTTCCCTGGTCTCTAGTTCATTGTGTCTTTGTGTTTTTGCACCTGTCATGTCGTATTGTCTCTCCTGCTTCAAGGTCATTCTCTCTTTGTGTTTCACTCAGTGTCCCATTTAAGTTCTACGTTTCTTCTATGTGTGTTTGTGAATTTGGTCTTGGATTGTTGTTTAGTTCTCATTGTCGTTCAGGTTCTGGCTGCTTCCTTGTTTATTTTTAGTCTTTCATGTCAGCTTGTCTCACACTTAAGTTCCATGGTTGTTTTGTCATATTGTCACTTCATGTGTATTTTGATTGTATGTCTTTGGTGATGTTCATTGCTAGGTATTATTTCCACGTGCTGTCAAATGTTTTTTGTCTTCTTCTGTTCTTTTAGTTTTCACGTGCCTCTGTGGTTCTGTTCCTTAATCATCATCGCGCCCGTTGTTAATCACTTCATTTGCTTTTTAGCCACACCTGTCTGCTATTTCACTTGAGTTACGCGTGTATGTTATTCTCTTCTGTGGTCACCTGTTGTGAGTATATTGTGTCATTATTTCCCTATTATGTTTCTGCACATGTTAGTTTAGTCTATTCCTCATACCTCCCGTGTGATCTCTGCGCCATCTCCTTGTTTAAACTTTTTTTGTATGCTTGCCCCATCACTGATGTGTTGAATTGTTTGTCACTAAGGAGAATTAAAGCCCCATGGTTTTTGGACTTTACATTTGGTCTCCTGGCTGCCTGAATCTTGGGTTTTAATTTTGACTCCAAAACATAACACAGATTCCATGTTGCCTGTGGATACTTGGGTCCATTGTTCCAAAATTCATGAACTGTGGTGCTAGGTACTGTAAATAATAGTTGCAAGAACCGGTCCCAGCTTAAAACCATTAAGAACTGACACTTTTAAATTGCCAAGTTTGTAAAACTGGCATAAGCAGAAATTTACCTCTGAACAGCCATATGAATGCTTTCCCCACTCAGCTATTAAGAAAGTTGGAAACAGAATAATGATGAGTTTTAATGATTTGAGGAATTTCTGTAAGAACTGAGAATTGGGATATGGAGAATATTACACAAGTGGGGGTTAAATCCTAAACCTCTCACATTTCAAAAGAGTCATATTACCTACAAAGACACTGATGTCCTGTGAACGCATGTGGGAGTATGCTAAATTCTAAAAAAAATGGCAAATAGAGAAACATGAAATTTAAAGATTTTGGTGCCAGAGATTAATCATTTGGGATGCAGACCTTGGATAAATATGAATTTCCAAAGGTTTGGTGGTTTCAGAGTTACATGATTTATTTATTCAATTTTTCAGCCTTGATTTACA
The DNA here is from genome assembly GCF_902500255.1 of Thalassophryne amazonica. Lineage (NCBI taxonomy): Eukaryota > Metazoa > Chordata > Actinopteri > Batrachoidiformes > Batrachoididae > Thalassophryne > Thalassophryne amazonica. Next base: position 145,394,649 of record NC_047103.1, on the reverse strand, counting down.
TTAGGGTTTGCATTGAAAATGTGAACCAAACTGAATTGTTAACAGGATATTTGCAACTGCAGAATGCAGACTTTGGGTGTGGACATTGGGGAAATGGATACATACCAAGGGTGAATGCTGAATGGAAATTGTAATGAGATGGATGCCTTCTGAACATTTTAGCATTGTGAAAGTGCTGATACACTTAGCAATATATAGAATTTTGGCAATTATGCCTTGAACACATTTTCCAAATTCCTGTCACTTAGAAATAATTTTTAATTATTGCATCTCATAAATGGTACAACCCCAATTCCAATGAAGTTGGGACGTTATGTGAAATATAAATAAAAACAGAATACAATGATTTGCAAATCCTCTTCAACCTATATTCAATTGAATACACCACAAAGACAAGATATTTAATGCTCAAACTTCTAATCTTTATTGTTTTTGTGCAAATATAAGCGGCAAGGCAGAAAACCAACATTGAATGCCTGTGACCTTCGATCCCTCAGACGGCACTGCATTAAAGGATCTTACCGTGTGGGCTCAGGAACACTTCAGAAAATCATTGTCAGTTAACACAGTTTGTTGCTACATCTACAAGTGCAAGTTAAAACTCTACCATGCAAAGCGAAAACCATACATCAGCAACATGCACACAAGCTGATACAATCAGGTTTGAATGGCAACAAAGGTAACCATCTTCACCAGTGATCTGTTTTATTATAGTCAGTGTGAGTGTATAAAATTCAGTGAGTTTCTGGGCTCCTGACAGACCCTTATATCTTTCAACCAATAATGCACTGATTTTTTTGCTTTCTGAGTCATGGGGAAAGCAAAAGACATGTCAAATAAAAGGTAACTGAACTGTATAAAGCAGGAAAGGGACATACAAAAGATAACCAAGGTGACTGAGAATGCCAATCAGCAGTGTTCAAACTGTAATCAAGAAGTGAAAATGAGGAATTCTGTTGGAGCCAAACCACGCTCAGGTAGACCAACAAAAAATTCATCATCAACTGCCAGGCAAATTGTTTGGGATGCAAAGAAAAACCCGCAAATAACTTGGGCTCAAATACAGGACTCTCTTTAAAAAAAAACATGGTGTGGCTGTTTCAAGATGCACAATAAATAGGTACTTTAAGAAAAATGCGCTGCATGGTTGAGTCACTAGAAGAAAGCCATTACTATGCAAATGCCACAAAGTATATCACTTACAATACACCAAACAGCACAGAAAACAATATCATATGAAGTGATGAGACCAAAACTGAAATTTTTGGCCACAACCATTGACATTACATTTGGGAGAGGAGTTAACAAAGCCTATGATGAAAGGTACACCCTTCCTACTGTGAAGCACAGAGGTAGATTGCTGATGTTTGGAGATGTGTGAGCTACAAAGGCACAGGAAACTTGTTCAAAATTGATGGCAGGATGAATGCAGAATGTTATCAGAAAATACTAGAGGAAAACGTGCACACATCAGCCCAGAAGCTGCGTATAGGATGTACTTGTACATTCCAACTTGAGAACAATCCAAAACATGATTTGGCAGAGTAGCTACCTAAACTCTGTGAGTGAGATAGATTATCTTGTCAATATTTTTATATCCTCATTGAGGACAACTTTGGATGCTGTAGCTCCTCTGAAAAAGAGAGCCTTGAATCAGAAGTGCCTGACTCTGTGGTATAACTCACAAACTCACAGCTTAAAGCAGATAACCCATAAGTTGGAGAGGAAATGGCATCTCACTAATTTAGAAGATCTTAACTTAGCCTGGAAAAAGAGTCTGTTGCTCTATAAAAAAAAAGCCCTCCGTAAAGCTAGGACATCTTACTACTCATCACTAATTGAAGAAAATAAGAACAACCCCAGGTTTCTTTTCAGCACTGTAGCTAGGCTGACAAAGAGTCAGAGCTCTATTGAGCCAAGTATTCCTTTAACTTTAACTAGTAATGACTTCATGACTTTCTTTGCTAATAAAATTTTAACTATTAGAGAAAAAAATTACTCATAACCATCCCAAAGACATATCGTTCTCTTTGGCTGCTTTCAGTGATGCCGGTATTTGGTTAGACGCTTTCTCTCTGATTGTTCTGTCTGAGTTATTTTCATTAGTTACTTCATCCAAACCATCAACATGTCTATTAGACCCCATTACTACCAGGCTGCTCAAGGAAGCCCTACCATTATTTAATGCTTTGATCTTAAATATGATCAATCTATCTTTATTAGTTGGCTATGTACCACAGGCTTTTAAGGTGGCAGTAATTAAACCATTACTTAAAAAGCCATCACTTGACCCAGCTATCTTAGCTAATTATAGGCCAATCTCCAACCTTCCTTTTCTCTCAAAATTCTTGAAAGGGTAGTTGTAAAACAGCTAACTGATCATCTGCAGAGGAATGGTCTATTTGAAGAGTTTCAGTCAGGGTTTAAAATTCATCATAGTACAGAAACAGCATTAGTGAAGGTTACAAATGATGTTCTTATGGCCTCAGACAGTGTACGCATCTCTGTGCTTGTTCTGTTAGACCTCAGTGCTGCTTTTGATACTGTTGACCATAAAATTTTATTACAGAGATTAGAGCATGCCATAGGTATTAAAGGCACTGCGCTGCGGTGGTTTGAATCATATTTATCTAATAGATTACAATTTGTTCATGTAAATGGGGAATCTTCTTCACAGACTAAGGTTAATTATGGAGTTCCACAAGGTTCTGTGCTAGGACCAATTTTATTAACTTTATACATGCTTCCCTTAGGCAGTATTATTAGACGGCATTGCTTAAATTTTTATTGTTACACAGATGATACCCAGCTTTATCTATCCATGAAGCCAGAGGACACACACCAATTAGCTAAACTGCAGGATTGTTTTACAGACATAAAGACATGGATGACCTCTAATTTCCTGCTTTTAAACTCAGATAAAACTGAAGTTATTGTACTTGGCCCCACAAATCTTAGAAACATGGTTTCTAACCAGATCATTACTCTGGATGGCATTACCCTGACCTCTAGTAATACTGTGAGAAATCTTGGAGTCATTTTTGATCAGGATATTTCATTCAATGCGCATATTAAACAAATATGTAGGACTGCTTTTGGGCATTTGCGCAATATCTCTAAAATTAGAAAGGTCTTGTCTCAGAGTGATGCTGAAAAACTAATTCATGCATTTATTTCCTCTAGGCTGGACTATTGTAATTCATTATTATCAGGTTGTCCTAAAAGTTCCCCGAAAAGCCTTCAGTTAATTCAAAATGCTGCAGCTAGAGTACTGACAGGGACTAGAAGGAGAGAGCATATCTCACCCATATTGGCCTCTCTTCATTGGCTTCCTGTTAATTCTAGAATAGAATTTAAAATTATTCTTCTTACTTATAAGGTTTTGAATAATCAGGTCCCATCTTATCTTAGGGACCTCATAGTACCATATCACCCCAATAGAGCGCTTCGCTCTCAGACTGCAGGCTTACTTGTAGTTCCTAGGGTTTGTAAGAGTAGAATGGGAGGCAGAGCCTTCAGCTTTCAGCCTCCTCTCCTCTGGAACCAGCTCCCAATTCAGATCAGGGAGACAGATACCCTCTCTACTTTTAAGATTAGGCTTAAAACTTTCCTTTTTGCTAAAGCTTATACTTAGGGCTGGATCAGGTGACCCTGAACCATCCCTTAGTTATGCTGCTATAGACTTAGACTGCTGGGGGGTTCCCATGATGCATTGAGTGTTTCTTTCTCTTTTTGCTCTGTATGCACCACTCTGTATTTAATCATTAGTGATTGATCTCTGCTCTCTTCCACAGCATGTCTTTTTCCTGATTCTCTCCCCTCAGCCCCAACCAGTCCCAGCAGAAGACTGCCCCTCCCTGAGCCTGGTTCTGCTGGAGGTTTCTTCCTGTTAAAAGGGAGTTTTTCCTTCCCACTGTCTCCAAGTGCTTGCTCACAGGGGGTCAGATTGTGGCTTTTTGCCCATTCTGCCTGATTCTGCTTGATTCCTGCTCATTCTTGCTCAATGTGATGGGGTCCTAAAGGGGGCAATACAGGGCATTAAGTACTGGGGAATGTAAACTTTTGATCAGGGTCATTATTTCTGTCATTATGATTTAGAAAGAATAAACACAGTTGTTGACAATAAATGGCTTCACACAACCACTAAACATTAGCAAAAAAAGGTTTTGTGTTGTCATTCATATTTTCTGAAAAATGGCCAAAAATTTAAAATTCTTCCAGGGTATGTAAACATTTGCAAACAACTGTATGTGTAACTTTTATTGAAGACTGGACAATGCTGAAGACTGAACATACTGTATTTCCTGTAGTTAAGCATTCATTAATTTAATGATTAATTTTTTGCCACTCATCTTGTCCTCAGCAAAATCCTCAGCACTTCCTGGGTGATACACAGACATTCCCAAGACAGCTGGGAGATATAATCTCTACAGTGTGTCCTGAGTCTTCCCCAGGACATGCTGGAGGGATTATGAAGGATTATGCAGTTTGAGTCAAATTGATTGGCTTGTAGATTCAAAACAGATGGACATACATTTTTTTTCATCTCGAAACTTTTTTTTTTTTTTGGTCAGAATTGTTTGTAGAAGCAACCCAGTCTCATTTTGATGACAATGGTTCATTCTGACCAAATGTAAGTATGTGACAATTTGGGTACCCCATTCTGGTAGTGGTGAAGAGGTGTTTTTATTTAACTGTTTCTAACCTTACCCCTTCCCCTAGCCTTAGCCATAACCTAACCCACTCCCCTCCCCTAACACCGACCATAACCCCCACAGATCCCACACGCACATCACCATGCATTTCGTGATACTGTCACAAAATCAATTTCTGCTTTTGTCATGAAAAGCGACACATGTTCATGATGGTATCACAAACGAATAGATTAATTTACTTTTTGTGATACCATCACAAAATGGCATGAGATTGGGTTGGTCTTTGAGTGTTGCATGGGTAAATACCAACCATTACCTTAAGAGCATAACTCATATAAGCATAACCTAAAGTTGTTGTTCGACACAGTGGCAACACTTATTCATGGACAACCACCTGCAAGTCGCTCTCCTTTTACAGCACAAGATTTCTTGGATTACTTCAAGAAGAAAATAAACGACATGAGGTGAAACATATCCCAGCATGCCTCAGGGCCCCTTCACACATATCACAAATAAGTTGAATTTATGGTGAATCACAACGAAACAGCCCGCACAAAAACATCAAGCTGACATTGGGAGGGACACATGTGGTGCAGGCTTGAATGAGCCCACTGCGACAGTTTCATGTACAAAACCGTCACAGTGGGAACACAGTGTGACCAGCTGGAGCATGTGGAACCACATCGCGCAGCGGCTGTGGAAAAAAAAAATACGTCATGTACGGTATTCAAACCTGCAATTCACAAAAGCTCTGAATGCCAGCCAGAAACTTTACCACTGTGCTACCATCGTTGTCCTATAAATGGTGCATAAAATGCCTGAAATCAACAAGGAGATAAATGTATTTAAAACAAAATTAAACCACAGACCATAAAAAACTGCATTTTATTGAATCCCTCTTATTGAGTGGACAATTCAAGTATGAACCATCTGTTCCTCTGTAGATGACCCATGGTCACAGATGTACAATGATGAAATGACATGAATGAAGCAGTGCACGCTTATCACGTCCACATCTGCTGGTCCCGCTTGTGTGTTCACCCTGACACGCATACCTAGTGGACAGTGTGCCAAAGGACAGACACCACGTCAGGTGGAACAGAGGTCATGTGGGTGACGTGACATTCAGATCGCCTGCTGCATGTTACGATCTGATGGTCCATTTCACCCAGTGCAGTCTGTCAATGTGCGTGCCATGCGCTCGCTCGCTGCAGCCTGTCGCAACAGCAATATATGATTTTATGTACACTCAACAAAAATATAAATGCAACACTTTTGATTTTGCTCCCATTTTGTATGAGATGAACTCAAAGATCTACAACTTTTTCCACATACACAATATCACCATTTCCCTCAAATATTGTTCACAAACCAGTCTAAATCTGTGATAGTGAGCACTTCTCCTTTGCTGAGATAATCCATCCCACCTCACAGGTGTGCCATATCAAGATGCTGATTAGACACCATGATTAGTGCACAGGTGTGCCTTAGACTGCCCACAATAAAAGGCCACTCTGAAAGGTGCAGTTTTATCACACAGCACAATGCCACAGATGTCGTAAGATTTGAGGGAGTGTGCAATTGGCATGCTGACAGCAGGAATGTCAACCAGAGCTGTTGCTCGTGTATTGAATGTTCATTTCTCCACCATAAGCCATCTACAAAGGCGTTTCAGAGAATTTGGCAGTACATCCAACCAGCCTCACAACCGCAGACCACGTGTAACTACGCCAGCCCAGGACCTCCACATCCAGCATGTTCACCTCCAAGATCGTCTGAGACCAGCCACTCAGACAGCTGCTGAAACAATCAGTTTGCATAACCAAAGAATTTCTGCACAAACTGTCAGAAACCATCTCAGGGAAGCTCATCTGCATGCTCGTCATCCTCATCGGGGTCTCGACCTGACTCCAGTTCGTCGTCGTAACCGACTTGAGTGGGCAAATGCTCACATTCGCTGGCGTTTGACATGCTGGAGAGGTGTTCTCTTCACGGATGAATCCCGGTTCACACTGTCCAGGGCAGATGGCAGACAGCGTGTGTGGCGTCGTGTGGGTGAGCGGTTTTCTGATGTCAATGTTGTAGATCGAGTGGCCCATGGTGGCGGTGGAGTTATGGTATGGGCAGGCGCCTGTTATGGACGAAGAACACAGGTGCATTTTATTGATGGCATTTTGAATGCACAGAGATACCGTGATGAGATCCTGAGGCCCATTGTTGTGCCATACATCCAAGAACATCACCTCATGTTGCAGCAGGATAATGCACGGCCCCATGTTGCAAGGATCTGTACACAATTCTTGGAAGGTGAAAATGTCCCAGTTCTTGCATGGCCGGCATACTCACCGGACATGTCACCCATTGAGCATGTTTGGGATGCTCTGGACCGGCGTATACGACAGCGTGTACCAGTTCCTGCCAATATCCAGCAACTTTGCACAGCCATTGAAGTGGAGTGGAGCAACATTCCACAGGCCACAATTGACAACCTGATCAACTCTATGCGAAGGAGATGTGTTGAACTGCATGAGGCAAATGGTGGTCACACCAGATACTGACTGGTATCCCCCCCCCCCCAATAAAACAAAACTGCAACTTTCAGAGCGGCCTTTTATTGTGGACAGTCTAAGGCACACCTTTGCACTAATCATGGTGTCTAATCAGCATCTTGATATGGCACACCTGTGAGGTGGGATGGATTATCTCAGCAAAGGAGAAGTGCTCACTGTCACAGATTTAGACTGGTTTGTGAACAATATTTGAGGGAAATGGTGATATTGTGTATGTGGAAAAAGTTTTAGATCTTTGAGTTCATCTCATACAAAATGGGAGCAAAACCAAAAGTGTTGCGTTTATATTTTTGTTGAGTGTATGTTCACATGAGGACAGCAAGCATACATGCATGTCACAGTGGACAGTTGTAAGTTCACGTCCATCAAAACACGGTACGTGTTCCCCAGCTGGCACATCCAGAAGCAGAGATCGCAACAGCTGCTGATGTTGGCGGACACGCCTCCATTCAGTGCACACACCAACGTGTCGCTCTGCTTCCGTGTTATGTGATCTTTTTTTTTGTTGCTGCTCACTGTTTTCGTGCTGACAGTGCGTTGGCCACACATTTTCTAAGTGTCAGGCAAGAGGTGTTGGATGTTCATGTGTGTCACCTGTAAGTTGGCTGACACCTGCCACCTGCCACGAGAGGGATCGAATGGGCTCCCACAGGGCACTCTCTGTCTTTCAGCCACTGGTGTGCAAGAATAGATGTAGCGACAGGTGTATAAGGAGTTGGAGGCAGCTCCAATTTTTCACAAATGGCATGCAATTCCTCCTTCATGCACTAGTCAGCTTAAATCATGCTATGTGTGAAGGGGCCCTTAACCGAGCCATTACACCCTGCTATTGAGTTGGGTGCCATGACCAAGGTTCTACCTAGATTTACATAATTTGATAGTATCTCACAAGGCATGCTGACGAAACTCATAACCTCTACAAAAAGCACTACCTGCTTATTTGATCCCATATCAACAAACTTGTTTAATGACCTATGGCCCATTCTTGGGCCAACTGTGCTATAAATTATTAATCTCACATTAACCTCTTGATCTGTTCCTAAATGTTTCAAATCTGCAGTGATTAAACCGTTACTTAAGAGAACTAATCTTGACCCTAGTGCATTGAAAATTGATAGGCCATTATCATTTTGCTCTAAAATTCTGGATAAGGTGGTTTCACAGCAGCTCGTGGACCACCTTACTGAGAATAATCTTTTTGAGCCACTGCAGTCTGCTTTTAGAAAATATCATTCCACAGAGACAGCTCTCACTAAAGTGAAGAATGATCTTCTGCTTGCAATGGATTCAGACACCACTATGGTTCTGGCGCTGTTACATCTTAGTGCTGCATTTACCGTGGCTCATCATATTCTGCTCGATAGGCTGGAGGATTATTTTGGGATTACTGGTAATGCCCTTTCTTCGTTGACATCATACCTGACCAGTCGGTCTTACTGTGTTTTGGACAATAACACTACCTCTGACCTTAGTGACATGAATTTTGGGGTTCTACGGGGTCCGACTGAGGCTCCCTGCTTTTCTCCCTTTATATAGCACCCCTTGAGCACATATTCCAGCGTTTTGGCATTACTTTTCAATACTATGATGATGATACTCAGTTATACATGCCAATAACTGCTGGTAATATTCACATAAAATCCTTAGAAGATTGCCTTGCATCAGTGAAAAGCTGGATGTCTAGCAATTTCCTACATTTAAAATCTGATAAGACTGAAATTATGGTTCTTGATCCACTGAGATATCGGCATCAATTTGAGCAGCTAATACTTAGCCTTGGCTCGTGTGTCATACATCACACTGACAAAGTGAGGAACCTTGGGGTAATTTTTGATCCTACGTTGTCCTTTGACCTCGACATGAGATATACTATTACAAGGACTGCTTTCTTGCAGTCCATTTACCATTCCACCTGTGAAATATAGCGAAGATTCATCCAATCCTGTCTATGGCTGATGCTGAGGCCCTGATTCATTGATCTCTTCTAGATTGGACAATGCTCTATGCAATGTTCAATGCAATGTTCTATTTTCTGGTTTACCACAGTACACAGTTCAAAATGCGGCTGCCAGAGCTTTGACAGGAAGAAGAAAGTTTGACCACATTACACCCATTTTTCATTTCTTCACTGGCTTCATGTCCCTGTGAGATCAGATTTTAAGGTTCTGTGACTAACCTATAAAATTGTTTACAGACTGGCACTTCCCTACTTAGCTAACCTAATTAAACCAGCCCAGTCTCTGCATTCTCAGGGTGCAGGACAACTTTGTGTCCCTAGGGTGAATAAAAAGTCTGCAGGTCACAGAGCTTTCTCTTGTCGTGTCCCTGTTCTGTCGGCTGATCTCCCTGCATCAATAAAACAGTCAAATTCTGTAGAGACTTTCAAGTCCAGACTTAAGATGCACTTATTTTCCATTTCATATGGCTAGCATACTGGCACAGTATGGTACTATGTTATTTACCATTTTAAATTCATTTTATTAGGAAACAGAGTGGGCCACAGCCTCAACTTTATCTACAGTGGCCGGTGATCACCTTAGTATTTCTCCTGTTTTTCTTGTTGCTTATTGCTGACAAATTATACTGTATTTGTTGTCTTTCTGATGCCTGATTCTTTTTTTTTTTTCTCACTCTGTTTGAGGTGCGGCTCCATCCAGAAATGGGTGTGGTGCAGTGGTTGGCACAGCAAACCAAAAATTTAGTTTCGATATCCACTAATCAGCTATCTGAAAAGTTAACCTTTATGCTAAAATGGTAAACCACTAAAAAATTTAGCGGAAGCTACAGCTAACCTGATTTCCTTTTTAGGACTTCGGCCTCATGGCTGGACCGCTGTATGCTGTAAAGGGTAAGGACTTTTGTTTTTTTGTTGTTTTTTTTTTTGTTTGTTTGTTTGTTTGTTTTGTGGAAGGCCCCTTCTGCTGGGGTAAAGTTGAGCTCAGCTCCTCTTAGTTGCCTTACTACTGCAAAATACGCAGCAGACAGGAGCCAACAGTGTTTAGAAATGTTTTTCACTGTTCTTAACTACAATCCCAATATCAATGAAGTTGGGACGTTGTGTAAAACATAAATAAAAACAGAATACAATGACTTGCAAATCCTCTTCAATTGAATACACCACAAACACAAGATATTTAATGTTCAAAGTGATAAACTTTATTGTTTTTGTGCAAATATTTTCTCATTTTGAAACGGATGCCTGCAACACGTTCCAAAAAAGCTGGGACAGTGGTATGTTTACCACTGCGTTACATCAACTTTCCTTCTAACAACACTCAATAAGTGTTTGGGAACCAAGGACACTAATTGTTGAAGCTTTGTCGGTGAAATTCTTTCCCATTCTTGCTTGATGTACGATTTTGTGCTTCATTTTCACATTTTCAATGGGCAACAGGTCTGGACTGCAGGCAGGCCAGTCTAGTACCTGCACTCTTTTACTACGAAACCATGCTGTTGTAACATGTGCAGAATGTGGCTTGGCATTGTCTTGCTGAAATAAGCAGGGACGTCCCTGAAAAAGACGTTGCTTGGATGGCAGCATGTGTTGCTCCAAAACCTGGATGTACCTTTCAGCATTGATGGTGCCATCACAGATGTGTAAGTTGCCCATGTCATGGGCTCTAACACACCCCCATACCCTCACAAATGCTGGCTTTTGAACGTGCCGCTGGCAGCAATCTTGATGGTCTTTTGCCTCTTTTGTCTGGAGGACACAGACATCCCAAGTCTCCCGGACATTCCGGGAGCCTCCCTGATATTGATAGTGGCTCACGGATGCCCGCGAGTTGGATGAAATATCTCGGATTTTAGACTATGCGAGGGAGTGTTTTTTTTTTTTTTTTTCAATGCGAGTGAGAGCGTGCAGGCAATACAATAACTCGTGCATCATGCGCAGATTACTTTGATTGCGCAGGCACGAGAGAGAGAGGGGGGTGGGGGGAGGAGAGAGGTTGCTTGGAACCTGTGTGCATGCATGTCTGTCCAAAGCGAGTGATTTGTTCAGCGAGCGTTCAGGGCGACTGCTTGCCAGAGAGCGCGCTGATTGGTTTAGTCAGCAAAATAAGCCAATAAATTTCAGTGTGGGAGGGCTTTGGTTTACTCTCTCCAACCGTAACCTAGTTAACACTCAAGTCAGTGCATGTTGCGAGATGGCAGAGGGTGAATCCTCCTGTAAAAAATGAAAATATAAGACTCATTTTACAGCAGAATATACTAAAGTATATCCCTGTCTAGTTAAGGTGAAGAATGATGACACCGTGGCGAGGTGCACTGTATGCAACAGTGACTTCAGTATTACCCACGGCAGACTCAATGATTGTAAAAGACATGTCGAGGTAGGCTAAATTTAACACGCCAGATCACCTGCATTTTATTTCTGTAGGTTAAATGCTGTTATAAAATTAAGCAAAACGTATTAAAGACTTCTTTTAAGTATTAATGCATATGTAGTTACTATAGGCCTACAGGGCTCTAAATTAACTTTTTTCATCACCAGCTAGTAGATGTTAATCTACTAGCCAAATACACACTTACTAATGGGTCAAAGTGGCTAGCAAATATTCTTTTCTACCAGCCAAACTGAATTTTCACCAGCATTTGGCCGGTTGGCTGGTGTTAATTCAGAGCCCTGCCTATATCTAACTAGCCAGCTATCTAACTATCTATATCCAGCCTGTCTAAGCATTTAAAAAAATCCCCAATTTAATATGTTGATCAATGTAGGCTAAGGGTAAATTAATTGTAGAAAATATGTAGAAATGATAGCCCTAATTATCTGCTTTATTCTTTAGGGACCACACCATATTGGGGAGGCTAAGCGCAGGGAAGGCTGCTCCAATATATCTCAGTTCTTTTCTGCAGAAAAGCAAAGTCTCACTGAGAAGGTCACTGCAGCTGAGGTGTATTTCACATTATTTGTTGTTGAATACAATGTGCCATTCAATGTCTGTAGGCACACTGGCAAGTTGTTCAGGAAGATGTTTCCAGATTCAGAAATAGCTAAACATTATGCCTGCTCCTCCACCACAGCAACAGCCATAATGAATTTGGCCCTGGAACCTGAATGCTCAGAGGATATGTACAAACTAATTTGCACAGAAAAAAAACATACAGTATTTTGGTTGACGAAAGCAATGACATCATGTGTGAGAAAGAATGTGCTATTTTAGCTAGGTACTACAGTGAAGCACAGGATAAGGTGGCAGTTGGATTTATTGATATGCCAGTATGCAATGATGCCAAAGCTGAAAATATATTCAACTGCATCGCATCATCCATGGAAGAGAAGGGCATTGAATGGTCCAACTGCATAGGATTCAGCAGTGACAATTGCAATATCATGATTGGCAAAAACAACTCTGTCGTCAAGAGTGAAAGCACAGGCCCCTCACATATACAGTGTTGGCTGTCCTAGTCACTTGGTTAACATATGTGCAAAAACTGCTGCAAAAGAGCTCTCAATGTCACCCGAAGAACTGATAACTGATATTTACTACTACTTTCAGAAAAGTTCAAAAAGAAGAGAGGAACTGAAAGAGTTTCAGGAGTTCTGTAATGTAGCCCAGCAGAGAATACAGAAGCACTGCCCTACACAATGGCTTTCTTTGGGGAAAAGCTTGGACCATCTGCTAAACCAATGGCCTGCTTTTAGTTCTTACTTTGAATCACACAGTGAAAATCAGAAGTCCTGTGATATTGAGAAGAGGCTGACAGACCCCATGATGAAAATCTACACTTGCTTTCTCCACAATGCCACACAGTCTTTTGATAAATTTAATTTGATTTTTCAAAACAAAGCACCCGTTCTCTTCAAATTAAATGACACTGTTGAAGAGCTCCTGCATGACATCGGAAGTAGATTCATAGTGCCAAAAGTGCAGAATGTGCTGTAGATAGATGTGAGCAACCTGAAGTCCACTGTGCAGATGAAAACCTTTTTGTTGGGTTCTTGACAAGGAGACACTTAGTAAGCGAGGAAGAAATCCCTTCTGACAAGACAAAGCAATTCTTCAAAGATGCAAGATCATTCTATGTCAGGAGCTTCCAAAAAGTAAAGGAAAAGTTCCCAGTGAGAGACCAAATCTTGACAAATATGTCAGTTGTTAATCCAGAGGGCCAAGATGATGTGACACCAGAGCAGATTTTGACTTTGGCAGAGAGATTCCCCAATGTTGTGAAAGCAGATGCGAAGGAACAGCTACACTTAGAGGTGCTGGATTATACCTCAACCAATTTGGAGAAAGTCATTCCAAATTACAGGAATTTGTCAATTGATAAGTTCTGGGGGAAGCTATCAAAAGTCAAATCAGTTAGCACAGGTCAGGTCAGATTCAAAGAGCTCTGCCAACTAATGAAGCTGTTGCTGGTTCTGCCCAATTCCAATTGTGATGTGGAGAGAGCATTCAGTTTGGTGCATCATATCAAAACAGAATTCAGGTGTCAGATGTCTCACCAAACTTTTGTGAACCTGATGTCCTGTAAGATTGACAAATTCAATGATGTTGAGTGCTATGACCTTGAAGTGTCAGGGAAATTGCTCAAGTCTGCAAAGCAAGCAGCATGTACATACAATGAGAACTTGAAAAAGTCCCAGGAAAAATAGAAAGCATGACAGGTGTTCTCTGCAGGCTGCAAGATAGAAAGGACATGGACATACAATTGAGCTCTGCCATCTAATGAAGCTGTTGCTGGTTCTGCCCAATTCCAGTTGTGATGTGGAGACAGCATTCAGTTTGGTGCATCATATCAAAACAGAATTCAGGTGTCAGATGTCTCACCAAACTTTTGTGAACCTGATGTCCTGTAAGATTGACAAATTCAATGATGTTGAGTGCTATGACCTTGAAGTGTCAGGGAAATTGCTCAAGTCTGCAAAGCAAGCACCATATACACACAATGAGAACCTGAAAAAGTCCCAGGAAAAATAGAAAGCATGACAGGTGTTCTCTGCAGGCTAGAAGATAGAAAGGACAACGGACATACAATTGAAATGTATGGGGGGGGGGGGGGGGGGGGGGATCGATAAGCATCTCCCTGAAATGAGGTTTTGGAACTTGGGATGTCTGAGGACACAACGTCCACGATTTCCAAAAACAATCTGAAATGTGGACTCATCAGACCACAGCACACTTTTCCACTTTGTGTTTGTCCATTTCAAATGAAGGCGGCAGCATTTCTGGATGTTGTTGATGTTTAACTTCCACTTTACATGGTAGAGTTTTAACTTACCCTTGTAGATGTAGCGATGAACTGTGTTAGCTGCCAATGTTTTTTGAAGTGTTCCTGAGCCCACGCGGTACGATACTTTACACAATGATGTCGGTTTTTAATGCAGTGCTGCCTGAGGGATCAAAGGTCACAAGCATTCAGTGTTGGTTTTCCGCCTTGCTGCTTACATGTAGAAAGAAGAAAAAAAAACGTTAGCAGTCTAAAAGTTATCTGAAATAAATTTATCAGATTCTAGTTGGACCGCTGATGGTTTTTGAAGTTAGCTGAAATCTAATCCGCTAACAAAATGTTAGCTTTGATAATTAGCAGTTAGAGTATTAGCGGAACTGTGCCCACCACTGGTGTGGTGTCTACTTCTGCAACCCTCCCGTCCTGTGCACTGGCAAAATTTCCTGTATTTTCATTTTGTAAATTGTTTTGTCACTTGAGTCGGTAGCATGGTCCAAGCAGAGGATCACCCCTTTGAGTCTGGTCTGCTTGAGGTTTCTTCCTCAAATCATCAGAGGGAGTTTTTCCTCACCACTGTCACCTGTGTGCTTGTTCTGGGGTTTGGCAAGGTTAGACCTTACTTATCTGAAGTGCCTTGAGGCAACTTTGTTGAGATTTGGCCCTATATAAATGAAAAGAAATTGAAATTGTAATTAACCACAGAAGACCTCTGTAAACTCAGGAAAACCCATGTTGGCCACAGAGTCCTGAAATCATACATTCACTTGGTCAACAAAGAATACAATATGGATGCATTCGGCAACATAATTGTACATTGCTGCTGTGCTTGTAAGGAAGTAAGTCTAAATTTGTCCTGATGTCCATTGGTGCCCATGCTCATCTCCAGATTCTGCACCAACAAGGGGATGAAAGGCTATGTCTCCCCCAAGACAGGACACAAGTCCAACACAGGTTACTTCCCCATCTGAAGTGGGTACCCATTTACATCTGGGTGAACTGAGACAGTGGGAATTACACACACAAGTATCATGAGGGGTACTTAAACCCAGGTTGAGAGACTGACAACTGAGTTTCTTATCTGTTCACCTGCCTGCTCTGCAAGTATTAAGAGCAAATAAATAAATTACTCCAGCTGATTACAATGGATGAGTAAGACTGAAATGGTCTCAGGTAATTGTACTTCCTTTTGTAGTCAATTCAAAATGGCATGTTGAGTAGTGGACGGATATCATTTATTACTGACATTTTGTAGAAGCTGTAACACTCACATAAAAAAAAAAAATGTAGTTGCTTTAGGGTAAATCAAGGTATTGAATTCCCTTATGACATTCTGTGCAAAAAAACCCCAACCCAACCTTGGATTCAGATAATTCTGTTGTTGCTACATCTCATAATTTCCCACATTACAAAACGTTTCGAATGGAGCAAGCCAAAGCATTGGACATCAACTTGGGTGTATTTTTTGCCCTTCCTGTGTTCTTCTGAAGTGTAGGTTCTGGTCACAGTTCTGCCACCTGCAGAGATTTTCAGATGACTCTACCATTGTGCGCTGCATCGGCAGTGACCAGAAGGCTGAGTACAGGAGAGTATTGGACAGGTTTGTGGAGTGGTGCGGACTCAAGCACCTGCAGCTCAATGTATTTAAGACAAAGGAGCTGGTGGTGGACTTCAGAAGACTGAAAATATGTCTGAAACTACTTATTATTAATGGAACAGAGGTGGACATTGTGTACTATGACAAGTATCTGGGTGTCCACATAGACAACAAACTGGACTGGACTGTCAACACAGATGCTGTGTATAAGAAAGGTAAGAGCGTACGGTACTTCCTCAGAAGCCTCAGATCTTTCAATGTCTGCAGAAATATGTTACAGATATTTTATCACTCGGTGGTCTCCAATGTCATCTTCTACGCTGTAGTGTGCTGGAAGCAGGCTGAAGGCAGCTGACATGAACAGACTCAACAAGCTCATCAGGAGACCGGGCTCTGTCCTGGGGCTTGAGCTGGAGTCTGTGGTGGAGATGTCAGAGTGAGTGATGCTGAGGAAGCTGCGCAGCATCCTGGACAACCCCTCCCACCCCTGCATGCTACACTGATGTCCTGTCAGAGCACCTTCAGTAATAGACTGAGACCATCAATGTGCACCACAGAATGCCACAGGTGGTCTTTCCTAGAAATCCAATTAGATGGTATAATCCCTCCCCCTTCTGCTGGATGAATACATAACAAACAGAGTTATGTGCAAAATTGTCAGACATCTTGTGCACTATATGTTCCAGTCAATTTGCATATCTTTGTTGCACTTATTATAAAAAAAAGATTGACTGATTGATTTCTATTTAATTCTAACACATTT